>NW_027361767.1:0-1200000 GCF_039654945.1 Dendrobates tinctorius
TCTCTTTCTCTTTCTCTTTCTCTCTCTCTTTCTCTTTCTCTTTCTCTCTCTCCCCCCAATGGACCAGTGGCTCCCATTGGTGTTTCGTCGCCCGCGGATCTTTCTTCCGCCATTTTGGCGGATTTTTACTGACCTCAAAAACTGATGTCTGACACAGGCCTTAGCGATCTCGCTGTGTGAGACGGGGCCTTAAGGCTCTGTTGACATTTATCTTGTGCCCCGCTGAGCACTTGTATCAGGGTTCCAGCATTGCATGAGGTTTCTGCGATGTGTCTGTAATGACATCTTTTGTATCTCATCTAATACAGATTGCAGCGAAGATAGGAGGTGACGCTACCGGAAGCGTTAACAACAACCAAGAATTTAATTTTGGCAGTCAGAAAAGACAATTAGAAGATGGAGGTGAGAACCTGACGCTGTTATTACTGTGTATATAAGTTTTTTGGTGAGGCCTTCATAGTGCACCTGGGATCATCTCTCATTTAACTCTTGCCTTCCTTTTTACCTAGACCAACCAGAGTGCAAAAAATTGGCACAAAGCGAACGTAAGTCATTTTCATTATTATAGAATCATAGAATGTTAGAGTTGGAAGGGACCTCCTGGGCCATCTGGTCCAACCCCCTGCTCAAAGCAGGATTCAATAAATCATCCCAGACAGATGTCTATCCAGCCTCTGAAGATTTCCATTGAAGGAGAACTCGCCACCTCTCATGGCAGCCTGTTACACTCATTGATCACCCTCACTGTCAAAAAGTTTTCTCTAATATCTAATCTGTCTCTTCCCATTCAGCTTCATCCCATTGCTTCTAGTCTTTCCTTGTGCAAATGAGAATAAAGATGATCCTTCTACAATGTGACAGGCCCTTGAGATATTTGTAGACAGCTATTAAGTCTCCTCTCAGTCTTCTCTTTTTCAAGCTAAACATTCCCAAATCCTGCAACCTTTCCTCATAAGACAGGGTTTGCAGACCGGTCACCATTCTGGTCGCTCTTCTCTGAACTTGCTCCAGTTTGTCTGTCTTTTTTAAAATTATCGATGGCTGGTTTTGGATATAGGGTCTTTGGGTGTTTCTTTAATGTTTCTTCAACGATTTGCAAAAAAGGATGGTTCTTCAAGGAACACTGCTGTCATGTTTTATGGAGTAGTACATGATTAATGGCCACTACTCCAGTTCTTGTGAATCGATTTGCACCATCTCTAGTGATTGTCTGATGTGGGTGGGATATGGCACCCCCAGCGATTGTCAGAACATAGGACTTTAGAGCCCTGTTCTCACCTGGCCATAAGAGGGCAGCTATTAGGAGTGAATGTGGTCGCATCGTGGCCCTGGCTCTGTTTTCATCATTTACACTGAGGAAGAAAACAAAGATAACTTCATTGTTAAAGGCTAGAATGGCTGCCACCAGAGGAGAAGCCACTCTGGCGATCAGTGGGGGTCTCTGTGTTGAGACCAACCCATCTAATAGTTATCGCCTATCCTGTGGACAGGCCGGTGTACCCCTTTCATCCTTCAGAAATCTAATGTGTTCTTTTCTACATATTTCAGCGATCGCCCCTCCGCTCACTCCAGTACATGCACCTCGGTAAGTCGTCCACATCTGTCCTTGCCCCTTCGGCCCGCTCCTCATTGTTAATAACTTTTTTTTTTTCTTGTGGCTTTAGGCCAACATCACTGACTGAAGAGTATCGTGTCCCTGATGGCATGGTGGGACTAAGTGAGTGATTAGTGCCTGTGTTCTTTGTCATGCATTATGATCATTGATGATTAGACTGATGATCCGTCTTCTCTTTCAGTCATTGGCCGAGGAGGAGAACAAATAAACAAGATCCAACAAGAGTCAAGCTGTAAGGTTCAGATTTCCCCAGGTGAGAAAGTTTTGTGTCCCTATAACCCTCCTGTGGGGGAAACATCACAGATATGGTGCCAAAGAGATCCTTCATGTTGCCAGATTCTGATTACATATTTATAGGCCTCACCATCAATATCTGATCGATGCCAGGAATGCTAATTGCTGATCTCATCCTTGGCACTGTATAGTTTTATAGGAATGGTGCCCACCCCACCTGGCAACAGATGGTGATTTTTAAGGTGACTAATAGCGTACCCTTTCTATTACAGACAGTGGGGGGCTCCCGGAGCGGGTGGTGTCACTAACCGGTTCACCAGACGCTGTGCAGTAAGTTAACACCACGTGTGACCACACTGAAACCTTAGTCCGACACTTGACATACATGAATGAGACATTTTGGACTGCAGGATCTGAGTCCGCTCCATGTACAGCGGGTGCTCCCTGTGTTATATGGCCGGCATCTCCACCTGCAGCTGGCGAGATTGCAGGCAGTCCCATTTCATGTCCCCAGTACCCTAATGGTGCAGGTGAAAAAAGCTGTATGTTCCCAAAAATGGTATTGGTAAAAATGACCAGCTGCCCTGGGGGGAAAAGAAAACCCTCCAGATTTCCACTGACCAAAAAATTACAAAGTTATTGGTTCAGAAAATGGCCATAAAAATATTTTTTTTCTTTAAACCATAAATATATTTTTTGCATTACTGTAGTGAACTGTAAAATGGTTATCTGTCCTTATTCATCACTTGTCTTGTTTTTTTTTTTTTTTTTTTGTTTGTTTTATTTTTTTTGTGGCATTTATTGATGTTTTGCATTAAATTCTTAAAAGGCTGAAGTGGTTCATGAAGTTTGTACAAAATCAATTTTGCAATTAATCAGCAGGAAACATCTGCAAACCCTGCCCTCAAAGACAAAGCAAAAAAAGCAGACAAACATATATAAAATAATTTAAAAAAAACCCAAAACCCTGCAAACTAAAAATGCCCCAAAACGCGCGCTGTAGTGTGAATGCCAAGTGATATCGTCCTGTCCCCAAGCATTTTAGTCTCTGACCACATTAGTCTACAGGTGCTGAGGACTGTGTCTGATGTGGGGAAAAATGGTCTCATGTTTTTACCTTTTGGTTTTCTTGTAGGAAAGCAAAAATGATGCTTGATGATATAGTAACTCGGGGCCGTGGAGGAGCGCCCGGACAGTTTCATGATAACTCCAACGGGCAGAACGGCTCCTTACAGGAGATCATGATCCCTGCCGGCAAGGCCGGTCTCATCATTGGGAAGGGCGGAGAAACTATTAAACAGCTGCAGGTAAGTGGAGGGGGCGGCTGGGGCATGCAGATCAGCATTTGGCTCTGTAAACTCCATATCGCCTTCTCTTCCTGTCCAGGAGCGCGCTGGGGTCAAGATGATTCTGATACAAGATGGCTCACAGGGAACGAATGTGGATAAGCCCCTGCGCATTGTGGGAGAGCCCTTCAAAGTGCAAGTAGGTGTCCGGAAGTCGATGCTGTCGCTGTACCCTCGCACCCCTGTGCTAGCACTGGATCTGTAGGGTAGCTTCGTATTATATTGATGTCCGGCACTCGCAGTTTTCAGGACTTTGATGCTTTTCTAACTTGAATAAAATTTACAATGTTCCGCATATTGATAATCCTGAGCGAGTTACACGAGCAGAAGGGAACTGCACATATTGCTGCTTTGGTGCATAAATGTGACACGTGGATCTAATTCACATATTTATATGTATTAAATACATGACAATGGACAATACAGGGAAAAGTGAATTATCAACATAAATAGAATAGTTGTGATAACTCTCTGATAACTCTCTGATCTTTATGATTCTGTATCCAGAAGTCATTAGTCACATATTACGACCATAGAGTATCAGCCACAACATCGGCCTGAAACGATGAGGAAACTCCTACTGTCCTACCCGCAGTTCAGACACGTGGGCTCCACAGCTTGTAACCCCCTTCCCGTTAATGTGTTTAGGAGTTTATAGCGACCTCCTGCACAGTTTATTAACTTGTTCTAAAATATGAAACTAGAAACCGCCACCCCCCCGATTCAGCTACGCTGTTCCACTTTCCTGGAGCAATTTTTTTTTTTTTTAAGTTGCTTTAGTACTTGTGGTTTATTCGCTCTACATTTTGTGCCACTGTTTACGTTGTTTTTTTTTCTTTTTAGTTTTTTATTTAGTTTCCTGAACAGCTTTGCTCCCACAGATGTTTCAGAAAGATTATACGACTTTTTTTTACCAAGTTTGTTTTCCTCACCTCTCACTCCAGTCTCTCTTCTGGAGTTTTCAATTTGTCCCTTTTTTGTAACTTTTTTTCAGCACTTTCGGGCTTGATTCTGCAATTCATTAAACGTGCACCATTGTGTAGAATTTGTGATTCGGGATGAATCGGGGGCCCTCTGTTTGTATTTCATAGTAGTGTGATAGTGTTTCCTTTCTCTTTTAGGCTATGTGCACACGTATGCAGAAAATTTCTGCATAAAATCCTGAATCCTTCCCAGAAAACTCGCGTTTTTTTTCCCGTGCGTTTTTTGCAAAAAACCTGCGCTTTTTGCGGTTTATTGCCGCGCGGTTCCAGACCCATAGAAAATAGCTAAAAATGCTGAATTTTCCACGAATTAATGAGCATGCTGCGTTTTTTTCACGGTAAAAAAACGCATACATCTGCACAAATGGCGGAATTCATTTAAATGAATGGTAAGCTTCTGTTAAGCATTTTTGACGCGGTTTATTTGGTAAAACCGTGAAAAACGCTATGTGTGAACACAGCCTTAACAGACTATTGTTTAGACAATCTGTCTTTCCTCTTCCTATTTCCGATGCATTTTTCCAAAGGAAACAAAGCGTCATAGCTGCATATTGTTTGTGTAAATCCGACATCACAAAATGGGCAAAAAAAAATAAAAATCACTGAAGCCAAATAGAAAGTTCCCCGACGAGGTGGGCTGCTTACTGACACAGCAGGGTGCTGCTGACATTCACCTAGAGGCAGATACCTGGACTATAAGCTCCCTGCTCTCCCCATTTACCGTATTTTGGGTGCACCCTCGTATGATGAAATTGCTATCACTTGTAAAATTTTAATAGGGCTAGCCTCACAAAGTATGAGGATGGTAAAAGCGATCCCCTGTAATCTAGAGCGGTGGGTACAATGTGAACATGGATGTGTGCCCATTCTAAGGTGATGGTGACATTTCCATCTGTTCATATTGCATTTGAAAAAGGCTCAGATTCAGCCAAAACGCGTCACACAGCACGATCCTTTTCTTGCTGGAATAAAACTAAAAAGTCCTGATAGATGCAAGTGCTGGTCATCTGTCCGTTAACGTAAGCCTGGAAAACTCCTCAGGAGCTATAGTGCACCGGCAGCCCCCTGTGTGCACCAGCAGCGCGTGCATTATCCTTGTTCTTCCCTTGGACTAGACTGCAGATTTTTCCGACCGTTTATAATCTGTACACTGACAACGCCTCTGTACTTTCCTCTGCAGCAAGCCTGTGAGATGGTGATGGATCTCTTACGAGAAAGAGATCAGGGAAACTTCGGTGAAAGGAATGAATACGGCCCCCGAGGAGGAGGAGGCGGAGGGGGAGGAGGAGGCGGCGGAGGAGGTGGTGGTGGTGGAGGCGGCATAGATGTGAGTAGCGGCCACTGGTAGTGGTAAGTGCACTGTGGCAAGTTTCTGGCACTGACAGGTCTCCATTGCAGGTACCGGTCCCTCGACACTCAGTGGGGGTAGTAATAGGACGCAATGGAGAAATGATCAAGAAAATTCAGAATGACGCTGGGGTCAGGATACAGTTTAAACAAGGTGAGAGTCCGATCGGCTTCAGACTAATATGCATGAGCCCATGTGTAAGTTATACTGGAGGGCGGGTGATGCGATGTGTATTTTATGACATCTCCACCATATTCTTAAGGTTTTAACCTATAAAATCTCCTGTACAGATGATGGGACTGGTCCTGATAAGATCGC
This sequence comes from Dendrobates tinctorius, assembly GCF_039654945.1. Taxonomy (NCBI): domain Eukaryota; kingdom Metazoa; phylum Chordata; class Amphibia; order Anura; family Dendrobatidae; genus Dendrobates; species Dendrobates tinctorius. The sequence continues at coordinate 5,845 of NW_027361767.1, forward strand.
ACACATTATGGGGCCCCCGGACAGATGTGATCACGCAGCCAGGATAATCGGTGACTTATTGCAGAGTTTGCGAGTGAGTATGGCCACTTCTAGTAGTGAGTGCAGCTGACCTAACACGCAATATGTGACGTCGGCTCACCGTCTACTTGGCTTTTCTGTAGAGCGGTCCACCGGGACCTCCAGGCCCTGGTATGCCGCCTGGTGGCAGAGGAAGGGGTCGAGGGCAAGGGCCATGGGGACCTCCTGGAGGAGAAATGACCTTTTCTATACCCTCTCATAAATGTGGCTTAGTTATCGGTCGAGGTGAGTGGACAGTTGGTGACGGCTGTTTGATCTTCTCGCTCCTGTTGGGCTGCATTCACATGTTGTGGTGCATTTATTTTTTGAATATCTTTAAAACCACAGTTCTTATGGTTCCCTATCTCTGCAGGTGGAGAGAATGTAAAGGCAATTAACCAACAGACGGGGGCGTTTGTGGAGATCTCACGGCAGCCGCCACCCAACGGCGACCCCAACTTCAAAATGTTCATTATCCGTGGCTCACCACAACAGATCGACCATGCCAAACAGCTCATCGAGGAGAAGATTGAGGTGAGACGTGGCTCCTAACTGGCTGACTGACGGAAAAGCATTTCTCGGTTTTTCTCTGCGGTGTGACGGCACTTTTCCTGGCTGCTCACTATCATTGATAAATCAAGCATTAGAAAACTAACATTTCACGTTCAGTGTTTTGCAAAATCGTTCTTGGAATCCAGTTCTTCAGATAAATATTGCTATTCTATTTTCCTCCTAGGGTCCCTTGTGCCCGATCGGTCCTGGCCCCCCTGGTCCTGGCCCAGCTGGCCCCATGGGTCCATTTAACCCAGGTCCTTACCCACCCGGACCCCCAGGAGCTCCACCACAGTATGTGTTTTTGCCTAGTTTCATTCTCTTTCTGTATTATTTCACATGAGGAAATTTCATTTTAAGACGCGCTCCCACAAAACTATTTATTCTAGGTGTAGTAATATTCTCGTCGTCACCCCCCCCAGTGTCACTCTGCTCCTCTTCTGGGTCATATGACTACAATTCCCACTCTCCAGATCACGTCGCTTTAAGGCTGTGTGCACACTATGCAGATTCTGCTGCTGATTTTTCCGCGCAGATTTGGCAAAATCCGCAGGTCAAACGACCTGCGTTTTACCTGCGGATTAGCCTACGGTTTTCCCCTGCGTTTTGACAGCTAGTAATGGAGCAGGTGTCAAACTGCTGCGGATTCCGCGCAAAGAATTGACATGCTGTGGATTTAAAACCGCAGCAAATCCGCACTGAAAAATCCGCAGCATGTGCACAGCGTTTTTCATTTTCCATTGAATATAAAGATACTGTACCACGCAGCAGAAACTGCTGCGGATCCGCAGGGCCAAATCCGCTGCGGATCAGCAGCAGAATCCACAACATGTGCCAACACCCTAATAATGTAAGTCTATGGAGCATTGTAGACGTTTGGCTGTCCCACAGACCCCAGGGTGATTTGGAGAGTGGGAGTTGCAGTGGCCCAAATTCAAGTGTAGTATCTGCTCTTTAATGCCAGGATCACACTACCGTGTGTGATGTGAGAAACTCGCACGAGTCTCTCGCATCAACACCCAGCACTGAGGACCGGAGCTGCGGCTGCATAAAATACATGCAGCCGCAGCTCCAGTCCTGAGTGCTGGCGGCAGCGCCGGGTGTTGATGCTAGAGACTCGTGCGAGTTTCTCGCATAACACATTGGTAGTGAGATCCCAGCCTTAGGGGGTTTTCCTCTGCTAATGGACGTTGCATACACTGTGGGGAAAGCTTTGGGATGTACACAAGGTGACTTACAGATCCAGCTGCAGGTGACCCTGACCTCCTGGATGGAAGCCATGTGGCCGGGTAGTTTGTTGGTCGCAACTGCTGAGGTGACCTCTCTGATGTCTGCACTTGCGGAGGATTATAGGACCCCACTAGAGACTTTTGTTCATGTCTCTATTCTGGGCATTATGGTTTAGTAAAGGAATTTTTCCTTTCTCTGGTACCGGTGTCCTTACGGGTTCCCACCTGAACGGGCTTGTGAGAGACAAGCATAGTATCTAAGCTGCAAAGTTTTTCTAATGTGTATTTTCCTTCTAATTTCCTTTCTGTTGCAGCCCGGGCCCACCACCTCCTCCACCCCCTCACCAGTACCCCCCACAGGGATGGGGAAGCACGTATCCCCAGTGGGGGCAGCCACCAGCCCCTCACGACCCCAGTAAGTTTTGGCCCGTGTGCGCCATGATAAGGTATGCATAGTAAGGTATACACAAAATGTTTTGTTTTTTTCACAGCAAAACCTCCTGCCCCCACAGATCCGAGCGCTGCCTGGGCGGCTTACTATTCACACTACTACCAACAGCCGCCTGCTCCAGTCCCCGGGCAGCCACCTGCCGTCCCTGTCCCTCCTCCACAAGGCGAGCCCCCACAGCAGCAGCAGCCGCCCCCTGCCAGCCAGCCGGACTACACCAAGGCATGGGAGGAATATTACAAGAAGATGGGTGAGTACTCATGTCTGCGGTCAGGCTCCACATTGCCATACTGCAAGCTTAGTCCCTAGGGGGCATGTTAGGACCCTTCCCAAATATCTACCTCTCCCTGTTACAGGCCAGCAGACGACTCAGCCCTCAGGACAGCCGGATTACACAAAGGCCTGGGAAGAATATTACAAGAAACAAGGTGCGGTGCCCGGACCCATCGCCTCGTCCTTCATGTAACATCTTGCATATATTGACGAAATTTCTATGTTTTTGCAGCCCAAGCAGCAGCTCCTGGCGCCCCCGTTGCAGCCCAAGCAGCAGCTGTGACAGCAGTGGCAGCGGCATCCAGTGCTCCACCCGCAGCGCAACCGGACTACAGTGCGGCATGGGCAGAATATTACAGACAGCATGCGGCATACTATGGCCAGGCACCAGGAGCGCCACCCGCACAGCCCCCTCCGGCACAGCCAGGACCACAGGTCAGTCCCCCACATCCGTCACCTATTTCAGCATGTGTGCCCCCTGCTGATTGGGTTTCTGCTCATGTGCCTCACTGTGTGTTATCTATTCCAGGACGCCCACGGCCTGCTTGGCTGACGCCCTGCTCTGCTCTCTTCTTCCAGGCCCAGTGAATGTCACTTGTCGTCACTCATTACCAGTCTGGAGATAAGAGCCTCTGTTGCTGACCTCAGTGAGGGGAGAAGCTATTTGACAAGTCCCCTAGTTGTATTATTATTTTATTTTTTAGGACATTTTCTTGTTTTGTCCTTCATCCTTTCCCGGTTTTTCATCTTAAAAACAAGACAAGCGGTGGCCCCTGCGGAAGGGCAGGTTCTAGACATTAGGACTAATCTGAGCGCCTCCCGTCCACTCACCTCCCATCAATTACAAAACACGGTTTTATTCACTGGAGCTGCCTGTGAGTAATAAAATGATTTATTTTTTTTTTTAACTTAAAAAGATTATTCCCTCCCGTCCCCGATGTCCCTGTGCTTTTAGTTGGTTGAACATTCCCTGGTGACATCCCCATGCTGTCTGCTGGTCCCACGTCCGCAGCTGGGGTCTTGTGAAGTGCGCCGGTCCCTCCCGCCATTGGGGGGTCGTGATGTGTTTTGTCTGTTCAGAGACATTGGAAACTGTACGCTGAGTTTTTACTTTTTATTGCCTGTTTTTAACTTCACAATAAACAATGACAAAACTCTCCTGACTTCGCTCTTCTATCTTCTGTTTTTGTCGTCCAGATGGATTTTTTTTTTTTTACTTTCCTGTTATTGTTCCTTGTGATGATTTCTATGCTGTGTTTTTTGGAACGGTATAGGGAATCACAATAAATCTGTGAAAAAAAATGGTCTTGGTCGTGTGTCCATGGTTCACTACCTCGTCGTGCAGAAAGGAATGTAACATGGCGGACTGAGCCGTGTCTGGGTACATAGATAAGATCAATGCTGTGCTGAGTGTCACCGAAATCTTTCCCCCTACAGTCAGATAAAGCCCCCATTACAGCGACCATGAGGATAGTCGCCCAAGTCTGATAGTTCCCTAGGCAGAATTAGTCTCATCTCCAGAGAGTAGCTGACATGAGACTGACGCATCGTTGCGTGGGAAAAGATTCACCCAATATCTGGTTATTTATTTAAAATCTTTTTTTTGGGACTTTTTCAGTCTAGTGGGTGATTCCTAATCAGTGACTGACAGCCTGCCCCGTGAATGTGCACACTAAGAGCTGTCACTCAACTATTAGTGCTGCCCACTGGTACCGAACACCGAATGTATTATACTGAATGTTTTCTCACTATACTGAAGTAATAACAATCTGTTGAGCTCCTCCTGCTCTACAGCATGTCGGCTGAAATTTCCAAAGCAACAGGTTCAATTTAACAGCTATAGTTATCAGAATTTAATATTAATAATAATATTATATTCAAATAAGACATTGTTACTGATACTGAGTTACATCCTGTATTTATACTCCAGAGCTGCACTCACTATTCTGCTGGTGCAGTCACTGTGTATATTACATTACTGATCCTGAGTTACATCCTGTATTATACCCCAGAGCTGCACTCTCTATTCTGCTGGTGCAGTCACTGTGTACATACATTACTGATACAGGATGTAACTCCGGATTATACCACAGAGCTGCACTCACTATTCTGCTGGTGCAGTCACTGTGTACATACATTACTGATCCTGAGTTACATCCTGTATTATACCCCAGAGCTGCACTCACTATTCTGCTGGTGCAGTCACTGTGTACATTACATTACTGATCCTGAGTGACATCCTGTATTATACCCCAGAGCTGCACTCACTATTCTGTTGGTGCAGTCACTGTGTACATACATTACATTACTGATCCTGAGTTACCTCCTGTATTATACCCCAGAGCTGCACTCACTATTCTGCTGGTGCAGTCACTGTGTACATTACATTACTGATCCTGAGTGACATCCTGTATTATACCCCAGAGCTGCACTCTCTATTCTGCTGGTGCAGTCACTGTGTACATACATTACTGATCCTGAGTTACATCCTGTATTATACCCCAGAGCTGCACTCACTATTCTGCTGGTGCAGTCACTGTGTACATTACATTACTGATCCTGAGTGACATCCTGTATTATACCCCAGAGCTGCACTCTCTATTCTGCTGGTGCACTGGTGCAGTCACTGTGTACATTACATTACTGATCCTGAGTGACATCCTGTATTATACCCCAGAGCTGCACTCACTATTCTGTTGGTGCAGTCACTGTGTACATACATTACTGATCCTGAGTTACCTCCTGTATTATACCCCAGAGCTGCACTCACTATTCTGCTGGTGCAGTCACTGTGTACATACATTACTGATCCTGAGTTACCTCCTGTATTATACTCCAGAGCTGCACTCACTATTCTGCTGGTGCAGTCACTGTGTACATACATTACTGATCCTGAGTGACATCCTGTATTATACCCCAGAGCTGCACTCACTATTCTGCTGGTGCAGTCACTGTGTACATACATTACTGATCCTGAGTGACATCCTGTATTATACCCCAGAGCTGCACTCACTATTCTGCTGGTGCAGTCACTGTGTACATACATTACTGATCCTGAGTGACATCCTGTATTATACCCCAGAGCTGCACTCACTATTCTGCTGGTGCAGTCACTGTGTACATACATTACTGATCCTGAGTTACATCCTGTATTATACCCCAGAGCTGCACTCACTATTCTGCTGGTGCAGTCACTGTGTACATTACATTACTGATCCTGAGTGACATCCTGTATTATACCCCAGAGCTGCACTCACTATTCTGCTGGTGCAGTCACTGTGTACATACATTACTGATCCTGAGTTACATCCTGTATTATACCCCAGAGCTGCACTCACTATTCTGCTGGTGCAGTCACTGTGTACATTACATTACTGATCCTGAGTGACATCCTGTATTATACCCCAGAGCTGCACTCACTATTCTTTTGGTGCAGTCACTGTGTACATACATTACATTACTGATCCTGAGTTACATCCTGTATTATACCCCAGAGCTGCACTCACTATTCTGCTGGTGCAGTCACTGTGTACATTACATTACTGATCCTGAGTGACATCCTGTATTATACCCCAGAGCTGCACTCTCTATTCTGCTGGTGCAGTCACTGTGTACATTACATTACTGATCCTGAGTGACATCCTGTATTATACCCCAGAGCTGCACTCACTATTCTGTTGGTGCAGTCACTGTGTACATACATTACTGATCCTGAGTTACCTCCTGTATTATACCCCAGAGCTGCACTCACTATTCTGCTGGTGCAGTCACTGTGTGCATACATTACTGATCCTGAGTTACCTCCTGTATTATACTCCAGAGCTGCTCTCACTATTCTGCTGGTGCAGTCACTGTGTACATACATTACATTACTGATCCTGAGTTACATCCTGTATTATACCCCAGAGCTGCACTCACTATTCTGCTGGTGCAGTCACTGTGTACATTACTGATCCTGAGTGACATCCTGTATTATACCCCAGAGCTGCACTCAGTAACTATAACTTCAGGGAAGCAACCTGCGGCTCCCCTGCTGGCTGGGTCTCATGGTGGGGGGGGCGTAGTGACGCCGCGGGGCCTCATGGTGGGGGGGGGGGCGTAGTGACGCTGGCGGGGCCTCATGGTGGGGGGGGGGCGTAGTGACGCTGGGGGGGCCTCATGGTGGGGGGGGGCGTAGTGACGCTGGGGGGGCCTCATGGTGGAGGGCGTAGTGACGCTGGGGGGCCTCATGGTGGGGGGGGGGGCGTAGTGACGCTGGGGGGGCCTCATGGTGGGGGGCGTAGTGACGCTGTGGGGCCTCATGGTGGAGGGCGTAGTGACGCTGGGGGGGCCTCATGGTGGGGGGCGTAGTGACGCTGTGGGGCCTCATGGTGGAGGGCGTAGTGACGCTGGGGGGGCCTCATGGTGGGGGGCGTAGTGACGCTGTGGGGCCTCATGGTGGAGGGCGTAGTGACGCTGGGGGGGCCTCATGGTGGGGGGCGTAGTGACGCTGGGGGGCCTCATGGTGGAGGGCGTAGTGACGCTGGGGGGGCCTCATGGTGGAGGGCGTAGTGACGCTGGGGGGGCCTCATGGTGGGGGGCGTAGTGACGCTGTGGGGCCTCATGGTGGGGGGCGTAGTGACGCTGTGGGGCCTCATGGTGGAGGGCGTAGTGACGCTGGGGGGGCCTCATGGTGGGGGGCGTAGTGACGCTGTGGGGCCTCATGGTGGAGGGCGTAGTGACGCTGGGGGGGCCTCATGGTGGGGGGCGTAGTGACGCTGTGGGGCCTCATGGTGGAGGGCGTAGTGACGCAGGCCCCACTCAGTGTCACCGGCCTCTGCTCATTATAGTTACAGTAACAAAGTGTCAAGAAAAGAAAAAACACCACATTACGACTTTACCGTAAAGAAACACCGCCCGGAGCGTCTAAAGGTAAACACGCCCCACTTCAAAGGCACGTGGTTGTAGCCCCGCCCCCGGAAGAAGCGTGTTCGCCATGTCGCTGGAGTCTGTGCGGTATAGCCGGGGCTCTCTTCTAGTGCTGAACCAGCTGCTTCTACCGCACATCAGTGAGTATGAGCCGGTGACCGGGGTGCGAGAGGGAGCGGACGCCATTCGGACCATGAAGGTGAGTGACGGCGTTATGGGGGAGGGGCTGTCTGTTGGCGCGTGTAATGGGAGGAGACTAGAGTCACACCGAACACGTGATTGGGGACTCTTGATGATTGGCTAGTTGTCATGGGAAGGCGTTGCCTATCAGAGAGCATGGTTTTCATCTGTAGGAAAATGGAGCTTAGTTGTTAAAGGGAACCTGTCACCCCCCCAGGCGTTTTTAAGTAAAGGAGCCACCTTGTGCGGCACTAATGCTGCATTCTGTCAAGGTGGCTCTGTTAGGCTAGTTTCACATTTGCGCTTTTGAGCGCAGCGACGGCCTGCGCACGGCGGCCGCTAAGTCCCGCCCCCTTCAGTGCCTCCGCCGGTAGCTCCGCCTACCGGCGCATGACGTCCTGCGTCCCCTATCTTTATCACTGGGGGCACAGGCCGTGCGCAGTATGCATTTGGCGGCGCATGCGTCCTTTTCACGGTGCGCCAAACGCAACCTGCTGCGGTTTGGTTGCGCTCGGCGCACCGTGAAAAGGACGCATGCGCCGCCAAACGCATACTGCGCACGGCCTGTGCCCCCAGTGATAAAGATAGAGGACGCATGTAGCGTCATGCGCCGGTAGGCGGAGCTACCGGCAGAGGCACTGAAGGGGGCGGGACTTAGCGGCCGCCATGCGCAGGCCGTCACTGCGCTCAAAAGCGCAAATGTGAAACTAGCCTTACTTAGTGTCCCTTCCACCGCAGGAATAATCGTTTATAAAATTGTTCAAAAATACCTGAATTTTGACGGGGACAGGTCTTTCCCCTCTGACAGACGCCTTACATCCATCAGTCATTTTGTATTTGGCGCTGCCTCCTCAGTTTTCTTTTGAAATGCTGGCGCCTGCGCTGTACTATAGTTTCGTGGGCATGCACAGTTAGCGCTGCCCGATGTACCCGTGCTCTGAGATCACATCCTGACCTTCATATCGCGCAGCCACAGATCCCGCCCCGCAGTCACTTATGATTTATTCACACTACGGGGCTGGGAAATCTTGGGCATGAGAGCCGCAGAGAACTACTGCGCATGCCCAAGAAGATATAGTACAGCACAGGCGCCAGCCTTTCAAAAGAAGCTGAGGAGGCGGCGCCAAATACTGAAGAAAGAAATGATTGATGTATGAGAGGCGTCTGTGTCAGAGGGGGGGGAAAGACCTGCCCCCCGGTCAAAATTCAGGTATTTTTGACTAATTTTAAAAACTATTATTTCGGCGGTGGAAGGGGCGCTAAATAAAAGAGCCACCTTGACAGAATGCAGCGTTAGTGCTGCACAAGGTGGCTCTTTTATTTAAAAACGCCTGGGGGGTGACAGGTTCCCTTTAAGGAAAACACTAGAGTAGAGTGGCGTTTACATGGCTGCCTAGCAACCGTCACCAGAGGCGACCGCACTGCCCCCAGATGTGTAACTGCTGATTGGTCAGCTGCTTGTATGGAGATATTGGTGAACAGCCTGACACATTGTAGCAGACAATCAGCAGTGTGATCAAATGTGGTCCCTATGGGCCTTCCTAATCCAGGACCGTGGCCAGGGCTGTGTAGGCGGTAAGCCAAACCTCTGACTCCAACTCCTCAATTTCCATAACTCCAACTCCACAGCTCTGCCTGTGGTCGCTGCTCATCCGTGGACTGGTCCCAGTGGCCGCTGCTGATCCGTGGACCAGTCTCCGTGGTCGCTCCTGATTCATGGACCATTGAGGCTCCTGACCAGTGGGCCTGTCCCCGTGGTTGCCCCTGACCCATAGACTTGGTCTCGTGGCCACATCTGACCCATGGAACAGCCCCCATGGCCGCTCCTGACCCATGGATCTGTCCTTGTGGCAGCTCCTGATCCTTTGACCATGGCGGTTCCTGACCTGTGGACTTGGTCTCATGGCGGTTCCTGACCTGTGGACTTGCCCCAGTGGCCGCTCCTGACCCATGGACCGATCATCAGATATCTAGACTTGGAATTCCCCTTTATATAAACCATACACCCGCTTGTTTTCCCCAGGTCCGTGGTGCTCCGGCCATCGCTATTGTGGGCTCCCTTAGTTTGGCAGTGGAGCTGACCGCTGGCCCCCCACAGCAGACGTCTGACCTCCTGGCCTTTGTACGTGAGTCCATGGAGTTGTTGGTGGGTGCCCGGCCCACCGCAGTCAACATGAAGAAGGCGGCAGATGAGCTCAACTCCTTCCTGGCACAGGAGGCAGAGAAGTCGGGGGCCACTGTCCAGGGGCTAACCGATAGGTACGTGAAGTGCCGGCCATGGTGGTCCCTCACCCCTTGTGTTCTCTACCTCACCCCTGTCCTCCTCCTGTTATTACCAGCGTGGTCCTGTGGGCAGAGACCCTCCTGGAGAAAGACGTCCGGGACAATCGTATGATCGGGGACCTGGGGGCGCAGCACATCCTGGACAGCACTAATGCCCGCGCCGGGGTGGTGATTATGACCCACTGCAACACCGGCTCCCTGGCCACAGCCGGCTACGGCACCGCCCTGGGTAAGACGTCGGTCTGATCTCCAGCTCCAACCATATACCGTACGTCTAACAGTCTATAAAGGGTTAATCACAAAATGCAACCGGCGATATTACCCCTTCCTTCCACCGCCAATCTCCGTTTTTGCACCGTCGTCTTTTCCTCCCCTTCTCTCTGGAGCCAGACACAGACGAGGCGACATTCCTGCGCTGGCCGTGCGGTGACAATGGCTCGGGGCCAGGATTTCCCCGATCGCTCTAATTACAGCAATATTTATTGCACTTTTTTATATATGGATTTTTCTTATCTTAGTGGTTAAAACAAAGTACACAACTCCAAAACGGCAAAAAAGTTTTTTTTCTTTTTGCGTTGTTGGAGCTTTATGAGAGGCGATGTCTTATTGATACCGTTGTCATTGTTTTGGGGTTTTTATTGTATTTTTCAGAGGAGAGTGCCCAGAAATAATAAATTCCGGTTCTGGCATTATTACCACTTTTTTTTTCTTCTTTTACGCCATTTCATAGAAATCATAGAATCGTAGAGTTGGAAGGGACCTCCTGGGCCATCTGGTCCAACCTCCAGCTCAAAGCAGGATTCGCTAAATCATCCCAGTCAGATGTCTGTCCAGCCTCTGTTTGAAGACTTCCATTGAAGGAGAACTCACCACTTCTCGTGGCAGCTTGTTCCACTCATTGATCACTCTAACTGTCAAAAAGTTTTTTCTAATATCTAATCTGTGTCTCCTCCCATTCAGTTTCATCCCATTGCTTCTAGTCTTTCCTTGTGCAAATGAGAATAAAGTTGATCCTTCTACAATGTGACAGCCCTTTAGATATTTGTAGACAGCTATTAAGTCTCCTCTCAGTCTTCTCTTTTGCAAACTAAACATTCCCAAATCCTGCAACCTTTCCTCATAAGACAGGGTTTGCAGACCGGTCACCATTCTGGTTGCTCTTTTCTGAACTTGCTCCAGTTTGTTGATGTCTTTTTTAAAATGTGGTGCCCAAAACTGGACACAATATTCCAGATGAGGTCTGACCAAAGAGGAGTAGAGGGAAATAATGACTTCACGTGATCTAGACTGTATGCTTCTGTTAATACATCCTAGAATTGCATTTGCCTTTTTTGCTGCTGCATCACACTGTTGACTCATATTCAGTCTGTGATCTATTAGTATGCCCAAGTCTTTTTCACGTGTGGTGTTGCTTAGCCCTATTCCTCCCATTCTATATATGCTTTTTTCATTTTTATTGCCCAGATGTAGTACTTTGCATTTTTCCCTGTTAAAAACCATTCTGTTAGTTGCTGCCCACTTCTCCAGTTTATTTATATCTTTTTGAATCATCTCTCTCTCTTCTCTAGTATTAGCTATCCCTCCTAGCTTTGTGTCATCAGCAAATTTAATCAGTTTACCCTCAATTCCTTCATCTAAATCGTTGATAAAGATGTTGAACAATACAGGGCCCAGGACAGAGCCCTGTGGTACCCCACTTGAGACATTCTTCCAACTGGATGTGCAGCCATTTACGACCACTCTTTGGGTCCGATCACTAAGCCAGTTATGAATCCACCTAACAGTTGCCTTGTCCATTCCATACTTAGACATTTTTTCAATAAGGATTGTATGAGATACTTTGTCAAATGCTTTGCTGAAGTCAAGATATACTATATCTACAGCATTTCCCTGATCCACCCAATCAGTGATTCCGTCATAGAAGGAAATTAAGTTAGTCTGACATGACTTATTAGTTACAAACCCATGCTGACTCTGTTTAATCACTTCATTCTTATCCAGGTACTGACATACATGTTGTTTAATAATTTGTTCAAAGATCTTTCCTGGTATAGAAGTCAGACTCACCAGCCTATAGTTGCCTGGGTCCACCTTCTTCCCCTTTTTGAAGATAGGAACAACATTTGCTCTTCTTCAGTCTTCTGGGACTTCTCCTGTTCTCCAAGAATTTTCAAAGATTATGGAGAGGGGTTCAAAAATTTCTTCTGCTATCTCCTTCAGTACTCTGGGGTGTAATTCATCTGGACCTGGTGACTTGAATTCATTTAGGTTAGCTAAGTGTTTCCTCACTATCTGTTTATAGAGATCCTGGATTCTTCTATTCCCTTAATAGGACAGTGAAGAACAGTTGATGTTACATTTCCTTTCTGAGAGAAAACAGATGCAAAATAAGAATTTAAAAGTTCGGCCTTCTCAACATCCTGTCTTACCATTTCATCATTTTCATCCTGTAAAAATCCTATAGCATCTTTGACTTTTCTTTTACTTTTGACATATCCCCAAAATCCTTTATTATTGCTTTTGACATCTCTTGCAAGCCTCAATTCATTGTCAGCTTTAGTTAATCTGATTTGTTCCCTGCAGGTTCTGCAGACAGCATTATATTCTTCTTTTGATATGCCTCCCTCTTTCCATTTTATAAACATTTTTTTCTTCCTTTTTAGCATGTGCTTAAGTTCTGTGTTCATCCATCCTGGCTTCCTTAAATGCTTCCTATTCTTCCCTCTTTTTGGAATTGTTAACAATTGTGCTTTGAGAATTTCATTTTTCAAGATTTCCCATCCTTCCTGGACATTTTTGTCTTTAAGGATATCCAGCCATTGGATCCCTCCAATTCTCTTTCTGAATCCCTTAAAATCTGCCTTTCTGAAATCTAACCTTGACGTCTGAGTCTTCACATGTCTTCCTCCTCTAGTTATCCAAAATTCTAAAATAGCATGGTCGCTACCTCCTAGGGTCCCAGCCACTTTTACCTCCTCAACCATTTCCTCCCTGTTTGTAAGGATTAGATCCAAGGTAGCAGTTCCCCTTGTTTTCTCCCCTACCTTTTGGAAGATAAAGTTGTCAGCAAGAGAGGATAAGAATTTCCTTGACCTGTTAGTTTTGCCTGAGAGAGATTCCCAACAAATGTCTGGATAGTTGAAATCTCCCATGACAACTATGTCATATTTTTGGAGAACTTGGCCATTTGATGCATAAAGAGTTCATCCATATCTTCAGCTTGCACAGGCGGCCTGTAGTAAATGCCTACAATGGTGTCCTTTCCATTGTTCTGTCCTTGTATTCTTACCCAAACAGTTTCCACAGAACTCCCAGTCTCTGAAGCTTCAATCTCTGTGCAGATATACGCGTTTCTAACATACAATGCGACACCCCCTCCTCGTTTATCAAGTCTGTTTCTTGCAAATAAGTTGTATCCTTCTAGTCTTGTATTCCAATCATGTGTATTGTCCCACCAAGTTTCAGTGATTCCAATGACATCATATTTCTGTTCCTGTGTTAGTAGTTCCAATTCTCCTTGTTTGTTGCCCATGCTTTGTGCATTAGTATAGAAACATTTTAGTTTGTGATTGGTTTCTCTTTCTCCAATATTTTTATTAATTAGATTCTTTCGTCTTTGTTCTTCCTTTCCACTTCTAATAGCAGAGTTCTCAATAGCATTTGTCAGGTGTATGGCTTTTTCTGGTCTTTTGCTTCCCTTCCCATGTTGTTCTAGTTTAAAGCTCTCCTTACAAGTGTAGCAAGGCGACTTCCAAATACATGCTTTCCAGTCTTCGTAAGGTGCACCCCATCTCTAGCAAGTAGTCCATCATAAAGGTAATTCACTCCGTGATCCATAAATCCAAATCGTTGCTGACGGCACCATCGACGTAGCCAGTTGTTCACCTGCAGAATCTTATTCCACCTCCTTGTTCCATGGCCATCCACTGGGAGGATGGAAGAGAAGACCACCTGCGCTCCCAGTTCTTTCACTTTCTTGCCTAAGTCTTCAAAGTCTCTGCAGATGGTTTCCAGGTCGTTTCTTGCGGTGTCATTTGTCCCCACATGTAGTAGCAGGAATGGGTAGTCATCTGTAGGTCTGAAGAGTCCTGATATCCTGTCAGTCACATCTTTAATTTTTGCACCTGGAAGACAGCACATTTCTCTTGAAGTTATATCCGGTCTGCAGATAGCGGCCTCTGTTCCTCTCAGCAGGGAATCCCCCATGACCACCACTCTCCGTTTCTTCTTCACAACATTTTTCTTTCTCCATCCAGGAGGACTCTGAAGGCGTACAAGGTTGCTGTTTGTGGGCAAAGTCTTATCCTGATGTATTTCTTCATCGTTCTCCTGCGTGAGAGCCTGGTACTGGTTCCTGAGCAGTATGGGTGCTGACTGCCTCCTGATCCTCCTGCTTCTCTGGGTCACATGTCTCCATTCCTCTGTTTCTTCAGGTGCACTTCGAATGTCTTCTCTTTCTGTAACATGAAGAGATAATTCTGCTCTAAGAACTCTTCACCTTCTTTAATGATCTTCAACGTAGCTAACCTCTCTTCGAGATTTTGCAACTTTTCCTCCAACAGGGACACAAGCTTGCATTTGTGGCATGTGAAGTTTGGCTTTTCCACTGGTAAATCTGTGAACATGTAGCAAGAAATGCAGCTCACCAAATGGCTCCTGGCCTCTTCCATATTGAGATTTCTTAAAAACGATGAAAGATGAGCCGATTTCCTCTTTTCAGCTGCAACGGCCAAAAGCCAGTGATCAAGGAGCTCGCGGAGACTCTTCACTTATCCCAGAAGGCACTGGGAATATGCAAATGATTATCCTCAAGACTCTTCCCCTGGTTTAATTTTAATTTAATGTAGCGGATAGTTAGTTTTATATTTTAATTTATCAGATTATTATGGATGTGGCAGCATCAATATGTGTGCACTTTATTTATTTTTCCCCTATTATTTGGCAGGATTTGAAACATTTAAGTTTTTTTTTTTTTAATAACTTTTCTTTTGTTCCTGTGTCCTATATCCAGTGTCGGGCAAAAAAAAAAATCCTGCATTTGCCCCGGAAATATCCCAAATGTCTCAATGAAAGCTTAAGGTGCTTCTCTGTCCTCCATGCTTTTTCTGCAGCTTTGCTTGTTCAGATTGACAGCTGTGTGCTTGGAAAGCTGATTTTCTGGGCAGAATGGTAGGAGAACATCGGCCATATTAAGGGTGTGTGCACACGCTGCGGAATGCTCTGCGGATTTGTCCATGCAGATTTAGTATAATCTGGAGGTAAATCTGCAGGTCGGAAGATAAGCAGATTAGCCTGCGGTTTATCATCTCTACAATGGAGCAGATGGTAAACCGCAGCGGAATCCGCAGAAAAAATTGATATGTCATTTCTTTCTGCGGTTTTGAAACTGCAGCAAATCCGCGTGGAAAATTCCACAGCATCTGCACAGCGGTTTTCTTTTTGCATAGAAAAGTCGTAGTTACTCACCGGTTAACGGTATTTTTCGGAGTCCATAACAGCACCACCTAGGGTGCGTGGCTATGTAGCGGCGGTGAGAGGACACGTTCAGGGAGAGCTCCTCGCATCCTGACATCAATCCTGTCAGCGGGCCTGTGGTGCCATGACATACCTGGCCGTACTGGACCGTGGAGCACCTCTGGAACCCCGTGGGAGGCCGAATCTCGGCGTGCAGACAGCGGTACAGGATGCGGCGGCCGGCGGGGCCTGCAGGAGGCGGCGGCCATTTTCACAAGCGCGCGCCACCGTCCTCTGGCTGTGAGAGATGCGGCGCTGGTCCTCTACTCACAGCGCTGACAGGACGGTCAGCACCTATTCTGTGGATCTGGCAGGGAGAAGCGGTGAGTGCTCTGGAAAATTGGGCCCCGCACTCCCCTCTGTTAAGAAAGAACACCGTGAGCACAACTCAAGATGGTGCTAAGGTTAGGTTCCCAAACCGTTAAAGCAACAAATATAAACCTAGCACTCAACTTAAAGGTATTTGTAAGGCGGTTTATTGTAGTACACGAAAAAAGACGTTTCGGTCGATGTGACCTTCTTCAGTTACGTGTGGTATATAGATTGTGTAGAGCTTATAGGCATCTATCAGAAAGGACGATGGTGCTTTAAGCGTTGAGAATAATCTCTCTAAGGTAATGAGCTTGTCAGTATATAGGAGAGGGGCAAACGTGCCTCCAGATGCGGTGTCTTTTTTTCGTATACTACAATAAACCTTTAAGTTGAGTGCTAGGTTTATATTTGTTGCTCCCCTGTGTTAAGTCACCCAGCTGGTCAGTGCTATTATAACTTTAGGTCCTCTGGACTCATCCCTGGCTGCTGTCTCTGTGGACACTGTGGTCCCTCCCCAGCCATAAGGCCTCTCGGTTATTATACAGAGCCGAATCTTATGACAGCACCACCTGAGAGAGGGGATCCGCCCTCCAGGAACAGGAAATCCTACAGATACATAAGGGCGGAAGAGGAAGAAGGCTAGGAAAAACATAGAAAAAGGGGGATCACCACAAGCCAGGAAATAGCGTTTGGAAGCAAAATTTATTTTAGTGGACATGAATAAACAAACATAGACATTTAAAAACAAAAGGTTAATAGCATAATTTATATACAATACCCTACACGACTATTAATTACCCGTGTACATATCAGAGGAAGAAGCGCACACCCAAAATAAAACTAAAGGGAGGGAATATACGGGTGCTGTCATGGACTCCGAAAAATACCGTTAACCGGTGAGTAACTACGACTTTATTCGGTCGTCCATGACAGCACCACCTGAGAGAATTACAGAGAGTAATAATTACTTTAGGGAAGGACTACAGCCTGCAGAACCCTGACACCAAAGGAGAGGTCTGAGGAAGCACCCAGGTCTAGTCTATAATGGTTGTAGAAGGTGCTCGGAGAGGACCAAGTAGCTGCCTGACATATCTGGTCGATCGAGACCTCCGATCTCTCTGCCCAAGAGGTTGCCATGGCTCTGGTGGAATGCGCCCTCAGCTTGCCAGGGGCCGGTTTGCCTTTTGAGGTGTATGCCAATGAAATGGCCTCCCTAATCCATCTCACTAGCAAGCTTTTTGAAGCCCTAAGGCCCTTTCTAGTGCCCTGATAGGAAATAAGGCATTATCTTTTTCCCACGGGTCGGTAACTGGCAGGTACTCTAGGAGACATCTCCTAACGTCTAGCGTGTGTAATTTCCTTTCCTTATCGTTCGTGGGATTAGGGGGGAAGGATGGAAGAACTATTTCCTGAGTTCTATGGAAACTGGAGGCTACTTTAGGCAGGTATGCTGAATCAGGTGTAAGAATTACCCTGTCGTCCCTGAATTGTATGTAAGGAGGAAGTCTAGACAGCGCCTCGATGTCACTAACTCTCCGGGCTAATGTCAACGCTACCAGGAGAGCCACTTTAAGGGACAGGTTTTTCGTGGAAGCTGATGAAATAGGCTCAAACGGGGCCTCTGTCATGGCCGTAAGGACTAGGTTTAGATCCCATGGCATAAATTTACTTCTCACTACCGGTCTGGACCTGCCTGCTGCTTTAATAAACCTATTGATCCAATAGTTACTGGCGATGTTGCAGTTGAAAAGCGCCCCTAGAGCCGACACCTGTACCTTAAGGGTGCTGGTGGAGAGTCCCATGTCCAGACCTCTTTGTAAGAACTCTAAGATCTGTGCTATGGGAGTGGGCTGCCCAGCTACTACCCCTGAACCCTGAAGGAATCTTTTCCAGATCCGAACGTAGATTTTGGTTGTAATCAGTTTCCTGATTTTGAGCAGGGTGTTAATTAGGTCCGGGGAGAAACCTTTCTCCTTTAGTAGTGCCCGTTCAAAATCCACGCCGTCAGATGTAGGCCAGCTACCTGAGGATGGTAAACTGGGCCCTGGGATAGGAGGTCTGGGACGTTTGGTAGGACCCAAGGGTCGGACACCGACATGGTCCTGAGGCATGAGAACCATGCCCTCCTGGGCCAAACGGGGCGATCACTATAATCCTTGCTTTGTCCTTCCTGACCTTCCTCATCACCAGGTGTAGTAGAGACAGGGGAGGGAAGGCGTATGCTAGCCCGAAGTCCCATTTGACCAGAAGAGCATCTACTGCCAGAGGATTCTCCCTGGGATTTAGAGAGCAGAACTGAAGCACCTTCCTGTTCTCTGGTGGCGAAGAGGTCCACTTCTGGCTGCCCCCATTTATGTACGATTTGGTCGAAGATGGACGTTTTTAAGGACCTTTCCCCCTGCTTTAGAAGGTTGCGGTTTAGGAAGTCTGCTGTGGTGTTTTCTTTTCCTTTTATGTGCAGAGCTGTTAAAGACAGGAGATGTTGCTCTGCCCATTGAAACAGCCGTTCTGCTACCTCCATCAGGGGCCTGGAACGAGTCCCACCTTGGTGGTTGATGTAAGCCACGGTGACCTGATTGTCGGAGAATATTCGAACATGGTGACCCTGTAGATACACACAAAAGGTTTTTGACTGCCTGCTCTACGGCTGTTAGCTCTTTCAGGTTGGAGGACATTGCCACAGGTCCTGGATCAAGATTTCCGCCATGTGGGCACCCCAACCCGTAGGGTTTGCTTCTGTGGTGACTACCCGGGTTACGTTATATTCCCAGGTCACCCCTCTGGCTAGATTGTTCTCGTCCAGCCACCACTCAAGGTATCTCAAGGTATGTTGGGATAGAGTCAACTGGCCTTCTAGATAACCGCCCAGGATCTTTTGATGGCGTAAAACCTCGCCCTGTAGCACCCTTGTATGGAACTGGGCCCATCGGACCGCGGGGATGCAGGATGAGAGAGAACCCAGGAGGGACATTGCTTTCCTGAGAGACATGGTAGGGCTATTGGAGGTGTTCAAGACCTGTTGATGTAGGCGAACTAATTTTTCGGGTGGAAGACGACACTCCTGATTCTGCGAGTCTAGGGTTAAGCCCAAGAACTGCTGGACTTTCATGGGCTGTAGGCGGGACTTCTTAATGTTTAATAGCCACCCTAACTGCTCCAGAGCTGATTTTGCTTTTTGCAATTGATCCAGACAATGGACTGCTGTTTTGCCTACAATAAGGAAGTCATCCAGGTAAGGGATTACTAGGATGTTTGCTTCCCGCAGATGGGCCATAACCTCCGCTATAACTTTAGTGAACACCCGGGGGACGACTGCTATACCAAAGGGAAGTGCGACATATTGAAAATGCTGTAATGACCCCTGTAAATGAACTGCCACTCTAAGGAAACGCTGATGAGACGCATAGATGGGTATATGGTAATAAGCGTCTTTGAAATCCAACACCACCATAAAACAATTTTCAAACAATAATTTAATTGTGGAACTGATCGTTTCCATTTTGAAAGGTCGAATGACCAGGTATCTGTAGAGTGCCTTCAGATTGATTATGGTCCTGTAAGAATTATCTGGTTTACAGACCAAAACTAGGGGGGAGTAGAAGCCTTCGCCCTTCTCCGCCTCTGGTACCTTTATCAGTACTCCTTTCTGACATAGGTCAACAACTTCGGTCTCTAGGGCAGTCTGTTCCGCAAGGGAAGACCTGAGCGGGGTGACCCTAAAGCTGTTCTGGGGGACACAGGCAAATTCTAGCTTTAGGCCTGAGGCTATCAACCCCAGGATCCAGTTACTGTTTGAGATCCGCGACCAGGCTTGGCAGAAGCCCTATAGTCTACCTCCCACCGGGGCCTCTAGCCATTGGGGAGGTTTCTTGGTCTCACGGGATGCTTCCTGGCGTCCCCCTCCAAACATAAACCCGGTACCTTTTTTCTTTTTATCTTCCCATCTGCCACGGTCCCTGGATGACCTCCTCCGAAAAAATCTCTTCCTAGCACAGGGACATCTATAGGAAGGTGTGGGCAGGGAAGGGAATTTCTTTTTATCGTCGCCAGCCTTCTCCAGGAGTTCATCTAGGACTGGTCCGAATAGATATTCCCCCTCACACGGGATGGAGCAAAGCCAGGATCTGGCCTGGATATCCCTGGGCCAGCATTTCAGCCATATAGCCCGTCGGGCTGGATTTGATAGCCCTGCGGCCTTGGCCGCCATTCTTGCGGAATCTGCCGAAGTGTCGGCTAAAAAGACTGCCGCATCCTGGATGGTAGGTAGGGTTTTCAAGATAGATTCCCTCGAGGCTCTGACCTCTAACTGCGTTTCCAGCTGGTCCCGCCAGACCATCATAGATCTGGCTGTGCAGGTAGCTGCTACTGCCGGTCTCAGGGCGCCAGCTGACATTTCCCATGTGCCTTTCAAGTAGGAGTCTGCCTTTTTATCCAGCGGATCCTTTAAAGCAGGGATGAGGAATCTTTTTTCTGCTAAGGGCCATATTTATACCATCCTTCGGGGGCCGTACAAACTCCGCCCACAAAGTACATCGTGACTCAGGCAATGGTGTCAGGATGTAATCTTTCATTGTATGATCTTCAGTGTTCAGTAGTCAACACTGCGTGTGTATGTTCACAGAGCAAGAAGAAATTAAGGAGCTGGTGGCAGTCAAAACACAACTCCCTGCCAAAGCACTGCAGTGCCTGAGAATCTGCCCGGGGGCCGGATAAAAGGTCATTAAGGGCCTTAAATGGCCCTGGGGCCTGAGGTTCCCCACCCCTGCTTTAAAGAGACCATGTCATCAAAGGGGATAGCGGGTTGTTTGGACGCCTTAGCCACTGCTGCATCCAATTTCAGGGCTTTGTCCCATTTATTTACCACGGGGTCCTCAAAGGGATATCGCCTTTTAAAAGCTGGTGGTAGGGAGCCTTTGCTTTCTGGTTTCCTCCATTCCCTATTAATCAAATTTTGGACCTTGTCGTTTAACGGGAACGACTTACGTTTCCTGTGGTCTAAACCCCCGAACATTAGGTCCTGCGCTGACTGTTCTGGTTTTGTGTCCGTTACCCCCATGGTAGCCCTGACTGCCTTGACTAGTTTGTCCACTTGTTCCAGATCTAGGCAGAAATGACTGGCGTCTTCCTCTGAAGAGGACGCGGAGGTGGAGGGCTTTGAGGAGTCTTCATTTCCTCTAGGGTCAGCTGAAGAGTCTGACCCTGAGAAACTTGCTCTCTTTCTCTTCCTAGACGACTCCCCCTGGGGTACGGATTTTAGGGCTTTAACCTCCATCCTGATAATTTCCCTTAGACTTGTAGCGAAGTCAGGGGTTTTTTCCGCCACCTACAGGAGGTGGGACAGAGTAAGGAAGTATGCCTGGTAATTTTTTGGGACTACGCCCCCCATTTTTTTTTTTTTACCGTCTGCCGTATGCATGACTGGCACAGCCTTTTTGGGTAGGCATCCGGCAAGGGGCATTTGCAAAGGGCGCATTCCCTGTTTTTTGCCTTGTCAGCGCATTTCTTCCCCTATAAGAGGAAAACATAAGGGGAACACTGCATCAGGGCACATTCACGAAGATCTCTTACCCTGAGCAGAAGGCGTAGGTATCGGATCACGGGGGGAGGGGGGGGCGAGCTGGATCCTTCGGCCTGGAGGAACTTCTATGGCCGGATTGTCCAGTTCGTTTTTTCTTTTGCTGGGAGCTGGTTTGGGACCTCTCTGAGGTACGTTCCTGCTGTCGGTCCAGCTGGGCTGCGGGAGCCCATTCCTGCACCTGAGCTGAAGCCGCTCTGCAGTGCTTCTGTGCCCATTTCTACCCCACGGCAATCCGGGTTTACAGGTGTCATGGCCAGGGGCTGATTCCCACCCCCCCTTTCCCTCCAACGTCCATAGGTACTCCCCCCCCCCCCCCCCCCCCGGGCGCCGCCCCCGCCGCTCTCTCGACGCCCGGCGACGCACGGGGAGAAAAAGCCGGCCGGTATCCGACTTCCAGCCCAGCGCTACCGGCCCCGCCTCCGCGTCACTTCCGGTATGAGGGGACGCGCAGGCCACCAGCGCCACAGCGGCGCTCGACCCCGCACAGCGCTCCCCGCACGCCACCGAGGCACAGCCGCAAACCCCCGAACGCGGCCCGGACGAAGGGAGACCGCACCAGCAAGACCAAGGTCCGGTGGGAGGATACATACTTACCCGCTGGTGCTGGCCCAGGAGACGGGCATCCGCCGGACCCCGCTCCCACCTTCCCCGCACACTGACGTGGAACCCTACCCGGGCCACCGTGGCGCTTCCAGGGGACTCCGCACTGCCCGAGGTAGGAGACCCCCCGCTACCTGAGTCGGACAGCCAGCCTGGGGATTCCTTCATCCATGATGGCATGATCTGTATGGAATCCTGTCCTCCAGGAACAGGAAACCAACTGATGCGTGGGAGAGGTGCCGCTCTTATGTATCTGTAGGATTTCCTGTTCCTGGAGGGCGGATCCCCTCTCTCAGGTGGTGCTGTCATGGACGACCGAATAAATAAAGGTACTGTACAACGCAGCAGAAACTGGTGCGTATGCACAGGGCCAAATCCGCTGCGGATCCGCAGCAGAATCCGCAGCGTGTGCACACACCCTAAGCGCTGGTTCTGTGGCTTCTTGTCGCGTACACAGAAGGTTCCGGCCCTTATTTCCCACCTAACCACAGATGTCTCCCCAACAGGCGTGGTGCGATCCCTTCAAGCAATGGGCCGTTTGTCTCACGTCTTCTGTACAGAGACCCGACCCTATAACCAGGGCTCCAGGCTGACGGCGTATGAGCTGGTGTATGAGAAGATGCCGGCCACTCTCATCACAGACAGCATGGCGGCAGTGACCATGAGGGACCGTCAGGTCAGCGGTGAGTGCGGTTACATTAATGCAGTGTTTCTCAACTCCAGTCCTCAAGACCCACCAACAGGTCATGTTTTCAGGATTTCCTTAGTATTGCACAGGTGATGCTGTTAATGCTTGAGCAGGTGATGAAATTATCACCTGTGCAATACAAAGGAAATCCTGAAAACTTGACCTGTTGGTGGGTCTTGAGGCCTGGAGTTGAGAAACACTGCATTAATGCCTTACAGGGGTCCAGAAAAGCAGGGTGAGATCACAAGAGAGCTAGGAATCCGGGCACTTGCTGCCACCACTAGGGGGAGCTCCCTGCTTGTGAATGAATACAGCGCTAATGGATCCTTATGCTGTGAGCTCCCCCTAGTGGTGGTAGCACTAAACTGCACCGTTTTAATTTGCTGGCCTAGACTCCATCCGATCTATGGACTGGTGTGGCGCTGTTGAAGAAAGCTGCCATGTTTTCCAAACTCCAGTCTACTTTACCAACCATAACTCCAGGAATAATACGGTACTCTAAACCACGTGATCGTTGGAGACATCAGTGCTGAATTCGCCCCGACCTACAGTATATAATTGACTTTATACCTCCTTTTCCCGTTTTACCTTCTCGCTCTAGCGGTAGTGGTGGGAGCCGACCGCGTGGTCGCTAACGGCGATACCGCAAACAAGGTAGGAACATACCAGTTGGCCGTCCTCGCCAAGCACCATGGGATACCGTTCTACGTGGCGGCCCCTAGCACTTCCTGTGACCTCGGCTTACCAACAGGTGGCAGTATTGTCATAGAGGAGAGACCCAGCCGGGAGCTGACTGATATTAATGGCGTCCGTGTAGCTGCTCCAGGTGAGTGTTTTGTGGAAGCGACCGATCCTGATAATTAAGCGCGTCATTGTGTATAATTTCCGCGTCTCCTCCTCGCAGGTATCGGCGTATGGAACCCCGCGTTTGACGTCACCCCAAATGAACTGATTACGGCAATAATCACAGAACGTGGCGTCTTTAAACCGGAGGAGCTGAAGGACGGACTGAGCAGAGGGCTTTAATACTCTGTGCTGCGCAGCCATGTATGAACCCCACAACCCTCCTCTGCCTCCTGCAATGGCTTCTCCACTGTCATTGGGAAAAACAGACCTTTTTATAATAAAATCCTCTAACCCTTCCTCCTCCGTGGCTTGTGTATCTCTGTGGGGTTATCGGACTGGTGGGGTCTCAGATTTCCCAGTAGGACGCGTTACAGGAGAATTACTGGTGATTAAGGTTTGTCATAGGGCCATCTATGTGTTAGGAACGGCGGAACGCACTAAATAAAAATAATAATAAAGTGCGTTCGCCGCTCGGGGTCCACCGTGCAGTAGGTGATATAAACGCTGCTAAGTGGTGGCAGGAGCAATATGGCGGTAATGCGCACAGGGTTAAACGTCACCCTGGTGCGCAGAGCAATCTCTGTTAAGTCACAGATGACAAATACACAGACTGAGCCTGTTGAGGTCACAGTACTCAGTATAAATACACACACGGTATCAGGTCACAGGAGTAGCCCCAGCCGGCGGCACTACGTCCTTCTAGACCTACCGTGTGTGCGGCGTCGCCGCTGCGGACACTAAGGAGAGCTGCTACTGCAGCGCGGCGTGGACACTGCCGCTGAACGACAAAGCTATGACGCAAGCGCAATGTCGGACGCAGGCAGCTGTGGATGTTGCAGCAGAGGAGCGCTGGTGCTGATTCTAACTCAGTCCCTAACCACATACGTAATATCAGAGGGAAGGGGTTTCATAATGAGCCATTCACCAGAATCATACATCCGTCCTCATACACACAGCAGCAAGTAAGTCTACACTAGCGCATGGCGGAACAGCCATCCACGCCTTTTATAGCAGCCGGGATCTTCTGCAAGCCTCCAGATCTCTGAGATGGATCAATGAGATCTGGAGCAGGACCTGAGCACATGACTCCCGATCTCCAATGGGAGATCGTACCATGAGCATGCTCAGTAGGAGGGCAGAAGGACTTGGCCTCAGGAGAGATTTGCTGCAAGGCAATCTCCTCTGCAATGGATAAAGAGCAGGAGACTGCAGAATGTGAGGGTCTGGATCCCTGCGGAGTAAACGCAGAAATCCGATGCCTAATACTTTGGATCCAATACACCATTCCCATCAGTATCCCCACATGGGCCAGTGAGGAGGGGCCATTGATGAGAATGGTGATTGGAACCAACATATAGTGGCCTTATGGCAAGAAGTGTTGTCATGGGGACACAAGGCGTCAGTGTAGATAATACCAGATGATGACTACAAGAGATATTCATCCTGACCGACCTATTAGCCGCAATTAATTGCTGTCAGCACCACCAAAAGCTACCCCAATTATCTGCCGCAAAAGCCTTGATGAATCTGCCCCTTATATAGTCTCCATTGGGATTGTATTATTTAGGCCCTGAATAACTTCTTCTATCAGGGGGTCCTCTATCCGGCCAGTGCTCAGGGGGTCCTCTATCCGGCCAGTGCTCAGGGGGACCTCTCTCCGGCCAGTGTTCAGGGGGGACCTCTATCCGACCAGTGCTCAGAGGGAAAATCTCTCCAGCCAGTGCTCGGGTGGGACTTCTCTCCAGCCAGTGTTCAGAGGGGGACCGCTATCCGACCAGTGCTCAGAGGGAAAATCTCTCCAGCCAGTGCTCGGGTGGGACTTCTCTCCAGCCAGTGTTCAGAGGGGGGCTTCTATCCGGCCAGTGTTCAGAGGGGGGCTTCTATCCGGCCAGTGTTCAGAGAGGGACCTCTATCCGGCCAGTGTTCAGAGGGGGACCTCTATCCGGCCAGTGTTCAGAGGGGGGCTTCTATCCGGCCAGTGTTCAGAGGGGGGCTTCTATCCGGCCAGTGTTCAGAGGGGGGCTTCTATCCGGCCAGTGTTCAGAGGGGGACCTCTATCCGGCCAGTGTTCAGAGGGGGGCTTCTATCCGGCCAGTGTTCAGAGGGGGACCTCTATCCGGCCAGTGTTCAGAGGGGGACCTCTATCCGGCCAGTGTTCAGAGGGGGACCTCTATCCAGCCAGTGTTCAGAGGGGGACCTCTATCCGGCCAGTGTTCAGAGGGGGACCTCTATCCGGCCAGTGTTCAGAGGGGGACCTCTATCCGGCCAGTGTTTGGGGGGGAAATCTATCCGGCCAGTGCTCAGAGGGAAAATCTCTCCGGCCAGTGTTCAGGGTGGGACCTCTATCCGGCCAGTGTTCAGAGGGGGACCTCTATCCGGCCAGTGTTCGGGGGGGAAATCTATCCGGCCAGTGTTCGGGGGGGAAATCTATCCGGCCAGTGTTCGGGGGGGAAATCTATCCGGCCAGTGCTCAGAGGGAAAATCTCTCCAGCCAGTGTTCAGGGTGGGACCTCTATCCGGCCAGTGTTCAGAGGGAACCTCTATCCGGCCAGTGTTCAGAGGGGGGCTTCTATCCTGCCAGTGTTCAGAGGGGGGCTTCTATCCTGCCAGTGTTCAGAGGGGGGCTTCTATCCGGCCAGTGTTCAGAGGGGGGCTTCTATCCGGCCAGTGTTCAGAGGGGGACCTCTATCCGGCCAGTGTTCAGAGGGGGACCTCTATCCGGCCAGTGTTCAGAGGGGGACCTCTATCCGGCCAGTGTTCAGAGGGGGGCTTCTATCCGGCCAGTGTTCAGAGGGGGACCTCTATCCGGCCAGTGTTCAGAGGGGGGCTTCTATCCGGCCAGTGTTCAGAGGGGGACCTCTATCCGGCCAGTGTTCAGAGGGGGACCTCTATCCGGCCAGTGTTCAGAGGGGGACCTCTATCCGGCCAGTGTTCAGAGGGGGGCTTCTATCCGGCCAGTGTTCAGAGGGGGACCTCTATCCGGCCAGTGTTCAGGGGGGACCTCTATCCGGCCAGTGTTCAGAGGGGGACCTCTATCCGGCCAGTGTTCAGAGGGGGACCTCTATCCGGCCAGTGTTCAGAGGGGGACCTCTATCCGGCCAGTGTTCAGAGGGGGACCTCTATCCGGCCAGTGTTCAGAGGGGGACCTCTATCCGGCCAGTGTTCAGAGGGGGACCTCTATCCGGCCAGTGTTCGGGGGGGAAATCTATCCGGCCAGTGTTCGGGGGGGAAATCTATCCGGCCAGTGTTCGGGGGGGAAATCTATCCGGCCAGTGTTCGGGGGGGAAAATCTATCCAGCCAGTGTTCAGGGTGGGACCTCTATCCGGCCAGTGTTCAGAGGGAACCTCTATCCGGCCAGTGTTCAGAGTGGACCTCTATCCGGCCAGTGTTCGGGGGGGACCTCTATCCGGCCTGTGTTCAGAGGGGGACTTCTATCTGGCCAGTGTTTGTGGGGGACCTCTATCCAGCCAGTGTTTGGTAATACTTTTATTAGTATGATACAACAGCTGTAGCCAAATGTACAGGAAAGGAGCCTCCAACATCCCCCACCAGTCCCAAAAAATGTGGAATTGAGCTGAACGCTAATGTCAAAAACCTCCAAGATCAGCCTGCCTACATTCTCCCATAGCCCCCCAGCTGTGAGCATGGCCAGAACATAAACATCAGATCCGCTTCTTGTGCCTCAGAGCGGGGGCAACACTCATCCGTTCTATAGACTCTATGGATCAAGCACAATTGCGACCTCCGTTGTATGAATCGCTCGCTGACTTGTTGATTCCAGTCTATCGTCCTCCTCCTTGGAAATGTGGCCCACCTCTCCCTCCCACCTGGACTTGACTACAGCCATAGGGTCGCCCAGTAAACCTGGAAATAGGGAGCTATACAGCGAGGAGATAATGGCTGTAGTTGATTTACCTCGCACCACGTGATCTAGGATCCCATTGTGTGATCTGGAGCGATCTGGGGAGACTTCTAAAGCTCTTACTGCCGGCCTTATTGTAGAGATCTGAAGAATTCAGTGTCACCCAATTTACATTCCTGTTTGAAGTGATCAAAGGAGCAAAAACGGCATAGAAGCAATCGATACACATCCTGTATTTTGCAGACCATAAGACTTGTGGGGAGGAAAACCTTTTTTTTAATAAAATCGTGGTGCTGCAGGCAGGGCATGCACAGATCGGGACCTCAGGAGCCGAGATCTCAATCTGCGAATGCGCCTCCTCCGGGGTCCAATCTGAAGTCCACCGCAGTGAAAACAATGCAAAGTGCAGGGGCCCAACATTTTGGGAAAGCCCAGGGCCTGATGCAACCTCACACCTCCAAACACCCCTGCTTCCCGCAGCATCGCCTCACTTCCACTGCCGCCGGCCTGCAGCAGTGACTGCCTCCTGGGACCCCGCTCCACCGCAACACCCCCCGAGGTGAGATACATTCGGGTTATAAGATGAACCCCCATTTCCCCCAAATTTGGGGGGCGGGGGAGTGCGTCTTATAATCCACAAAAAATACAGTATCTCAAACCCATCTCCACTACCCAAACCCTTCCAAGGACTGTAACTCTCTGACGGGGGTTGTTAGAAATAGGCGTGTATTTCCAGCAATTCCCAGTAACTTGGGTTCTAGAAGATCCAGCAGATTTATCCAGGCAGATCTATTCAGGACCACAGTCCCCGCTACCTGAATCCCATCGGAGATGTTGAAATTGGGACGATAAAGGATAACCCCATGTGTGAGGGAGAGGTGGGCCTCCTTGATCTTTGGGAAGTCGTAGTTTTTCGAGTTTTATTCTATGAATACCCCTTGTCCAGATCAGATCTCTAAAAATATGCATTTTTCTGAACCAACATTTAAGTATCCAGACCGGAGAATTAGCCAGGGCACATAAAATGCAGGGTATAAAGCACATGGTAGTAAGATTGGCTCTGCCCAGGGCCGATATGGGTAATCTGCCCCAGGCGCTAACTTTCTTGCTTTGGCTTCCAGTAGACTCAAGTGTAAAGGAATGTAATGTAGATAACAAGGTATTCGATCCCATCTTATCCCTCTTATACAGGGGCAGAAGTGCAGATTTTGACCAGTTTATAGTCAGCCCTGAGAAGTTCCCACATTTACCAAGTGTTCCATTACAATAGGAAGAGAGACATTAGAATTATTAATTAATAATATCAGATCGTCTGCATGTAAGGCAATCCTTTCTTCCTCAATTCCCGTACTTAAACCCCTCATCTTGGATGTTTTGTAATAATTAGCTTTACTAGCATCCAGCGAGCAGTCTGCCTTGTGACTAGCATCCCCAAAAAGACCTTGTGACTAGCATCCAGCGAGAGAACCGCCTTGTGACTAGCATCCAGTGAAAGGACCGCCTTGTGACTAGCCTCCAGCGAGAAGACTGCCTTGTGACTAGCCTCCAGCGAGAAGACCGCCTTGTGACTAGCCTCCAGCGAGAAGACCGCCTTGTGACTAGCGTCCAACGAGAGGACTGCCTTGTGACTAGCATCCAGGGAAAGGACCGCCTTGTGACTAGCCTCCAGCGAGAAGACTGCCTTGTGATTAGCGTCCAACGAGAGGACTACCTTGTGACTAGCATCCAGCGAGAGAACCTCCTTGTGACTAGCATCCAGCGAAAGGACCGCCTTGTGACTAGCCTCCAGCGAGAAGACTGCCTTGTGACTAGCGTCCAGCGAGAGGACTGCCTTGTGACTAGCATCCAGCTAGAGGACCATCTTGTGACTAGCATCCAAAGAGAAGACTGCCTTCTGACTAGCCTGCAGCGAGAAGACTGCCTTGTGACTAGCGTCCAACGAGAGGACCGCCTTGTGACAAGCATCCAGCGACAGGACTGCCTTGTGACTAGCGTCCAGCGAGAGGACCGCCTTGTGACTAGCGTCCAGGGACAGGACCGCCTTGTGACTAGCGTCCAGCGAGAGGACCGCCTTGTGACTAGCGTCCAGCGAGAGGACCGCCTTGTGACTAGCGTCCAGCGAGAGGACCGCCTTGTGACTAGCGTCCAGCGAGAGGACCGCCTTGTGACTAGCGTCCAGCGAGAGGACCGCCTTGTGACTAGCGTCCAGCGAGAGGACCGCCTTGTGGCTAGCGTCCAGCGAAAGGACCGCCTTGTGACTAGTGTCCAGCGAAAGGACCGCCTTGTGACTAGTGTCCAGCGAAAGTACCGCCTTGTGACTAGCATCCAGCGAAAGTACCGCCTTGTAACTGGCATCCACTTGAGCTGCTTGTTGAATTCATTGAATAATAATTGATGAATACTCTACGTAGATTGATGACTAGATTTTGAGGGCATAAATCCTGATTGATCAGGGTGAATTATTGAGGTGATGACCGTGCTCAAACATGATGCAAGGATTTTAGCCAGGATTTTAACATCTAAGGCATTGTTGGACTGGGGGGGCCGTGGGCCCATCAGTAACCAACTCCAGGGCCTCACTTTTTAGCTATATGCAACTGTGACATTATCCTCAATCACAGATTTCTGTAGCAATGATCTGGGTAGATTATTAATGAATAAGATGCCACCATTGTCTGTACATAGCGATTCATGTACATAGTGACAAGTACTGCTCATATAAGAGGGTGGTGGCCTAATCTTGCACAGGGGCCCACCGGAGGATTCTCCTGTTGGCCAGTCCAAGCCTGAATTCTGAGGTCAACAGTGAGATTGGTCCATATGAGTCGGATAACTCTTTATCTTTTCCATCCTTGGGGAGAACCATTATTATTGCCTCATACAATGATTTTAGCAGCTCCACAGACAAAAAAAAGCCTAATTATTCATCTCTGGGTAATACTGCATTAGTTCAAACTCAAACCTCCATGTGGAGACTCTCAGAGCCGGGGCTTTGTCATTAAACATTTCTCCCACCGCTTGTTGAGCTTTCTCAATAGAAATCGTTTTGTCCGCAAAATGTCGATCATCTTTATTACTTAGTGATGGAGGGCCGATCCCGGCTCAGTGTTCTGATAACTCCCAGGTGTTAGAGGAGAAATCATGTAAAATCTGTGGTATCTGCGCTGCCCTCTTCATCTCTCAGCTGCTCCACCCTCGTATTCTTGGATCCTATGTTCCAGCTCCTCTTACTACATACGCGATTTATCTTCTACCAGTTTATTCCCCCCCTTCCTATCAGGAAAGCCTCCATGACATCCCGGACCACCCTAACAGGTGCTGAGCCAACATTCTGCCACCATCTGTAAGTTTGAGCCAAAATGGATTACCGTATTTTTCGGACTCTAAGGCTGGTTTCACACTTGCGTTTTTTTTCGCGGTATTTTAGCGCTAAATAGCGCATGCGTTTTTTTTTCCTATACTTTGCATGGGATGCGCTTATGTGCGCATACACATGCGTTTGTACGCATTTTTCCGCGCATGCGTTTTTTTGCGGTATGCGCTCGGGCGCACAAAATGCAACCTGTTGCATTTTTTGGTGCGTCCGACTTGCCTCAAAAAAACGCATGCGCGCGCAATGCGTTTTTTTACAGCAAGACACCCATTATAGTCTATGGGTGCGCATATGTGCGCATTGGCATGCTTATGTATGCGGTTTTTTGCACATGCGTTTTTTTGTTAACCATGGAATTTAGGGGTTTGGGTTAGAGTTAGGGTTAGTTAAGGGGGGTTAGGGTTAGGGTTAGTTAGGGTTTAGGGTTTGGGTTAGGGTTAAGTATGGTTTGGTTAAGGGTTAGGGTCAGGGTTAGGGTTAAGTATGGTTTGGTTAAGGGTTAGGGTCACGGTTAGGGTTAAGTATGGTTTGGTTAAGGGTTAGGGTCAGGGTTAGGTTTAGGGTCAGGGTTAGGGTTAGTTAGGGTTTAGGGTTTGGGTTAGGGTTAAGTATGGTTTGGTTAAGGGTCAGGGTTAGGTTTAGGGTTAGGGTTAGTTAGGGTTTAGGGTTTGGGTTAGGGTTAAGTATGGTTTGGTTAAGGGTTAGGGTCAGGGTTAGGGTTAGTAAAGTCATGGTTTGGGTTAGTGTGAGGGGCCACCTAATGTTTGGAAAAAACGCAAACGCGGTAAAAACGCACTAAAAATGCATACAAACGCATAAAAACGCTGCGTTTTTTTATGCATGCTCATAAAAATGCTTGAAAAAAACGCAGCAGTTGTATGCTTTTGTATGCGTTTTTTCAATGTGTTTTTTTGCGGGAAAAACGCGCTGCAAAAAAAAGCAAGTGTGAAACCAGCCTTAGACGCACCTGACCGTGAGACGCATCCCAAATTTTGAGGTGAAAAATTGGAAAAAAATTGTCTGGACCCCCATTTTCACATTGTAGTCCAAAATTAGTTTACCGGAGACGCGGTGGTGGCAGTGGAGCAGGGTCATGGGAGGCAGGATGACAGCTGCAGCAGGAGTGGGACGACGCTGGACCCTGGGCTGGGAGGATGTGGTATCCAGGTGATGCGAGGCAGGAGTCATTGATCTTCAGGAAAATGGCAGTGCGAGGCAAGAGCGAAGTCCCCACTCTGTGCATTGATCTCCCGGCGTTGGACTTTGAAAAAATGCAGGGGGTGTGAGGCAGGAGCTACAGGAAAATGGCACTGGAGGTGGCGCATGTGCAGATTGAGATCTCGGCTCGTCATTGAGCCAAGATCTAAATGTGTGCATGCGCCAACAGTGGCAAAATTCTTCTGTACCCAACCATCGGGAGATCAATGCTCGGAGTGGAGACTCCGCTCCTGCCTCACACCACTGGGAGGACCGTACCATCGCCCTACCCCTGCGGCTGCCGCCTCCTGCAGTGACAACCCTGCCTCCTGTGACCTACCGCCCCACCCTTTTCCCTAGTAAGCGACATTTGGACTATAAGGTGCCCCCCCATTTTCTTCCCAAATTTAGGAGCACAAAAAGTGTGTATTACTGTCCCAAAAATAGGGTATGTTTCCACCCAAAGGATTGCCTAAGACTGCCCATGGTCCACCCGAACCTTAAAAAAATGAGGAGTGATGTGAGCGAGACATAGCGGAGATTACAATGTCCTATAAATGGGGCCATAAAGGGAGTCCTCTGTGCATGAGAAGGACGTGGACGAGGGACATAAGGAAATCTGGAGATTAGGAGATCTTTCCCTCCAGAGGTCAAATAAACTTAGCGCGAGAAAGAGAATCATTCCCAGCCGGACACTTATTTTTAAAGGGATTACAGATATTATTAAAGTCCCCCATAACTATGAGGGGATATCAGACCACTCCACGAGTTTCACTAGGTTCTTCTTTAGCAGGTACATAAATCACAACTAGAATACTTTCCAAATGGTGTAATGTGCACTGAAGTCCCACAAACCTGCCCTCATCATCCCGAAATAAATCTGTGCACTTAAAGGGGATATTCTTATGTACTAAAAGGCTGACTCCTCTGCATAAGTTGCGTATACCGATCTCAGGACCTATCTAATAACCTGACAGATTCCCCGAACAGGTGCGTTTCCTGCAGTCCAGTAATAGTCCAGTCCAGGACAATCTTTGAGGCCACAGGTATTCCAGAACCAAATATAACTTTCAGGATCCTCATGAGTATATCGAAAGCCAGTGATAATCTTTCCAAGAACGAGGAATTAATAGCAGTGTAAACCAAGAACCCCTGAACTATAACCCTCCCTCCCACGCCTCTCTACCCATCCTACACCTACCCGCAGCCATTATGGCTGGGGTCCGTATCCACAGAGAACCATTTGTTATGCTGTAGGTGACTCGGGGACCGCGCCCGCTCACCGATATGGAAATAACAGAAACCTTCATGAAGAAAGAAAATGAGGTCCACACAACGAACAGGTACGAGCTCGGGATGTCGAGAGAGCCCTGTTATTAGGCCGAACATCCGATATACCCGAGATGGCTAAATATTGACATGTGCGTCAGAGGTGACAGTATCCAGAGGTGAAGCAACTCTCCTGCTGAGAGCACAATGGCAGCCATCGTACCCCTG
Organism: Dendrobates tinctorius; assembly: GCF_039654945.1. Classification (NCBI taxonomy): domain Eukaryota; kingdom Metazoa; phylum Chordata; class Amphibia; order Anura; family Dendrobatidae; genus Dendrobates; species Dendrobates tinctorius. The sequence continues at coordinate 39,243 of NW_027361767.1, forward strand.
TAAGTGATGGTTGTTAGGAGGTGAAGCCAGAGCTCGCACACGCTATGAATTTATTGAGGACTTGCACCTAGACAACTGGGAACACTAGAATGGTGTCCCACAGATGCCCTGTCAGCAGCAGACAACTGGACCAAGGTCCATTCCAGCGACTACAGGGGGATCGGAGAGATATCTCAGGTGTGTGTGTGCGCCTTACACTCCGGCCATTATCTTAAAGTGTCGAGGGAGCTATTGAGGGAGGGCTAAATTAACCCTTCACGGTTGACCAAGTGATTTCCAAATTAGTCCACAGGGGAATGACCACACGGAGACGGGGGTCTCTGTACGGGAGGATCAAGACAGATCACTAGTCCCGTTAATTTTAGTCACTTTTATAATATTCTGCTTAATTATGCAAAGTTCTCAACTACCAATAGCATCATTTCACTTTATAAGCCAATAATATTGCAAGAAAACCGGAAACTACATATATGTCCATATCCAAATAACATAGAAAGTATTATAATGGCATATTCTTCAGAGTATTACACCCCCGGGTCCCTTATCTTGCACCTGATGAGGAACAGTCTGGTTTCATGACAGCCTGAACTTTTCATCCCAATTACAAAAAAATTTATCTTAAAGCAACAAAAATGGAGAAACGAAACCTTCAGAGAATGGAGAAAATGAAACTTCAGCTCTGGTTTTAGTTTTAACCCTTCACAAAAGCAGCTACCAAAATCTCACCCTGCTGCCAGTGTATACACCACATTTACCACTCAGCAATTGAAAGGGAAGAGGACCCCCATCAGAGACAGGTAACCCAGCCAAGACCTCATGGTGCTGCCACTGTATCTCAACTCAGCAAATCTGCGCCTTTTTAAACAAAAGAGTCACTGCACAGTAAATGCAGTATGCTACAATAATCACTAGGTGGCAGAGATGAGCCTCTTATAAATGCAGTATGCTACAATATCCACTAGGTGGCAGGGATGAGCCTCTTATAAATGCAGTATGCTACAATATCCACTAGATGGCGGAGATGAGCTTCTTATAAATGCAGTATGGTACATTATCCACTAGGTGGCAGAGATGAGCCTATTATCAATGCAGTATGCTACAATATCCACTAGATGGCGGAGATGAGCTTCTAATAAATGCAGTATGGCACAATATCCACTAGGTGGCAGAGATGAGCCTCTTATAAATGCAGTATGCTACAATATCCACTGGGTGGCCGAGATGAGCCTCTTATCAATGCAGTATGCTACAATAACCACTAGGTGGCAGAGATGAGCCTCTTATAAATGCAGTATGCTACAATATCCACTAGATGGCGGAGATGAGCTTCTTATAAATGCAATATGGCACAATATCCACTAGGTGGCAGAGATGAGCCTCTTATAAATGCAGTATGCTACAATATCCACTGGGTGGCAGAGATGAGCCTCTTATCAATGCAGTATGCTACAATAACCACTAGGTGGCAGAGATGAGCCTCTTATAAATGCAGTATGCTACAATATCCACTAGATGGCGGAGATGAGCTTCTTATAAATGCAGTATGGCACAATATCCACTAGGTGGCAGAGATGAGCCTCTTATAAATGCAGTATGGCACAATATCCACTGGGTGGCCGAGATGAGCTTCTTATAAATGCAGTATGCTACAATATCCACTAGGTGGAGAGAAAACTGAGCAGAGCTCCAAAAAAGCGACTATAAGTCCAGAGTAAAGTCAAAAAAGTTTTTATTTTAATTAAGACACATCCAGATATAAATGGGGGGGAGTGGGCAATAAAGTGCGAAACCGCATGGATAAAAAAAGGATTGCTGTACAACCAGAACCTATGCAGTAACAAAGCATACATAAAGTTACTAAATTATCACAGAGTGCATATAGTGCATGGCTATGTATGGCAATTAGGAGTAGACCGCCAAACAGTATATATGTAGATATATATCTCTTTATACCAGCTCCATCCATCAAGTAAACAGCTAGATACACAGATCATTATCAGGTAGCAGGTGACCATTCACCATGGTTAGACAGATATATGATGCCTAAGAAGCATAGTAATAAGAGAGGAAGCATAAATTACCTAATGAAATGGCGGGCAGAGGCTCCAGCAGTCAGCTCTCTTATTACTATGCTTCTGTGTATCTAGCTGTTTACTTGATGGATGGAGCTGGTATAAAGAGATATATATCTACATATATACTGTTTGGCGGTCTATTCCTAATTGCCATACATTGCCATGCACTATATGCACTCTGTGATGATTTAGTAACTTTATGTATGCTTTGTTACTGCATAGGTTCTGGTTGTACAGCAATCCTTTTTTTATCCATGCGGTGTGCGGTTTTGCACTTTATCGCCCACTCCCCCCCATTTGTATCTGGATGTGTCTTAATTAAAATAAAAACTTTTTTGACTTTACTCTGGACTTATAGTCGCTTTTTTGGAGCTCTGCTCAGTTTTCTCTTTAGGTAGATTGCGATTGTCCTTATCGTCCATTTATTTTCTGTCTGCTATTGAATTATTATGCTGATTTCTTGATATTTAAAATGCAGACACCTGTCAAAGGTACTTTTATTTATTGTATTTTTTCTGTGTTATGCACAGGTTTTTCTCTTTCCTTTGACACCATGGACTTCAGAGCCAAAGAGAAGTCCTGGCTGGGGCAGATCGATCAGGTCTTTAGGGATGATGGGGCCAATATACAGCAGGCTGGTGACCACAAATGGAGCGACCTTTTTGAAACTATACAGACGCTTCTTATCAAATGCACGAAGCTTTGGTGGAACCGTGCTTTTTTAGAAAAATATGTAACACGTAAAATCATCCCTAGAGGACTCAGGATACGTGTAATCCCCGCTTTTCCAGTTGTTGATGAGTCTTTTATTAAGAGCTGGGAGGAGACGTGTAATAATTGTTCAGCCACCTTTATGCAATTATTGATGGGCTTAAATTCCAAATCAATTGTGGATCTGGATAAATTAATTGATGCTGCCCAATCTGAACTAAAGGTTGGCTGCCCCTCTGACATGATGCAGAAGTTTGAGGTACAATTAGAAAAAACACTTGATTCAACTGTTTAAAGAATACAGGAATCACAACTGTCTAATTTTAACAGAGATATCAGGGATTTTCAACATAATAGCGTGTATCAATGGCGTAAACAATCCTCGAGAGTCCAACAAATACAACGGACAGTGTCAGATTCCTCCATCTCCTCTCTGAGTACCCAGTCTGATGCCTCTACATCCTCCGTGATTACAAGATCAGGGAATTGGAAAATAAGGAACTACGGATACCATCCCTATACAAGACGTAATAACAAAAGATCTTCTGATGCCGTAGTTAATAATAATAAGGTAATTAATTTGAGTAATCAGAATTTATCTGAAACAGATCTGTCCATCCTGTCCAGGGGTCTCTCCTTTTCTCCTGCTGTGGGGTTAGATACTTTTACAGCCATAAAGGATCGTCATATATTTGCACGGTCTTTACTATTCAAAGGTTTTTATTTTGATGATAATTTACATAAAATCTTTCCAACAGATGAGGAACAATTAGCTTTGAGGACCCTGGAGGACCTATCCTGCGAACATAATATGGTGGAGGGAGGTAAGATACCAGCTTCGATTCAACCGCGCTCCAGGCGGTTCCCCCCACTATCCAATTGTAGTAGTATTGATCTTTTTGTTAAGGTGGTGTCCCAAGAACTGATGCAGATTAAAAAAGAAATTGTGAATGACAATTTGACAGCTAGTGAACGTATACGTTTAAAACATCTTCAAAATCTCCCTGATGTCGTGATCAAACCAGCGGACAAGGGGGGTAATATTGTCTTGTGGCCAAGGACTATGTACGAAACTGAAGTTTTTCGACAATTGAACAACATCACATGTTATAAAAAACTAACATATAACCCCTTGTCCGCTTTTGATGCACGGCTCAGGGAGATTATCAGTAGGGCCACCATCAATGGCATTATAACCAAGGAATTAGCCGTGGCTTTAGTTGTTGTTGAACCAACAATACCAACTCTGTATCTACTTCCTAAAATCCATAAAAATGGTATCAATCCTCCAGGCCGCCCAATTGTGTCGGGTGGGGGGAACTACCTGGAGTGCGTGAATCGCTGGATCGATTCAATGCTCCAACCATTAGTGGAGGACCTCCCTTCATTTTTAAAAGACACCAACCAATTACTTCGCAGGATGGATGGCCTCTCTTTGGATTCAGGGACTCTATTTGTAACAGTGGACGTCGAGTCCCTGTATACAAATATTCGACACACAGATGGTTTGTGTGCCACTAAATTTTTTCTGGGGACCTCTAACCTTAGTCGAGGCATGAGGGATCTTATACTTGAACTGTTGGAATTTACCCTTACCCACAATTTTTTCATTTTTAAGGGGTCCTTCTTCCTACAGCTCCAGGGGACAGCCATGGGCGCGGCCTTTGCGCCAGTCTATGCTAATCTGTTCCTGGGGCTGTGGGAGAGGGACCTCTTCCTGTCAGATCAACAGGGGTCGATGGAGCGTGTCCTCCTATGGACTCGCGACATCGACGATATCCTCTTGATCTGGCAGGATACCCCAATTTCCCTTGATGAATTTATTTCCAAGTTGAATAGTAATGACCGTAACATACACCTCACGTTTAAATATGACTCCAACCAGATTGAGTTTTTGGATGTCACTTTAAGGAGGGACTCCCTCCCTGGGGTATGTACAGACTGACATCTATAGGAAGCCAACGGCTACCAACATGCTACTGCATGCTTCCTCTCTTCATCCTGGCCATATGGTGCGCGCGGTGGCAACAGGCCAGTTTTTTCGTCTACGACGAATTTGTTCCACTGAAACAGATTTTGAGAAGCGTGCAGATGAACTCAAAATACGACTCCTTGATCGTGGCCACAGTAATCGAGCTATAAAAAAGGCCTATCATAAGGCCAAATATAATTCTAGGAACTCATTACTCTATAAACGTCCTGAATCGGATAATAATTTAGAACCTATCAGATTCATAACTGATTTTCATTGCCAATCAGAGAAGTTACGTACTTCTCTATTTAAATCATGGCCAATCCTTATGGCGGATCCCATTCTGGCTAAAATACTCCCTTCTAGACCACTGATTACGTATTGCAGAGCTAGAAATCTGCGCGATCAATTAGTGCATAGCCATTACAATGTTGACCCTATCCCTATTTTTCAGAGTCAGGTTGTGCCTAGGTGTGGATGCGTCCCTTGTGGCCACTGTGTGGCCTGTACTAATATCGAGCGCAGTAATTCTTTCGTTGATTCAACTGGATCACGTCAATATAAAATACGGAAGTTTATTACGTGCACTACTAAAAATGTGATCTATTATGCCACCTGTCCATGCTCCCTGATATATGTTGGCCTAACTACTGGGCACCTTAAGGTTCATGTCAGGGAGCATGTTCTGGGTATACAGGCTGCCGCTGGCCACGACGACGCATCCACACTTAAGACAATACGACGCCATTTCAAACTGTACCATCAGTGTGATGCAAAAGGTCTAAGAGTTAGGGGCATTGACACATTAGAGGTGGGTATTCGTGGAGGTAAAAACTCAACGTCTCGCACAGCTGGAAACCCGGTGGATTTGGACACTAAACACTGTCCAACCACACGGTTTGAATGAAAATATAAGTTTCGCCCCTTTCTTGTGACCACCTGCTGCTGCATTATTGTGCTGTTATCTGCATACCAAGTGGCTATTTGTTTTTAACTAACGTTTGATTTTTATGTTTTATCTAGTGTCACTTCTCACGTTTTCTGTGCTTGATACTGTCAATGCTGATGATCCTTTGGGAACTTCTAGCGGCCCGCAGCTCTGAATTCGCTTCATCTTATTGCCATAACACATCTGTATATGTATACTTGAATTTTTTCTGTATACTCTCTTATACATTTTGTATATTTTTTTATGCTTTGGAATATGTGCACGTGTATATATTGGGATTCATAATACTTTGTTACAATGTATATACATTTTTATTACTATATAATAATTCTTGATATGTATATTTTCCCAGTATATTAATCATGGTGGTTTTGCTTATACCTATGCAGTTATATGCGTGCTAACATATATATTTGAACTTGTACATGCTGTGTATATTATATTGTGGCATTATTTCTTTGGAGCTATGATTGGTGTTGTTTAGCACTTGCAATGCCATAGGTACGTGCATTTGACTAGGTGCTTTTACTACAATATATACTGTACCTGCACATTTCTTCTGAGTTATACGGTAGACGCAGCTATTACAACATATACTGCCTCCTGCACATTTCCTCTGGGTTATAGGCTTCTGATTAAGCAGTGCTGTGGTTGTCCTGCTGCCTCTGACTCCTGCAGGCTCTGTGACCAGGCTGCTGGTTGGCTCTCGCGTCTCTATGTAGAGGGGGTTGCCATGACTTTGTCTGGTACACTCCCCTCTGCATGACACCGACGCTGCTCGGCGTCCTGGTTGTCATGGTTGTGTAGGTGTCATCTCCGGGGTCAGCAGGTCACCCACATGTACTTCCAGCTTGCCGGTATTTAAGCACAGATGCTCCCCTCACTCATCACGCCCCCTGATGAAGGAGTAACCCTCCGAAACGATCGTTGGGGTGGATTGCTGACTGCTGGAGCCTCTGCCCGCCATTTCATTAGGTAATTTATGCTTCCTCTCTTATTACTATGCTTCTTAGGCATCATATATCTGTCTAACCATGGTGAATGGTCACCTGCTACCTGATAATGATCTGTGTATCTAGCTGTTTACTTGATGGATGGAGCTGGTATAAAGAGATATATATCTACATATATACTGTTTGGCGGTCTATTCCTAATTGCCATACATTGCCATGCACTATATGCACTCTGTGATAATTTAGTAACTTTATGTATGCTTTGTTACTGCATAGGTTCTGGTTGTACAGCAATCCTTTTTTTATCCATGCGGTGTGCGGTTTCGCACTTTATTGCCCACTCCCCACCATTTGTATCTGGATGTGTCTTAATTAAAATAAAAACTTTTTTGACTTTACTCTGGACTTATAGTCGCTTTTTTGGAGCTCTGCTCAGTTTTCTCTTTAGGTAGATTGCGATTGTCCTTATCGTCCATTTATTTTCTGTCTGCTATTGAATTATTATGCTGATTTCTTGATATTTAAAATGCAGACACCTGTCAAAGGTACTTTTATTTATAATATCCACTAGGTGGCAGAGATGAGCCTCTTATCAATGCAGTATGCTACAATATCCACTAGGTGGCAGAGATGAGCCTCTTATCAATGCAGTATGCTACAATATCCACTAGGTGGCAGAGATGAGCCTCTTATCAATGCAGTATGCCACAATATCCACTAGATGGCGGAGATGAGCTTCTTGTAAATGCAGTATGGCACAATATCCACTAGGTGGCAGAGATGAGCCTCTTATAAATGCAGTATGCTACAATATCCACTGGGTGGCTAAGATGAGCCTCTTATAAATGCAGTAGGCTACATGTTACAGAACCACCCAACACCCAGAATATGTTGTGCAGTTATATGTATGTATAATGGGTTCTATGTGAGATGCATGTCCCTAATGCATCAGCCCACAGGCTGCGCCCCTGGGCAGAGGGGACACGATATTCTCCTTTTGTCCGCCCTCCCCCCACCTTTGTAATTCCCACAGTAAACATCGGCAGGCTCCGGCCACCTGCGGCTTTTGTAATGCATGTCTGGCCTGACGCTTTCCTATTGGCCTGCCCTCTGTATCTGTGTGATATAGTGTGTGTCCTGAGAGTAAAGTGTTGTCAGACTGGAAATACATGGAGAAGCAGTGATCTTTTATATGCGCCCATGTAACCAAGGAATTCCAGCCAGCGTCATTCATTCAGACTCCAGCCAACGCAGAGCGGACCTCCGAAAACACGGGGTGGTACTGAAAGAGGTACCCCAGCTTGGTAGACCCCGTTACACTGGTGGCAGCCAGCGGGATTTGATACCCCCTTCTACAGGAGGAAAGGAATGAATGGAAAATAACTACCAGAAGTTAAAGAGGACTACATTAAAAGATCTGGTGGAAGCCCGAGGGTTGATCGCCAGCAACAAAACAAAAGCGGATTTGATAGCAGCCATCATGGAACACGACAGTGCAGCGCCCCCCAATGTGAACGTGGAGGAGACCGAATTCCAGAGGGAGGTAAAGAACAGACTGGCGTTCTATGGCCCAAACCCTGCAGTAGAGATACGAGAGGTGATGGCTGATGTGCGTACTGATCTGAAGGAAAAGATGGCCGAGCGAACCAGGATAGAGCTAGCCAAGATGGAGATGGCAGAGCGGACCAAAGTGGAGCTGGCCAAGATGAGATGGCAGAGCGGAGAGAGGAGAGTCAGCGAGCAGGGGGAGCTCTGGCCTTCGACCAGGTACCTTCAACAGTAAGCCACAAAAAGATCCAGTATAATGCCTTCCGACAGTCGGGGGAGGCAGAGGAAGACATTGATGGCTTTCTGCAGGACATTGAGCGGCAGTGTGCCCTTCATCAAGTAAAGCCGGAGGAACGGGTTCAGATTCTGGCCAGCAAGCTGACAGGCCGAGCAGCGGACGCCTATCGCACTGTACCTGATGAGGACTGTATGGACTATGAGCGGATCAAAGAAGTGATCTTGGCCCGGTATGCGCTGACACCAGAGGCCTACCGCCAAAAGTTCTGCGGACTTATAAAACACGTAACCGATAGCCACGCTGAATGGGCCTGTAAATTACGGCGGTCACTGCTACAGTGGGTACAAGGGAACCAAGCAACCACTAAGGAGGGCGTCCTCCAGCTCTTCCTGTTAGAACGATTCTTTAATGGACTAAACCCCGAGACACAGGAATGGCTTCGGGACAGGCGGCCAACGACTCTTGAGGAAGCCGCTCGTCTGGCCGATGAACATCATGATGCCAGGAGGCCGCAGTTCTCCGGATCAAAGGTGGACACTAGGGGCCCACCCATGGACCTGGAGGGCCCCAAACCACAGAGGATTGTAGGGGGATCAGTTAAAAACCCGACCTACCACAGTCCCCCTCGTGCGCGATGCCACACCTGCCGTCAGCTGGGCCACCTGCAAAGACAATGCCCCAACCGGACTCAGCATACCCAGTGGCCAAAGGCGGGAACAGCTACCTTCAGCCGGGCTGCTGTACACTGCTACCAAGGCGAAGCTGACCCGGCATTGGGGGGCTACGACTAACCAAGGGGTGGAAGAGATGGGGGAAGTGCTGCATGAAGTAGACCCTGTGCAGGCAGCCCAGGCAGATAATCGACAACAGCATCGACAGGTCGTGTGGGTTAATGGGAAACGTATGCAGGGACTAAGAGATTCCGGAGCAACTTTGACCCTTGTGAAGCCTCATCTCGTCCGGGACCAAGAGAAGACGGACCGGACAGTGGCAGTCCGTGTAGCAGGGGGAGCTATACATCGACTGCCCACTGCCAGGATTCACCTGAACTGGGGAGTCGGGGATGGCCTTGTTGAGGTCGGCTTGATGGAGGATTTGCCTGCAGACGTCTTGCTGGGAAATGACTTGGGGCCCATGTTGTCTGCATTCTCGGTGGCCCCTCAGGCTGAGACCTATCCTGTGACCACCCGGAGACAAGCTCGAGCTGCGGAGGCGGAATCACACTCAGAGGAGGCCCAGGTAAGACATCACAGCCCTGCACGTATTCCCATAGCCAGACACATTTCTTGGGCCACCCCAGATGAATTTAAGAGGGAATTACTTGAGGATTCTTCATTAGAGGGATATCGTGGGAAGGCACAGGAGGGGAGAGGAGTACTAGAAGGGGAACAGTTTGTATGGAAGCAGGGACTCCTCTACCGGGTCACAGAGCAGCACCACACAGGGACGAGCCACACTATAAAACAGCTGGTAGTTCCCAAGAAGTATAGGCAGGAGCTACTGCGAATCTCTCCTGATATACCCTTGGCCGGGCACTTCGGCGTCAGTCGCACCAGGCATCGTCTGACACAAAACTTCTTTTGGCCGGGGGTAACCTATGATGTTCGTCAGTACTGCCAGACCTGTGACAGTTGTCAGCGCATTGGCAAGAGGGGGGATCTATGCAAGGCCAAATTAGGCCCCCTCCCCATTGTGGAGGAACCATTTAGCCGAGTAGCGGTCGATTTGATAGGGCCGTTAGCCAAACCCAGTCCTTCCAGGAAAAGGTATATATTGACAGTGGTAGATTATGCCACACGGTATCCAGAGGCGGTTGCGTTACCTAACATACTGGCAGAGATGGTGGCGGCCGCCCTGCTCCAGGTTTTCTCACGGGTTGGATTTCCCCGGGAGATTATCTCGGACCAGGGTACCCAGTTTACAGCAGAGGTGACCAACCAACTGTGGAAGCTGTGCGGCGTAAAGTCCATTAGAAGTGCCCCGTACCACCCGCAAACCAATGGGTTGTGTGAACGCTTTAACGGGACATTAAAACAGCTCATTGGGACTTTTACCGGGACCTACAGGGACTGGGAGAAATTCTTGCCACACCTCATGTTTGCCTATCGAGAGATGCCCCAAGCATCCACGGGGTTCTCCCCGTTCGAGCTGGTATACGGGAGACGGGTAAGGGGACCCCTAGACTTAGTGCTGGAACACTGGGAAGGGGAGGGACTCATAGAAAGGGTACAATAGGTACCCCATGTGCTGGAATTCCAGGACCGCCTACAGGAGCTGACTCAGGCTGTACTTGAGAACATTCAGGCGACCCAGCGGCGCCAGCGCATATGGTACGATCGGAGAGCCAGAGAGCGCACTTTGGAAATAGGACAGAAGGTCCTGGTGTTAGAGCCCACTAAGCAGAATAAGTTTCAAGCTGCACGGCAGGGGCCCGACCAGGTAGTGGGGAAAATAGCCGACACAACCTATAATGTCGCCGATTGTGACGACCCCAGGGTTATCCGCATGTTCCACGTGAATATACTGAAGCCCTACCGGGAGCGCCCTGAAGAGGTAGTGGCCATCTGTGCACCTGAAGCAGAGGATTTAGCCGGACTTCCCTTGCCGGATGTCTTAGGGGAAAGGACTCAGTCTAAAACCTGGAACCAGGTACACTTGGGTGAAGACCTAGGCCCCCGGGAGAGACAGCAGGTGGAGGCGTTGTTGAGGCTGCGACAGAGGAGGTTTTCAGAGAGACCGGGGTACACTCGCCTGGCACAACACAAGGTTGAGACCCAGGATCAGACCCCCCTGCGACAAAACCCCTTCCGCATCCCTGAGTCTGTACGAGAGGGGATGCGACAAGAGATACAAGAGATGCTGCGTTTAGGGGTCATTGAAGAGTCAGATAGTCTACACAAAACCGTGTAATCCCATCCTTCTTGGGCACTAACACTACGGGGGATGCCCAGGGACTATCGTAAGCTCAATGAGAAAACAGTGACGGATGCATATCCCATGCCGCGTGTGGATGAGTTGTTAGACCGGCTGGCGGGGGCAAAATATTTGACCACCATCGATCTATGCAAAGGCTACTGGCAGATTCCCCTTAGTCCTGACACTATTCCCAAGTCGGCATTTGTCACCCCGTTCGGCTTATTCCAGTTTCGAGTTATGCCACTCGGGATGAAGAATGCCCCGGCGACCTTCCAAAGGCTGGCTGACCGGCTTCTGGATGGTCTCCACGACTATGCTTGTGCCTACCTGGACGACATCGCCATCTACAGTGCAACATGGGAAGAGCATCTAAATCACCTAGAGACAGTATTGGACAGGATCCACCAGGCCGGAATCACCCTGAACCCAAACAAGTGTCACGTGGGCAAAGCAGAGGTTCAGTATTTAGGGCATTGGGTGGGAAGTGGGGAAACAGCGACTAGAACCAGCCAAGATTGAGGCCATAGCCAAGTGGCCCATCCGACGCACTAAAACCCAGGTCATGGCGTTTCTAGGGACAGCGGGGTATTACAGGAAATTCGCTCCCAATTATAGCAGCGTAGCCAAGCCCCTCACTGATTTTACCCGTAAGAACCAACCCCGCCAGGTAACCTGGACCTCAGAGTGTGAGGAAGCCTTCCGCCAACTAAAGGACGCCCTCACCAATACCCCTGTATTAGCCGCAACTAAAACGATCCAACTAAACGTTTCCTTGTTCATACAGACGCTTCTATGTTTGGATTGGGGGCAGTACTGAGCCAAGTCGGGCCGGACGGCCAAGAACACCCGGTAGCTTACCTGAGTCGGAAACTACTGCCCCATGAAGTAAGCTATGCGGCCGTCGAGAAGGAGTGCCTGGCGGTAGTATGGGCACTCAAGAAGTTGCAACCATATTTGTATGGACGACAGTTTTCCCTTCTAACGGACCATAATCCCCCAGTCTGGCTTAATCGGGTCTCCGGAGACAACGCCAGATTGCTGCGGTGGAGTTTAGCCCTACAACCTCTGGACTTCACCATCCACCACAGACCCGGCAAACAAAACGGTAACGCTGATGGACTAAGTCAACAAACGGAACTTGTACCAACCCCATAAACTTTGGTCATCCCCAAACCGATCCGTTGAGGATCAGACTGTGTATGCCGATCGCGTCGCTGAAAAGGGGAGCCGTGTTACGTGCTACAGAACCACTCAGCACCCAGAATATGTTGTGCAGTTATATGTATATATAATAGGTTCCTTGTGAGATGCATGTCCCTAATGTATCAGCAGTGTCCGCCCTCCCCCCACCTTTGTAATTCCCACAGTAAACATCGGCAGGCTCCGGCCACCTGTGGCTTTTGTAATGCATGTCTGGCCTGACGCTTGTCTATTGGCCGGCCCTCTGTATCTGTGTGATATATTCTGTGTCCTGTGAGTAAAGTGTTGTCAGACTGGAAATACATGGAGAAGCAGTGATCTTTTATATGTGCCCATGTAACCAAGGAATTCCAGCCAGCGTCCTTCATTCAGACTCCAGCCAACGCAGAGCGGACCTCCAAAAACACGGGGTGGTACTGAAAGAGGTACCCCAGCTTGGAAGACCCGGTTACACTCCAATATCCACTAGGTGGCAGAGATGAGCCTCTTATAAGTGCAGTATGCTACAATATCCAATAGATGGCAGAGATGAGCTTCTTATTAATGCAGTATGCTACAATATCCACTAGGTGGCAGAGATGAGCCTCTTATAAGTGCAGTATGCTACAATATCCACTAGATGGCAGTGATAAGCTTCTTATAAATGCAGCATGCTACAATATCCACTAGGTGGCAGAGATGAGCCTCTTAAAAATAAATAATAATAATCTTTATTTTTATATAGCGCTAACATATTCCGCAGCGCTTTACAGTTTGCACATATTATCATCACTGTACCTGATGGGGCTCACAATCTAAATTCCCTATCAGTATGTCTTTGGAGTGTGGGAGGAAACCGGAGTGCCCGGAGGAAACCCACACAAACACGGGGAGAACATACAAATCCTTCAGATTTTGGTAATGAGGCTGACTTTTTAACAAAAAATTTTTTAGAAAAGGGGTATAACAAAGATTTATTAAAAGGGTCAAAAAAATCCGTTACCCAGTTGCCCCGTCAAGATCTCCTAAAAAAACATTCTAATAAGAAAAATATGGATATTCCTAATTTTATTCCAATAATTACACAATATAATTCTAATTCATATTTGTTGAAAAGAATAGTTAATAAACATTGGGATATCTTGAAAGATGATAAAATACTGGGAGGTTTTTTACCAGAAACCCCACGCTTTATTTATAAAAAAGCGCGTAATTTGGGCAATATTATTGCCCCGACGGTGCATAACTTACCAATTCAACAGTCTGGTACATTGTTTAATATGAAAGGTTTTTTCCCTTGTCGTAAATGTAAGATGTGTACACATACTTGCACCGTCAGAAAACAGGCAATAATTAAAGATGGCCAAACATATATGATAAAAGATTTTATCACCTGTTCTTCTGAAGGGGTTATTTATTTAATTAAATGCCCCTGTGATAAATTATACGTAGGTCGCATGAAACAGCCATTAAAATCTCGTATAAGTGAACACATTAGAAATATAAAAAATAAGTTTATTGGCCATCCACTTTCTAAACATTTTTTAGATTATCATAGAGGTCAGATAAAATGTATGGAAATTACAGGATTTTTAATAGTACCACCACCTTGGAGAAATGGCAATTGTATAGCCCTTATGTCTCGTATGGAGACAAAATGGATTTTTATTTTGGACACTCTCATCCCAAAAGGTCTCAATAGCGATCTGGAACTATTTGGATTTCTTTAATTAGAATGACCTTGAAGGGCTGCATAAAAGGACCCTATAATCAGAAAGAACTATCCCTGATGAAGGAAAGCGCTCTTTCCGAAACGCGTTGGATGCTTTTTGGTCCTTTCTGCAACCTGTATTCCGTTTAGTCAGCAGGCAAACTCTGGTCGTGTGATCATCTGTGGCAAGTCTAGTTCGACTTCTATTTCGTTTAATAGCAGACCTGCAGCTGCTAATTTGGACTATTGGAATTTTCTCTGCAACTGATCGGCGCAAGTGTTCCCTATCTTTTGGTTGTTGTGGAGGCGCGTACCGCACCCGTCTCTAGCGCCAGTGTTTCATGTGGATTGCATTTGAACACGTGACACCAGCGTCGCACTAGGTTCTGTTCTTTTCAATCCAGAGAGCGGAGACGCTGAAACTAATGGAGACAAACACTACACAGCCTGAACGCTGCTGAATATATGTTACCGGTGTTACTTCAGGTCCCGTTTCCTTTATTTCATAGAACGGAGCTGCCGTATCTAATGGAACCACAAGTACAGATCTTATGTGCCACAGCTGCTCATTAATAGCCTGCTATTTCTATTGGGGATACTGAAGGTACCTTTTTTATAGGAAATCATTTGGTAGGAGATATAGCCACCGGCCGGGGCAATCTCCATGTGATTACAATTAATTTGCCATTTATCTGAAAATATTTATTTGTATAAAAAAGAAATTCTTTTAGTTGGATGACGTTTAGGGTACGTGCACACGCTGCGGAATCCGCTGCGGATTAATCCGCACGGATTTTGCAAAAACCGCAGATAATCCGCAGGTCCAAAGACCTGCGGATTATCTGCGGTTTTGCCTGCGGTTTGGTCCTGCGGATTCACTATCTCCACAATGGTGGAGATAGGAACCCGCAGCGGTTTCCGCAGAAAGAATTGACATGCAATTCTTTCTGCGGATTCAAAACCGCAGCAAATCCGCGCGGTTTTTTCCGCAGCGTCGGCACAGCGTTTTTTTTTTTTTTCCCATTCAAATGAATGGTACTGTACACCGCAGCTAAAACTGCTGCGTGTCCGCAGCGGCCAAAACCGCTGCGGAAACGCAGCGGAATCCGCAGCGTGTGCACACAGCCTTAGTAACATTTTTTACTTCAAGTGGTGGTACTTACATATCTTTTGACACTTTTTTCATTTAGAGATATAGCGCTATATCCATTTATTGCTGATTATTTCATATGTTTTACACTGAGGTTTTGTTTTCTAAACGAGTATTTTACCCCTATGTGTATGTTAAATAAATTGTTATAACCTCAGAATATATTCTGATTTTTTTATTGAAGTGATTAATTATTTTGGACTTTTTCCAGTTGAATCTCCAACAACATATTTGTAATTTTTAATTTTAAGTATTTTGGTTTTTTACGGAATTATTTACTTCCTTGGTATATTGTGTGTATTTCTACCTAATAGTTTTTCATCTCAACCAGTTCCTTATTAAGGGGAAGGGTTTTGTGTGCGCAAATTTATTATTTTTATTTATTTCTTTATGATTATACTGACAAAATAGTGGTTTTTTGTTTAATTCTGCAGCACCATTTACTCTGAGCGCCACTGTAGATTCCTTTTGACTTAGAACATACAAATTCCTTGCAGATGTTGTCCTTGGTGGGATACGAACCCAGGACTCTAACCACTGAGCCACCGTGCTGCCCATAAATATAAATTATAAATGCAGTATGCTACAATATCCAGTAGGTGGCAGAGATGAGCCTCTAAAAAAACGCAGTATGCTACAATATCCAGTAGGTGGCAGAGATGAGCCTCTTATAAGTGCAGTATGCTACAATATCCACTAGGTGGCAGTGATAAGCTTCTTATAAATGCAGCATGCTACAATATCCACTAGGTGGCAGAGATGAGCCTCAAATAAATGCAGTATGCTACAATTGCCACTGGGTGCACTAACAGAGAACCAATTGAGTACAAAAATGCCCAAATAAGCTAATCATCAATAAAGTACACACAGAACTTGATCTTGTGCAAAATAGTATAAATGTTTTATTCGAAAAATACCTTATTATCCTCTAAAAATCAGTAAAGACAAAATATGAGACATAAAATTGTGGAGAACAATATGACCAAAACCCCTGACATCAGTATATGGTACCATGGCTAGATGTACAGTCTAACGGTGGCTCTGCTACATAGGGTTAAAGGGAGGAAAAAATTCCCGTTCCTAATCATTCTAAACTTAGTACCAGACACAGTGGCCCACCAATCAACCCTAAGGTGTTAAGTACTGAGCTCACATCATAAAGCCACTAGTCCACATATAACAGAGATGGTTCTCATACCCATAGTGGAGGTCGGGGGTCCCGCCAATACCCCTACGTGTTTCGCACACAAGGGCTTCTTCGGGGGGCTGTATGGCAAGTGACATGGCTGAGGGATCTTTTATAAGGATCACTGCAATTTGAAAATCATGTGCGCGCGGCCATTTGTGTTTTTCTGTGTATATTCACAGCTCATCTTCCTGATCATATGGATCATAAGACCCGCGAAAAGGCGTGGTTGACAAAATTAAATGAGGTGTTTGGTGGAGATCCGAGTGTGGCTGTTAACTCAAGAGAAACCGAGGACTCAATTGCTAAGTTAAAAAGTCTATTGAATAAAAAAACGAGGTTATGGTGGAATAAGTCCTTTTTGGAACGATATGTGGATAAAGGCCTGATACCCCGAGGTTTACGAGTGCAGGTCTTCCCCTCGTTCTTTGTTGATGATGAAATCTTTAGACAGCAGTGGGAGGAGTTATCTTCTAATTGCTCAAAGGGATATATGGGTCTCCTAATCAAAAACAATGCGGAAATTCTTAATCAATTGGAAGTGGAAATTTGCTCTATCCAGACTGACCTTCGGGCCAAATTAACAAATGAAGCCTTAGTAAAATTGAATAAAGAACTAGAAGATGATTTTTCAAAATGGGAAAAAGACATTGTTACTGCAAAAACTAAAAAATATCAGAGAGATATGGCTGACTATTCAAATGATAGAGTGTACAGATGGAGGAAAAAGCAGGCATCACTGCGAGTGACTTCTAGAAATCATCGCAATTCATTCTCATCAGCATCATCTATGGATGAGGATGGGGCTGTTGGCCCTTCTTTTCCACTTCCCTTGAACGAAAGATTGGGATATGTGAAACCCGGTGTAAAGGGGGTTTTACACTAAGCAATATCGCTAGCAATATCGCTAAAACGTCACTGGTTTTGTGACGTTATAGCGATATTGCTAGCGATATCGCTATCTGTGATACTTACCAGCGACCGGCTCCCCCGCTGTCCATCGCTGATCGCGCGAGAATGTCCGGCTCCATTTCTCGTCGGGCGCTTCCTGCTGAGACTTCCTGCTGTGACGTCCAGCGACGAGTGGAGGCGGGCGGGAGGACGCCAGGATCGCTGTGTGTGAATGGTAAGTATCGTTCTCTGCGTCGCTGCTGCATCGCTGTGAGGTCTTTCTGTATGAAAGCTCACTAGCGATCATTTAGCGATGCACCAGCGATCCTGACCGGGTCGGATCGCTGGTTGGATCGCTGGTGCATCGCTAAATGTAAAAGGGCCTTTAGAAAGGGCAAATTACAAAATAAGCGGAAACTGACCCCACCCCAACCATTGGAAAAGAAACCTAAGAATGTGCTTGAGGTAATTAATTTATCTAATCACATCCTTACCCAGGCTCAGATCGAGGTGTTAAGCAGGGGTTTAACATTTGTACCAACTAACTCTTTCGATTTCTTCTCAGTGATGAAGGACTTGCAGCTTTTCCTGAGAAAAGTGGTATTACGGAAACTTCATTACAAACCCGAGGGGTGTATGGAATTATCCACTACTCAGGAGCAAGAAGCCTTGGTCGCTTTGGAGGAACTCGAAACTGGAGAAACTCCTCCTAATACAGGTACCTTTCCTGCATCCATTCTCCCTAGGTCGACCACGTTTCCCCCCTTCTCTATTTATCCACAGTTGGAAATTTTTAATAAATTAGTTCTGGAGGATTTCAAAAAAATCCCTGTTAATAAGAGTGGTTGTAATCTCACCAAAGTACAGAACAATGCTATCAAGGAGTTGGGTAGCCTGGTGGATATTGTTATTAAACCAGCAGATAAGGGGGGGAACGTGGTCTTATGGCCAGTAGGGATGTATGAAAAAGAGGCATTCCGACAGCTAAGGGACCGTGAGGCGTACCTCCAGCTGCATAATAATCCTATGGAGAAATTTTGGGGTGAATTGTATAAGATTCTGGATGATGCCCTAACATTAGGTACAATCCCAAAAAAAGTGTTTGAGGGTTTGATGGTAAAGGATCCGGTGACTCCCACTTTTTACTTATTACCAAAGGTACATAAGGACCCTCTGGTACCCCCCGGACGTCCGATTGTCTCTGGCATTGGAGGGCTTTGCGACCCTGTGTGTAAATTCATAGACTATTATCTACAGCCTTTAGTTGAGTCGCTGCCCTCCCATGTCAGAGACACTACGGACGTCCTGAGGAAAATTCACGGGTTGTGTGTTGACTCAGATATGCATCTAGCTACCATAGATGTGGAATCACTTTATACGAGTATCCACCATTCTGATGGTTTGCTGGCAGTGGAGTACTTCTTGGGCATGAGTAATTATGAACCTACTCTGCGTTCACTGATCCTGGAGCTTTTAGATTTTGTTTTGACACATAAAACCTGTCCTTGAAAGTAAAGAAATTATTTGCAGCAATGCGGCACTGCGATGGGTGCGGCCTGTGCGCCGTCGTACGCAAACCTCTTTCTGGGGTATTGGGAGCGAGAGGTTTTCGGCGGCGGCGTGCCGGCCGCATCCCAGGCGCAGTGCTGGTACAGATTTATCGATGTTTTTTTTGATTTGGCAGGGTACTGAGGCTGGCTTTCTGGGCTTCATCCGAGAGCTTAATCAGAACCCATATAACATCAAATTGACATATAAGATTGATGCGCGGGTTATTGATTTTCTGGATGTGAAGGTCTTGGTCGATGGGGATGGTAGAATTCAGACTGACATTTTTCGTAAAGAGACTGCGGTGAATTCTTTATTGCATGCTACATCTGCCCATACCCCATCGACCATAAGAGCTATACCGACAGGACAATTCCTGCGCATGAGACAGGTATGCTCTACGGATGGGGCCTTTGAGGGCCAGTCTCGGGACCTGAGCACCAGGTTCCGTGAACGCGGATATAGTAATAGATGTATAAAGAGGGGTTAGTTATCGTCGTTCCCGTGGTACTCCACGTAATCAACTTTTATGTGGATCTGAGCATAGAACTGGGGGTGATCAACCTTTATGGTATATTGCAACTTTTAACAACCAATGGTCAGAGATGCGTCAGATCCTTCAAAAACACTGGCCGGTACTTAAAACAGATGCCGTTCTGAGTCAACTCCTACCAGATCATCCTCATGACAGCAAGAAGGGGGAAAAACCTGCGAGATCTTTTAGTTAAAAGCCACTACGTGGCACCTATTCCTAACCCCTTTGGTACACAGGGACGTCACTGGGGTTGTTATCCCTGTGGCTCTTGTCGAGCCTGTACAAATATCATACGGGCCACAACTTTCTTGTCTTCTGATGGACAGAAAGAATTTCGCATTCTAACATACATTTCCTGCAACACACGACATGTCGTATATTATGCGACATGTCCCTGCAATCTGGTGTATGTGGGTTTGACGTCACGAGAGTTGCGTGTGCGCACTCGAGAACATGTCAGAGACATTATGGCCTCTAGGGAGATTATGGATATTTTGAAAACTATCCCTAAGCATTTTAAATTATATCATGATTCGAATGCATCTGGTTTACGAGTGCGTGGTATAGATCGTGTCCACTGTGGCATTAGGGGTGGGGATATGAAAGAGATCCTAGCCCAATTAGAATGTCGGTGGATTGTCCTATTGAATACAATGGCCCCACACGGACTTAATGAAAAATTAACTTTTTCACCATTTCTCAAAAAATATAGTATATTGCTCCTTGGTTTCTTTGTTTTTAATTGGTTGTTGGGTAGTTTTTAATGTATTCTCTTTTTTATTTTTATTTTCATCAGTTTGAATAGATATGAACTTTTAATCTTGACCTTGAAGGCATACTATCAAGTTTTGAAGATTGGGACCTAACTTTGAAAAAGTGATAAAATGGAAAAACAAGAATAAAGAAAATCCTCTTCTAGGATCGTTATGCACATTATATATATATATATATATATATATATAATGTGTACATTATAAGATTGCTGCAATTTCCTTCTCTTTATTGTATCTATGTTGGCGCAACCATTTTCATTGATGTGAATTGACGTGTATTCATTGTCCCTTGTGAGCACAGAATACAGGTCACGGTTTACCATAATATTATGGTGGCGTTTTTGATGTTTGTTGATGCCGTAGATAACAATGGCGGCGGCGTGGGGCACATGCGCGGTGTGCGCGCCTGCTGCATGGCGGAAGGCATCCTTACGGCATCGACACAGCAGCCGGGTCCCCATGGTAACCATGCGGACTCTGACGTGTGTCGACTTCTGGGATGGCCGGAAGTGACGCAGCTGGACTTCCGTGCACACTGCGCATGCGCTGGTTGTAAATGGCCGCGCGCACATGATTTTCAAATTGTAGTGATCCTTATAAAAGATCCCTCAGCCATGTCACTTGCCATACAGCCCCCCCGAGGAAGCCCTTGTGTGCGAAACGCGTAGGGGTATTGGCGGGACCCCCCGACCTCCACTATGGGTATGAGAACCATCTCTGTTATATGTTGTCTAAAGATTTCATCATCAACAAAGAACGAGGGGAAGACCTGCACTCGTAAACCTCAGGGTATCAGGCCTTTATCCACATATCGTTCCAAAAAGGACTTATTCCACCATAACCTCGTTTTTTTTATTCAATAGACTTTTTAACTTAGCAATTGAGTCCTCGGTTTCTCTTGAGTTAACAGCCACACTCTGATCTCCACCAAACACCTCATTTAATTTTGTCAACCACGCCTTTTCGCGGGTCTTATGATCCATATGATCAGGAAGATGAGCTGTGAATATACACAGAAAAACACAAATGGCCGCGCGCACATGATTTTCAAATTGCAGTGATCCTTATAAAAGATCCCTCAGCCATGTCACTTGCCATACAGCCCCCCGAGGAAGCCCTTGTGTGCGAAACGCGTAGGGGTATTGGCGGGACCCCCGACCTCCACTATGGGTATGAGAACCATCTCTGTTATATGTGGACTAGTGGCTTTATGATGTGAGCTCAGTACTTAACACCTTAGGGTTGATTGGTGGGCCACTGTGTCTGGTACTAAGTTTAGAATGACTAGGAACGGGAATTTTTTCCTCCCTTTAACCCTATGTAGCAGAGCCACCGTTAGACTGTACATCTAGCCATGGTACCATATACTGATGTCAGGGGTTTTGGTCATATTGTTCTCCACAATTTTATGTCTCATATTTTGTCTTTACTGATTTTTAGAGGATAATAAGGTATTTTTCGAATAAAACATTTATACTATTTTGCACAAGATCAAGTTCTGTGTGTACTTTATTGATGATTAGCTTATTTGGGCATTTTTGTACTCAATTGGTTCTCTGTTAGTGTGTCTGTTTTCAGAGTTGCCTCTTTTTGGACTCACGTCCAATTCTTTGACAAAGTACAGGTATGATATTCTGTATTAATATCCACTGGGTGGCAGAGATGAGCCTCTTATAAATGCAGTATGCTGCAATATCCACTAGGTGGCAGAGATGAGCTTCTTATAAATGCAGTATGGTACAATATTCACTAGGTGGCAGAGATGAGCCTCTTATAAATGCAGTATGATACAATATCCACTAGGTGGCAGAGATGAACCTCTTATCAATGCAGTATGCTACAATATCCACTAGGTGGCAGAGACGGGCCTGTTATAAATTCAGTATGCTACAATATTCACTAGGTGGCAGAGATGAGCTTCTTATTAATGCAGTATGGTACAATATCCACAAGGTGGCAGAGATGAGCTTCTTACAAATGCAGTATGCTCCAATATCCACTGGGTGGCAGAGATGAGCCTCTTATAAATGCAGTATGGTACAATACCACAGGATGGCAGAGATGAGCTTCTTATAAATGCAGTATGCTTCAATATCCACTAGGTGGCAGAGATGAGCTTCTTATAAATGCAGTATGGTATAATATTCACAAGGTGGCAGAGAAAAGCTTCTTATAAATGCAGCATGCTACAATATCCACTAGGTGGCAGAGATGAGCCTCTTATAAATGCAGTATGCTACAATATCCACTAGGTGGCAGAGATGAGCTTCTTATAAATGCAGTATGATTCAATATCCACTGGGAGGCAGAGATGGGCCTCTTATAAATGCAGCATGCTACAATATCCACTAGGTGGCAGAGATGAGCCTCTTATAAATGCAGTATGCTACAATATCCACTAGGTGGCAGAGATGAGCTTCTTATAAATGCAGTATGATACAATATCCACTGGGAGGCAGAGATGGGCCTCTTATAAATGCAGTATGCTACAATATACACTAGGTGGCAGAGATGAGCCTCTTATAAATGAAGTATGCTACAATATCCACTAGGTGGCAGAGATGAGCTTCTTATAAATGCAGTATGATACAATATCCACTGGGAGGCAGAGATGGGCCTCTTATAAATGCAGTATGCTACAATATCCACTAGGTGGCAGAGATGAGCTTCTTATAAATGCAGTATGCTACAATATCCACTAGAAAGCAGAGATGAACTTCTTATAAATGCAGTATGCTACAATATCCACTAGGTGGCAGAGATGAGCTTCTTATAAATGCAGTATGATACAATATCCACTGGGAGGCAGAGATGGGCCTCTTATAAATGAAGTATGCTACAATATCCACTAGATGGCAGAGATGAGCCTCTTATAAATGAAGTATGCTTCAATATCCACTAGCTGGCAGAGATGAGCCTCTTATAAATGCAGTATGCTACAATATCCACTAGAAAGCAGAGATGAACTTCTTATAAATGCAGTATGCTACAATTTCCACTGGGAGGCAGAGATGAGCTTCTTATTAATGAAGTATGCTTCAATATCCACTAGCTGGCAGAGATGAGCCTCTTATAAATGCAGTATGGTATAATATTCACAAGGTGGCAGAGATGAGCTTCTTATAAATGCAGTATGCTACAATATCCACTAGATGGCAGAGATGAGCTTCTTATAAATGCAGTATGCTCCAATATCCACTGGGTGGCAGAGATGAGCTTCTTATTAATGAAGTATGCTACAATATCCTCTAGATGGCAGAGATGAGCCTCTTATAAATGCAGTATGCTACAATATCCACTAGGTGGCAGAGATGAGCCTCTTCTAAATGCAGTATGCTTCAATATCCACTAGATGGCAGAGATGAGCTTCTTATTAATGAAGTATGGTACAATATCCACTAGATGGCATAGATGAGCCTCTGAAAAACGCAGTGTGCTACAATATCCAGTAGGTGGCGGAGATGAGTTTCTTATAAGTGCAGTATGCTACAATATCCACTAGGTGGCAGTGATAAGCTTCTTTTAAATGCAGCATGCTACAATATCCACTAGGTGGCAGAGATGAACCTCTAAAAAACGCAATATACTACAATATCCAGTAAGTGGCAGAGATGAGCCTCTTATAAGTGCAGTATGCTACAATATCCACTAGGTGGCAGTGATAAACTTCTTATAAATGCAGCATGCTACAATATCCACTAGGTGGCAGAGATGAGCCTCTTATAAATGTAGTATGCTACAATATCCACTAGGTGGCAGAGATGAGCCTCTAAAAAATGCAGTATGCTACAAATCCAGTAGGTGGCAGAGATGAGCCTCTTATAAGTGCAGTATGCAACAATATCCACTAGGTGGCAGAGAAAAGCTTCTTATAAATGCAGCATGCTACAATATCCACTAGGTGGCAGAGATGAGCCTCTTATAAATGCAGTATGCTACAATATCCACAAGGTGGCAGAGATGAGCTTCTTATAAATGCAGTATGGTACAATATTCACTAGGTGGCAGAAATGAGCCTCTTGTAAATGCAGTATGCTTCAATATCCACTAGGTGGCAGAGATGAGCTTATAAATGCAGTATGCTACAATATCCACTGGGTGGCAAAGATG
Source organism: Dendrobates tinctorius (assembly GCF_039654945.1). Lineage (NCBI taxonomy): Eukaryota > Metazoa > Chordata > Amphibia > Anura > Dendrobatidae > Dendrobates > Dendrobates tinctorius. The sequence continues at coordinate 63,688 of NW_027361767.1, forward strand.
AGTCTGTTATAAATGCAGTATGGTACTATATCCACTAGATGGCAGAGATGAGCCTCTTATTAATGCAGTGTGCTACAATATCCATTGGGTGGCAGAGATGAGCCTCTTATAAGTGCAGTATGCTACAATATCCACGAGATGACAGAGATGAGCTTCTTAGTAATGCAGTATGCTACAATATCCACTGGGGGGCAGAGATGAGCCTGTTATAAATGCAGTATGGTACAATATCCACTAGATAGCAGAGATGAGCTTCTTATTAATGAAGTATGCTACAATATCCACTAGGTGGCAGAGATGAGCTTCTTATAAATGCAGTATGGTACAATATTCACTAGGTGGCAGAAATGAGCCTCTTGTAAATGCAGTATGTTTCAATATCCACTAGGTGGCAGAGATGAGCATTTATAAATGCAGTATGCTACAATATCCACTAGACGACAGAGATGAGCCTCTTATAAATGCAGTATGCTACAATATCCACAAGGTGGCAGAGATGAGCTTCTTATAAATGCAGTATGGTACAATATTCACTAGGTGGCAGAAATGAGCCTCTTGTAAATGCAGTATGCTTCAATATCCACTAGGTGGCAGAGATGACCTTCTTATAAATGCAGTATGCTACAATATCCACTGGGTGGCAAAGATGAGCCTGTTATAAATGCAGTATGGTACTATATCCACTAGATGGCAGAGATGAGCCTCTTAGGCTGAGTTCACACGTGGCGTTTTTTTCGCGTTTCCGCGGCGGTTTTAACCGCGCGATTTTGCCGCGAAAACGCGAAAAATAAGCATCTCATGCATTCCTATGGGATTCCGCAATGCTGTGCTAATGCTGCGGTTTTTACCGCGGCGGAATCGCTTCGCGGTAAAAAACGCAGCATGTTCATTAATTTGCGGAATCGCGGCGATCCCGCACCCATAGGAATGCATTGTTCCGCTTACTTCCCGCATGTGGCTGTGCACACCATGCGGAAAGTAAGCAGAACATTTGCGGATGGTACCTAGGGGGGTGGAGGAGAGGAGACTGTCCTCCGGGCTTTGGGTACCATATCCCTGTAAAAAATAGAATTTAAAAATAAAAAAATATTGTTATTCTTACATTCCGACGTCCCGCGCAGCCTTCCCGCTTCTCTTCACGCTCCCGTTCCCAGTAATTCTTTGCGAAAATGCCCACGATGGCGTCCGTTCTCGCGGGATCGCGAAGTCTCGCGGTCATTCGCGCGACGTCATCGCGAATTACCGCGAGACATCGCGATCCCGCGAGAACGGACGTCATCGCGGGCATTTTCGCAAAGGATTACTGGGAACGGATGCGCGGGACGTCGGAAGGTAAGAATAACACCATTTTTTATTTTTTTTTACATTCTATCTTTTACTACTGATGCTGCATAGGCGGCCTCAGTAGTAAAAAGTTGGTCACACTCGTCAAACACTATGTTTGACGAGTGTGACCAACCTGTCAATCAGTTCTCCAAGCGATGCTACAGATCGCTTGGAAAACGCTAGCAATTCTGCAAGCTAAATACGCTTGCAAAAGGCTAGTTTTTCCGCGGGAAAATCGCGGGAATTTAAAATGCGATTTTCCCGCGGACTGGAATTCCGGAATTCTCGCGGTAATTTCCGCGAGAGTTCCGGTACGTGTGCACTTAGCCTTATAAGTGCAGTATGGTACAATATTCACTAGGTACGGTAGCAGAGATGAGCTTCTTATATATGCAGTATGCTTCAATATCCACTAGGTGGCAGAGATGAGCTTCTTACAAAATGCAGTATGCTACAATATCCACTGGGTGGCAGAGATGAGCCTGTTATAAAGGCAGTATGGTACTATATCCACTAGGTGGCAGAGATGAGCTTCTTATAAATGCAGTATGGTACAATATTCACTAGGTGGCAGAAATGAGCCTCTTGTAAATGCAGTATGCTTCAATATCCACTAGGTGGCAGAGATGAGCATCTTATAAATGCAGTATGCTACAATATCCACTAGACGACAGAGATGAGCCTCTTATAAATGCAGTATGCTACAATATCCACAAGGTGGCAGAGATGAGCTTCTTATAAATGCAGTATGGTACAATATTCACTAGGTGGCAGAAATGAGCCTCTTGTAAATGCAGTATGCTTCAATATCCACTAGGTGGCAGAGATGAGCTTCTTATAAATGCAGTATGCTACAATATCCACTGGGTGGCAAAGATGAGCCTGTTATAAATGCAGTATGGTACTATATCCACTAGATGGCAGAGATGAGCCTCTTATTAATGCAGTGTGCTACAATATCCACTGGGTGGCGAGAGTTCCGGTACGTGTGCACTTAGCCTTATAAGTGCAGTATGGTACAATATTCACTAGGTACGGTAGCAGAGATGAGCTTCTTATATATGCAGTATGCTTCAATATCCACTAGGTGGCAGAGATGAGCTTCTTACAAAATGCAGTATGCTACAATATCCACTGGGTGGCAGAGATGAGCCTGTTATAAAGGCAGTATGGTACTATATCCACTAGATGGCAGAGATGAGCTTCTTATTAATGACCCTAGGAGGTAGCGACCATGCTATTTTAGAATTTTGGATAACTAGAGGAGGAAGACCTGTGAAGACTCAGACTTCAAGGTTAGATTTCAGAAAGGCAGATTTTAAGGGATTCAGAAAGAGAATTGGAGGGATCCAATGCCTGGATATCCTTAAAGACAAAAATGTCCAGGAAGGATGGGAAATCTTGAATAATGAAATTCTCAAAGCACAGTTGTTAACAACTCCGAAAAGAGGGAAGAATAGGAAGCATTTAAGGAAACCAGGATGGATGAACACAGAACTTAAGCACATGCTAAAAAGGAAGAAAAAAATGTTTATAAAATGGAAAGAGGGAGGCATATCTAAAGAAGAATATAATGCTGTCTGCAGAACCTGCAGGGCACAAATCAGATTAGCTAAAGCTGACAATGAATTGAGGCTTGCAAGAGATGTCAAAAGCAATAATAAAGGATTTTGGGGATATGTCAAAAGTAAAAGAAAAGTCAAAGATGCTATAGGATTTTTACAGGATGAAAATGATGAAATGATAAGACAGGATGTTGAGAAGGCCGAACTTTTAAATTCCTATTTTGCATCTGTTTTCTCTCAGAAAGGAAATGTAACATCAACTGTTCTTCACTGTCCTATTAAGGGAATAGAAGAATCCAGGATATCTATAAACAGAAAGATAGTGAGGAAACACTTAGCTAACCTAAATGAATTCAAGTCACCAGGTCCAGATGAATTACACCCCAGAGTACTGAAGGAGATAGCAGAAGAAATTTTTGAACCCCTCTCCATAATCTTTGAAAATTCTTGGAGAACAGGAGAAGTGCCAGAAGACTGGAGAAGAGCAAATGTTGTTCCTATCTTCAAAAAGGGGATGAAGGTGGACCCAGGCAACTATAGGCCGGTGAGTCTGACTTCTATACCAGGAAAGATCTTTGAACAAATTATTAAACAACATGTATGTCAGTACCTGGATAAGAATGAAGTGATCAAACAGAGTCAGCATGGGTTTGTAACTAATAAGTCATGTCAGACTAACAATTTCCTTCTATGATGGAATCACTGATTGGGTGGATCAAGGAAATGCTGTAGATATAGTATATCTTGACTTCAGCAAAGCATTTGACAAAGTATCTCATACAATCCTTATTGAAAAAATGACTAAGTATGGAATGGACAAGGCAACTGTTAGGTGGATTCATAACTGGCTTAGTGATCGGACCCAAAGAGTGGTCGTAAATGGCTGCACATCCAGTTGGAAGAATGTCTCAAGTGGGGTACCACAGGGCTCTGTCCTGGGCCCTGTATTGTTCAACATCTTTATCAATGATTTAGATGAAGGAATTGAGGGTAAACTGATTAAATTTGCTTATGACACAAAGCTAGGAGGGATAGCTAATACTAGAGAAGAGAGAGAGAGAGGATTCAAAAAGATATAAATAAACTGGAGAAGTGGGCAGCAACTAACAGAATGGTTTTTAACGGAGAAATGCAAAGTACTACATCTGGGCAATAAAAATGAAAAAAGCATATATAGAATGGGAGGAATAGGGCTAAGTGACAGCACATGTGAAAAAGACTTGGGTATACTAATAGATCACAGACTGAATATGAGTCAACAGTGTGATGCAGCAGCAAAAAAGGCAAATGCAATTCTAGGATGTATTAACAGAAGCATACAGTCTAGATCACGTGAAGTCATTATTTCCCTCTACTCCTCTTTGGTCAGACCTCATCTGGAATATTGTGTCCAGTTTTGGGCACCACATTTTAAAAAAGACATCAACAAACTGGAGCAAGTTCAGAAAAGAGCAACCAGAATGGTGACCGGTCTGCAAACCCTGTCTTATGAGGAAAGGTTGCAGGATTTGGGAATGTTTAGTTTGCAAAAGAGAAGACTGAGAGGAGACTTAATAGCTGTCTACAAATATCTAAAGGGCTGTCACATTGTAGAAGGATCAACTTTATTCTCATTTGCACAAGGAAAGACTAGAAGCAATGGGATGAAACTGAATGGGAGGAGACACAGATTAGATATTAGAAAAAACTTTTTGAGAGTTAGAGTGATCAATGAGTGGAACAAGCTGCCACGAGAAGTGGTGAGTTCTCCTTCAATGGAAGTCTTCAAACAGAGGCTGGACAGACATCTGACTGGGATGATTTAGCGAATCCTGCTTTGAACAGGGGGTTGGACCAGATGGCCCAGGAGGTCCCTTCCAACTCTACGATTCCATGATTCTATGATTCTATAAGTGTGCTTCAACATCCACTAGGTGGCAGAGATGAGCGTCTTATATATGCAGTATGCTACAATATCCACTGGGAGGCAGAGATGAGCCTCTTATAAATGCAGTATGGTACAATATCCACTGGGAGGCAGAGATGAGCTTCTTATAAATGCAGTATGGTACAATATTCACTAGGTGGCAGAGATGAGCTTCTTATAAATGCAGTATGGTACAATATCCATTAGATGGCAGAGATGAGCCTCTAATAAATGCAGTATTCTACAATATCCACTAGGTGGAAGAGATGAGCTTCTTATAAATGCAGTAAGCTACAATATCCACTAGGTAGCAGAGACGTTGTACCATACTACATTTATAAGACACTCATCTCTGCCACCCAGTGGATATTGTACCATACTGCATTTATAAGAGGCTCATCTCTGCCACCTAGTGGATATTGTAGCATACTGCATTTATAAGAGGCTCATCTCTGCCACCTAGTGGATATTGTAGCATACTGCATTTATAAGAGGCTCATCTCTGCCACCTAGTTGATATTGGAGCATACTGCATTAATAAGAGGCTTATCTCTGCCACCCAGTGGATATTGTAGCATACTGCATTAATAAGAAGCTCATCTCTGCCATCTAGTGGATATTTTAGCATACTGAATTTATAAGAGGCTCATCTCTGCCACCTAGTGGATATTGTACCATACTGCATTGATAAGAAGCTCATCCCTGCCACCTAGTGGATATTGTAGCATACTGAATTTATAAGAGGCTCATCTCTGCCACCTAGTGGATATTGTAGAACACTGCATTTATAAGATGCTCATCCCTGCCATCTTGTGGATATTGTAGCATACTGCATTAATAAGAAGCTCATCTCTGCCACCTAGTGGATATTGTAGCATACTGCACTTATAAGAGGCTCATCTCTGCCACCTAGTGGATATTGAAGAATACTGCATTTATTAGAGTCTCATCTCTGCCAGCTAGTGGATATTGTAGCATACTGCATTTATAAGAGGCTCATCTCTGCCACCTAGTTGATATTGTAGCATACTGAATTTATAAGAGGCTCATCTCTGCCACCTAGTGGATATTGTAGAACACTGCATTTATAAGATGCTCATCCCTGCCATCTTGTGGATATTGTAGCATACTGCATTAATAAGAAGCTCATCTCTGCCACCTAGTGGATATTGTAGCATACTGCACTTATAAGAGGCTCATCTCTGCCACCTAGTGGATATTGAAGAATACTGCATTTATTAGAGTCTCATCTCTGCCAGCTAGTGGATATTGTAGCATACTGCATTTATAAGAGGCTCATCTCTGCCACCTAGTTGATATTGTAGCATACTGAATTTATAAGAGGCTCATCTCTGCCACCTAGTGGATATTGTAGAACACTGCATTTATAAGATGCTCATCCCTGCCATCTTGTGGATATTGTAGCATACTGCATTAATAAGAAGCTCATCTCTGCCACCTAGTGGATATTGTAGCATACTGCACTTATAAGAGGCTCATCTCTGCCACCTAGTGGATATTGAAGAATACTGCATTTATTAGAGTCTCATCTCTGCCAGCTAGTGGATATTGTAGCACATTGCATTAATAAGAAGCTCATCTCTGCCATCTAGTGGATATTGTAGCATACTGCACTTATAAGAGGCTCATCTCTGCCACCCAGTGGATATTGTAGTATACTGCATTTATATGAAGCTCATCTCTGCCACCTAGTGGATATTGGAGCATACTGCATTAATAGAGGCTCATCTCTGCCATCCAGTGGATATTGTAGCATACTGCATTAATAAGAAGCTCATCTCTGCCACCTAGTGGATATTGTAGCATACTGAATTTATTGGAGGCTCATCTCTGCCACCTAGTGGATATTGTACCATACTGCATTGATAAGAAGCTCATCTCTGCCTCCCAGTGGATATTGTACCATACTGCATTTATAAGAGGCTCATCTCTGCCTCCCAGTGGATATTGTACCATACTGCATTGATAAGAAGCTCATCCCTGCCACCTAGTGGATATTGTAGCATGCTGAATTTATAAGACGTTCATCTCTGCCACCTAGTGGATATTGTAGAACACTGCATTTATAAGAAACTCATCCCTGCCATCTTGTGGATATTGTAGCATACTGCATTAATAAGAAGCTCATCTCTGCCACCCAGTGGATATTGTGGCATACTGCACTTATAAGAGGCTCATCTCTGCCACCTAGTGGATATTGAAGAATACTGCATTTATTAGAGGCTCATCTGTGCCACCTAGTGGATATTGTAGCACATTGCATTAATAAGAAGCTCATCTCTGCCATCTAGTGGATATTGTAGCACACTGCACTTATAAGAGGCTCATCTCTGCCATCTAGTGGATATTGTACCATACTGCACTTATGAGAGGCTCATCTCTGCCACCTAGTGGATATTGTAGCACATTGCATGAATAAGAATCTCATCTCTGCCATCTAGTGGATATTGTAGCATACTGCATTAATAAGAAGCTCATCTCTGCCACCTAGTGGATACTAAAAATACATGTGACATGCACAAATGTGAACAAGTCGGTCGGACAGTGTTCACACCACCCACAACAATACCCTGTATTTGTTGTCATCTTTTTACCAGCACTTGCTGATTACTGTCATATTTTTTCCTGCAGGGTATTTTTTGCACATTAGTCATTCTGTGTTTTCTTTTTGTGTTTCAGTCAGTGGGTGGTGTGAACACTGTCTGACCGACTTGTTCAAATTTGTGCATGTCACATGTGTTTTTAATATCCACTAGGTGGCAGATATAAGCATCTTATTAATGCAGTATGGTACAATATTCACTAGGTGGCAGAGATGAGCCTCTTATAAATGCAGTATGATACAATATCCACTAGGTGGCAGAGATGAACCTCTTATCAATGCAGTATGCTACAATATCCACTAGGTGGCAGAGATGAACCTCTTATCAATGCAGTATGCTACAATATTCACTAGGTGGCAGAGATTAGCTTCTTATTAATGCAGTATGGTACAATATCCACTAGGTGGCAGAGATGAGCCTCTTATAAATGCAGTATGGTACAATATCCACTAGGTGGCAGAGATGAGCCTGTTATAAATGCAGTATGGTACAATATCCACTAGGTGGCAGAGATGAGCCTGTTATAAATGCAGTATGGTACAATATCCACTAGGTGGCAGAGATGAGCCTCTTATAAATGCAGTATGGTACAATATCCACTAGGTGGCAGAGATGAGCCTGTTATAAATGCAGTATGGTACAATATCCACTGGGTGGCAGAGATGAGCCTGTTATAAATGCAGTATGGTACAATATCCACTAGGTGGCAGAGATGAGCCTGTTATAAATGCAGTATGGTACAATATCCACTGGGTGGCAGAGACGAGCTTCTGCAGTGTTTTCCTCCGCTCTGGTTACGGTGATCACCGGTGCAGGTTATTGGTTTGTCGCTGTGTCGCCATTTTCATCTCTCTCTCCTGTATTTCCGTTTCTTTGTCCCCTTCTGGGACTTGAGGCTCCGAGCACTGATCGCTCATGTTATACACCGCGATGCCACAAGAGGCATCAATGACGTCTGCTGTGATCTCCAGCCACAAGTAGGAGAATCACTGACAGGTAGAGGGGTCTTGAGCAGACCCCCGACTGTCGGAGGAGCCCATCAGCCCCTACAATGCTCCCCTCCTCAGTCCTGAGACACCTATAGGCCCTGAGTCACAGAGAACGTGCCCAGTGAAGAAGGGGTTAAAGTGACACTAGTTTTGTTTTATTTCTTAAAGGGGAAGGACAACTTTCACCTTCCCTTACATTTCTGGCTTCACCAGTGCCTGACTCCGCCCACCCTGGTCACATGGTCGTGATGTCATCAAAGTTCCTCTAACCCCCGCCCTGCCGCAGTGTGTGCGGATCTGCGGCCTCTTGGATCCGGGGATCATGGTGCAGGGGTCGCTGAAGCTGAAGGCGAAGCCAAAGAAGAGCGCGGCCAAGAAGCCTGCCGGGATGAGGAAGGGCGGTGAGTGAGCGCTCCCTGGGACTACATGTCCCAGCATGCCCTGCTGCACGCTGATTGGTTATTGCTTGCGGCCCTGTGTTACATGTGGCGTCTCCCTTCTGCCGTGCCGCTCTCTGTATTGTACTTTGCCCTCCTGTGCACATGGTGGGATGGAAGGTTTATGTGCGGAGCGGATCAATTAAGGCTAAAGGCTGAGTTCACACGTGGCGTTTTTTCGCGGTTCCACGGCGGTTTTAACCGCGAAAAATAAGCATCCCATGCATTCCTATGGGATTCCGCAATGCTGTGCTAATGGTGCAGTTTTTACCGCGGCGGAATCGCTTCAGGGTAAAAACCGCAGCATGCTCATTAATTTGCGGAATCGCGGCGATCCCGCACCCATAGGAATGCATTGTTCCACTTACTTCCCGCATGTGGCTGTGCACACCGTGCGAAAAGTAAGCAGAACAATTGCGGATGGTACCTAGGGGGGTGGAGGAGAGGAGACTGTCCTCCGGGCTTTGGGTACCATATCCCTGTAAAAAATAGAAGTAAAATAAAAAATGGTGTTATTCTCACCCTCCGACGTCCCGCGCAGCCTTCCCGCCTCTCTCCACGCTCTCGTTCCCAGTAGTCCTTTGCGAGAATTACCGCGAGAACGTACGTCAACGCGGGCATTTTCGCAAAGGATTACTGGGAACGGCTGCGCGGGACGTCGGAGGGTGAGAATAACACCATTTTTTTTTTTTTTTTTTTGGGCATTTTATCTTTTACTACTGACGCTGCATAGGCGGCCTCAATAGTAAGAAGTTGGTCACACTCGTCAAACACTACGTTTGATGAGTGTGACCAACCTGTCAATCAGTTCTCCAAGCGATGCTACAGATCACTTGGAAAACGTTAGTTTTTCCGCGGGAAAATCGCGGGAATTTAAAATGCGATTTTCCCGCGGAATGGAATTCCGGAATTCTCGCGGTAATTTCCGCAAGAGTTCCAGTACGTGTGCACTTAGCCTAAGTGCACACGTTGCAGAAAATTTCTGCTTGAAAACCTGACTCCCTTCCCAGAAACCGCACCTAGGTTTTGATGCGTTTTTTTCCGCAGCGGTTTCTAAAAGCATGGGAGAAGCCTAAACCGCGGAAAAATCCGCAAAATTAATGTGCATGCTGCGTTTTTTACCGCGATGCGTTTTTCGCGGTAAAAAAAACGCATCAGTGTGCACAAAAAGTGCAAAATTCATAGAAATGACTGCAGCTTATTTTTAGCAGTTTTATATCGCTTTTAGGCCGAGTGCAGACGGACTTTTTGGCCCTGCGGATTTTTCCGCGCAGAATGGAAGAAATCCGCAGGTCAAATGACATGCATTTTTCCTGCGGATTTCTTTCATTTTTCCTGCGGTTTTCTTGCGGTTTTTGTGCGGTTTTCCACTGCGGATTTGGTGACAGAGGAGATGGAGAACCGCACAAAAGAAGTAACATGCTGCGGATTTTGTACCGCGGGAAAATCCGCAGCGTCTGCACAGCGTTTTTTTTACATTGATTTTAAGGCTACTGTACATCACAATGCAGAAATGAAACGTTTCTGCGCGGTAAAATCCGCTGCGGAACCGCTGCAAATCTGCATCGTGTGCACACAGCCTTATAGTGAAAACCGTGGTAAAAACCGCTAAAAAAACGCTGTGTGTGAACACAGCCTAAGGAAAAGCAAAATCTCAGGAGCGAAACAGCAGCTGAGCGGCGTACGCAGAATGCGGTTTAGAAACCGCAGCGAAACGGCTGTCGCAGACCTGAAGTCACCAAGGGCAGCGGTGGTCGGGGCAGCTCAAGTCCTGCATGAAATTCAGCAGCGGATTGCAAGTCACAAATGAGGCTGAAGTCTTAGCAAGTCAGTGTCTGGCGATCACGTGTCAGCGAGCGTCCAATAGCTCAACAACAGAGGAAGCCCGGCGAAACGCTGCAAATGTAACAAACCCTCAGCTGTGCCAGCTACAGATGCTGGATGTAAACGTTTTCATTCACTGATAGCGAGCCGATACATTGCATCTTTATGACAACGCATGTTAGAATCTTTTGAAACTTTTTTCTTAAAGGGGTTGTCCGGTTGTGTGACTGCAGACTCCTGACCGCAAGTGAGCAGCGTGGTTTCCCGGTATTGCTGGTGCAATTTGCATGCGTGTGGCCACCTGCAGACTGGACGCATGCCATTTTTCTCAATTTGCTTTTTCTCAGAGAAGTCAGACTAGGCGGCACGTGTCCGCATGTATGCAGATCACACACGTGCAGTCATTGGACCGCTCGCATCTACAACGCCGCACGCTGTCAGGGTTCATAGTGATTGGACATCCCCTAGAAACCCTGTAAATATTACACCTTAGAAGCAGGATGACTACTGGGCCGGGATCACACATGCGAGAAACACAGCGAAGTCGCCCATGTTAATACCCGGCACTGCCGCCAGCACTCGGACCGGATAGCAATACATGCTGCCGCACACTCCACTCCCCAGTGCCGGGTATTAGCATGCGAGACTCTGCCATGTTTCTCGCATGTGTGATCCCGGCCTTATAGGGAGGGTGATGAGTAGTGTCCTCCCTTATTTTATACCTGGTTGCATGGGCACACTTATTGGAAGAGTAGTCCTATTAAGCCCCTCCAGATAATGACTTGGGGGCAATATGGCTGCCTCTACTGTTTCCATTTGGTGTTCATTATGTAAGTGTCTTCACAGCTCGAGTCATCGCACCCAAGAAATGTCGAATTATCCACCAGCAGAAACTGAAGAAGGTGAGTGACCACGTAATGGCAGAAACTTGTCCCAGTGAGTCGGTGGCAGCAGTGCATGTACAGAACGTGTGTGCAGAGTCTCCTGTGTGTGCACCTCGCTCACTATGCATGAGGCCTAATAAACGACTCTCCGGGCTCAGACCCGAGGCTGAATTCATAAAGGGCCGTTTACAGTGCAATCGGCACCTCTGACTTTTGTAGGAGTGTCCCTCCCAGTAATACAGGCTGACTGTGATTTCAGTGTGAGGGTACATCCGTCTCCAGCACAGCTTCTATCCTGCACTTCCTTCCTCTTCATGTGCATTCCCCTTTATCTAAAGTCTTGTTTTTCTAGGTACTCCTCTTCCCCTCCACTACAGTCTTATTTATGGCTGTTGTTGGAGACCCCCACCATGATCTTCTGCACACATGCAGGTGTGAATGTGACCTTAGGCCGCTTTCACTCTTCAGTCTTTTCACGTCAGTCGAAATTTGCCCTTTTCTCATAGACTTGCATTAGCGAGGGGCTGGCCGTCCCTTTCATCCGTCATTTGACAGATCCATCGGAATTTCAGCGTCCGCCGTCTGGATACAGTGGACATAGTTTTTTGTCTGCGTCGAAAAGACGGACGGTGACGGGTCCGTCGTCTGCTGGAATGGATGACTGTCGCCTTTATTTTTTAATCTCAGCATGCCTGGAAGAAAATTTGCAAATGAGCAAAAAAAAAAAATCTGCCTGAAGTGCTACACGGCCTTCAACCCCTTCATGACTGGACCCATCTTCCTTTCAGTTTTTCCTTCCCAGAGCCATAACTTTTTTTTTTTTTACTGATCTTGTTAGCTTGAGGATGCGATCATCCGATTGCTTGTGCTTTATGTAGCAGTACCACAGTATTAGCTGACCCCTAGCTGTCATCACGACCCATTGGCGACCTCACATCACGGCATGGATGTGCCAATGGGCGGAAGTACACGCGCAGTTGTTGGCTCAAGTTAAATGCTGCTGAGATTGACAGCGGCATTTAACAGGTTAACAATCGCAGGCTCCGCTCCACCAGCGGCGGTTAGCGGCGGGTCCTGGCTGTAATACCCGGCCACCACCTACCAGGTATGGGGCAGGCTCACTGCCTGAGCCCGCTTTACACACCCTATTCTGACGTGTATATACGGCGCATGTCGTTGAAGGGGTTAATGGTGTGTGTGCACACAATGTCTTTTTCAGGCGGATTCCACCTGGAAAAATCACTAAATGTTAAAAATAATGAACGTGTGCATAGTAATGTGAAAACCACTTGTGTAAATCTTCTGTCCTATTATAATTTATTTTAACCACTTCAGGCTTGACAGTAGTAATACTAGCCTTCATTCCTATGCCATAAATAAGGTGGGAATCTCCCCTTTAACGTGTCACAAGAGAATATGGGGGTCTGGCAGAGCGAGTAGTGCACCCCCTGCTGACCCTTATTTATTCCTTCTCCAGAACCTGGAAGTACAGATCCGAAGTAAGATCGAGCACGACGTCACCATGAAAGCCGCTGCCAACATGCCAAAGAAACTCGCCCTACTAAAGACCCCGCAAACGGACAAGCAAGAGAAGGGCGCCCCTGCTGGCGGAAGCAAGGCCTGAACTTGTGGGCCGAGACCTTCCTGCCCAGCGACCACCGGGCTCTTGTGTATACTGTTTATTGCGTCGTTCATAAATAAATGTTTATGGCCCCTTTAATGCATCCGCCTCCTAGATTACACATCCCCCACACACCACAATGTTGTTAGTCTGAAAAGAGTGCAAGCTCCTAGGAACAAAAAGCCTTTGTGGGGAAAATAAAAATACAATAATGGCGACGTTGTGCCAGGGGTGGCGCAGCGCTCACGGTGTCACCCTGTGACCAGAGGCACAGACTCCTCTTGTGTATAAGGCTGTTGTGACTAAATATGACACCGGTCATCAACTGACCCCTAACAGACGGATGTGCCGGCAGCCATTTTGTGAGTTTTCAAGCTCAGAGAACATGGTGGTTTGTTGCCCCTAGCAACAGTCTTCAATTTTTTGAGTGCAGGTAAAATGAATGCGGCTCTCTGGTTGCCATGGGTTACAGGGCCTGTATATTTGAGGGCACAATGGCGCCACTGTTCCCCATCTGATGCCCCTGATGTATGACGTTGATGGGTCATTTAGGGGGAAAATAAGCTGCCACATGTCTCCATTTAACCTTATAATGACCTGAATATTCATAATTCATTTTGGAAAAGGCTCATTTGCATATTAAATCTCTCATTAGGACTATTTTTTTCAGTATATTTAAATAGTTTTATTCGCTTTTTATTTTTGTAATTATCATTTTACAATTTTTTTTATGTACATAACTAACAAAAAAAAGCTATCCATCACATTACAGCTGAAATAATGATTGTTGGCGGACATGTGACTCTTATGAGAAAGTAACAGGAGGCGAAGGGAGTCAAACCCATTAATTTAGGACGCCCTATGGTCAGGACAGCACGCCTAACCCTTGTGTGGAACTACAAATAACAGCATATCCTCTACGGGAGATGAAGCTCACGTTCTCATTCCCATGTACACAGTCGCGACAATCATACACAATATTATGCAGCACATCGCACCAAGGGGTAATGAAAAGCTGACACCCTCCTCATTGACACTTCCTCCTTCCCAATGTGGGTTTGCAGCATTTTGCCCATGCCCTGAATTCCCACCATATCTGTGGTGCCATCCTGCCCAGCAACATGCAAACAACGATCAATGTCAGAAAAGTTCCATCCTGTGCAAACCTTCCATGTGTAGTGTGGGGTCAGTCACTCTGTACCTGTCCTCCATGTGTAGTGTGGGGTCAGTCACTCTGTACCTGTCCTCCATGTGTAGTGTGGGGTCAGTCACTCTGTACCTGTCCTCCATGTGTAGTGTGGGGTCAGTCACTCTGTACCTGTCCTCCATGTGTAGTGTGGGGTCAGTCACTCTGTACCTGTCCTCCATGTGTAGTGTGGGGTCAGTCACTCTACCTGTCCTCCATGTGTAGTGTGGGGTCAGTCACTCTGTACCTGTCCTCCATGTGTAGTGTGGGGTCAGTCACTCTGTACCTGTCCTCCATGTGTAGTGTGGAGTCAGTCACTCTGTACCTGTCCTCCATGTGTAGTGTGGGGTCAGTCACTCTGTACCTGTCCTCCATGTGTAGTGTGGAGTCAGTCACTCTGTACCTGTCCTCCATGTGTAGTGTGGAGTCAGTCACTCTGTACCTGTCCTCCATGTGTAGTGTGGGGTCAGTCACTCTGTACCTGTCCTCCATGTGTAGTGTGGGGTCTGTCACGCTGTACCTGTCCTCCATGTGTAGTGTGGGGTCAGTCACTCTCTACCTGTCCTCCATGTGTAGTGTGGAGTCAGTCACTCTGTACCTGTCCTCCATGTGTAGTGTGGGGTCTGTCACGCTGTACCTGTCCTCCATCCACAGTGTTGGGTCACACACTCTCGACCCTTTTCTGGTGACAGACATTCTTTTATCATATTGTGACCACCTCTCCTCTACAGCAGACATCATTGAATATTAATGTGATATTGTGTACATTACTAGACGTATCTGGCGACCATGTTTTTCTTGGGAGGATGTAGGTGGGGGTTATACACATTCTTTAATTTTAATCCCCATGTCTCTCATGTTCCAACGCTCAACATACAGAAGTGACACAATGTCAGCCTATTGTCATAAGGATTAATGGCATGTTCACCATCCCCTCCTCTCTATATTGTCTCTCGCTGGGCCTGACATATGGGGAATCACTGCTCGAGGGGGAGAAATGACAATCTGCACCCTGCAAATTAAAAACTAACACCCCTACTATCCCATGCCAAAAATGTATTCATTCTCTCAAATAATGTCATGGTCTTTGGTGACTGCATCTTCATTTTTTGGAGTTTCTGAAGACTCAGGCCTGAAAAATGGCCGCCGTCACTGTGCCTCCATGGATTAGCTCGGCAGACGGTATCACCCTCTCTAGGCTGAGATACACTATCTCAGCAGATACAATCAGCACGATAGAGGATGTGTGATGGGGATATGGGCAGGGAGGGGGGATTCATTTCTGTCATGTGCTCTCTGCTCCTTTCTGGGGGGAGGACAATGGCTGGGAGCTTATGTTCCCAGGGATGCTAGATTTCTCCCACCATGTCACTGTCTGCTGAGGTGTTGTCATGCAGTGAGAAAACTGTTGCTCATAGCAACCAATCACAGCTCAGCTTCTTTTAAACAGCTCTGGTGAAATGAAAGATGCTTCATGATTGGTTGATGATACACACACACACACACACCTTCAATCTAATATATAAAGCTCAAGTGTGTGTGTGTGTGTGTGTCCGGGATTGGCATCCGCACCGTCGCAGCTACAGCCACAAAATTTGGCACAGTCACACGTCTGGACCCCGAGAGTGTCCTAGGCTATGTTGTGAGGTGAAATTTTAACCCTGCGCGTTCCAATTGACCAAACAATTTTGCCCCTATCTACATAATGGGGGAAAAAATGTGTATCAAGCTCCGCCCCTCATTATGATGTCATAATGGTTGACTATGGGATGGAGGATGGGTATATGGGTGCGCGACTATGGGATGGAGGATATGTATGATGGGTATATGGGCACGGGACTATGGGATGGAGGATGTGTGATGGGTATATGGGCACGGGGCTATGGGATGGTGGATATGTATGATGGGTATATGGGCACAGGACTATGGGATGGAGGATGTGTGATGGGTATATGGGCACGGGGCTATGGGATGGAGGATATGTATGATGGGTATATGGGCACGGGACTATGGGATGGAGGATGTGTGATGGGTATATGGGCACGGGACTATGAGATGGTGGATATGTATGATGGGTATATGGGCACGGGCCTATGGGATGGATGATGTGTGATGGGTATATGGGCACGGGACTATGAGATGGTGGATATGTATGATGGGTATATGGGCACGGGACTATGAGATGGTGGATATGTATGATGGGTATATGGGCACGGGACTATGGGATGGAGGATGTGTGATGGGTATATGGGCACGGGGCTATGGGATGGAGGATATGTATGATGGGTATATGGGCACGGAACTATGAGATGGTGGATATGTATGATGGGTATATGGGCACAGGACTATGGGATGGAGGATGTGTGATGGGTATATGGGCACGGGGCTATGGGATGGAGGATATGTATGATGGGTATATGGGCACGGGACTATGGGATGGAGGATGTGTGATGGGTATATGGGCACGGGACTATGAGATGGTGGATATGTATGATGGGTATATGGGCACGGGCCTATGGGATGGAGGATGTGTGATGGGTATATGGGCACGGGACTATGAGATGGTGGATATGTATGATGGGTATATGGGCACGGGACTATGAGATGGTGGATATGTATGATGGGTATATGGGCACGGGACTATGGGATGGAGGATGTGTGATGGGTATATGGGCACGGGACTATGGGATGGTGGATATGTATGATGGGTATATGGGCACGGGCCTATGGGATGGATGATGTGTGATGGGTATATGGGCACGGGAATATGGGATGGAGGATAATTATAATTTGTTATAACTATCCACAGTTAGTTACTATGCCCGGGCAGTGCCGGGCTCTTCAGCTAGTCTAATATATAAAGCTCAATGTGTGTGTATGCCCGGGATAGGCATCCGCACCGTCGCAGCTACAGCCACAAAATTTGGTACAGTAGCACGTCTGGACCCCGAGAGTGTCCTAAGCTATATTGAGGCGAAATTTTAACCCCGCGTGTTCCAATTCACCAAACAATTTTGCCCCTATCTACATAATGGGGAAAAAGTGTGTGCTTATCAAGCCCCGCCCCTCATTATGATGTCACAATGGTTGCCATGGTGACGCTGATTCATCATAGGTTGCAATGGGGATGTTGATGTCATAATGGGTATATGGGCACTGGACTATGGGATGGAGGATGTATGATGAGTATATGGGCATTGGACTAAAGGCCCTTTTACATTGAGCGATGCACCAGCGATCCGACCCGGTCAGGATCGCAGGTGCATCGCTAAATGATCGCTAGTGAGCTTTCACACAGAAAGATCTCACAGCGACGCAGCGCACGATACCTTTCACACACAGCGATCCTGACGCCCGCCCGCCCGCGTCCAGCGGCGCTCGTCTCACACAGCAGGAAGCAGACGACGAGAAATGGAGCCGCGCGATTAGCTATAACCAGCGGGGGAGCGGTCGGAGGTAAGTATCACACTTAGCGATATCGCTAGCAATATCGCTATAACGTCACAAAATCAGTGACGTTTTAGCGATATTGCTAGCGATATCGCTATGTGTAAAACCCCCTTTAGGGATGGAGGATATGTATGATGGGTATATGGGCACGGGACTATGGGATGGAGGATATGTATGATGGGTATATGGGCACGGGACTATGGGATGGAGGATATGTATGATGGGTATATGGGCACGGGCCTATGGGATGGAGGATATGTATGATGGGTATATGGGCACTGGACTATGGGATGGAGGATATGTATGATGGGTATATGGGCACGGGACTATGGGATGGAGGATATGTATGATGGGTATATGGGCACGGGACTATGGGATGGAGGATATGTATGATGGGTATATGGGCACGGGACTATGGGATGGAGGATATGTATGATGGGTACATGGGCACGGGACTATGGGATGGAGGATATGTATGACGGGTATATGGGCACGGGACTATGGGATGGAGGATATGTATGATGGGTACATGGGCACGGGACTATGGGATGGAGGATATGTACGATGGGTACATGGGCACGGGACTATGGGATGGAGGATATGTACGATGGGTACATGGGCACGGGATTATGGGATGGAGGATATGTATGATGGGTATATGGGCACGGGACTATGGGATGGAGGATAATTATAATTTGTTATAACTAACCACAGTTAGTTACTATGCCCGGGCAGCGCCGGGCTCTTCAGCTAGTTTTATATATAGAGATAGGTCGACTGCACTTCTATGTGCACAGAACGATTATTAATACGATTGTTCTGAGCACACGGAATATCGTTGTTCGTGGCAGCACTTATCCTGTTTACACACATTTTAAGCAAGCTTAATTAATTATTTCACTCAACGAAGCATTTTACTCATTCGGCGGGTGATTGATGATCTGTTTAGACAGGCCCATTATCAGATACATGTATTCTTAGGGCAGACCGACTGTATTTCCTCTCATCCAAGAGAATAGGGTTATGTCAGTGACATTTTGATTAGAGTGTGATCACAGTTTTCTCTCGAATGAGGAGTAGATGGGAAGAAAATGTCTCTATCTTCTCCACTGTGTCAGTCTGCAGAAATCGGTCTGCACTCAGATGTCATTCGAGTGCAGTCCGATTTTTTTTTTTTTTTTTTTTTCCACGCACTCATTGACTTGCATGGTCGAGTGCATTCCCAATATCGGATCAAACTCGTGCATGCTGCAATTTTTTTGACATGTGCACGGTCCCATAGAATAACATTGGTCCGGGTGTGATCTGATGTTTTATCAGATTACGCTCCTCTACACCTGCCCTTAGCTACTCTAGTCCAGCAGACACAATCAGATATGATAGACTTAGATACCGCAGCTCTCATTCCTTTTGCCTATCCTGTACTGGCAATGAATGGGATCCTGGATCCCCCATAGCTACATACATCGCACGGCAATGGGCGGAGCGGCCTTTTCCTATGGATCTGTCAGAGATAATTCAATCTTTTACCTCCATTAAGTTCTTAGCAGCCTCCAGGCTGGGGCGCACACACAATAGACTAGCATCATCTGCCCGGCTTAGTTGTCATCAGCTTCATTGTCTCCCAGGGATAATGCAGATCTCCTGTGTCTCATATGAATGGGGGCAGCTACCATAGATTTATACCCCATCCCCTATATGCAGAGCCCGTGGCATTACCCGGAGCATGGGGATGTCATGTACTTTATTCCCACCTCTTACATAATTCTCGGAGACTACAAATACCCCAGTATTATGGTGGATAATACGGATATTATGTGCAAGCCCTGAACACAGGATTTCATTTCTAGCTGAAGGCCTCCGTTCTCCATGGTTCTTCGAACTGATAACCTTTGACATAACAGATGGGCAGAATCATTGTGAAGCCATTATGGACCATGTCTGGGGGGTATAATAAGCGCCGTCTGTTTAGATGAAGCTGCATTTTGCTCCTTACATGTCATTGAATTCTCTAAAATGATCGTTTTGCTCAATCTTTATTATTTTCCATTCGCACGGGTGCCAGCGACGTTCACTAGTCATCTCCACTAATGTCGAGCTGTATGACTGTCAATGTAGACGAGCACACGACTCATTTCGACAGTCTGACCGACAACGAAGACTGCCCGTCGATGAACGGTTGTCAATCCGACAGTTCTGTCCTTTTACAGCTTCATGCTGTGGCGGAACATCTCCCGTTCACTTGTGCTGCCGACACCGATGATAACCATGTGCTCGGCAGCACGTCTACACCCGCATAAAATGGCGTTTGGTCATTTATTCTGTTAGATCAATGTCATCAGAAATGTTAATGGTGTCAGTGAGGTGGCCACATTAAAATATGCATATTCTATGATTTATTGCTACTGATATTGTCCTGTTTGTTCTTCTTTTTTTGCATTTTTGTAATTGAAAATTATATCATTTTTCAATAAAAATGTAATTTTGAAAAAATAAAAATATATGCAGACATATTAAAAAATGAGAATCAGTCACTTAATAAAAAAAGTAAGAATGTGACGTAAAAAACACTTAATTTTTGCTTATTACGACTGCGCCTGTCAGCCACGTTACCGATTTCTTTCATGCCCAGTCCTTGCTGGAGGAAGTGCCCTTCACGGCTTCACCTGCCATCTTTGAGGTGGCCTCACAGCCCACGGCGCTCGCTCTTTCTCAGCGTTTGTGTCTGGGCTTTTTGTGTGGCTGGGTCTCCATGTGTTTCTGTATTGTGCCTGATGTCTCCTCTCAGATAAAGTGATTAATTAGAGGTAACAAAGAGAAGGTGCTCACAATGAGTTTGGATGTGAATTTCCATTAACCCCTAGGGACTTCTCATGTAAATCAGGGTCCACAGCTCCTTTATTTAATAACCAGAGGTCTTTAGTGAGGCTCCGCCATATCCTGTGTAGTGTCATCCAGGCAAATTTCCACTCAAATAGTTAAAACTGCCGCTATATTGCATCCCTTTTTTGTCACCATAGAAATATCCCTGAATTTAATTTACATTAGGTTCCATGTGTTGTTTTCTGCATCCTCTCTTCCATTCACCTCTGTCTCCTACCTCTCACATTATTCATCACTATGACTACTTGGCACTTACTGGGGGCAGCCATTTTTGAATAATGACACAAAGTGGAGTGAAGCAACATGTGTGCATCAAACTCACAGCTGTTACACATGCAATATGTCAAGAAACACATTGAACAGTGACGTAAATAGAGTCCGATGAGCCCCGATGCAAAATTTGGACCTAGTTCACCCCCGCCCCTCCTGTAGGTCAGATGTATGGGCCCATGAAGGGTGCTAAATACTGTATGGACATACTTCTTGCTCCCCCCTTGCACATTATGCAGTAATGTCCCCATCCTGTACTAATGTCCTTCCTCCTGGACCCCTTCCGGGTACATACATCCCCCGTCCTGAGCCCTTTCCAGGTACATACATCCCCCGTCCTGAGCCCTTTCCAGGTACATACATCCCCCGTCCTGAGCCCTTTCCAGGTATATATGTCCCCCATCCTGAGCCCTTTCCTGGTATATATGTCCCCCATCCTGGGTCCGTTTCCAGGTATATATGTCCCCCATCCTGGGTCCGTTTCCCGGTATATATGTCCCCCATCCTGGGTCCGTTTCCCGGTATATATGTCCCCCATCCTGAGCACCTTCCAGGTATATATGTCCCCCATCCTGGGTCCGTTTCCAGGTATATAGAGTATACCCTGCGATCTGGCAAAGCTTCAGATGTGTCCTCATGCTGCTTGGAGACAGAGACCTTGAACCTTGCAAACACTGTCTGAGCCTAACTACCCTCTCCAGACCTCCCCATCACTAAGGCCGGTTTCACACTTGCAGTTGTGTCCGCAGTGTTTGATCCGCATACATCCGCATGTGTCACGCGTACCTATCTTTAACTTGCTGCACGCAGGGACATGCGTTCGCCTGCATGTGCGTATGGTTGCGTCGTTTCGCGGTGTGCGGCAGGGCGCGGCGAACATATGTTGCATTTTTTGCGGCGTCAAATATCCGCGGTCATCCACATGCGGATGTAGTGCGTTAGAAAAACACATTACTGTCTACGAGAACGCAAGTGTACGCCAGAATTTACATAGGACACACCCATTGGGTGTGTCTTGTGTCCAGGAAATTCCAGTGGAAAAAGCATTGTCGTATCGAATGCAACTGCAAACGTATTAGCATGCGTTTTTGCTTGCGTTTGCGGACGATACACTGCGGACTCAACCACAAATGTGAAACTAGCCTAAGGCTGTGTGCCCACGTAGCGATTTTTAAGCGTTTTGCCGTGATTTTTGGCACGAAAACGCTGTGAAAACGTTTAAAAATCGTGTACAGAACGCCCCTCATGCATTCCTATGGCATTCCGCACATGCTGTGCTAATGCTGCGCTTTTTTCTGCGGCGGAATCGCATCGCGGTAAAAATCGCAGCATGCTCATTCTTTTGTGCGGAATCGCAAAGAATTGCCGCGATTCCGCACCCATAGGCATGCATGAGAATCGCTTACTTCCCGCATGTGGCTATGCCCACCATGCGGGAAGTTAAGCGTCTCATGTGCGGTTGGTACCCACGGTGTGGAGGAGAGGAGACTGTCCTCCAGGCCCTGGGTACCATACCCCTGTAAAAAAAAGAATAAAAAATAAACAATCGGGGTATATTTACCTTCCGGCGTCCCGCGCTGCATTCCCGGCCTAAGCGTTCCCAGTAATGCCTTGCGGCAAGGTCCTGTGATGACGTAGTCTCGCGAGATCGCTATAGCAACGCGAGACCAACGTCATCACAGGTCTCGCAAGGCACTACTGGGAACGCTGAGGCCCGGGATGGCAGCGCCGGACGCCGGAAGGTAAATATACCCCGATTTTTTTATTTTTTTTAGCATTTTAACATTTTATCTTTTACTATTGATGCTGCATAGGCGGCCTCAATAGTAAAAACCTGGTCACACTTGTCAAACACTATGTTTGACGAGTGTGACCAACCTGTCAATCACTTTCCAAGTGATGCTTCAAATCGCTTGGAAAGATCTTGAATATCGCGCGTGAAAATCACGGCAAAATCGTGCGGAAAAAACCGCGCGATTTCTGGGAAGGAGTCCGGTTTTTAGTGAGCGTTTTAAAACGCTACGTGGGCACATAGCCTGAGTGCTTATCCTTTTCATGTGTTCTATCCCCCTCCCAGTATATGGGCAATTTCAAAAACATTTAACTATCTCTTGCCCTAAGCGCTGCTAGATACATTCCTATAGCCTTCCAAAATTGAAAATTCCCACAAGCGTCTCCAAAATCTTGCAGAAATCCTTCCCAGAAGAGAGAAGGCTGTTATACGTAGCTCCGTATTAATGTCTATGGAAGTAGATGAGGCCAGAAAGCTCCTGTTGGAGGAATGATGTGGAGGGGGCACATACTTTTCTCCATGGAATGGTTATTAGCTAGGTGAGCACTATTATTCTGCCCTGCCGTTCTGCGTTTGCAGCCATTTCTTTGCTGGCAACCGTCAGGGACTCATCCAGCTCAACCTGTTTTTCACTGAAAAAAAAAATCCTGAAGTTTATTTACATAAAATAGACGAAGCATCCAGCGAAACCCTGCGCTCCTCCCGCCTGGGATTATACTGCAGCTTTGTCTATGCAGGTGATGTGGGACTACAAGTCTCAGCAGGTAGCGACAATACTTTTCATGTCATATGAAGGAGTATAGCAATCGGTTTGGTCTCGCTCTATCCACCATGTTTGCTCATGAAAGCTGGCTGTGCATGTGTCCTGCTGAGCGCACGCTCCCAACAAGCACACTGTGGGCCGCAGCGTTAGGCAATGCACACTGACCAGCGCTCTGTCTGTGGCCGGGCCTGCACATACTCGTCTCTGTGACCTGCCATTTACACCGCTAATTACAAGCTTATTTGTCTCTGTAAATAGGCCATTAGCAAATTACTCTATAAGCCGAGCCCGGCCTGCGCCATCACAGCTGTGACGGGAAAAGGTTTAGATTCTGATAGTAATTAAAAACTATATATTTTTGGATGAACCATAAACCAGAAATAAGTGTTTAATTTCTCCTAAAATTACAATCCGTGAGTAATTATCTTTTGTTCAACAGAAAATACTAAGAAAAAAAATTATGAAAATGGCCAAAACGGATGGTTCTCTTAATATTTTGTGGCACAGTCTTTGAGGCAAACACACGATTTCTGTAATTCTCAATGAGACTTCTCTGCCCCCATCCGCAGGTATTTTGGCCGCTTCTCTTGAGCAGACAGCTCCGGCTGTCTCAGGTGTGAAGTCTCCTTCTGGGGCCGGAATCACCCTACCATGTGTGATGCGAGAAACTCGCACGAGTCTCTCGCATCAACACCCGGCACAGCTGCCGGCACTCAGGACCGGAGCTGCGGCTGCATAGAAATACATGCATAGAAATACATGCAGCCGCAGCTCCAGTCCTGAGTGCCGGCAGCTGTGTCGGGTGTTGATGCGAGAGACTCGTGCGAGTAATAGGCTTTAAGGTACTGTCACACTTAGCAATGCACCAGCGATCCCGACCAGTGATATGACGCGGTCAGGATCGCTGGTACATCGCTAAGTGGTCGCTAGTGAGCTGCCACACAGGCAGATCTCACCAGCGACATTGCAGGGGTCGGGGGTCGCTACTTACCTGTCAGACGAGGCGATCCTGCGTCCTCCCGCCCGCGTCCACGCGTCGCTCGTCTCCACAGCAGGAAGCCGACGACGAGAAACGGCCCAGGACGTTCTCGCGCAACCAGCGATAACCAGCGGGGGAGCGGTCGGAGGTAAGTATCAGACATAGCAATATCGCTATAACATCACAAAGCCAGTGACGTTATAGCGATATTGCTAGCGATATCGCTTAGTGTGACAGGCCCTTTAGATCAGGGCTCACAGAAGCTGCTGCAGACTAATCCAATGCTTTGCTCTCGGCCATTCTTGGCTATGTTTAGCTGTGTTTTGAGCCATTATCCTGTTGGAGGACCCATGACCTGCGACTCGGGCCAAGATTTCTGACACTCGGCAGCACATTTGGCTCTAGAATCCCTTGATAGTTTGAGATTTAATTGTACCCTACACAGATTCAATGCAGACCCCCTGTGCCAAATGCAGCAAAATCGCCCCAAAACATACCCGAGCCTCCTCCTTGTTTCACAGTAGGTGCTATGTTCTTTTCTTTGTAGCCTTTATTTTTGCATCTGTGAACATAGAGCTGATGTGACACAAAAAAACTTCCAGTTTTGTTCTCATCTATTCCAAGGTCGTTCTCCCAGGAGCTTTGTGGCTGGTAAATATGCATTTTGTGATATTCCAGTCTCACTTTTTATGATTTGCTTTCAACAATGGTTTCCTCCTTGGTCGTCTTCCATGATGTCCACTTTGGCCAAGACAAGGACAGGTGGTGCGATCTGATACTGATGGACCTTGATACTGGAGTTCACCTCTAATCTCTGGTTGTTCTGGGCTCTTTGGTTCCCATTCTTCAATTTATCATCAGTTTTCCTCTTGTGGCCACATCCAGGGAGATTGGCTACAGTGCCATAGACTTCAAACTTCTGAGTAATATGTGCGAACATAATAGCAGGAACACCAATCTGCTTGGAGATGGTCTGATAACTTTTATCTCTCACATGTTTGTCTATTATTTTCTTTCTAATCTCCTGAGACAACTCTCTCCTTGGCTTTCTTTGCTCCATGTTCTGTGTCCACACCATGATACTAAACAGCACAATGACTACTTTTCACCCTTTAAATAGGTGTTTGAGTGATTACAAGATTGTAGACACCTGTTGAAACCATTTCTGCATCTCTTGGCAGGAAAAATGCAGCGCTAAATTATGCACATTTTCGCTGCGTTTTTTTCACACTCGTTTTTGGTGTAAATTATTCCCCACTCGTTAGTATGGGTGAAATCTGCAGCAAAAACGCTGAAAGAATTTACATGCTGCAGTGCAAGTCACAAATAAACAATGTGTGCACGAGACTTCCGGTCTATCATTCACTTTGCTGGCATCAGGAAACCCTTCAGGTTTTGTGACAAAGCGGCACAGAAAAAAAAATGCATCAAAAACACAATGTGTGCACACAGCCTTAAAGGGAACCTGTCACCAGCTTTTTAGTGTGTGAACCAAAGCCACCACCTTTCTTAGCGCGCTTGTACTGCATTAGACACGTCCGATAAGCGTTATTTTCTCGGCATCTGTGACGCCTCTTTGCCCCCAAAAAGCCGTCCTCTGGCTTTGATTGATGCGGGAAATGTAATTCCCGCTCCTTTTTACAGGAACCTATTCGCCAGAATGTTTCCTTGGTGCATGAGCAGTTATGTTTTGTGCTCTCCCCGCAGTAGGGCAGAGCAAAGTGCGCCTGCGCGAGCCAATGATGGTAAAGTACACACGCAAGATCTCCTTCAAGTATGTACATGACGCTGGGGGGCGTCATCCACATCAATCAAAGCCAGAGGACGGCTTTTATGGGCAAAAGGTGGCACGGACGACGAGGAAATGACGCCCATTGGAGCAGACCAAAAGCATTTACGTACAGCGTGGGGAACATAAAAAGGTGTGATTCAAATGCCAGGGCTGAATGTCAGTCCTTGTCCGTACCTGCATGCACATATATACACACTATACATATATACACTGACCACACACACACATATACACTCACACATATCTATATACACATACGTACACACTATACACATACACACTGACCACACACGCACATATACACACACACATACCTATATACACATACGTACACACTATACACATACACACTGACCACACACGCACATATACACACACACATCTATATACACATACGTACACACTATACACATACACACTGACCACACACGCACATATACACACACATATCTATATACACATATATACACACTATACACATACACACTGACCACACACGCACATATACACTCACACATATCTATATACACATACGTACACACTATACACATATACACTGACCACACACGCACATATACACACACACATCTATATACACATACGTACACACTATACACATACACACTGACCACACACGCACATATACACACACATATCTATATACACATATATACACACTATACACATACACACTGACCACACACGCACATATACACTCACACATATCTATATACACATACGTACACACTATACACATACACACTGACCACACACGCACATATACACACACACATACCTATATACACATACGTACACACTATACACATACACACTGACCACACACGCACATATACACACACACATACCTATATACACATACGTACACACTATACACATATACACTGACCACACACGCACATATACACTCACACATCTATATACACATATGTACACACTATACACATACACACTGACCACACACGCACATATACACTCACATCTATATACACATACGTACACACTATACACATATACACTGACCACACACGCACATATACACTCACACATCTATATACACATATGTACACACTATACACATACACACTGACCACACACGCACATATACACACACATATCTATATACACATATATACACACTATACACATACACACTGACCACACACGCACATATACACACACACATATCTATATACACATATATACACACTATACACATACACACTGACCACACACGCACATATACACACACACATACCTATATACATATACGTACACACTATACACATACACACTGACCACACACGCACATATACACACACATACCTATATACATATACGTACACACTATACACATACACACTGACCACACACGCACATATACACTCACACATATCTATATACACATACGTACACACTATACACATACACACTGACCACACACATACCTATATACACATATATACACACTATACACATACACACTGACCACACACGCACATATACACACACATATCTATATACACACTATACACATACACACTGACCACACACGCACATATACACACACACATATCTATATACACATATATACACACTATACACATACACATTTAGAATTCTATTTTAGAATTTTGGATAACTAGAGGCGGAAGACCTGTGAAGACTCAGACGTCAAGGTTAGATTTCAGAAAGGCAGATTTTAAGGGATTCAGAAAGAGAATTGGAGGGATCCAATGGCTGGATATCCTTAAAGACAAAAATGTCCAGGAAGGATGGGAAATCTTGAAAAATGAAATTCTCAAAGCACAGTTGTTAACAATTCCGAAAAGAGGGAAGAATAGGAAGCAGTTAAGGAAACCAGGATGGATGAACACAGAACTTAAGCACATGCTAAAAAGGAAGAAAAAAATGTTTATAAAATGGAAAGAGGGAGGCATATCTAAAGAAGAATATAATGCTGTCTGCAGAACCTGCAGGGCACAAATCAGATTAGCTAAAGCTGAAAATGAATTGAGGCTTGCAAGAGATGTCAAAAGCAATAATAAAGGATTTTGGGGATATGTCAAAAGTAAAAGAAAAGTCAAAGATGCTATAGGATTTTTACAGGATGAAAATGATGAAATGGTAAGACAGGATGTTGAGAAGGCTGAACTTTTAAATTCCTATTTTGCATCTGTTTTCTCTCAGAAAGGAAATGTAACATCAACTGTTATTCACTGTCCTATTAAGGGAATAGAAGAATCCAGGATATCTATAAACAGAAAGATAGTGAGGAAACACTTAGCTAGCCTAAATGAATTCAAGTCTCCAGGTCCAGATGAATTACACCCCAGAGTACTGAAGGAGATAGCAGAAGAAATTTTTGAACCCCTCTCTATAATCTTTGAAAATTCTTGGAGAACAGGAGAAGTGCCAGAAGACTGGAGAAGAGCAAATGTTGTTCCTATCTTCAAAAAGGGGAAGAAGGTGGACCCAGGTAACTATAGGCCGGTGAGTCTGACTTCTATACCAGGAAAGATCTTTGAACAAATTATTAAACAACATGTATGTCAATACCTGGATAAGAATGAAGTGATTAAACAGTCAGCATGGGTTTGTAACTAATAAGTCATGTCAGACTAACTTAATTTCCTTCTATGACGGTATCACTGATTGGTTGGATCAAGGAAATGCTGTAGATATAGTATATCTTGACTTCAGCAAAGCATTTGACAAAGTCTCTCATACAATCCTTATTGAAAAAATGACTAAGTATGGAATGGACAAGGCAACTGTTAGGTGGATTCATAACTGGCTTAGTGATCGGACCCAAAGAGTGGTCGTAAATGGCTGCACATCCAGTTGGAAGAATGTCTCAAGTGGGGTACCACAGGGATCTGTCCTGGGCCCTGTATTGTTCAACATCTTTATCAACGATTTAGATGATTTAGATGAAGGAATTGAGGGTAAACTGATTAAATTTGCTGATGACACAAAGCTAGGAGGGATAGCTAATACTAGAGAAGAGAGAGAGAGGATTCAAAAAGATTTAAATAAACTGGAGAAGTGGGCAGCAACTAACAGAATGGTTTTTAACAGGGAGAAATGCAAAGTACTACATCTGGGCAATAAAAATGGAAAAAGCATATATAGAATGGGAGGAATAGGGCTAAGTGACAGCACATGTGAAAAAGACTTGGGTATACTAATAGATCACAGACTGAATATGAGTCAACAGTGTGATGCAGCAGCAAAAAAGGCAAATGCAACAGAAGCATACAGTCTAGATCACGTGAAGTCATTATTTCCCTCTACTCCTCTTTGGTCAGACCTCATCTGGAATATTGTGTCCAGTTTTGGGCACCACATTTTAAAAAAGACATCAACAAACTGGAGCAAGTTCAGAAAAGAGCGACCAGAATGGTGACCGGTCTGCAAACCCTGTCTTATGAGGAAAGGTTGCAGGATTTGGGAATGTTTAGTTTGCAAAAGAGAAGACTGAGAGGAGA
Source organism: Dendrobates tinctorius (assembly GCF_039654945.1). Taxonomy (NCBI): domain Eukaryota; kingdom Metazoa; phylum Chordata; class Amphibia; order Anura; family Dendrobatidae; genus Dendrobates; species Dendrobates tinctorius. The sequence continues at coordinate 93,488 of NW_027361767.1, forward strand.
CTTAATAGCTGTCTACAAATATCTAAAGGGCTGTCACATTGTAGAAGGATCAACTTTATTCTCATTTGCACAAGGAAAGACTAGAAGCAATGGGATGAAACTGAATGGGAGGAGACACAGATTAGATATTAGAAAAAACTTTTTGACAGTTAGAGTGATCAATGAGTGGAACAGGCTGCCACGAGAAGTGGTGAGTTCTCCTTCAATGGAAGTCTTCAAACAGAGGCTGGACAGACATCTGACTGGGATGATTTAGCGAATCCTGCTTTGAGCAGGGGGTTGGACCAGATGGCCCAGGAGGTCCCTTCCAACTCTACGATTCTATGATTCTACACACTGACCACACACGCACATATACACACACACATACCTATATACATATACGTACACACTATACACATACACACTGACCACACACGCACATATACACTCACACATATCTAGATACACATACGTACACACTATACACATACACACTGACCACACACGCACATATACACACACACATACCTATATACATATACGTACACACTATACACATACACACTGACCACACACGCACATATACACTCACACATATCTATATACACATACGTACACACTATACACATACACACTGACCACACACATACCTATATACACATATATACACACTATACACATACACACTGACCACACACGCACATATACACACACACATACCTATATACATATACGTACACACTATACACATACACACTGACCACACACGCACATATACACTCACACATATCTATATACACATACGTACACACTATACACATACACACTGACCACACACGCACATATACACACACACATACCTATATACATATACGTACACACTATACACATACACACTGACCACACACGCACATATACACTCACACATATCTATATACACATACGTACACACTATACACATACACACTGACCACACACATACCTATATACACATATATACACACTATACACATACACACTGACCACACACGCACATATACACACACACATACCTATATACATATACGTATACACATACACACTGACCACACAGGCACATATACACTCACACATATCTATATACACATACGTACACACTATACACATACACACTGACCACACACACACCTATATACACATATATACACATACACACTGACCACACACGCACATATACACTCTCACACATACCTACAGGGGTTGAACAAAATAACGGAAACACCTGGAAACATCAACAAAAGTTAGTTTAATATGGTGTAGGTCCACCTTTTGCGGCGATTACAGCCTCGATTCTCCGAGGTATGGATTCATGCAAGGTGTGAATTGTTTTCAAAGGAATTGTAGCCCATTCTTCAGTTAAAACACCCTCCAGTTCTTTGAGCGACGATGGCGACGGAAATCGACGTCTAACTTGAATCTCTAAAATTAACCATAAATGCTCAATAATGTTGAGGTCTGGGGATTGTGGGGGCCAGATGAGATGCTCAACTTCATTAGAATGTTCCTCGTGCCATGCTTTAACAATTCTAGCTATTTGAATTGGTGCATTATCATCCGGAAAGATGGCGTTCCCCTCTAGGAACAGTGCTTGAACCATAGGATGCACTTGGTCGCCCAAAATGCCTAAATAATCGCGGCTGTTAATTCTTCCATGAAGGGATATCATTGGCCCGGCAGATCTCCACGAAATAGCACCCCCAGATCATCACAGAACCTCCGTCATGTTTTACGGTTGGGAGAGGGCAGTCTGGATGGAATGCTTTCGGCTGTCTCCAAAAGTACACTCGGCCGGAGGTTGGAAATAGGGTAAACGATGATTCGTCAGAGAACATCATGTTTCCACTGCTCGAGGGACCAATTCTGGAGGTTTCTACACCACTCTAACGCTTGGAAACATTTGTCTTTTAGAGCAGCGGTTTTTGAATTGCAGCTCTTCCATGGAATCCAGATTTGTGCAGCTCCCAACGAACAGTTTTCGTGGAAACTGGGTTCTGTAGGTGATCATTGAGCTCAGCAGTGATTTTTGGAGCTGTGGTCTTGTGATCCTCTCTCACAATTCGCTTTAGAGTCTGACGGTCTCTCTCAGTCAACTTCGACTTTCGGCCGGACCTGTGCTTTGCTGCGGATGTTTTTCCTTCTCTTTCAAACGCAGGCATTACTTTGGAGACAGCACCTCTTGACACGCCAAGCATTCAGGCACTTTCTGTAACACTGGCGCCTGCCATACGAGCACCAGCAATTTGGCCTCTTTGAAAATCCGAGAGGTCTGCCATTGGTATCAGGTTCTCATCAATGTTCTTACAATTCTGCAAAACAAACAGTTAATTTACATACACATATCACATAACACAAATAATCAACGACAAAACATTACCATATGTCACGGTTTGCATGTTTATAACATGTTCGAAGATTATGATGCCAAAACGTTAGGTGTTTCCATTATTTTGTCCAACCCCTGTATATACACACTATACACATACACACTGACCACACATGCACATATACACTCACACATATCTATATACACACTATACACACACACTATACACATACACACTGACCACACATGCACATATACACACACATATCTATATATACACACTATACACACACACACACTATACACATACACACTGACCACACAAGCACATATACACTCACACATATCTATATACACACTATACACATACACACTGACCACACAAGCACATATACACTCACACATATCTATATACACACTATACACACACACACTATACACATACACACACACACACTATACACATACACACTGACCACACAAGCACATATACACTCACACATATCTATATACACACTATACACATACACACTGACCACACAAGCACATATACACTCACACATATCTATATACACACTATACACACACACACACTATACACATACACACACACACACTATACACATACACACTGACCACACAAGCACATATACACTCACACATATCTATATACACACTATACACATACACACACACACTATACACATACACACTGACCACACAAGCACATATACACACTCACATATACACACTCACACATACATATATACACACACTATACACATATATATACACATACACACTGACCACACACACCTATATACACACACTATACACATATATACACCGACCACACACGCACATCTGATACACACACTCTGCAGTCACACATATCTATATACACACTATACACATACACACTGACCACACAAGCACATATACACTCACACATATCTATATACACACTATACACATACACACTGACCACACAAGCACATATACACTCACACATATCTATATACACACTATACACACACACACTATACACATACACACACACACACTATACACATACACACTGACCACACAAGCACATATACACTCACACATATCTATATACACACTATACACATACACACTGACCACACAAGCACATATACACTCACACATATCTATATACACACTATACACACACACACACTATACACATACACACACACACACTATACACATACACACTGACCACACAAGCACATATACACTCACACATATCTATATACACACTATACACACACACACACTATACACATACACACACACACACTATACACATACACACTGACCACACAAGCACATATACACTCACACATATCTATATACACACTATACACATACACACTGACCACACAAGCACATATACACTCACACATATCTATATACACACTATACACACACACACACTATACACATACACACACACACACTATACACATACACACTGACCACACAAGCACATATACACTCACACATATCTATATACACACTATACACACACACACACACTATACACATACACACTGACCACACAAGCACATATACACACTCACATATACACACTCACACATACATATATACACACACTATACACATATATATACACATACACACTGACCACACACACCTATATACACACACTATACACATATATACACCGACCACACACGCACATCTGATACACACACTCTGCAGTCACACATGTGACTGTTTGACCTCAGGCAAACACATGAATGAATTGATTCCCAGGCCTTTTCCCCGCCCATTTTGCCCTTATATGGAGCATCCGTTCAGGTAAAGCGCCTCAGCTTGCTTTCCCATTGGCCGCCGCTCTCGCTGACTGACAGGTCACCGCCTCCGTGTGTCATACTCATGGCGTACAGTTTGCCGAGACATATGTAAACGAGCTGCTGGCGCCGTCCAATAGCTGCCCCGGAGCCCAAGAACGGGGCGTGTCCACAGCTCCGAGGATAAAGATCGAGATCCCCATTGTTAAGGCGATTTAAAGGGGCCGCGGATCGGGGGCAGTTGTAAGCGAGAGGCCGGGCCGAGGGATCTACAGGCCGGCCGCGCCCCGTGGGAAAGTCTGGGGCTCACACAGAGGATAGGCCTGGAATATATTGGCCATAGGAGATAAAACTGTGGAGGTGACAGTAGGAAGCAGAGATCCCCGGGGGGACGAAGACAGGGGACGATGGAGCCCCCCAAGAGGAGGTGTCCCGGCCTCACACTCCGGCACAAGCCGGACACTCTGCTGGACCTCAGTGCCAAGAAAGTGGCAGAGACGTGGGCCTACGAGCAGGTAATGGGCAGCGATGTGCCTGGCTGATGGGGACCCACGGGTTAATGACACACAGTGGTGGTATATGCTGTATACAGGGGGTAGCAGCTATACACCGCTCTGTACCGTATATACCGTAATATACAGGACACCCAGGGCGTCAAGGGTTAATGATCTATACAGTGTACACAATATAGGACACATAGAATACACGCACATGAGCTATGGAGGCTGTGTATCCGCGCTGTATAGCGCGTGGAGGCTGTGTATACACACTATAGCGTATGGAGGCTGCGTGTGCGCGTGCTCGTTGTATTGGGCTGTACATATTGTGTATATACTCTGAATTTCTTTATCATGGTATTGTGTAAATAATGTATATACCACCTCTAGATCCTGTATACAGCGTATAAATACACGGCCTGTGTACGGTGTGTATGTACCACATATGGATCCTGTGTACGGTGTGTATGTACCACATATGGATCCTGTGTACGGTGTGTATGTACCACATATGGATCCTGTGTACGGCGTGTATGTACCACATATGGATCCTGTGTACGGTGTGTGTACATATCCCCGCTGGTGCTGAACAGGGCAGGTGTGTATATGTTTGGTTCCTGTGCATCATAGTATCAGCGTGACCTCACCACTTCCTCATACTACATCCACCCTCTCCCTAAATACCACACGAGATGCCATCACAGCGGGGAGTGTCACCTGTCACCCGTGGACACGCCGGCTCATAAACCTGTGCGGCTTATGCTGTATACAGGGTCCGTGGCAGCTCTTCCTGGGGAGGAGGAGAATGTCCCTATGGATGCAGCTATGGACTAATAAGCTGCCTGTGAATAAATCCCTGCACACCGTCTCTGACTAACTTCCTGCTCCCCATTTATAAAGTGGGGTCAATGCCTTGTATTGGGGGGTTTTATTTTTTTATTTTTTTTTTTTTTAACGTTCCTTTGCTTGTTTTTTGGCCTTACTACCATATATCTCCTATACGCGTGTGACAGCGCCCTCTAGGGGCGATATTGTCGTGAAGAATAATCTCCCTGTATAGTTAACATGACTGGTAACCGGTGTACGTTTTGCAGGTAGAAGAACGATTTTCCAGGGTCCCAGAACCGGTCCAGAAGCGGATAATATTCTGGTCGTTCCCACGCAGCGAGAAGGAGATCTGCATGTATTCATCCCTGGGCTATCACCCCCCAGAGGGTGAACGAGATACCAGGGTCCCCTTTAATAGGGGTCTTCAGCTGCTGCAGTCCGGGGCGGTACAGCGAGTGCTACAAGTCGGTGAGTCCGCAGCGGGCCGGGCATTGTGGGGCATCAGTTTCTTCTGTGTACAATGAGTGCCGTATTATGCAGTACCCTCGGAGGCTCTGGTGTACATTTAGTGCCATGTTGTGTGGCAACCTTGGATGCTCTGGTGTACAATGATCGCTGTATCGTGTGGCATCCTCAGGGGTCTGGTGTACAATGTGCGCCGTATTATGTGGTACCCTCGGAGGCTCTGGTGTACAATGAGTGCCGTATTATGCGGCACCCTCGGAGGCTCGGGTGTACAATGAGTGCCGTATTGTGTGGTACCCTCGGAGGCTCGGGTGTACAATGAGTGCCGTATTGTGTGGTACCCTCGGAGGCTCTGGTGTAATGAGTGCCGTATTATGCGGCACCCTCGGAGGCTCTGGTGTACATTTAGTGCCATGTTGTGTGGTACCCTCGGAGGCTCTGGTGTACAATGATCGCTGTATCGTGTGGCATCCTCAGGGGTCTGGTGTACAATGAGTGCTGTATTGTGTGGTACCCTCGGAGGCTCTGGTGTACAATGTGTGCCGTATTGTGTGGTACCCTCGGAGGCTCTGGTGTACAATGTGTGCCGTATTGTGTGGCACCCTCGGAGGCTCTGGTGTACAATGTGTGCCGTATTGTGTGGCACCCTCGGAGGCTCTGGTGTACAATGTGTGCCGTATTGTGTGGTACCCTCGGAGGCTCTGGTGTACAATGTGTGCCGTATTTTGCGGCACCCTCAGAGGCTCTGGTGTCCAATGAGTGCCGTATTGTGTGGCACCCTCGGAGGCTCTGGTGTCCAATGAGTGCCGTATTGTGTGGCACCCTCGGAGGCTCTGGTGTCCAATGAGTGCCGTATTGTGTGGCACCCTCGGAGGCTCTGGTGTCCAATGAGTGCCGTATTGTGTGGCACCCTCGGAGGCTCTGGTGTCCAATGAGTGCCGTATTGTGTGGCACCCTCGGAGGCTCTGGTGTCCAATGTGTGCCGTATTGTGTGGCACCCTCGGAGGCTCTGGTGTACAATGTGTGCCGTATTGTGTGGCACCCTCGGAGGCTCTGGTGTACAATGAGTGCCGTATTGTGTGGTACCCTCGGGGGGGAGCAGAGCCCGTGTGCTTGCAAATCAGGTTTAACTGAATTATTGTGGCTACAGACAGGTTTCGTTGTGAAGCTGGTGCCTGGCGCAGAGTATTCTGCAGCTCGCTGAATGGCCTGCATTGTACTGCTCCGGAGCCTCTGTTACAGAGGTGACGTGATCCTGGCGGAGGACACCTGAGGCGGCTGCAGGCGGCGACATGTCGTAGGGGTGACAGTTGGTGACACTCCTCACGTCACCGGGAACGAGTTTTTATTTATGATCCGTTTTTGTGAGTCAGTGGCCGCAGCTTGTCCGGACTTGCTGCCCTTGCGGTTGAGAGCGGGCACTTCCGAGCACGCCCGTACATGTGCCAGGGCTGCGTCGTCACCTGCATTACTGCCGCTTTCAGCCTATAGAATTCGGGTCCTTCTGCGGAGACGCTCCTCCCGGCCTCACATTGTGTGTGATAATGCCCCCACACCTGCTTTAGCCTCCATTTTTCTTATGCAATTTTAAACCCTCTTCCGCAGCCACCTCCCCCCGATGCCCCTGGTATTTATTTTCCTCCCGTCCATTATTAGGATATCAAATCTGAAAGGCTAATCCCATATTATTTTGTGTGTTTTTTTGTCTTTCCTCTGAAGGCCCCCAGGGACGCCCCCTCTCCTTTTCTTCTCTTCTCTCTGGGTGACTGTATTTTGTATACAGCAGATAAAAGTGTCATTGACAGAGAGGGGCCTGAGGCGTGTGAGGAGGACAATGTGAGGCTGATACTGGGCCTCCGTCATGCGTCACAGATCCCACACATGTCCTGAGTCGGCCGCCCGTGAATGGGGCTTATTCAGGGCTTGTGTTACCATCTACTGCAACTCTGGGGCGCAATATCAAAAAGATTGGATTCATCGTAATTGCCCTAAAATACATCTTATAAAACTTTTCTTGCTCTGACTGATCTACACGAATTCTCCTTCCTATTGACAGCGTCCTAATTGTCCGGCGGTGCTGTGTAATAATTCATGTATGAGCCCATTGAGAATACGCCATGCATGTCGGAGTTGTACGAGTCCTTGGTGTCTGGCCCCTCCTATTTGTAGAATTGGGTTAAGGGGACGGGAAGGGGGGAGACTGAACAGATGGGAAGCGTAGTCGACCTCCACCGCTCCTATATAGACATAACCATCCTTATGTAGCCACAGTGTGTGGCTCAGGGGCCGGCTCTGTGGCTATTAACTCTGCCAGCAGTAATAAGGGGCTAGCTTATATGAGTGATGGGAAACTTTTAAAGTTCATTGTACCCACATGGTGCCCTCCGGCTCTAAAGGATTTCAGAGGAATGCTACATAAAGCATACATTATATATAACTGTCCTGAATGAATAGCTAACTGATTAATCAATAGCAAAATTATTCATCCCCCTCCGCAGTGTATATTCAGTTTTACGAGCAAAATTGACAGTTTCTGTTTTCAATACTGTAGGCATCACCGAGCCCTCGCCGCAACCTCGACTGTGGTCATCATCGCCAAGCGCCCACCTCACGCTCTACTGCGGTCATCATCGCCATGTCCTCGACTGTGTTCATCATCGCTGAGCCCCCGCCTCGTGCTCGACTGTGTTCATCATCGCCGTGTCCTCGACTGTGTTCATCATCGCCAAGCCCCCATCTCACACTCTACTGCGGTCATCATCGCCAAGCCCTTGGCGCATGCTCAATTGCGATCATCATCGCTGAGCCCCCTCGACTGTGGTCTTTATCGGCGCGCCCTTGACTCGGGTCTTCATCAGCTCACCCCCGGTGCATGCTAGACTGCGGTCATAATCACCGATCCCCTGCCGTACATCACCGGAATCATTTTGAATCCTCCACCATCAGTGGACCCTAACATATTACTTTCTTCCTCCAGATGTACTGCTGATCCCACAAAACTCTGTGGCTTAGTTATAGGGTATTGTGCAAGTTGGAGCCGACTTCTCTTGAGCTTTTGCGTCATTAGAGGCGACGTCTTGGAGATCGGACAGGAAGACCCTCAGAGTTTAGTACAGTCCGAGACCTAAGCCCTGCTGCCACATCTGCTGCAGGAAGTCTGCAGCCACGCTCCTTTGAGCCGTATCTGTAGGAACATTCAGTATCTTTTTTTCATCAGTTTCCTTGTTTCTACAAGGCCATGATCTCTTCTCTTAGCTTTTGTGGACCAGCTTCTTGATAACCCGAGAACATTAGTGACATGGAGGCCATTTCCCATGAGGAACAAACTATAAAATCTCTCAGGAATGCTGCCGTTAGCTGGTTTTTGGCTTTGAGTCACATGTGCAGCTTAATTTGCAATGGGGGGGGGGGGATGAATAATTTTAACTGGAACTTTACATCCCTCACTCTTGAACCCCTGCATCGTATAGCGGATATTGCTGTCAGGAGCCTGGGAAAGCTGGGTGGCAGCACATAGCAATTTCTGCATCCGGAAAGCTGGATGAATGTGTTCTTGGTTATGGTAGAACCCCGGCTGTATCATTTTGCCATTTTACGTCTATCTATTATTTTTCAGGCTTTCACCTCAGTGGATCGGTCACAGAATCGGGAGAACCAGAAAGAACCTATCAGGTGTCCATCAGCTTTGACCGATGTAAGATCACATCCGTCAGCTGTGCCTGCGAAAATAGAGACATTTTCTACTGCGCCCACGTGGTGGCGCTGTCCCTGCATCGGATCAGACGGGCACGGACGGTGGAGCTGCGGCTTCCCATATCGGAGACACTTTCCCAAATGAACAGGGACCAGCTGCAGAAATTTGTACAGTACCTGATCAGCGAGCATCACACGGAAGTGCTGCCAACCGCTCAGCGACTGGCGGATGAGATCCTGCAGCTGGGATCAGAGATCAACCGAGTACATGGTGAGAATAAACATAACTGCACCATCAGACCCCAGAATGTAAAGTGTGTCATTCAAGTTGGAGGATGCCACAAAAAAACTGATGCCTTTTTAGAGCTGAGATTTGGTCACACTCCTCCCCTTTAGGCCCAGTATAGACCTAAATGGTCAGTTAAATTAGTTTTTCAGTTTTAGATAACCCCTGTCTGCGAGTTTTTTTTTTTTTTTGGTTTTTTTTTAACTGCCCCTCCCCAGGTCCAACACTGTCTCTCCACTGCTGCTCCTGCTGTTTGTCTGCAGTGCTGACATCACATGGATAGCCATAACTGAGCTCAACGGCTCTGCCCAGGTTGTCAGCATAAGCTGCAGAGCTCACTGACTGGCATCAGCACTGCGGACAATAAAGGTCAATAAGCAGCTATGAATATTCATCTATTCATCACTGGACCTGGGGAGAGTGAGTAAGGCGTAGTTTTACTTTTTGTAATATAATTGAAAGCTTGGGTTTTCAGAAAAAAAAATCCACTTTTCTGCCCCTAAAGTTAGAAGTATTGCATTGTCGGTCTGTCGGACTCTTAAGACTACAACTCCCAGCATACCCTGACAGCAACAGCTGATTTACACAATGGTTGCTTTTTGCTTTTAGGAGCCCCAGATCCCACAGCCGGTGCAGGGCGGGAGGACGACAATTGTTGGCATTTGGATGAGGAGCAGATTCAGGAGCAAGTGAAGCAGCTCTTGTCGAATGGTGGATACTATGGAGCCAGCAAGCAGCTACAGTCCATGTTCAGCAAGGTGGTTACCTCTTCTCCTTCCCGCTGCTTCATCAATATAGCCTCTTAACTCTCCACATCCCGTCTCTAGGTGCGGGAGATGCTAAGGATGCGGGACTCCAATGGTGCCCGGATGCTTATTCTCATGACTGAGCAGTTTTTGGAGGACCCCCGGCTGGCTCTATGGCGGCAGCAGGGAGCCGGAATGACTGATAAATGTCGGCAGCTTTGGGATGAGTTGGGTAAGAACTGTTCTTCAGTAGTTGGTGGACGATCTGTTCCTAATTGATGTCTTCTCAGTGTGAGCCTCTGGTGTCTTCTCACCTACAGGTGCACTTTGGGTGTGTGTGGTGCTCAATCCTCATTGCCGTACAGAAGAAAGGGAGTCATGGCTGGAGCTTCTCCGAAAGTGGAACTCCATGGACGTCTGTCCTTTAGAGGAAGGAAACTATTCTTTGGTTGGTCCAGGGGGACATACTTTGCCTCAGACCTCTGCTGGAAGACATGGTACGATCGTGATGTTGGCCATCTGGGCATAGATATCTATATGTTCCAATGACATTTTGGTTGGCAAGCCATACAAAATCACGTGCCCATATCACCTAATCATTGTACAGATGTAATGGACATTTTCAGCCCTAAGCCGTGCCAGTAGCATCTGCTAGTTATGGATCAGCTGACCATACACCCACCTTGAAGATGGCGGTTTTAAGCCACGCTTTACCCTTGATGTGTTACTTGCTCCAAATTACAATAGTAGTATTAATCCAGAATTTGCCTTTTATTTCCAGTCATCTCTCCCCGTCAGACAGTATTCGCAAGGGCCCTCAAGGCAGGGGAACTGCGCTGGAGTGACCCCCACTTACAACGGATCTTAAACGGAGATACCTGTACCCCAGGAACGAGTGTGAAGTGCAGTTCTGACAAGCTTTTCTATGACCCTCAAGGCCGCCCACTGTGGCTAGGAGACCATTTTCCAGTAGCATGTGCCCGCGTTGATGCCCTGAGATCACACGGGTACCCGATCCAAGCTTTGAGGTTGGCTGTTTCCGTAGTTAACACCATGAGGCTGCAACGCCAGCACCAAATGGAGGGATTGAGGTTGCGAAAAGGTGAGGCAAGGTGATGGTCAAATGGTGGACAAGGAGGGTTAGACCTGGTAGGATGGTGGTGCCATCAGTGGGGGTCATGTCAGTACATCTTTCTTTTCTTAAAAGAACTTCAGGTGAAAGGAACTACAACTCTCACTAATCTGGAAGGGTGGATCGGGCACCCGCTTGATCCAATCGGGTGTCTTTGCAGGACATTCTTAGAGGCCAGTCTACCAGAGGATGAAGGACAAGCTCCTTGCCCAGGTACATCTATATAAAGTGGGTAATTATCACTTCTGTCTTGGGACCTTCTGACTTTGTTTGTTTCTTCTCAGAGCTTGGTGGAGAGCAGAGGAAAGTCATGTACCAGCATGTCCCTGTACCTGGAGGTTCCCCGTCAGGAGAGTCTCTTCTGTGTTTGGCACTGGAAGTGGCTCTTATGGGCTTAGGACAGCAACGAGCAATGCCTGAAGGCCTCTATGCCCAAGACAAGCTGGTCAGAAGTGAAGAGCAGCTTATTGGCCTTCTGGGGACGTTTGATATGGGGGAGCGGTTGGTTCAGGTGCTGAGGAAGCAGGCCATGTTACTCTTGGAAGGTTAGTGGAGCAGTATGGTTAAATCTGTAACATGGAAGATTTATGGCAGCGATCCTTGTGGCTGATTACTGATGGACCATTTATTGCTGTTAGGTGGTCCATTCAGTGGATTTGGAGAAGTGATCTTCCGGGAGAGTGTTCCTATGCATATGTTTGCACGCTTCCTCTTCACTTCTTTGCTCTCGCATGATTCAGACCTAGCATACAGAGTTGCCCTGAGAGCTATGCGGTAAGTGTGGTGAGATATTCATGCCATCCATCCTATACATTATTTTTGCCTTTATCAGCTGGAGACCCTCATCTAAATCTGCTGGTTCCCATTTTATTTCCAGGCTTCCAGTTCTTGAATCTGTTCCGCCTCCACATGGATCTGACATCATGCCTCTGGACTCTATGCTGACCAGTCGTTTCCCTCGGTGGTTTATTCTAGGGCACTTAGAAACAAGACAGTGTGAACTGGCGTCTGCCATGTTGACAACGGCTAAAGGTATTCTTCATGGAGGGATATTTCCAGTGATTGCATTGGAGGCTTTGTTCCTACCCTTGGTTATCGTACCACTGGGGATGTACAGTGGGTACCGAAAGTATTCAGACCCCTTTTTTAAATTTTCACTTTTTTCATTGCAGCCATTTGGTAAATTCAAAAGTTCATTTTTTTTTTTTTCCTCATTAATGTACACTCTGCAGCCTATCTTGACTGAAAAAAAACAAATGTAGAATATTTTGCAAATTTATTAAAGAAAAACATATCATATGGTCATAAGTATTCAGACCCTGTGCTCAATATTGAGTAGAAGCACCTTTTTGACACACCTGGATTTGGGGATCCTCTTCCATTCTTCCTTGCGGATCCTCTCCAGTTCTGTCAGGTTGGATAGTGAATGTTGGTGGACAGCCATTTTCAGGTCTCTCCAGAGATGCTTAACTGGGTTTGGGTCAGGGCTCAGGCTGGGCCAGTCAAGAAAGGTCACAGAGTTGTTCTGAAGCCACTTCTTTTGTTATTTTAGCTGTGTGCTTGGGGTCATTGTCTTGTTGGAAGGTGAACCTGCGGTCAAGTCTGAGGTCCAGAGCACTCTGGAAGAGGTTTTCTTCCAGGATATATCTGTACTTGGCCGCATTCATGTTTCCTTCAATGGCAACCAGCCATCCTGTCCCTACAGCTGAAAAACACCCACATAGCATGATGCTGACACCACCATGTTTCACTGTTGTGACTGAATTGGGCAGGTGATGAGCAGTGCCTGGTTTTCTCCACACATACCGCTTAGAATTATCACCAAAAAGGTCTATCTTCATCTCATCAGACCAGAGAATCTTATTTCTCATAGTCTGGGAGTCCTTCATGTGTTTTTTTTTTTTTTTTTTTTTTAGCAAACTCTGTGGGCTTTCATATGTCTGGCACTGCGGAGAGGCTTCTGTCAGGCCACTCTGCCATAAAGGCCCTACTGGTGGAGGGCTGCAGTGATAGTTGACTTTGTGGAACGTTCTCCTATCTCCCTACTGCATCTGTGGAGCTCAGCCACAGTGATATTGGGGTGGTTCTTTACCTCTCTCACCAAGGCTCTTCTCCCACGATTGCTCAGTTTGGTTGGATGGCCAGGTCTAGGAAGACTTCTGGTGGTCCCTAAGTTCTTCCATTTAAGGAATATGAAGGCCACTGTGCTCTTAGGAACCTTGAGTACTGCAGAAATTCTTTTGTAAGCTTGGCCAGATCTGTGCTTTGCCACAATTCTGTCTCTGAGCTCCTTGGCCAGTTCCTTTGACCTCATGATTCTCATTTGGTCTGACATGCACTGTGAGCTGTGAGGTCTTCTATAGACAGGTGTGTGCCTTTAAATGAAGTCCTATCAGTTTAATTAAACACAACTGGACTCCAATGAAGGATTAGAACATCTTAAGGAGGATCCCAAGGAAATGGACAGCATGTGACTTTATTGTCTGAGCAAAGGGTCTGAATACTTATGACCATGTGATATTTCAGTTTTCCTTTAATAAATGTGCAAAAATTTCTACATTTCTGTGTTTGTTTGTTTTTTCCCCATCAAGATGGGGTGCAGAGTGTACATTAATGAGAAATTTAACTTTTTTGAAACAGAGTGAAAAATTTAAAGGTGTCTGATTACTTTCCGTACCCACTGTAAATAGGACTGCGTGGCTTCTAGTGGTGTTGATTTATTTTTGGTCAGGATAGAAGGAAACTTTATTTCTGTTATTTGCAAGATTTGGATGCGTTCCTGCTTTACGTAAAGCTGGACAGCATGACCCAGCAGTGACGTTAATGATGACCCCTTTCTCCAGTTGCCGTGTGACTTGATGGATTTTACTGGATTCGGTGGATTACGGCGGACCTGAGGGATTTCTTTTTTTTTTTTATTTTTTTTTTTTTTTTTTATTTAATGCAGTTCCCTCTCTTCTTCCATCACAGGAGACCCCAAGTGGCTGCATACAGTCTTGGCTTCCATTCAGCAACATATCCACTCTCCAGCTCTGCTATTCAAGCTGGCTCAGGACGCCTGCAAGACTGCAACTCCCCCCAACTCGCCCCCTGACACCACGCTGCTAAACATTTCTCTGGAGCTCGGACTGCAGGTGAGACCTTCATTTTATAATTATGATATACACTACATAGACAAAAGTATTGGGGTAGTTAAAAGCATTACACCTCTGGGAGCTGTTAAGAGTGTGTCTGTGGGACTTTTTGACGATTTATCCTGATGTTGATATCGGAGTTGGCCTGGCAGACAATGTCTGTTCTAGTTCATCCCAAAACTATTGGCTGCTGTTAGTGTTCTCTGCGGCCAGACGTGTTATTCCATCCCAAACGCCTCCAATTGTGCCTATATGGACCTTGTGCCCCTAGGAACAGTCTTGCAGAACAAAAAAGGGTCCCCCTAAACTCTTCCCACAAAGCCAGAAGCTGCAATTGTCTAATATCTTATTTTGAAGCATTCAAAATTCCCTTCACTGGAGCAAAGATGTCAAGGCTGAGCCCTGATAACAGCCCAGAGCATTATCCTCTACCATCTGTACAGTGGCACAATGCAGTCAGGGGGTAATGTTCTCCTGGAGTCGCCAAACTCTGACTCCTCCATCAGCCACAGATGAAGTGCAAACCATCACTGCACAGAACTCGTCTCCTCCAGAGTCCAGTGGTGGAGGCTTTACACCACTCCATCCGACGCTCGGCATTGTGCTTGGAGATGTAAGGCTACATGCAGCTACTCTGCCATGAAGCTTCTGGCAGGGGTGCAGTGATTGTGCTGATACCAGAGGAGGTCTGGACTTTGCAGTTATAGGGTCAGCAGAGCGTTGGTGACTTTCCTGTCCTCTGCTCCTAATCACTCTGTCCTCCGCTCTGTAACATTATGGGGTCTTCACTTCGTGGCTGACTTGCTGCTGTTTATCCCACTTCTCAATCACTCACAGGCCATTGGGGAACACTTATTCCCGTCCTGCTACGGGACCACACTGAAATCGATGAGCTCTTTACCACCAGCCATTCTGTCACATGCTATTAAAGACTGATGACATGGGGCATGGTGTGGGGCCAGATGCTAAATATCGGGGGTAATGGGACTGGAATTTATTCGCATAATTATGCATCGGAGGATACTCTTGGGAGATTGGGGTAGGTCAGGGGCTGACTTCTTCAAAACTATTATATAAGCCAATCCTCATCCCAAGTCTATGAAGTCTTTGTAGACTGCTGGTGACTCTAGGGTATGGACAAGATGGAAGGATGTTGTGATGTCATGTACTTGCACCTAAACACCCTTCCTTCCTGCAGGTGATGAGACTGACCCTGGCCACACTGACATGGAGACGTCGGGAGATGGTTCGCTGGTTGGTATCCTGTGCCACAGAGATTGGTAAGAGTCATAGTGATGATGGGGATATTCACATTAGTCTTTTGCCTTTTTTTTTTTTTTTTTTTTTTTTTTTCCCCCAAGCTTCTAAATGTAAGCCATTGTTCTTTTATTAGGTATTCAAGCCCTCATTGGCATCATGCAGAACTGGTACACCCTCTTCACTCCCCTTGAAGCGACCAGCATTGTTGCAGTTTCTTGCATGTCTCCTGCCACCCACATGCGTTTCGCCCAGGACCCCAGACAACGAGAAGAGCTTTACTCCTGTACGCGGGCACTGGCCTTACAATGTGCTATGAAGGACCCACAAAGCTGTGCCCTCTCTGCCCTGACTCTATGTGAGAAGGATCACACCTCTTTTGAAGCTGCTTACCAGATAGTCTTGGATAGTGCCAACTCCGGGCCTAGCACATACTCCCACCTCTTTACGGTTGCCCGCTACATGGAACACCGTGGCCTTCCATTGAGGGCCTTCTCCTTGGCCACATTAGCCCTGTCGAATCTGACCATAGGTTTTAGCCAAGACTCTCACCCTGCAGTTAGCGATGTCCTGTGGGCTTGCTCGCTGGCACACTCATTGGGCAAAGTTGAGCTTGGCGCAATGGTACCCCTAGTTATTAAAAGTGTGCAGTGCGCTCCTGTACTGTCAGACATCATACGCCGTTGTAGCCTTGCACCCCCTGGCCTGGCACAGACCCTCTCCGCTGCTAATAACCCGAGAGGCAGGGGAACAGTGCCAAGGGCTGACAAGTCTCCCCTCTGCCAGCTTCTGGAGGCCGCAGTGGGTGCGTATGTCAGCACTACTCATTCCCGCCTCACCCACATCAGCCCCCGACATTATGGCGAATTTATAGAATTTCTCGCAAAAGGTCGAGACACTTTCCTGTTGGCGCCAGATGGCCATCGCCAGTTTGCCCAATTTCTGGATAACCTGAAACAAACTTACAAAGGGAAAAAGAAACTGATGCTGCTAGTACGAGAACGTTTCGGGTGACCACAAACGATCGGGGACAACCCATAAAAGACTTGCTCTCCCTTTTTAAGGGAGCCGTAAAGCTGTGCAGAGCACCGGAGCGTATACCACTCCACATCAGACATACCGTACTGCTGGCGGATGAGCGCGGTAGTGAAGGAAAAATATATATTATTTTTTTTTTTTTTCTTTGAAAATTTGCAACAGATCTCCGGTGGAAATGTGCATTAATTTTTTTTTTTTTTTTTGTGCTTTTAATTAATTTATATTTATTTATATATCTAATTTGTGAAAGCCCACCCACAACTGCATCGTAGCCCACCATCGCATGGGGCGAGTTTCGCAGTATAATTCCGGACTATGAGATGCGGACTGCAAGCTGTACAAGGTTTTGCAATTGCCAAGCAAAGATTTTGAAGACTGAAAGGGGATTTCTCTGTAAAGAGCAGTACTTATATATTTATTTCTGAAGGAACTTCTGTATTTATTTTTTTTTTTTTTTGTATAATTTTTAAGGTTAAAAAAAAAAAAAAAAAAAAAAAAGTGTAACAAAGTTATCCTTTACATGTGTGGCGGATGTGACGCCACCCTACCCCACCCTTTAACCCAGTGACCGTCTTTACTGTAGCAAAGCTTTGGCCTTAGACCATGTTATTGGAGCCTGCGATTTATGGCCGCCATGTTGTTCTCATGGGTTAATTTTGACAAGTACTAGAGACCAAATTGCGTTGAGCTGGAAATAAGTCATTCACTGCGAGTGCAGACAATTGGTCGGACCAGTCTTTACAGCAACAGAATGTGGTGTTGAAGGAATGGCTGCCTTATTACTGTCTGTGGTGAAACTCTTGGTAAAATGACTTTAATATCTAAAGCACTATACAACCTAGAGATGGGGAGCAGCCATTTTGGGAAATTGGAGATTCCGATTTATGTTTGCTGGAGTGTGTTTGTTTTTTACTGTGATGCACAAAATGGCTTCCCCCATCTGTATTTAAAAGGATATGCCCACTTCCAAGACCCTATCCCAAATGTAGCAGGTGTAATGATTAGAAATGTAGTCTAGTTCTTCTGATTCGCTATGTTGCTTAGCCCATGTGCAGTGCATTGCTGTAGCTTATGTATCTACAGTTGCGACCACTCCTGTAGTGACAGTTATGTAGCTGTTAGTAGGCATAACCATGGATACCTAAGCTACTGCAATGCCCTGCAAAGGGGTAAGCCACAAAGCAAATCAGAAGAACTATACTACATTTCTAATTGAAGGTATTTCCTAGTATCCTTATTATAACACCTACTACATATTAGGATAGGATCTTGGAGATGGAAACACCCCTTTAATGTCTTCTGGGTAACTCGTAGACATTATAGTTAGCTCTTAAGGGACAGCAGACATTTTCTGCCTCAGTGATGAAAACTGTTCCCAAAACAACACAACCGCCAGTGCCCTTTTTAGGCTCGTGGTGTCCTCTTCTTCTTCTTTTTTTTTTTTTTTTTTTTTTTTTTTTTTTTTTTTTTTTTTCCTCCACATCAGAGCCTTTTTCTAGTGGATCCTTGGAGACCAAAAACATGGAATGAAGGTATTTATGTCAGCCAGCATATAGTGTTTATCACGTACATATATATTTACACGGTGTCATGGCTTTTGAGGCCTTTTTGTCCTTGACAACCAATCAGAATGTAGCTTTCATTTCAACAGTGTAGGTTAGAAAATGTAAGCTGAGCTCTGATTGGTTGCTACAGAAAAATGGTTGCTAAGTGTGTCAATGTCTCCCTGAACTAATGTTTATATGTCTCTTAGCACAGGGGAAGGGGGTCTTATTGCTGAACATCTCACACCTTATAAACTGCAATGAAGTAGTAATAAATTGTATACTAATTCTATAACTCAGGAAGATGCTACAAGCTTTTCACCTGACATGTGGCCCCTGCAATGTCCCCCTTCCCCTATGTCCCTTCCCCCACCCCACCACTATATTGCTAGGTGCTTCTCAAATGAAGGTTTGAACTTGTAAAATATGACGGACGCTCGCTCACTTGTGACTATATTTTGCTGAGGCTATGAAGTCGGGCTGTAAAACATAGAAGATATATAAATATATATATATATGGAGTTATCCGTCTGTTTATTTATTGATGCATCTGTCGCACTTAATTTCAAGGACATAAAACACATTTTAAAGAAATCTTTTGTTTTTTGTTTAGTTTTACTTTGGGATGATGGGTCCATATGGTGCTCTGAGTTTCTTATAGCAACCAGCAGAATTATTAATGCTGCTCTGGAGGTGAATGGCAGCTATAAGAAATCACTGAAGCAATTGGTCAAATGAATGTGGGAAAAAGTGCAATTTACATGTGGAAGATGTGATCTGATCCTTTCTCTCTCACCCATGACAGCACCACGGAGAGAGGGGGTCCACCCATCAAGGACAGGAACCTACAGATAAAAAGGCGGCACCTCTCCTCTGCCCCCAGTTGGGTTCCTGTCCTTGACGGGTGACCCGTGGAACCAGCAGCAGCTTACCGTGAAGAGGAGTCCAGGGCCGTCCCGTCCGTAATGCTGGCAGCGGGGAGGCCCCTATAGCGGTGGGGTCGGTTCCTGAAGCTGCCACCGCTGTAGCCAACGGGCTTCACAGGGTGAGCGGGGGGGGGGGGGGAAGAGAGGACCGACCCGCCGCTCCGGAAAGGAGGCTGGGGCTGAGGGAGGCCAGCACACGCGGTATAGAGGTGTACCAAAATGGCGCTGCCCTGGAAATGGAGGAGACGACTTCTGGGTCCCCACGGTCGGCGCACTGCACGCTCCCCGGGGCACAGAGCGGTGCAGGCTGGGAGAGGAAGTGACGTCACAGCCGGGAAATTTAAACAGAACGCTGCAATTACTCCTTGCTGGAAGCGTCCTGTAAGTATGGGGGACAGCGACCAGCATGAGCAGCAGCATAGGCAACATCATCGGCAAAAGATAAGGACAGGCGCGAGGGCCGATCCAGTAGCCGCTGCACAGCAAGTCGACTGCGAGGAGCAAGTCCCCTTCCTTGGATCAACCCGTGAGGGATCTGAATCCACCTCCCGAACCAGTACCTGCATCCGCGCATACTGGGGTAAGTGATCTATGTGAATGTTCCCCATTGTAATAGACTTTCCCATATTAGGGAAAGAAGAAATAGAAAATAAAGAACATGGAATGCCCCACCTGTAGCAGACCACTTCTTGGGATAAAAAGCTCTGCGAATCCTGTATGCAGGAAGTTCTTTTTGATGAAACCCCGGATTACGCCTCGGATCTAAGAGCGGTAATCCGATCGGCGTTTCAGAGTGCCCTTTCATCCCTAAAACACAAAGGGAAGACAAAAAAAAGTTCAGAAAAGAGCAACCAGAATGGTGACCGGTCTGCAAACCCTGTCTTATGAGGAAAGGTTGCAGGATTTGGGATTGTTTAGTTTGCAAAAGAGAAGACTGAGAGGAGACAATAGCTGTCTACAAATATCTAAAGGGCTGTCACGTTGTAGTAGGATCATCTTTATTCTCATTTGCACAAGGAAAGACTAGAAGCAATGGGATGAAACTGAATGGGAGGAGACACAGATTAGATATTGATCACTCTGTCAAAAAGTTTTTTCTAATGAGTGGAACAAGCTGCCACGAGAAGTGGTGAGTTCTCCTTCAATGGAAGTCTTCAAACAGGCTGGACAGACATCTGACTAGGATGATTTAGAGAATCCTGCTTTGAGCAGGGGGTTGGACCAGATGGCCCAGGAGGTCCCTTCCAACTCTACAATTCTATGAAAAGGGATGTAGTAGTAGGCTCCCAGTCAGAAGTCTCGACGTCAGGGGAAGTTACCTCACAGACTTCAGACACCGACTCGTAATCCTCAGACAATGAAACGGGGGACCGTCACTGGTTTCCCCTAGATGAGGTAGACATGTTAGTAAGGTCTACCATGGGGGTGGCAGACCCTCGGCCTGATAGATCAGTCCAGGACATAATGTTCGGGGGACTGGGCCAAAAGAAACGCAGAGTGTTTCCGCTAAACGAGAACTACAGGGCCTGATAAAAAGAATGGGAAAGACCGGATAGGAAGAACTCCACGGTCCCTTCCCTTAAGAGAAAATATCCATTCGATGAGGGGGCATCCACCTCTTGGGACAAAGCCCCGAAACTAGACATGGCGGTCGCCAAGGCCTCAAAAAAAATTTGCACTCCCCTTTGAGGATATGGGTACTCTAAAAGACCCCTTAGATAAAAAGGCCGATACTTTCCTCAAGGGCACTTGGGAATCAGCTAGGGGAAATCTTAGGCCAGCGATAGCGGCAACATGTACTTCCAGAGCCCTCATGGTATGGGTGGATCAACTAGAGAAACAGTTAAGGGAAGGTACACCCAGGGAGAAGATCCTGGAATCCATTCCAGTAATAAGGGGAGCAGCGGCCTTCTTAGCCGATTCATCAGCTGATTCAGTAAGGTTGTCATCCAAAGCAGCAGCCCTGTCAAACGCAGCCCAAAGAACGCTGTGGCTCAAATGTTGGCCGGGGACTTACAGACTAAGATGAAGCTATGCTCTATCTCCTGTGAAGGGAAATTCCTATTGGGAGAGACTCTGGATGACCTCCTCCAAAAGGCAGGGGATAAAAATAAGGGATTCCCAAACCTGGGTCCTACAGCTTTTAAAAGATCGTTTCGAAACAAAGTTTTTTCAGAGGAGACCCCTGAGAGAACAGAAATGGGACGACAGAAGGAGGGACAGGGGGTGGTTCTTCGGTAACTCGTCCCGAGACAAAAAACCCTCCAAGTGACTGTTTGCCCAGGGTGGGAGGGAGGCTAAGCTTTTTTTTCTCCCAGCCTGGAGGAAAATATCGAACAACCCTTGGTTATTAAATCTGATAGGATCAGGCCTAAGGATAGACTTTCTCGCTCTCCCACCTCAAAAATATGTGGTGACCCCACTAAGATCTTCAATAAGAGAACAAAAAGCTCTCGAAAAAGAGGTCCTAAGCTTATTGAGCAAAAGAGTCCGCCAGGAGGTTCCCCCGCAGGAGAGAGGCAGAGGGTTCTACACCCCTCTTTTTCTAGTGACCAAACCGGACGGTACCTTCCGGACAATTAAATCTAAAGAGGCTAAACGATTACGTCAAAAACCAAAAATTCAAAATGGAGTCAATCAAGTCAACCACCAAAATTCTCTTCCCACTTTGCTTCATGACAGTACGCATCGCTGAGATCTAATACTATCACGTCTCCATCCACAAAGACTCCCAAAAATACCTCAGACTGGCGGTCTCCATAGGAGGCGGAATAAGGCAGTTTCAGTACAGGGCCCTGCCATTTGGAATTTCTGTAGCCCTGCGAGTTTTCACGAAACTAGTAGCAGAAATGATGGCTCACCTTAGAGAACAAGAAATTAATCCCATACTTGGATGACTTTTTAATAGCAAGCAACTCGGCCCAAAGATGCAAGGAACAGAGGGACAGAGTGATGGACACCCTACAGAACCTCGGCTGGCTTCTAAGCCTAAAAAAATCGAGGTTGGAGCCCAGCAAAGTTCAGGAGTTCCTAGGACTAACACTGGACTCAAACACCCAGGAGTGTTACCTTCAAGACCGCAAAAAAGAGAGGATTGCTCAGATGGTAGCAAGAGCGATTCAGAACCCTTCCATGACGCTAAGAAAAGCGATGTCACTACTAGGGTCCCTTTCCGCCTGCCTGCCAGCGGTCCAGTGGGCGCAGCTACATACGAGAGATCTCCAATGGGATGTATTAACCAACCCGTTAGCATTAGGAGGTCACTTGGAAGGTCACGTTACACTAGACTCCAAAACTATTCATTCCCTAGGTTGGTGGAGAAACAGACAACCTATCCAAAGGGATTCCCTGGATAATAAAAATCACACACATAGTTACCACGGATGCCAATCCCAAGGGATGGGGGCACATATGAGCAACAGGGAGACTCAGGGGGAATGGGGAGGTCAGGAACTAGAAGCCTCCTCGAACCAAAAGGAACTATTGGCAGTAGGTTATGCCCTAACACACTTCCTACCTGTACTACGGGGTCATCACGTCCGCATATTTTTGGACAATCGGGTGACGGTGGCCTACATAAATCATCGGGGGGGAACCAGGTCCTGAACACTAATGAACACATCCTCCGAAATCTTCACCCTAGCTGAGAGAAACCTACTATCCCTCTCTGCACTACATATACGGGGAACAGAAAACCAGAAAGCAGACTTTGAGTCGCACCCAGTTACGCCAGGGAGAATGGGTTCTAAAACAGTCCATTTTTCAGCAGATTGTAAAAATGTGGGGAACCCTGGACATGGATCTGTTTGCTGACCACAAAAACAAAAGAGTAGAAGCATTCTGTTCCCTAGACCCCAGGGGAAATCCCCGGACCCTGGATGCGTTTATGCTTCCGTGGACACAGGGCCTAATGTATGCCTTTCCGCCGTCCATTCTCATCCCGGCAGTCATAAGGAAAGTCAGAGAAGACAAAGCAAAAATGATACTAACAGCCCCCATTTGGCCAAAAAGAACCTGGTTCTCCTGGCTGAGAATACTGTCAATAACCGACTCTTGGGTCCTACCAGATCTCCCGAACCTACTGTCCCAAGGACCCGTGTTACACCCTCAGGCAGGTAACCTCCATTTAACAGCATGGATTTTGAAAGGGCACTGCTGAGGGGGTTCTCCGAAAACCTGGT
Source organism: Dendrobates tinctorius (assembly GCF_039654945.1). NCBI lineage: Eukaryota > Metazoa > Chordata > Amphibia > Anura > Dendrobatidae > Dendrobates > Dendrobates tinctorius. Next base: position 117,400 of record NW_027361767.1, read on the forward strand.
TGCTACGCTACAAAAAAGTAAGAAACTGATCACAACCAGAGCCTATGGGAGAAAGTGGAGGAAATTTCTGTCCAGCTCCGGGGCAAGGGTTCAGGATGGAGTCCAGATTGACAAAATTCTCGAATTTCTGCAAAAGGGTTTAGAACGGGCTGGCGACTAACACATTGAAGGTACAGATAGCGGCCCTAGGTGCCCTGTATAACCAGGACGTGGCAGGCAACCCCTGGATAGCACAGTTTATTAGGGCCGCAGCCAGGTCTAGACCAATAATTACCCAGAAATTACCATCTTGGGATCTAAACCTAGTATTGTCTGCACGAACAGGGCCCCCATTTGACCCCATCCAGTCAGTACCTCTAAAAACCCTGTCATTAAAGACTGTACTTCTAGTGGCCCTAACATCCGCTCGCAGAGTGAGCGATATTCAAGCTCTGTCAGCGATACCACCGTTCACTAAAATCCTAGACGATAGTCATATTGAAACCTGACCTGGCATATCTACCTAAGGTAGCGACACACTTTCATAGGTCCCAAGAAGTAGTCCTTCCTTCCTTCTGCCCAAATCCTAGGAATAGGGGAGAGGAGAGATTTCACACCCTAGATGTGAAGAGGTGCCTAGTTCAGTACTTAGAGGGGCCACCAAGGGATGTAGGAAGGAAGGGCCTCTCTTTGTGTGTTTCCAGGGACCTCGGAAGGGACTCAAGGCATCCAAGAGTACCCTAGCAAGGTGGATAAGGGATGCGGACTGCCCTGGCGTATTCATCCAGCGGGAATACTATCGCAGAGGGTTTAAAAGCTCACTCTACAAGGGCAATGGCGACCTCATGGGCAGAAAGAACAGAGGTATCGATAGAACAAATCTGTAAGGCGGCCACCTGGTCAACACCTTCCACCTTTTTCAGACACTGTCTTTTAGATCTAGCCTCTACGTCTGACCTGACCTTCGCGAGAAGGGTCCTTCAGGCGGTGGTCCCTCCTTAAACTACCAGTCTCTGAAATTCTCTCCGTGGTGCTGTCATGGGTGAGAGAGAATAGCTTAGTTACTCACCGATAACGGTGTTTCTCGGAACCCATGACGGCACCTGCTTAACCGGGAGACCCTCTGATGCTCTGTAACCAACTGGGGGTGGAGGAGAGGTGCCGCCTCTTTATCTGTAGGTTCCTGTCCTTGATGGGCAGACCCCCTCTCTTCGTGGTGCTGTCATGGGTTCCGAGAAACACAGTTATCGGTGAGTAACTAAGCTATTTTTGATGCTGACTTCTGCAGTGGTCTCATTTATCTGAATGTAACTTTGAGAAATCAATTTGCTTCACACCAAAACTGTATAATGGAACTGGAGTTTTTTTTTTGTTTGCCCCATGGCAATTCAATGTCCCCCTAGTGTAATGTGGTTGTCAAGTGACAAATATTCCAATTGGTTTCGACTTTTTATTCCCCCCCCTCCTTCCCCATTCTCCAGCATTATGCTTCACCAAATGATGATTTTTTTTTTATCCCTATACCCTTCATGACAGACCCCATTTTTGTTTGTTTTGCTCCCCTTCTTCTCAGAGCCACCCTTTTTTTTTTTTTTTTTTTTTTTCCCCATCAATATGGCCGTGTGAGAGCTTTTTTTTTTTTTTGCGGACTGAGCTGACGTTTTTAGTGACACCATTTTGGTGCTCATACGATCTTTTGATCACTCATTCCATTTTAATGCAATGACCAATAAAACGTAATTCTGACTTTTTTTCACGTTACGCCATTTAGCGATTGGGTACTTTTTATATAGTGATAGAATCGCCTGATCTAACATGGCGATACTGAATATTTGTGTATTTTGATTTTTTTTTTTTTTTATTATTTTGGATGGGGCGAAAGGGGGATGATTAGAATATACAGTTAGGTCCATATATATTTGGACAGAGAAAACATTTTTCTAATTTTGGTTCTAGACATTGCCACAATGATTTTTAAACAAAACAATTCAGATGCAGTTGAAGTTCAGACTTTCAGCTTTCATTTGAGGGTATCCACATTAAAATTGGAGGAAGGGTTTAGGAGTTTCAGCTCCTTAACATGTGCCACCCTGTTTTTAAAGGGACCAAAAGCAATTGGACAGATTAAATAATTGTAACTAAAATGTTCATTTCTAGTACTTGGTTGAAAACCCTTTGTTGGCAATGACTGCCTGAAGTCTTGAACTCATGGACATCACCAGACGCGGTTTCCTCCTTTTTGATGCTCTGCCAGGCCTTCACTGCGGTGGTTTTCAGTTGCTGTTTGTTTGAGGGCCTTTCTGTCTGTTTAGTCTTTAACAAGTGCATACCTCCCAACTTTTGAAAAAGGCAAAGAGGGACAAAGGGTGTGGCGCAGCAAATCTTAGGCCACGCCCCTAGCCACACCCATTGTATTAATCACACCCATATCCACGCCCATTTAGCGCTGCTGATCACACTGTTTCATAACCAATAATTATAAACAGAAAAAAAAAGGAGCGCTGTATGGAGTGCTGATGCCCCGCCGCCGCTTCTCTGTCCTCCTGCGGAGTCCCGAACGATTACCTCCTCCTGAGGTGACATGCTATAAGCTGACCTCCGGAAATGAGGTCAGCAGTCATTTCCAGCGGTCAGCTTACAGCACGTCACATCCGGTGGAACGTGATGTGCGGCGCAGAGTGCATACACCCAGTGGCGTAGCAACTGTTTGTGGCGCCCGGGGCGGTCGAAAAATTTGCCGCCCCTTTGGTCGTTGATGATCCACCAAACAGCGCCACACAGAGGGCCCCCACCAAACAGCGCCACACAGAGGGCCCCCACCAAACAGCGCCACACAGAGGACCCCCACCAAACAGCGCCACACAGAGGACCCCCAGCAAACACAGTCACACAGAGGGCCCCCACCACATAGCAAGTGCCAACCATGATGCTACCACAGAAAGGAAACCAAAATAAATGTCTCATGAAGATAAACCCTGTATACCCGTCATTGCGAGGGGGTCACCTGCCCAGGACCCCCATGTATTAGCAAGAGCTGTGGAGTAAAGATGTTTGTGTACTAATACCACAAATATCTGGCGGTCCCCAGTAAAGGTGGATTAACAGCGAAACCCTGTCTGCAATAATAATAATAATCTTTATTTATATAGCGCCAACATATTCCGCAGCGCTTTACAGTTTAACAGTTTCAAAACACAAGTCATAAGTGACAGCGTTAACAATACAATAAATAAAGCAAAATAAGCCGCCCCTGCTCGTGAGAGCTTACACTCTACAATGAGGTGGGGGAGATACAGAGTACAGGTGTGTATTTACAATGAAGGTCCAGTCATCTTGAGGGAGTGAAGGATGGATGGAGATAGTGAATGGGCTACACACGCACACTTACACATAGAATGACTTTGATTAGTGAACGTGATATGCCACTCTGAACAAGTGTGTTTTGAGGGAGTGCCAGAAACTATGCAATTTGTGGTTAGTCTTAATTTCTTGGGGTAGAGTATTCCAGAGGATAGGAGCAGCACGGAAGAAGTCTTGGAGTCGGGAGTGGGAGGTAATGAAACAATCCAATAAAATATCACAGAAGAAAAAAATAAATCCAAAACCTGATGGTCGCGTTGCTGTACGTCCTGGTGCGCAGTAGCGCGACAGCGCAATCACCGGCACCAGGGCATCCAGGAAGCTCATCCAGCAATTTGACCATTCTGCATTTATAATGCTTTTGCTTAAATTCAGCTTACTTACAGATGTAGCAGAGCCAAGTTTGTCATTTGGCATAACTCACTGTCACATAATATGGCAATTTTGTTTGCATTGGGTCCTACTATACGCTCGTATATATCAAGCAATTGCATTGTGAGCAATTCCCTGGCAATCTTTCTTTTTTTCCCCTCAGTTCTCAGCAGTTGTGTCAACCGCCAGCTGTACGACATGCACAAGGGGTGTAAGAAAATCAGTCGTAAGGGTGCGGAAAATTCAGGCTCCTAAACTGGGCTGCAAAATGTGGAATGGGAAAGTGCTTACAATGCAATTGCTTCACTGCTTGTACAGCATGCAGTTATATGACAAACCCAACCTATATCTGTGCATAACCACATCACTATTATCAGCTCTGAGCAGCTGCTGCAGAACCTCTTGGCAGGGATCACACACACAGAGGGCATGTAGCCTGGTGAATCAGTTTTCTCCATTAATAATAAAAAAAAAAAAAAAAAAAACTTCATGAGTTTTCCACTAGTTGCATATACTAATAGGATTAGCAGGAATGCCCTGCTCTCCCCCCATGCCTGGGGCACAGATCCCTGCAGCATATCAACCTGGCACTCTATAACAACTCACCCACACAATGCCCCCAGCACAGCAGGGGGGCAGCTTACCTGCAGGGCAAGAGTGGGCATCAGCCTGGCAGAGGACTTGGTTCCCGGGCTGTACAGCTCCTGTCTCGGGCACATCCAGCATGAGTGAGAGCATGGAGCAAACCCCGCCCTGGATCCAGTGTATACACATCAGACTGGGCTGGTCTACAGCAATCCCAGCCACCCCCATAACTGGAGGAAGGAGGAGACCTCCAGCACTGCTGCACCATCCACAGCCAGGGAGACTGCTGCCGCGCCGCCCACACACACGTGCCGCCTGGGGCGGACTGCCCCCCCACGCTACGCCACTGCATACACCGCGATTGTGGGATAGATAGCTTCCCGGCCGGGACAGCGGGATACGGCCCCGAAATCGGGACTGTCCCGCCGGAATCGGGAGGGTTGGGACCTATGCAAGTGAAATGCATGCTCAATTGAGTTGAGATCAGGTGACTGACTTGGCCATTCAAGAATATTCCACTTCTTTGCTTTAATAAAGCCAAAGCAACCCAGGAGTTTATGTTTTGGGTCATTGGTCGTCGTTTCATAATACAGATGGACAATCAGTTTGGCTGCATTTGGCTGGATCTGAGCACATATTATGGCTCTGAATACCTTAGAATTCATTTGGCTGCTTCTGTCCTGTGTCACATCATCAATAAACACTAGTGACCCAGTGCCACTGGCAGCCATGCATGCCCAAGCCATCTCACTGCCTCCGCCGTGTGTTACAGATGATGTGGTATGCTTTGGATCATGAGCTGTACCACGCCTTCACCATACTTTTCTCTTTCCATCATTCTGGTAGAGGTTGATCTTGGTTTCATCTGTCCAAAGAATGTTCTTCCAGAACTGTGCTGGCTTTTTTAGATGTTTTTTAGCAAAGTCCAGTCTAGCCTTTTGATTCTTGATGCTTATGAGTGGCTTGCACCGTGCAGTGAACCCTCTGTATTTACTTTCATGCAGTCTTCTCTTTATGGTAGATTTGGATATTGATACGCCTACCTCCTGGAGAGTGTTGGTCACTTGGTTGGCTGTTGTGAAGGGGTTTCTCTTCACTATAGAGATTATTCTGCGATCATCCACCACTGTTGTCTTCTGTGGGCGCCCAGGTCTTTTTGCATTGATGAGTTCACCAGTGCTTGCTTTCTTTCTCAGGATGTACCAGACTGTAGATTTTGCCACTCCTAATGTTGTAGCAATTTCTCGGATGGGTTTTTTTCTGTTTTTGCTTAAGGATGGCTTGTTTCACCTGCATGGAGAGCTCCTTTGACCACATGTTTCCTCCACAGCAAAACCTTACAACGGGCCAGGATTGGCTGGATAAATTTGGCGGCTTTTCTGTGTTTATGGGTCGCCCTCCCAGGGCTGTGGGGTACTCGGTACCGGGCCGGTGTCAGCGGGATGTGTCACAGCAGTGGTGACCCGGTCCGTGGCCCTGGGCGCCCAAGAAAAAGGGGGATTGAATGGTGGAATGTAGTAAATTGAATGATAGTTTGTGATGCCACCTGTGGTGTTCGGCAAATGAGATGTTAAGCCGACGCTGCATGCAGATCCTCTGGGATTGGTGGTGTGTTGCAGCCAAGATGGTGAAGCTCCCCACAGTTGGAGCTGTAGTCCCAGGGCAGTGTAGATGTAGGGGTAGAGGAGAGGCGCAGGCGGTGTAGAAACTGGTACCCAGATGTAGCGATGCTGAGTGTGTTAGCGCAGGAATGAATGGAGGACACCAAGGCTTGTAGTTCCAAAGCTTAACTCAGTCTGTAGTACTCACCGGCACCTGCCTCCGTGCTGTGTCCTCCGGGTCAGGGACCCAGTCAACCTCCAGGTCAGATGGAATGCTCCCTTCCAACACTCCGCCAACATGTGCCTTTCTGAGCGTCTCCTCTATAGCGCCTTTAAGGGTGAAGCACTCCTAGTACTGAGTTACACTGGAGTGCCTCCTGACAGATGTTCCCAAGAACTCTACTTATACGGCAGACAGCTGTAGCCTGCATCGGGGACTCCTTACTCCTGAGTCCCGGCTCACTATCAATGTTGCTGTTGTGCCCCCAAGTCTTAGATGGGAGTAGTGCATTTACAGCCCACTACTCCACCGGTGTCTGCTGCAGAACCATTAGTGCCCATACAACCTCGGGGACCGGGCCCCGGCCTTGCGCTTAGAACTTCTAGACAGGGTTCTTCCTCTAACCCACATTGTTGTGAGTCCCTTTTTTGCCTTCACCGTTGAGGTCTGATGAACTCCCTCCTCTGGTGAAGGAAGGTAGTGAGGCTGATTACCAAACACCTGGGCAGCTAGATGATGACTGGGTGACTGGAATTGAGGACTGGATATAAGGCAGCCGACGCCCTTCTGCCTTGCTGGTGATCCTGCTGGATTCTTGGAGACCAGTCTGATTCCTGCATCTCAAAGCTAAGTTTTTCTGCTCTGCTTTGTACACTTCAGTTTTGTTTTTGTTTTGCCTTGTTTTTTGGGAGTTCTGCCATCCCCGGCCGGGGGTGAGCTGAATTCCATTTTTCTCTCTGATCTGTTGATCTTTTGCTCTGTCTTCAGAATATACCTGAGTGCTGATATAGTCTTTTGAAGCCTAGCGACTTCAGGGCCTGTTTTTCCTATCAGTCGGTTGGCACATTTTGGATAGGGTTTTTGCGGATGGCAGACAGCGGCTTTCCTATCCTGTCCTATTTAGTTAGCTTGGGCCTCATCATTTGCTCAACCTATCTTTCTATCTGTGTTAGTGTTTTCATCTTGCTTCACCGCCATTATATGTTGGGGGCTGCCTATTGCTTTGGGGTCTGCTCTGGGGCAGTTTAGTTTTTCCCCTTTCTGTCTTTAGGCTATGTAGTTCTCCGGCTGTGATCGAGGGGTCTAGGGCACCGTAGGAACCCCCCACGGCTACTGCTAGTTGTTGTGGATAGGTTCAGGGGTCTGCAATCCGATAGCTGCCAACCTCTCTTTTTTCTGGACTTAGCTAGTATTTTGTTTTTTCCCCTTCGGTGACTCATCATAACACCACGTCCTCTGTTCCCTTTTACTCCTACGTTCCGTACTAGTTTTTCCTTCTTATGGAAGATCAGGTTTCGGTTCAGTGTCTTTCTCCTTTCCTTTCCCGTGCCAGCAGACCCAGATCACTGAGGTCTGCTGCAGCACCTCCTTCATCCCTCTCCCTGGGATCTTCACTCCTCTCCGACTCACTACTGACTGACTGACTGAAGTTCTAAACCTTCCCACTCTTTTATGTATTCTAACTCCACCCGCCTCCCAGCACATTTAGTGTTCCAAGCAGGGAGCCACCAAAGGTGCTCTGCTACACTCCAAGCAGGGAGCTGCAATGTGGCTTTGCTGAACTACTGTGTTGTATGGGATGCGAGTGTTGGAGCGTGGTTAGGAGCCTCCAACCTACCTGGATGGTGGGGCACCACACCTCAGGAGGAGGTGCGGTACCTCTGTGGCAACTGAATCCTCAGGGGCGCCACATTTATAAAAAGCCCCGCACTGGCAGTTTTTACCTTAGACAACATTTTCCTGAAGAAAGAAGATTCCTTATAAAGATGGAAGCTCTTCTTCAGCAATTTTTAGCAAGAGCCGGCGAGGAGGGGGGTCTGGAATGGCTAAAAAACTGCCTGGCGACTAGACCTTCATCCGCAGGGCCTGACGCTGCCTCTCCTACCTCAGCTCCATGTACCCAGCTCCAGACTCCGGGTCAGCCTCAACCGCGGCACCCCCATCTGTAGGGAGAAGTAGGAGACCCCTGGCAGTCTATTTTCCTACTACTTCACCGGGGCGCTCCAGACTTCCTGTCAGGGAGAAAACCAGGAAGTCTCGCCGTCCTCCTACCACGCAGCCCAGCGCGGGACATCGGTCATCATCAAAGGCCGGGTATGTCAGCTGATTCCGCCGGCAGGGCAGACGGGCGCTGCGGTCGTAAAAGCACCGGGGCGGCCACTAAGCAGATTGCCCCGGCGCCGGCTACCACACTTCCCCCAGCGCAGCAAACGACATCATCTGAGGAAGAAGAGGACGATTCACCTGCAGGCACCTCTCAGCTGCGCTCGCCCACCATGGAGGGCTCTAGCGCAGGCTGTACAGCAGAACAATCTACAGCATCCTTAAACCATGGAAAGGGTGAGGACTTGAACTTGTCTTTATTTTCTAGTCAGAGTGAACTTAAAAAATTGTTTAAAGATGTTCTGGCAGAGGCTTTAGGCGGAGCTATCGCTCCAATTCCTCAGCTGCCAGCTAGTATTGATTTAATTAATAATCCTCTCCCTTTGAGGCAATGCAAATAAGAATACGTTTAAAGAAGCTTTAGTTTGTGAATTATCACCACTTGGATAACATTTAAGTTCCGCTATTAAGGAACTTATTTGGGATGGACAGTACGTCGATTTATTCTCTCTTATTCCTCGTAGAGAACAGCCGAATAAATTGGAAAAAAAATGACAAATGTGAGTCAGACGACTCTAGGAAGGGCTCAGTCAAGTCCTTCAATAATTGGATCCAAGCATTTTCCATTTATTCTGCTGTCATTGGTGAGAAATACCCAAATTTATGTAGTAGTCTTTTTCAACATTTGGACATAATCCTTGAGGCATATAGAAATTTTGGTGGATTAGCTTGGCTTCATTACGATGAAGCATTTAGACAGAAACTGGCCGTTCACCCTGAAGTTCACTGGGGGACTAAGGATGTTGGATTGTGGATTAATTTGATGCTTCCCCAAAGACAGGCTTTTTCCAGACAATTTTCCACCCCCCGGTGTTAAAAAAGGATTTTGCTTTGCATTCAATGACTCCTTTTGTAAGTGGAGTCACAACTGTAAATTCAAACATGAATGCTCTTTTTGTGGGAATTCCCATCCCGCCTCAAAGTGTTTCAAAAAGCAGTCAACCCAGCTGTCAACTGCTAAGGACGCTAACACAAAAGGCCTTGACTCCGGTGAAGGTGGAAAACCTGCGCTATTGGCTAAGCATTTATCCAAACAAGGAGATTAGCAAATTATTGTTTGACGGTTTTTCAGAAGGGTTTTACGTACCGCCCTTTTAGGGTGTTGGCTGTTCAATTGTTAACAATCTCCCTTCAATAAGTTTGCACCCATAGTAGGCAAGTGAAAAAATTTTGAATGAGATCTCGCTAGGTAGATTTGCCGGTCCCTTTTCTTCTCCTCCTTTCAAAAATTTTGGGATTTCTCCGTTAGGCATTGTTCCTAAGAAAGAGCAAGGCTCTTTCCGTTTAATACATCACCTATCGTACCCACATGGTAATTCATTGAATGATCAAATTGACAAGGCAGCGAGCTCAGTTACATATGCCTCTTTTGATTCAGCCATTCTCCTACTAAAAAAATTTGTCCCGAACGCTTTAATGTCAAAATCTGACATTAAATCTGCGTTCAGACTCCTTCCGGTGCATCCAATGGGATTTAACTCTTTAGGGTTTTATTTCAATAATGAATTTTTCTTCGACAAATGTTTGCCTATGGGCTTTTCTCTGTCTTGCTTTTACTTTGAAACATATTCTTCTTTTTTACATTGGGTCTTAGAATCTACTACTAGCAATGTAGGAATACTACATTATTTGGTACAGGAAAGATGTATATCTTTGTACCGTGTTAGGGTGGTTTCACATTAGCGCTTTTTAAGCGCACGCACGGCCGGGGGTAGCTCCGCCCCCGAGCCGGCTCTCTGCCCGGCGTGCCCGCCCCTTGCTTGTAGCACCGCCTCCTAGTGCACAGCGGCGCCTGCGATCGGTGCACCCTATCTTTAGCATAGGGTGCGCAGATCGTGCGCAGGCCGTGCGCTAGTTGCGCTTTGACCTGCGCTGCGCACTTTTGACGGTGCGTCGTGCGCGCCAAAATCCGAAAAGTTTGATTTTGGCGCGCACGGCGCACCGTCAAAAGTGCGCAGCGCAGGTCAAAGCGCAACTAGCGCACGGCCTGCGCACGATCTGCGCACCCTATGCTAAAGATAGGGTGCGCCGATCGCAGGCGCCGCTGTGCGCTAGGAGGCGGTGCTACAAGCAAGGGGCGGGCACGCCGGGCAGAGAGCCGGCTCGGGGGCGGAGCTACCCCCGGCCGTGCGTGCGCTTAAAAAGCGCTAATGTGAAACCACCCTTAGCCAGTAGATAGAAAAATGTTTATGTTTCTCCCTCTCCCATAATGATAGTTCTGCTTCACGTCACTTGTCTCATCTATTGCATTTTTTCTGCGCTGTGTGGTGTATAAATATGTGACTCTTCAGATTTTGTATTAGTCTATGCCTGATGAAGAGACCTGAGTAGTCTTGAAAGCTTGCAATGTGTTACCTTTTTATCGCTAACTGAAAAGATGGTATCAACCACTGAGGACTCTCAATTCTGAATATTTTTCTACATTTATTTGGATGATTTTTTGTTTGTGGGACCAGCTTCATCCCCAGATTGCTTACATGCTCTTTCCGGTTTTGTAGAGCTATGTGAATTTTTTGGCGTTCAAATTGCACATGAAAAAACGGTACTATCTTCCAAATATATCAAATTTTTGGGTATTACTTTAGATTCTACCATGATGGAATCAAGGCTCCCTTTGGACAAGGTTTCAAAACTGCATGATGCTTTGTCGAAATTTATTAGCAAGGAAAAGGTTACGCTAAAAGAGTTGCAATCTTTATTAGGATTGCTGAACTTTGCACTCAGAATTATTCCCATAGGCAGGCCGTTTTCAAGACGCCTTTATGAAGCTACAAAAGGTCTATCGTCTCCCAAGTCTCATATCCAAGTTGGTGCGGAGTTGAAGATGCCAGGATTTGGCAAAAATTTTTATCGGATTTTAACGGAAAATCTTGTTGGCAGTCGGATTTTATATCTGCGGGTTCTTTTCCTTTCAATTTCACCCCATGGCGGGTTGTGCAATTCTTTTCTCCTCTCAATGGGCTGTTCAGAGGTTGCCCTCTCAATGGATAGCTTTAGGTTTGAATCAAAATTCCATGGTTTTGGAATTATTTTCAGTCCTAGTAGGTATTTTTCTTTGGGGAAGATTTATGCAGAATTCTAGGATTGTTTTACTTTCAGAAAATCAAGGTTTTTTGTTGTCCGTCAACACCCTTTCATCTAAGAATAGATGGGCTTCAATAATCTTGAGACAATTGACACTCCTCTGCCTAAAATTTAACATTTGGATTAAGGCAAATGTTGGCTTTAGTCATTGGAAAGAGGCTACGGAATCCTTATTGACAAGTCATCGAGTAATTTTTTGCCAACAGGTTCCAGAGGCAGCTGTCGAAGCAACACCTTGCCCTCAAGAACTTTGGGACTTGATATCAATCTGATACCTTATTTCATTCAACAGTCGTTATCTGAAAGATCATGGGCCGATTACTCGGCTGCATGGTTAAAATCATACAATTTTTGTAACTTATATGACTTGGATCCAAAAACTTTGGATCCAGTATCTGGTTTAAAATTTGCTGAATATTTAGTACTTAAAGGATTGTCCTATTCAGCAGTAACTAAATTGATCGCTGGTGTTTCATTCTTTCTCAAACGCTCCCCACCTTTGACAGCTTTCTTTCCTTTGAAGCAATTTTTGAAAGAATTTAGGAAAAACAATTTCAAGCTGGATGCGAGATATCCAATTTCTTTACCATTGTTAAAAAAATCTATGCTTATCCCTTAATTCAGTTTGCTTGAATCCGTATGAAACATCGTTATTTTCTACAGCATTTTTATTTGCATTTTTTGGTGCTTTGCGTATAGGCGAGTTAACTTCTTCAAAAAAGTCGGAACCTTCCGGACTGATGATTTCTGATGTTGAGCTTCATGAGCTGTATATAATTTTGTTTATAAGAAAATCAAAAACAGATCAATTGGGAAGGGGGGCTAGATTGAAGATTGATATTTTCTCTGACTCTGTACTATGCCCTGTCAGTAATTTAAAAAAATGGGTTGAAATCTGTCCTAAAGTGCAAGGTCCTTTATTTTTACATTCAGATCTTTCCCCTGCTACCATTTTCCAATTTAATTTTTTGTTAAAGAAATGTCTATGTTTTTTGGGAAAAGAGAATTTAAGAATTACCTCCCACTCATTTAGAATTGGGGCAGCTACGGAAGCGGCCAGGGCTGGCCTTTCAGATTCACGAATAAAAAGTTTGGGCAGATGGGATTCAAAAAGATTTAAATTATACATTCATCATGAGTTATATGATTACTAACACTTTATTTAATTTTAGGCCCTTTGGTTGATTGGATCATCGGCCATTCCTTTGTGTTTTGGGCCCAGAAGAGGGCTAAGCTTCGCTATTATTCCGAGAACTTATCAATCAGCCCTACTTCAGTTCAGATTTATTGGCACAGCATTCGAGGAATGAAGTGGTCAAGTTTTGTTTTAGAGTTTAAGAAATGTTATGTTTTTTCCATGTCCTGATTTAGTTATATTTCATACTAGCTGAAGAGCCTGGCGCTGCCTGGGCATAGTAACTAACTGTGGTTAATTATAACAAATTATAATTATCCTCCATCCCATAGTCCCATGCCCATATACCCATTATACATATTCTCCATCCCATAGTCCCATGCCCATATACCCATCACACATCCTTCATCTCATAGTCCTATAGTAACTGATTGTGGTTAGTTATAAAAAATTATAATTATCCTCCATCCCATAGTCTCATGCCCATATACCCATCATACATATTCTCCATCCCATAATTCCATGCCCATATACCCATCATACATATTCTCCATCCCATAATTCCATGCCCATATACCCATCATACATATTCTCCATCCCATAGTCCCATGCCCATATACCCATCATACATATTCGCCATCCCATAGTCGAGTCCCCATATACCTATCACACACCCTTCATCTCATAGTCCCATGCCCATATACCCATCACACATCCTCCATCCCATAGTCCCGTACCATATACATATCCGCCATCCCATAGTCCCGTGCCCATACACCCATCATACATATCCTCCATCCCATAGTCCAGTGCTCATATACACATCCTCCATCCCATAGTCCCGTGCCCATATACCCATCATACATATTCTCCATCCCATAGTCCCATGCCCATATACCCATCATACATATTCGCCATCCCATAGTCGAGTGCCCATATACCCATCATACATATACTCCATCCCATAGTCCCATGCCCATATACCCATCATACATATTCTCCATCCCATAGGCCCGTGCCCATATACCCATCATACATATTCGCCATCCCATAGTCGAGTGCCCATATACCCATCACACATCCTCCATCCCATAGTCCCATGCCCATATACCCATCATACATATCCTCCATCCCATAGTCGAGTGCCCATATACCCATCATACATATCCGCCATCCCATAGTCCCATGCCCATATATCCATCACACATCCTCCATCCCATAGTTCCGTGCCCATATACCCGTCATGCATATCCTCCATCCCATAGTCCAGTGCCCATATACCCATCACACATCCTCCATCCCATAGTCCCGTGCCCATTTACCCGTCATACATATCCTCCATCCCATAGTCCAGTGCCCATATACCCATCACACATCCTCCATCCCATAGTCCCGTGCCCATTTACCCATCATACATATCCTCCATCCCATAGTCCCATGCCCATATACCCGTCGTACATATCCTCCATCCCATAGGCCTGTGCCCATATACCCATCACACATCCTCCATCCCATAGTCCCGTGCCCATTTACCCGTCATACATATCCTCCATTCCATAGTCCCATGCCCATATACCCGTCGTACATATCCTCCATCCCATAGGCCTGTGCCCATATACCCATCACACATCCTCCATTCCATAGTCAACCATTATGACATCATAATGAGCGGCGGGGCTTGCAACCTATGATGAATCAGCATCGCCATGGCAACCATTATGACATCATAGTGAGGGGCGGGGCTTGATAAGCACACACTTTTTCCCCAGTATGTAGATAGGGGCAAAATTGTTTGGTGAATTGGAATGCGCGGGGTTAAAATTTCGCCTCACAACATAGCTTAGGACGCTCTCGGGGTCCAGACGTGTGACTGTGCCAAATTTTGTGGCTGTAGCTGCGACGGTGCGGATGCCAATCCCGGACATACACACATACATACATACACACACTTGAGCTTTATATATTAGATTAACCCAAAATAAACTCACGGCCACTTTTCTTCCATTATTAAAGTGTGTGGTGTCATTTAATTACTGATATCGGTCCTGTAGGGCCATGACATAACGAAAGGATTGCCCACACCTGTCCATGAAATAGCCTTAGAGTCAATTATCCAATTACTTTTGGTCGCTTTAAAAACAGGGTGGCACATGTTAAGGAGCTGAAACGCCTAAACCCTTCATCCAATTTTAATGTGGGTACCCTCAAATGAAAGCTGAAAGTCTGAACTTCAACTGCATCTGAATTGTTTTGTTTAAAATTCATTGTGGTAATGTCTAGAACCAAAATTAGAAAAACGTCTCTGTCCAAATATATATGGCCCTAACTGTAGATACAGCTCTGGCAAAAATAAGAGACCATCACATCAAATCCCTGTCATGGGCGGCCCATTCTCCAGCCCTGAACCACATTGAAAACCTCTGGAATGTAATAAAGAGGAAGATGTGTGAGCATGTTGCGGGATGCCATGACGGACAAGAGAGCAAGGGTTAACTATTTTATTTAACACAGGGATGCTCCTCACAGAGAGGTAAATAGTTAAATGAGGGAATATAAGCAGTTCAGGTGTGAAGGGTATACTGGTTGGAGGAACAAGGTATGCAGTAGAAATAATAATTTGGGTAGGGTTCACTTATCCAGTCAGTCGGTTCTCAGGCTGTGAGGTTGCAAGACAAGTAATGGTGTCAACAAAGGCTGGCGCGGGGTTACTCCGGTGAGGTCCTGCAGATAACGATGGTCCATTTTTCTGGTGGCAGCGGTTAGTCTCTGATATCCTCCGCTGAGCTGCTAGTCCATATACGGGTGCAGTACAGTAGAGAGGGTACGAGTCACAGCACTGCTTGAGCCCATTCCACCGCTGAGAGTTCTTGTAGTAAACGTTGACACTTTTCCATCTCTTGGATAATTCACTGCAAAATAAATTGGTCTTGTTTGTATCGGTTAGGTGGCATTCCAGCTATTGTCCGTTTGGTGCGGCGTAAGCTGTATTGAGTAGTGGAGTCAGGTTGAATGGGCGAGAGCGGGGACATGTCCAGGTTCAATGGAGAAGCCATTTCGGCAGCTTCAGGCTCCTGTTCCTCTGCAGGGCCAATGGGTGATGCGTCAGAGAATTCCTTGTCATAATCAAAGGCTGCAGGAGGGGGTGGCTCAGGAGCAACTTGTGCTCTTTCTGGTTGGTCGGGGTCTTGTGACAAGCATGTTCCAATGCACTACTCGAGCGGGAGTCCCTTCTACCCTTCAGGTTGGATCTCATAAATGGAACCTTTGGTCCTAATCCGGCGTTTCACCCTATACGGGGTCTTTTCCCATTGATACTCCAACTTGCCTTGAGGAAGTTTGTCTCAGACCAGCACGCGGTCCCCAGCCTCAAGAGCTGTCCCTCGCAGAGAAGCTATCTCAGGATGTTCAAGCTCCCGGAACTTGGTCTGCAACAGGCAATGTAAGGACAGCAACCGGTGTCGATGTTCATGGACCCAGATAGACACCCCCGTCCGCGAGTAGTCCTCCTCTGGTTCCAATTCCAGCTCAGTGAACTCTCGCCCCTGTCGACTGAACAGCAGGGTGTATGGGGTGTATCCCGTAGTGCGATGTACTCAGTTGTTGTATACCCAAACTAATTCGGCCACACACTCTAGCCAGCAAGCTTTCCTGTCTTCCTCTAACGCTCTCAGCATCTGAATCAATATATGATTGAAACATTCCTAGGCCCCATTTCCTTGTGGGTGGTAAGGTGTCACCCGGGATTTCTCAATCTGGTACAGGCGATACAGTTCTCACATCACTTGTTCCTGAAAACAGGCGCCTTGGTCAGAATGAATGAATTCTCTTTGGACAGCCGTACACTTGAATGAAGTCTGGCTTGCACCACCGACTCAGCAGTCTGGTCCCTTGTCGGGGTCACCACAGCAAATTTGGTGAAGTGATCGGTCATCACCAGTGTTCATATCCAATTTGAGCCAGGCCTATAGTCAAGTAGTCAATCATCAATACCTCTAAGGGAGCAGAAGTCACAATGGTCTGCATAGGAGCCCTCTGTTCCAGAGGTTTCGCTAACTCACAGCTTCTGCACTGCCGACAGGCCTCATCTACCACAGCTTTCAGCAGAGGATGATAGACTAACTTCTGCACCACCGGAACGTCTTCTCCGGGGCAAAGTGAGCCCCTTTTTCGTGAGCCTCTGCAGCCGCCTGGTGAAGCAGTGTTTTTGGGAGCACTATTTGCCAGGCGACTCCCAATTCTCAAAGGATCTGCAGAGTTACCGGAGACAGGGCGTCCCTCTCCCTTTGGTTGGGAAGTTGCTTCAGAGCCACCCATTGCCTTATATGAGCGAGTTCCCTATCCTTCTGCTGAAGTCGTACCCAGTCATCACGGGATCGTCCCAGGGTGCATCCTCTGGGTGTCTCCTCGATCTGTCCTGGCGTGGCCATCACCGTCCTGGTGGAATTATGGAATTCAGGGATCTCTTCAGCTTCCAGTTTTTCATCTCGGTTAGGTCCAGGTCACTCGTGAGTCACTCGGGATAAAGCGTCGGCATCTGTGTTCTCAGCTCCTTTCCGATAAGCAATCTTATATCGGTACTTAGCCATGCGGGCCACCCATCGCTGTTCCAGGGCCCCTAGTTTCACATTTTCCAAGTGAGCTAAAGGATTGTTATCGGTGAACACTAAGACTTCGGACCCAGGCAGATACTCAGCAAACTTCTCAGTCATTGCCCATACAAACGCCAGCAGATCTAGCTTGAAAGAACTAGAGTTGTCTGGATTTAGTCGGGAATTGTAGAGGGACCGGCTCGCATAAGCAATCACTTGTTCTTTCCCATCCTGCAGTTGTGGCAATGTAATACACCGAGATAAGTATTGGAGAAGTAATACACCGGACGCTGGGGGATAGCCTCATCAGCCGCTCCGGTACTCACTGTGCTGGAGGCTGCTCCATCCCTGGTACGTTGCTCACTTCTGAGGTTCAAAAGACTGTAGGCAGAGGCCGGAATAACTTTAACAGTTCAACTTTATTTTCCTCAGGGCATAGCACATCCAACACACCTTTAGGACTCTTGACATGGTACCAGCAATACATCTTCATCTACATCAGCACATCAATTCTTCAGACACACTTGGGTGGACCACACAATGACAACAGAACAAGGAGCACTGTGAATACGGCACTTCGACCTCTCTTCCTGCGACCGACTTCAGCCCACGAAGGTACCCGTCTACTAGGTCGTTCACCCCTCTGTGGTAATCCTGTCCGTGCGCTCGGCTAGTGGCCTACTCAACTACTTGGTCAGCTCCCACACACTGGCTGTCATCTCCACAGGGACTCTTCTACTGTACACCCTGTCTTAACAGCTCCCAGGCTCCGGCTGTCATCTCCACAGGGACTCTTCTATTGATCTCCCTGGCCCAACAGCTCCCAGATACAGGCTGACATCTTCCCCAGACTGTCTTCACTATCTCATCAGCTTCCAGTCCCTGGCTGACGGCTCCAGTGGCTCTCCCACTGGCTGCTGCAGGCAATACACTCTACTTCCCTGCTCAGGAATTCTGCCTCCTCACCAGTACTAGAGGGCGAGGTTACCCCCGCTGAACTGAACCCAAGTAGGAAATCTATCTCTCCAAGTTCCCAGTTAACCACTCCTCTAATGTCCCCCTAGTTAACCCTCTAGTGTCCTCCTAGCCACTATGAATGTGCTCAGTGCCCTCATATAATGTCCATTTTCTTTAACTACACTGTCTAAATAATGTCATGTCACATCTACTGCACACAAACATGTCAATCATAACAAAATTAACAATGACCTCAATATTGCCAGCACTATGTTCTGGCACCTTCTTATATACCCCCTTCCTAAAATCATTGCCATCCCCGGCAATGCAAAAACGTCATTAGCAATCTACTATCAAAGATATATATTTTACATATCAAAACTGTCTCTTTTTTTCTTTCAAACTAGCATGTATACACAAAAAATATATATATATATATATATATATCTCTCTCTTCTTTCTTTACAACTAGCATGAATTCACATACATCATACTCTTGCTTTACTTTACAAAAATACTTCTCACCAGAAAAACAATATTGTCCATTTTCTTAATATGAGGTGGAAATCTGCGACAGCAATGTTCATTTTTTCATATGACAACGCACGTGTTCATATATAAAAACTTCTTACAAAAAGGTGCCTCCCCCCTTCCTTTGAGGGGAGCACAGCGCATGTCCATGCTTCATTTGAAAAAAAAAAAAATCCATAGTGTCAACTTTTTGGTGATACGATACATGTCCATATCAAAATTCTTCTGCCAGAAGGGTGCCCCTCCACCTTCCTTTGAGGAGAGCACAACTTATTTTCATGCCACACACTGGTGCGCTGAAACAGTCCTCCCAGGCACACCATCAGTCCGTCTTTATAACATATCTACATTTTAGCAATTCTTAAAGGGGTATACCCTCATCCTTGGTGTACAGCACAGTCCGGTGCTACATGTGCAGGCTGCCTGGTAATAAAACGCAGTCTGTTGCTGCAGCTGCATTTGGTCCCAAAGTCCATGGACCTATGGCCCCACAAAAGGCAAGTCCTGTAATGTGAGCGCCATAGAAATACACAGAAAAAAACATTTTCACAAAAAAGGTCCCGTAGACCATCACAGGCTCTCCAGAAGAGCATTTCAGGGTTCCCTTACCCTGAGTGGAAGCGGAACAGTCCCTGAAATGTGCAACTGGCTCTTGAAGGTTTAAGCACAGTAAGTTCAGCGGCGTGCATCCTGCACGGTTTTTCCACTTGATGCCTGGCCCCTGGCACGGGCAGAAGAGGACTCTGCATTCGCAGAGTCTCCAGGGTGATAAGCATGGTCAGAGGCAGAGGTGTCATCGGTTGCCTCTGCATGTGGATCCACATCTTCTCCGATGCGATCGTTTTCCGCAAAAACCTGACGGGAGTGCGGGGGCGAGGTGATTTCTGGGGACGCCTGGCTAGAGCGCGGTTGCTCGGTGACACGGACCTTGTCCCCACAGTGGGACAGCGTTGGGGCTACGTGGTCCACCACCGGCTGAAGTAGAGATGCACTCACCTCCTTTGATTTCGCGGCTCTGCTCAGGCCGGCTCTCCGCTCCTCCAGATACTGCTGCATGCGGGAGGCCAGGGTCTCCACAGGCTCGGCTTCCTCCTCCTCATGGAAGTCAGCAGCACTCTGACATGGCAGTGGCATCCTCCTCCGGTCAGGTGAGCTTCGTCAGCTCGCAGTCACTGCCGGTACTTGTTTCCAGGGTGCACTTGTGTACCATCTCCGGCGGTCCGACGGGAACAGCTTCCGGGCACGTTGGTTCCGGCACGGCCTGTTCTTCCGGCCTCAACTCCTCAGAGTTGGCCTCCACTTCCGGTCCCCGCTGTCATGTAATTGGCCCCGGAGACAATGGTTCCGCCTCCCGCATGGACACCTGATGTTGCTGGAACGGCGGTACTCCTTTCTCTTGTTACTCCAGCACGACACGTCTTTTTAGGCGAGGCCCCACTGGTGTGGTCACTGATGCCAGACAGGTGCACTCAGCACTTGTTGCAGGGCCACTCCCGTTCCAGGGTGGGGCTCTCGCCGGCCTCTCCACCCATTTTTCAGCATTAGCAGGGAAAGGGCGACTGTCCTTCGGCACATACCAGTCCTTCCAGGGGTGGACCCAACATTATTGACAGTTCTCGTTTGGCGCGATCCAGACGCTGTCACGCCCACAAAGTGCAGCTTGTTGACAAGGACAGTCCATTTTGGCGCCAGAGTTTTCCATATTGGCGGTCGCCATCTTAGGCCGGTTTCACATTAGCGCTTTTTAAGCGCACGCACGGCCGGGGGTAGCTCCGCCCCCGAGCCGGCTCTCTGCCCGGCGTGCCCGCCCCTTGCTTATAGCGCCGCCTCCTAGCGGACAGCGGCGCCTGCGATCGGCGCACCCTATCTTTAGCATAGGGTGCGCAGATCGTGCGCTGGCCGTGCGCTAGTTGCGCTTTGACATGCGCTGCGCACTTTTGACGGTGCGCCGTGCGCGCCAAAATCGAACTTTTCGGATTTTGGCGCGCACGGCGCACCGTCAGAAGTGCGCAGCGCAGGTCAAAGCGCAACTAGCGCACGGCCTGCGCACGATCTGCGCACCCTATGCTAAAGATAGGGTGCGCCGATCGCAGGCGCCGCTGTCCGCTAGGAGGCGGCGCTATAAGCAAGGGGCGGGCACGCCGGGCAGAGAGCCGGCTCGGGGGCGGAGCTACCCCCGGCCGTGCGTGCGCTTAAAAAGCGCTTATGTGAAACCGGCCTAAGGGTCACTTTCCAGCTTTTCTTCCTCAGATTCACTTTCCAGCTCTTCATCTTTAGTCGCAATCGGTATTTTAGTCAACTTCACTTGCCCATCGCCACACTCTTCAATTTGCATTTTCTAGGGCACTGCAATCACTTTTACTTCTTTCTTCATCTCTGTTACGGTGTAGCCACCATTTTGGGCAGCAAAATCCTGCCAACTACGCCACTTGTAATACACCGGATGCCGGGGGGGGGGGTAGCCTCATCAGCCACTCCGGTACTTACTGTGCTTGAGGCTGCTCCATCCCTGGTACGTTGCTCACTTCTGAGGTTCAAAAGACTGTAGGCAGAGGCCGCAATAACTTTTAACAGTTCAACTTTATTTTCCTCAGGGCACAGTACATCCAACACACCTTTAGGACTCTTGACACAGTACCAGCAATACATCTTCATCTACATCAGCACCTCAATTCTTCAGACACACTTGGGTTGGCCACACAATGACAACGGAACAAGGAGCACGGTGAATATGGCACTTCGACCTCTCTTCCTGCGACCGACTTCAATCCACGAAGGTACCCGTCTACTAGGTTGCTCACCCCTCTGTGGTTATCCTGTTCATGCACTCGGCTAGTGGCCCACTCGACTACTTGGTCAGCTCCCACACACTGGCTGTCATCTCCAGGGACTCTTCTACTGTACACCCTGTCTTAACAGCTCCCAGGCTCCGGCTGTCGTCTCCACAGGGACTCTTCTATTGATCTCCCTGGCTCAACAGCTCCCAGATACAGGCTGATTTCTTCCACAGACTGGCTTCACTATCACATCAACTTCAAGTCCCTGGTTGACGGCTCCAGTTGCTCTCCCACTGGCTGCTGCTGTAGGAAATCCACTCTACTTCCCTGCTCAGGAATTCTGCCTCCTCACCAGTACTAGAGGCTACGCCCAGCTGAACTCAACTCAAGCAGGAAATCTCTCTCTCCAAGTTTCCAGTTAACCACTCCTCTAATGTCCCCCTAGTTAACCCTCTAGTATCCTCCTAGCCACTATGAATGTGCTCAGTGCCCCAATCTAGAATCATACAATCGCAGAGTTGGAAGGGACCTCCTGGGCCATCTGGTCCAACCCCCTGCTCAAAGCAGGATTCGCTAAAGCATCCCAGTCAGATGTCTGTCCAGCCTCTGTTTGAAGACATCCATTGAAGGAGAACTCACCACTTCTCGTAGCAGCTTGTTCCATTCATTGATCACTCTAACTGTCAAAAAGTTTTTTCTAATATCTAATCTGTGTCTCCTCCCATTCAGTTTCATCCCATTGCTCCTAGTCTTTCCTTGTGCAAATGAGAATAAAGTTGATCCTTCTACAATGTGACAGCCCTTTAGATATTTGTAGACAGCTATTAAGTCTCCTCTCAGTCTTCTCTTTTGCAAACTAAACATTCCCAAATCCTGCAACCTTTCCTCATAAGACAGGGTTTGCAGACCGGTCACCATTCTGGTCGCTCTTTTCTGAACTTGCTCCAGTTTGTTGATGTCTTTTTTAAAATGTGGTGCCCAAAACTGGACACAATATTCCAGATGAGGTCTGACCAAAGAGGAGTAGAGGGCAATAATGACTTCACGTGATCTAGTGTCCATTCTCTATAACTACACTGTCTAAATAATATGTCACATCTACTGCACACAAACATGTAAATCATAACAAAATTAACAATGACATCAATATTGCCAAGACTGTGTTCTGGCACCTTCTTACAACAACACAGCTCCTAATCCTTGTAGACTTCTATCGGTGTGAAGGATGAAGGGTTGAGAGAAGTCTGCATAAGCCAGTATGGGTGCTTCAGTTAGAGCCATCTTTTAGGCTCAGAAAGCTTCTTCCGAACTGTTTCCCCACTGAATGGTCCTATTTTTTGCACCAGATAGTACTCCTTTCAACAACTCCAACAGCGAGTTAACAATGCGAGTGAAGTTCTTAGCAAACTGTTGGTAGTATCCAGTGAGTCCCAGGAAAGCCCGGACATCCTTTACAGTCTTCGGAGTGGGCCAGTCCTGTACCGCTGCTATATTCTCGTCTTACCCCTGTATTCAATCTGTTTGCGAAAGAGGTGACACTTTCAGGGCTTCACTTTCAGGCCATGCTTTTGTAGCCGACTCAATACTTGTTCCAGCCGTTGCAGTTGCTCCTCAAATGTGGCTGCGTAGACGATGTCATCCAAGTAGATGAGGGTAGCCTCAAAGTTTAAGTCCCCTAAACATCTCTCCATCAATCGCTGGAAGGTCCCGGGTGCGTTGGTAAGGCCAAAGGGCATCCGGTTGAACTCGAACAACCCCATAGGCAGTATGAAGGCTGTCTTCGCCCGCTCATGCTTTGACTTGGGCACTTGCCAATACCCACTAGCCAGGTCCATGACAAGAAGTACTTCGCATTTCCTAGATCAGACTGTGACTCCTCAATTCTCGGTAGTGGGTACGAGTCTCGCACGGTTCAGGCGTTCAGTTTCTGATAGTCTACGCAGAAGCGCAGGGTCCCATCCTTCTTTCGTACTAGGACAATGGGTGCAGGCCAACGGACTTTGGCTTTCTCGAATAACTCCATTCTGCAACTTATGTGCCAGCCTCTCCTTCACCTCCTGGTACATGTGTGGTGGAATTTGTCGATATCGTTCCCTAATGGGTGCAGTATTTCCTGTTGGGATCTCATGGGTGATAGCTATGGTACACCCGAAATCATTGTCATAACGAGCAAAAACGCCCTGGTATCGTTCTAGGATGGCCTCCACCTGTTGTACCTGTTGTGGGGAGAGTTCAGTTAATTCAGCCCGCATCTTCTCCAGAATTCAACGTCTTTCCTTTAAGTGGTTAGACTCTGGTTCGGAGGACACCGTTACTGCCACTGTCCAAGAATCCTCATGTTTCACTGTCAATTACACGGCTTGCTATGGTATTAACTCTTCCGGCATGTCCAAGACGTGCGCTAATTCACTCCTGGGCGGAAGCGTGAGATCGCCCTTCCCAAGGTTGACACGTCGCACTGGTACATTTCCGTCATGAACAGTAACTAATGTCCTCGCAACGAGAAGCCCTGGAGGTAGCTGTGCCACAAAAGCTGGCTCTATCTGGACTTCAACTACTTCAAGAGGGATACAGGCTCGAATAGGCAGAGTGATCACAGTTTGACCTGGTGGTACAACAAGGTTGGCTGCAGCCGAGACGATCACCTTAGGCCGGTTTCACATTTGCGTTTAGGGCCGCAGCGACGGCCTGTGCACCGCCGCCGCTAAGCCCCGCCCCTGCCGTGCCTCCACCGGTAGCTCCGCCTCCGGGCGCATGACGCTGCATGCGTCCCCTATCTTGATCACTGAGGATACAGGCCGTGCGCGGTATGCGTTTGGCGGCGCTTGTGTCCTTTTGACGGTGCACCAAGCGCAACCAAATTGCAACAGGTTGCGTTTGGCGCTGGTCGGCGCACCGTCAAAAGGACGCAGGTGCCGCCAAAACGCATACTGCGCACGGCCTGCGTCCTCAGTGATAAAGATAGGGGACGCATGCAGCGTCATGCGCCCGGAGGCAGAGCTACCGGCGAAGGTGCGGCAGGGGGCGGGGCTTAGCGGCGGCCGTGCGCAGGCCGATGCTGCGGCCCTAAACGCAAATGTGAAACCGGCCTTACCCAGTGCTTTTCCTTCACTTGAGGTTTCTTGGGCCTGGGCCACCCGGATCAATTGTTGGAACACTTTCTTCTGAGAGGTACATGGGCTCCACCGATTGAGAAACGCATCAGCTGTCTCGTTGACCAGGATGTTTCCAAGCTCTTTCAACACGTTCATCCCTAAAGTCACAGCGGGGTCATTGCCAGAGTTCCCAACGGTCAATACAACTCCTTTTTGGACCATATTTTTGCGCACACAGTGATTTGCATCCAGACCATCCCTGCGAACAGGATGGGCAACTGATTAGCAGCTATCAACTTGATCACGGGGCCCCATTCAGGTCGCATCGTCTGGGGGAAATGACTTATGAAGTAGGTCTTGGGCATAGTGGTCACTTGTGAACCGGTATCAACCAAACAGCGGATGGCCCGACCATCCATTTCAGCCCTAACAAAAGGACTCAGGGAAACTAAACTTGTGGGACTTTTTGCTCTCCTCGACTGCTTAGGCTCCAGGAGGTATCCCCCTGCCACGGAGCATCCTCCCCGAGCAAAATGGCCAGTACCTCCACAGTTGTAAGAGGTCGGCTGCTCTTCTATACGAAGCGCATTCATGTAGTGTGTCACAGACTCCCCCTCCCTTTAACACATTGCTTGCAGACCTCATATAATGCTAAGAAAACAAGTTCATAATTATTTAGAAACAACAATACTAATGTTTTAACTCAGGAAGAGTTCAGAAATCAATATTTGGTGGAATAACCATGATTTGTAGTCACAGCTTTCATGCGTCTTGGCATACTTTCCACCAGTCTGTCACACTGCTTTTGGGTGACCTTATGCCACTACTGGTACAAAAATTTAAGCAGTTCTTCTTTGTTTGATGGCTTGTGACTATCCATCTTCCTCTTCTTTATATTCCAGAGGTTTTTAATGGGGTTCAGGTCTGGAGATTGGGCTGGCCATGACAGGGATTTGATGTGGTGGTCCTTCATCCACACATTGATTGACCTAGCTGTGTGGCATGGCACATTGTCCTGCTGGAAAAACCCATCCTCAGAGTTGGGGAACATTGCCTGAGCAGAAGGAATCAACTGTTTTTCCAGGATAACCTTGTATGCGGCTTGATTCATACGTTCTTCGCAAAGATTAACCTGCCCAATTCCAGCCTTGCTGAAGCATCCCCAGATCATCACGGATCCTCCACCAAATTTCACAGTGGGTGCAAGACACTGTGGCTTGTACGCCTCTCCAGGTCTCTGTCTAACCTTTAGACAACCAGGTGTTAGGCAAAGCTGAAAATAAGACTCATCAGAGATTACCTTACTCCAGTCCTCTATGGTCCAATCCTTATAGTCTTTGGCAAACCTCAGCCTGGCTTTCCTTTGCTTCTTATTGATGAAAGGCTTTTTTCTATTGTTACATGACTTGAGCCCTGCCTCTAGGAGCCTGTTACGAACTGTTCTTGCCGTTCACTTCACCCCAGCTGCTATTTGCCATTCCTTTTGTAGGTCACTTGATGTCAGCCTGTGGTTTCTGGGTGACATTCAAATAAGATGATGGCCATCCCAGTCAGTGGAGTGTCATTTTCGTCCTCTGCTGGTCTGTAGCTTTGCTGACACCAATGTTTGCTGCTTGACCTTGTTGTAATGGACTACCATTTTAGAAATTTTAAGGATGGAGGCAACATGACGCTCACTGTATCCCTCTGCTAGTAAAGCAAGAATTGAGCCCTTCTTTTCTTCACTAAAGTCTTTTCTTTTCAACTCCTTTGGCATGGTTGTTATTTCTTCATTTCTATTACTTTTGGGCTCTTACTAGCATTTGTTTTGCCATCCTGCTTGTGAGGATTGTGAAGACCACAGCAGGGTTTTTAATACTTTTCTTAAATAAGATTTGGTGCAGGTGATCACTTAATCAGAAGCACACTTTGCCCTTGTGTAAATGCAAAATATGGAGTTAAAGAAGATTTATTTTGGAAAAATGTTTTTTTTATTTCCACGGTTCTACGCTATAAACTCCTGTGAAGCACCTGGGGGTTCAAGCTGCTCAATACACATTTCCAAAATGGTGTCACTTGTGGGGGGTTTCCACTGTTTAGGCACATCAGGGGCTCTCCAAACACGACATGGCGACTGCTAATTATTCCATCAAATTTTGCATTCCAGAAGTCAAATGGCGTTCTTTCCCTTCCTAGCCCTGCTGTGCGCCCAAACAGTAGATTTCTCCCACATATGGGGTATCAGCATACTCAGGAGAAATTGCACAACAAAATGTATGGTCCATTTTCTCCTGTTACCCTTGCGAAAATAGGACAAAATTAGGTCTAAAGGAAAATTTTTGTGAAAGAAAAGTAAATGTTTATTTTTCACTCCACATTCCTGTGAAGCACCTGAAAGGTTAAAAAAAAAAAAAAAAACAAAAACTTCTTGATTGTGGTTTTGAGCACCTTTAGGGGTGCAGCTTTTAGAATGTTGTGACTTTTGGGTATTTTCTATCATATAGACCCCTCAAAGTGACTTCAAATGTGATTTGGTCCCTAAAAAGATGGTTTTGTAAAATTTCTTGGAAAAAAAAAAAAAAAAAAGAAATCGCTGGTCAACTTTTAACCCTTATAACTTTCAAGCAAAAAAAAAAAATTTGGTTACAAAATTGTGCTGATGTAAAGTAGACATGTAGAAAATGTTATTTATTAACTATTTTGTGTGATCTGACTCTGATTTAAGGGCCGAAAAATTAAAAGTCTGAGAATTGCAAAATTTTCAAGATTTTTGCCAAATTTCCGTTTTTTTTCCCTACAAATAAATACAAGTCATATCGAAGAAATGTTGCTCCTATCATGAAGTACAATATGTCACGAGAAAACAATCTCAATCATTGGGATCCGCTGAAGCGTTCCAGAGTAGTAACCACATAAAGTGACAGTGGTCAAGAATTGTAAAAATTGGCCCGGTGGATGGAAAGAGCCAATTCACGTCTATGGGCCTGTGAAAAACACATACAGTGCATGGATATCAGCTGTGTGCTGTCCCCATTTAATATCGCAAAGGATAGGAGAAATCTCCCATGATGAGGGTAGGGATGTCACAGGAGAGAAAATGTGGAAGCCAAGAGGCAAAATGATCCAGGAACTGATGGGAGGGGCCGGGAGGACGATACACCACTGCCACTCGCATGGAGAAGGGGGTGTAGAGTCTGACGGCATGGACCTCAAAAGAAGGGAAGACTAGTGAGGGTAGTTGAGGGATAACCTGAAAGGTACATTTTGGTGATAGGAGCAGACCAACGCCTCCACCTGCTCTTTTGTCTGATCTTGGGGTATGAGAGAAGTGTAGCCCCCCGTATGAAAGAGCAGCAGCAGCGGTAGTGTCTGACTGCTGGATCCAGGTTTCAGTAAGAGCCAGGAGTTAAGAGAATTAGAAAGGAAAAAGTCATGAGTGAAGGAGAGTTTGCTAATTATGCAAATTGTCTCTTCAGAGAGGAAGAGGACTAGAACTCTAGTGCCACCTATTGGAAGTAGCAATCCTAAAAGTCAATGTTGACCCTTTAACGAGCCTAGTTACATGACTTAGGATAAAAGCCAAGCCAGAATCTCCATTTGCAGACACTGTGTTTCGGGTACTGCCCCTCATCAGTGCAAAGTGGGAGATCTGGTTTGGCTGTGAGAGAGGCGTCTGACCGATATCCAAGAAGTATCATTTCTCCTTGCGGAGAATGACATGCTAAGCATGCCAAGGTGAGGAGACTTAAAGCCGCAATGCTCCTCTGGAAAATATGCTAATTATGCAAATTGTCTCTTCAGAGAGGAAGAGGACTAGAACTCTAGTGCCACCTATTGGAGGTAGCAATCCTAAAAGTCAATGTTGACCCTTTAACGAGCCTAGTTACATGACTTAGGATAAAAGCCAAGCCAGAATCTCCATTTGCAGACACTGTGTTTCGGGTACTGCCCCTCATCAGTGCAAAGTGGGAGATCTGGTTTGGCTGTGAGAGAGGCGTCTGACCGATATCCAAGAAGTATCATTTCTCCTTGCGGAGAATGACATGCTAAGCATGTCGAGGTGAGGAGACTTAAAGCCGCAATGCTCCTCTGGAAAATATGCTAATTATGCAAATTGTCTCTTCAGAGAGGAAGAGGACTAGAACTCTAGTGCCACCTATTGGAGGTAGCAATCCTAAAAGTCAATGTTGACCCTTTAACGAGCCTAGTTACATGACTTAGGATAAAAGCCAAGCCAGAGAGTTTGTTACACACTGAGCGAGAATTCCAAAGTGCACAATTAAGAGACAGATGGCATGCAGGGAATATTAATAAGATTAGAGGGGTTTCTGAGTGTAGCAGTTGGGCGACAACCCTGGCACACCCTGCAAACACGTTTCCTGCAGCGGTGCTCCAGGTTAGGCCGCTTTCACACTTCAGGCTTTCGGTATCCGGCATGGTGCGGCGAAAAACCGGACTACCGGATCCTTCTTTCTGCCGGATTTATTCCTGGCAGAGAAAGTTTCCGGGCATGCGCAGTGCGAAAAACCGGTCCGGCATTGGGAAAAAACGTTGCATGCAACGTTTTTTCCAATCGCCGGACCGGCTATTTTCTCCAGATCCGGAAAAAAACGGACGCGCCGCATTGCCATCCGGCGCAATGCGGCACCAATGAAACAGCACGGGAAAAAGCCGGATCTGGTCGTAACAGGCGCCGGATCCGGCAGTCTGGTTTCTCGTCGCACCATGCCGGATACCGAAAGCCTGAAGTGTGAAAGTGGCCTTAAGGTACTGTCACACTAAGCGATATCGCTAGCAATAATCGTTCGGTAAACGACACTGTCAATCTGGCACTGAAGTAAATTTTGGATTATACAGATGAACTGCACTCATATGTCCGGATTCTTTTCATGGACTTTAGCTCAGCGTTCAATACCATTGATCCGAATTTACTTCATAAGAAAATGGTAGCTCTTGGAGTCCCTCTCAACTTATGCTTGTGGATTTATAACTTCCTGACAGCCAGGATACAGAGTGTAAAAGTTGGACCATTCACTTCGGACACCTTGGTCCAAACATCGGGGCACCTCAGGGGTGTGTTTTGTCCCCGTTACCGTTTTCTCTCTATACGAATGATTGCATCTCTTCAGCAGACTCAGTAAAAATCTTGAAATTTGCCAATGATATGACACTGATTGGTCTCATCAGGGGAAATGCTGAAGACTTGTATCGGAGTGAGGTGAAAAGAATATGTGACTGGTGTAAAGCCAATAATCTTGTACTCAACACTAAAAAAAACTGCTGAGATGGTTGTGGATTTTAGGAAAGATCAACATGAGATACTTCCAATCTACATCCATGACGAAGTGGTTCTTAGGGTCACAGAGACCAAATTCCTTGGTGTTATCTCTCATGATGTTAAATGGGGGAAAAACATGGATGCTGTTATAAGAAAAGCACAACAGAGGATGTTCTTCCTGCGTCAGCTGAAAAGATATGGTTTGTCTAAGAATCTGCTGATCTTGTTCTTTAATGCTGTCATCAGATCTGTGATTTGTTCCTCTCTGATAGTCTGGTATGGGGGAGCCACTGCGCATGACAAACTCCGCTTACAAAGGACTTTCAGAACAGCAGAGAGAATTATAGGTTCCCCCCTGCCTAAAATCCAGGATCTTTATGATAACAGTATTCGATCCCACGCATTGAAAATTTCATCCGATCCCTCTCACCCGGGACACTCCTCATTCCAACTACTCCCTTCAGGACGTCGCTTCAGAGTCCCCAAATGCAGCACCAACCGCCATATGAACAGCTTCTATCCACTCTCTGTTCAACAATTAAATCGTCATGTGTAGACTATATACTGTATCTGTCTTCTTAGATGTTACTTGTTGTATCTGTTGTTATATATTATGTTG
Source organism: Dendrobates tinctorius (assembly GCF_039654945.1). NCBI lineage: Eukaryota > Metazoa > Chordata > Amphibia > Anura > Dendrobatidae > Dendrobates > Dendrobates tinctorius. The sequence goes on from NW_027361767.1 coordinate 147,724, forward strand.
CCTCTTTGCCACAAAGAATTCCTTGTATATATGTAATATGTACTTGGCGATAATAAATTTGATTGATTGATATCGCTATAACTTGTGATGTTATAGCGATATTGCTAGCGATATTGCTGTGTGTGATACTTACCTACAATACGCTCCCCCGCTGGTGATCGCGCGAGAACGTTCAGCACTGTTTCTCGTCGTCAGCTTCCTGCGGCGCTTCCTGTGGAGAGACGAGCGTGGAGCAGGGCGGGAGGACGCAGGATCGCCTCGTCTGACAGGTAAGTAGCGACCCCCGTCCCCAGCGATGTCGCTGGTGAGATCTGCCTGTGTGGCAGCTCACTAGCGACCACTTAGCGATGTACCAGCGATCCTGACAGCGTCATATCGCTGGTCGGGATCGCTGGTACATCGCCAAGTGTGACAGTACCTTTAGCCGAACGTCTGTGGAGAAAATCCAATCTACACGAGGATTTCATCCATTATAAGTTTATGCTTAGAACATACAACATTGCCCTTCACCTCTCCAAACAAGCCTATTTCAACACCCTCATCCCCTCACTGTCCAATAACCCTAAACATCTCTTTGACACTTTTCATTCTCTACTCAACCCAAGAGTACAGGCCCCAACCACGGAGCTCCGAGCTGACGATCTGGCCAATTACTTCAAGGAAAAAAATTGACCAGATCCGACAGGAAATTATCTCCCAATCACCTCATACCATGCACTGTCCTCCCTCCCCCACTGCATCTAGCTCACTCTCTGAGTTTGAACCAGTCACAGAAGTAAGCAGGCTCCTTGCACCTTCTCGCCCAACCACTTGCACCAGTGACCCATTTCCATCACATCTCCTCCAGTCCCTTTTCCCTGCTGTCACCCCTCACCTAACTAAAATATTTATCCTCTCTCTCTCTTCTGGTATCTTTCCCTCCTCATTTAAGCATGCCATCATACATCCACTACTTAAAAAACCATCCCTCGGCCAAAACTGTGCCGCTAACTATAGACCTGTCTCAAATCTTCCCTTCATCTCTAAACTCCTGGAACGCCTGGTCCACTCCTGTCTTATCCGCTATCTCTTTGATAACTCTCTTCTCGACCCTCTCCAATCCAGTTTCCGCTCCTTACACTCTACTGAAACTGCCCTCACTAAAGTCTCTAATGATCTTCTAACAGCTTAATCAAATGGTCACTACTCCATGCTAATTCTCTTGTCTCTCTGCAGCATTCGACACTGTGGATCATCAGGTCCTCCTCACTATGCTCCGTTCCATTGGCCTCAAGGATACCGTTCTCTCCTGGTTCTCCTCCTATCTCTCTGACCGCTCCTTTACTGTATCTTTTGCCGGCTCCTCCTCCTCTCATCTTCCCCTTACTGTTGGGGTTCCTCAAGGATCGGTTCTAGGCCTCCTCCTCTTCTCCTTGCACACTGCCCCTATTGGTAAAACAATCAGTAGATTTGGCTTCCAGTACCATCTCTATGCTGATGACAACCAGTTATACGCTTCTTCTCCTGACATCACACCAGCCTTTCTAGAAAACACCGGCGATTGTCTAAACGCTCTGTCTAATATGTCCTCACTATATCTGAAACTGAACCCGTCAAAGACTGAACTCCTGGTGTTTCCTCCCTCTACTAATGTACCTATACCCGACATTGCCATTTCCGTGTGTGGTTCCACTATTACTCCCCAGCAACAGGCCCGCTGTCTGGGGGGGGGGGGGGTCATGCTTGATTCCGAGCTTTCCTTTGCCCCCCACATCCGATCACTGGCTCGCTCTTGTCATCTGCACCTCAAAAACATTTCTAGAATTCGACCTTTTCTTACTTTTGACTCAGCAAAAACTCTTACTGTGTCTGTTATTCATTCTCGTCTCGACTATTGTAACTCTCTTCTAATCGGTCTCTCTCTTACCAAACTCTCCCCTCTCAAATCTGTCTTGAATGCTGCAGCCAGGATCATATTCCTCACCAATCGTTACACTGATGCCTCTACCTTGTGCCAGTCATTACACTGGCTACCCATCCACTCCAGAATTCAGTATAAACTTATTACCCTCACCCACAAAGCCCTCCATGGCTCAGCACCACCCTACATCTCCATCATTTCAGTATACCACCCTACCCGCACCCTCCATTCTGCTGATGACCTGAGGTTAGCATCCTCAATAATCAGAACCTCCCACTCCCGTCTCCAAGACTTTACACGTGCCGCGCCAATTCTTTGGAATGCACTTCCCAGGTCAATACGATTAGTCCCCAATCCCCACAATTTTAAGCGTGCCCTGAAAACGCATTTATTCAGACTGGCCTATCGCCTCAACACATTAACCTAATCTATCCCTATGTGGCACAGCCAAAAGTTTTACCATAACCAGGTTCCACGCATCATGTTCCCACATGCTTTACGCATCCATTAGCCCTCTGTGTCTGTACTGTTACACACTTAACATTATGGCTGGTCCATACAATCAGGGCAACTGTTACCACCCACCTTTCGTGTCTCCCTTTTTTCCTCATAGATTGTAAGCTTGCGAGCAGGGCCCTCTTTCCTCTTGGTATCTGTTATGATCTATGTGATTATTGTTAGGCTGTAATGTCTATTGTCTGTACAAACCCCTCCGAAATGTAAAGTGCTGCGGAATATGTCGGCGCTACAGAAATAAAATGTATTATTATTATAGGAGAAGCTTGGAAATGTATTTATCCATCCGTGAAAAACACTGATGGTAAAAAACTACACCCAGCCCAAATACTGATGACACTATTACCATTTTTTTTCACCTACGTGCTTAAACATGCATGTGTGAATGAGGCCTTATCGGTGCAGGATTCACTTTGTGAGAAAGTAGACAAAATCATTGTTTTACTGATTTTTTTTTTCCCTTGCTGCTGCAGTACATTACAATGCCAGCAGGTGGCAGACCAGTCCATCATAGGTTTATGTGTGCCATCCTTCCATAGTTCCATGGCTTTTATCCTAAGTCATGTAACTAGGCTCGTTAAAGGGTCAACATTGACTTTTAGGATTGCTACCTCCAATAGGTGGCACTAGAGTTCTAGTCCTCTTCCTCTCTGAAGAGACAATTTGCATAATTAGCATCCTTCCATAGTGTAGCGATGTAACAGAGCTGCACCTAGCACCAGGACCAAAGCCTAAATTGATACACTATTTGTTTTCTCCACCATGTGTGCTTGAAATTTTGTGACGTCTCATGTCATTTCATTGCTAGTGTAACATGCGGAAAAATTATCAGATGAAATTCTGCAGAGGAAAACTCATCCTCGCGAGGGCAGCGGCAGCATCTCTAACACAAAGTCACGCCAGCTCAGCTGTTCACAAACAGGAACGTTTTATTCTTGAATATTGATGCATTTTAGAATGGAAATGACAAATATGTTGACGTTAACGGCACTAAAAGATGCAAACACCTCTGAAATACTCTGTGCTGCTGATCACCCTGCTCTTCCTACTATCTATAACCTCCCATCATGGCAACTAAAAAAAAAAGTAACAGGGCACGATTCTGTTTATCACATGCCTGGACAGATCACTGTCTCTAACAAGATCAGCACACAATCCTGAAATACTCTGTGCCCCAGAGTGTCATTTTTTAAATTTTATTTTTTCATTTTTTTCAGTCCAATAAATACAAAAACACCCCCCACCCCCCAAATGGAAATGAAATTCTGTGGTTTAGACATGCAAAGGATAAAGAAAAATAAATAAATTTATAATTTGGTGAAGTATCTTGACCCCAACTCCTGTCCTGCTGAACTGAGCCAGGTGAGAGGGGTACACACCAATTATCAGCTCAGTAGGCACGGGAGTCAGCGCCGAGAGGAAACGACCCAATCAGGGATCCGCGGGGAGCGGGCGTCTGAGCCGCGGAACTTAGCCACTGTGAACACGTGGGATCAGACTGTTCACAGGCCAGCTAAGCCCTGCACCTCAGATGCCACAAGGGGGCAGACTGGAGCCAGACCTGTATGAAAAAAAGATCACCGGATCCCCCACTTATAACTGCGCCCTGTATCTCGTCAAAAATGGACTTTGTGACTGATCCAGTTTCTGGGAGTTTTTCATTTCTTGGAGCACTTTAAGAGTTTTTTTTGCAGCTTTTTGATTGGACAGTGCCTTGTTTGGAGAACTTTCCATATCAGGAAACATCAAAAAAGTGACATGCACTTTATTTGCTTCCATCAGATGCTTTAAAAAAAAAAAAAAAAACACAACACGAAAGAAAGAAAAATGGTTAAAAAAAACTTAAACTTTAACCTGCAAATTGGTTTTCCAATAGAACTGATAAGGATTGTCAGGAGTTTTTCCGCTTCAATAAACAAAACCAAAAACAATCCAATGGGACGGAAGTCCTACTGAAAAGTAAAAAAATGGGGGAACACGAAGTGATATGAAAAATAATACATTTTTTTGGATAATTACATGATCACAAAGTATACAATAATCCATAGTAGAAGAGAGACCAAACTAAAAGGGACAAGTATCAGGCAATATTCAGCTACTATCGTGATACAAAAAGGATATCAAAATTCTCCTGATGCAGAAGTCATGAATACCTCTTTTTTTTTTTTTTTAACTTTATTCAAACAATGAAGAAACTCCTTGTTGCAAAACCGCTGACAAAAACCTCAAAAAGGCAACCGGGCATCTTCCCATTGACTTGTATTGTAGAGTATAGAGCGTCTTCAGAGTGGAATATGACAGGAGAACGGACTGGTCACTTTTAATTTCATGGAGTCTTTGGAAAACTAAAAGTAGTTTTACGTATAAATGTGAACGTTTGTTCTTTTGACTGTTTTATGAGCGCTTTTTCAGGGGAATTTTAAGGGTGTGTGCACACGCTGCGGATTCTGCTGCGGATCCGCGGCGGTTTTGGTCCTGCGGTGTGCACACTACCATTATATCCTATGGGAAATGGAAACCGCAGTGCAGACGGTGCGGATTTGCTGCGGTTTCTAGTCCGCAGAAAGAATTGACATGTCAATTCTTTCTGCGGATTCCGCTGCGGTTTACCATCTCCTCCATTGTAGAGGTGATAAACCGCAGGCTAATCTGCAGATAAACTGCAGCGTGTGCACACACCCTAAGAGTGAAACCACTTAAAAAAAAAAAAAAAATGTTGTGTGAACACAGCCTTAAAAAGGTAGGGAACTAGATCCACACTATACCCCTCTGGTGAAATCAGGATGGAGAGGGTTGTGATGAGGTGGCCGCAGGACACAAACCGTCGGCGTCGGGACTGTTACTTGCCGTTAACAACAACTAGAGAACGTTCACTTATTTCTTTCACGTCACACACATATGATACCACATATACCTGCCGAAGGTCACAGAGAGAGGTTTGGTGAAAGCTCTTCCTGCGGCTCCATCTGAGGAGCGACGCTCTGTAGAAAGTGCAGCTTCCAGTTGGAAATCCCTGGCAATGTGATTTATCACTTCAATATAAAAAATCCCATGTCCAGGAATCCCCCTCCGTCAGCAACAAGGGTCAATATGAGGGTGGCAGTGTAGGCGGTGACCTGCAAGAAAAGGAAAGGGTTAAGAGCAGGGGACACTGGTTTATAAGTCAAGTGTGATCACATCCGAAGGGAACCACCCAACGTCTGTTTCAGGCGGATTCTGACCTAGAACCTGCTTGAAAAAGAGCTAAATACCACCACGAACATACTGCAACGTAAAGCTGACACGCTGCGCACACGCTCCGCTTTATGTCACATATTTTAACCACTTCTGCTCTGAATTCGCCTCAGAAACGCGACCGCTGGCATCTTCCTAAAGCAGCTACTGTCTGGGAAAGCTCAGCATCTACAGTATACGACGCTGAAACTCTTCCAAAGCAGAAAACTGCTCAAAGACGCTTCAAAAAAAACTCCATGTGCCCTTAGAATAACTGCGTGTTCACACTGAGCCTCCATGCTTAGTTTTTGAAGAGGATTTGTGGAGTTTCTGCACCAAAACCTCCTAAAAGAAATTCAGTGTGAACATGCCCTAACATTGTGAGCGAGGCACAGGCCTGCCCCTGCAGTGTTCTCCACCCCGAGATGCCCCCTATAGGTGCGGCCCCCTCAGGTGCAGGAGCACGGGCAAACATTAACCCCTTCATGACAGCCAATTCGTCTTTTTACTGACCTGAGCTATAACAGACTATCATCCCTATACAGGTGACAATCCAGCAGCTGTCGGCTGTCCACTATAGCTGACAACTTGCTGTATCACAAATGACCGGTGTTGGCACCGTCCATATCTGTTTAACCCTTTAGTTGCTGCTGTCAAAAGTGACTACATCAAATAAATGGTTAACAGATTGTGGGGGCTTGCACTTTAATCTAACTGACACATCGAGATCATGATTGTGTGGTCCTGATGTTTGCCATAGCAGGTCATGGCAAAATAGCGGCCTTAGAGACTCCCGGCTATTGCGTTCAGGTCAGAAGTTAGCGACATTTAGGTGGTAAACAAACTTTTTAATTCCTGCTATACCACTTTGCATTAATTCCTGAAAATCACCTGAAGGGTTAATAAACTACCTGACAGCAGTTTTCAATATGTCAGGGGGTGCTGTTTTTAAAATGGTATTACTTTTGGGATTTTCCAATATATAGGACCTCCAAAGTCACTTCAAACTTGGATAGGTCCCTCAAAAAATAAATTTTGTAAATTTCCTTGAAAAAATGAAAAGTTACTGCTACATTTTTAAACCTCCTAAAAGGCTAACAAAATAAATTAGTCTTAAAAATGGTACAGATGTAAGGCATGCATGAGGGAAGTGTTATTTATTAATGTTTTTCTGTGGTATGACTATCTGGAGTAGGCTGTGTGCACACGCTGCGGGTTCCGCAGCGGATTTGGCTATGGGAATAAAAAAACCGCAGTGCAGACGGTGCGGATTTTTCCGCGCAGTTTTCCTGAGGTTCTGAAACCGCAGAAAGAATTGACATGTCAATTCTTTCTGCGGATTCCGCTGCGGTTTACCATCTCCTTTATTGTGGAGATGAAAAACCGCAGAGCAATCCGCAGGTAAAACCGTGGGTCTTCTGACCTGCAGATTTACCTGCGGATTTTACAAAATCCACGTGGCCAAATCCGCACCCCAATCCGCAGCGTGTGCACACAGCCTAAAAGGGATAATCATTCAAAATTTGAAAACTGCAAATTTTTTTTTACATTTTTGTCGAGTTTCTGATATTTTTTTTTATAAACACAAAACATATCAATCTAAATTATAACGTGCCACGAAAAAACAATCTCAAAATCACTGGGATTTGTTAAACCATTCCAGAGTTACGACCACATAAAGTGACATTGGTCAGAATTTAGAAAATTGGCCCGGTCACGAAGGGGTTAAAGAAGTATGGCGCTTTAATTCGCACACAATATCGTTTAGATCAGCATTCTGTATAACGAAGGAAGGATTAGGTACACCACCTCAGTTACCAGTATCACACACGATCAGATTAGATACACCGCCTCAAGATACTTTATCACATATGACTGGATTAGATACACAGCTCAGTATACACTACAATACATACAGTGGCATGCAAAAGTTTGTGCACCCCTAGTCAAAATTCCTGTTATTGTGAACAGTTAGTCCAGCTGAAGATGAAATGATCTCTAGAAGGCCGAAAGTTACAGGTGACAGATTTCCTTGTAGTTTAGGCAAAAAAAAAATATATTTTCATCTTTTAAAAATTACAAAAAGGAAAATGGGCCGATGATAACGTTTGCACGCTTAGTATCTAGTACCACTCCCCTTTTGCAAGTATCACCGCTAGTAAACGCTTTTTGTAGCCAGCCAAGAGTCTTTCAGTTATTTGAGGGATTTTCATCCATTCTTCCTTGGAGAATTCCTCCAGTTCTGTGAGATTCCTGGGTCGTCTTCCATCCGCTGCTATTTTGAGGTCTAAGCACAGATTTTCAATGATGTTCAGATCAGGGGACTGTGAGGGCCATTGTAAAACCTTCAGCTTGCGCCTTTTTTTTTTTACGTATGTTTAGGATCATTATCCATTTGTAGGAGCCTTTTTTTTTTTTTTTACAGATGGGGAACATTTCACAGGTAGAAGGAAGAATGGATTCAATGAAATTTCAACAAATTCTACGTTTGCACCTAGAATTTGTTGAAATTTCATTGAATCCATTCTTCCTTCTACCTGTGAAATATTCCCCATGCCATTGGCTGCAACAGAACCTGAAGATCTTTTGCAATCCTACGAGCAGCTCTCACTTAAATTTTGCTTGGTCTTCCTGACCTTATCTTTACCTACACTGTTCCTGGTTGCTGCCATTTCTTAGTTACATTTCAAACTGAGGAAAAGCTGCTGTTTTTTTGGCACAAGGTAAGAGGAGGCTGGGTTTTATAGAGCTGGGAAATGTGCACCACCTGGACTTTCCTAATGATGGTAGGGTTATGGCTTGTAAACTAACAGGCTAAGGCTACTTTCACACTTGTGTTAGGAGGCGCAGGGCACGGCCGCTGTGCAGCTCCGCCCCCTCTGGTCAGCTCCTCTTATGGGCGCATGACGCTGCATGTGACCTGCGTACCCTCTCGTTAGCATTGGGTACGCAGGCCGTGCGCTGGTATGCTTTTGCCGGCGCATGTGCCCTTTTGACGGTGCATTGAGCGCACCAAAATGCAGCATGGTGCGTTTGGCGCACGTTGGCGCACCGTCAAAAGGGCACATGCGCCTGCAAAAGCATACCAGCGCACGGCCTGCATACCCAATGCTAATGATAGGGTATGCAGGTCACATGCAGCGTCATGCGCCCATAGGAGGAGCGGCAGGGGGCGGAGCTGGACAGCGGCCGTGCGCTGCACCTCCTAACGCAAGTGTGAAAGTAGCCTTAATAAGGTCTGAACCTTGGTCAAAGTTATCCGAGCACACAAATATCCAAGGTGCAAAAACGTTTGCATCGGCCCATTTTCCTTTGTCATTTTTAAAATGAAAAAAAAAAAAAAAAAAAAAAAACCCACACAACACCACACACACAATATATTTTTTTTTGCCTAAAATGCAAATAAAATCTGTCATCTGTAACTTTAGGCCTTTTAGAGATCATTTCATCTTCAGCTTGCTGAACTGTTCACAATAACATGAATTTTGACCAGGGGTGCACAAACTTTTACATGCAACAGTAACAAAATTACACACACCAGATCATTAAACAGTATTACACAGGATAGGATTAGATACACGGCTCAGCATCACGCAGGATAGGATTAGATACACTGTTCAGTAGTCAGTATCACACAGGATAGGATTAGATACACGGCTCAGCAGTCAGTATCACACAGGATAGGATTAGATACACGGCTCAGCAGACAGCATCACACAGGATAGGATTAGATACACGTCTCAGAAGACAGCATCACACGATAGAATTAGGTACACGGCTCAGCAGACAGTATCACACAGGATAGGATTAGATACTGTCTGCTGAGCCGTGTATCACACAGGATAGGATTACATACACGGCTCAGCAGACAGTATCACACGTAGTAGGATTAGATACACAGCTCAGCAGACAGTATCACACAGGATAGGATTAGATACACGGCTCAGCAGTCAGTATCACACAGGATAGGATTAGATACTGTCTGCTGAGCCGTGTATCACACAGGATAGAATTAGATATACAGCTCAGCAGTATCACAGGATAGGATTAGATACACGGCTCAGCAGACAGTATCACACAGGATAGGATTAGATACACGGCTCAGCAGTCAGTATCACACAGGATAGGATTAGATACACGGCTCAGCAGACAGTATCACACGTAGTAGGAATAGATACACTGCTCAGCAGACAGTATCACACAGGATAGGATTAGATACACAGCTCAGCAGACAGTATCACACAGGATAGGATTAGATACACAGCTCAGCAGACAGTATCACACAGGATAGGATTAGATACACAGCTCAGCAGACAGTATCACAGGATAGGATTAGATACACAGCTCAGCAGACAGTATCACACAGGATAGGATTAGATACACAGCTCAGCAGACAGTATCACACAGGATAGGATTAGATACACGGCTCAGCAGACAGTAACACATAGTAGGATTAGATACACGGCTCAGCAGACGGTATCACACAGGATAGGATTAGATACACGGCTCAGCAGACGGTATCACACATAGTAGGATTAGATACACGGCTCAGCAGTCAGTATCACACAGGATAGGATTAGATACACGGCTCAGCAGACGGTATCACACAGGATAGGATTAGATACACGGCTCAGCAGACAGTAACACATAGTAGGATTAGATACACGGCTCAGCAGACGGTATCACACAGGATAGGATTAGATACACGGCTCAGCAGACGGTATCACACATAGTAGGATTAGATACACGGCTCAGCAGTCAGTATCACACAGGATAGGATTAGATACACGGCTCAGCAGACGGTATCACACAGGATAGGATTAGATACACGGCTCAGCAGTCAGTATCACACATAGTAGGATTAGATACACGGCTCAGCAGTCAGTATCACACAGGATAGGATTAGATACACAGCTCAGCAGACAGTATCACACATTTCTTTTTAGCACAGCCTATAAAATCAGATTGTTGGGGTCTGACGAGTGTCCCTCCACCCTCCTGGGTTGCAGCCATGACGCCGGATGTTTAGTAGAGGTCTTTCCTGGTGTTACAGCTCAGTCCCATGGTATTTTTGGCCTAGTGCAGGATTGGGCCATCAATATGGTCGGCTCCGAGAACCTCTGTAGATGCACTGCAAACAGTATCACACGTGATAGGCTTAGATACACTCAGGAGAGTGTTTTATAGTGTAGTCTTACACGATGGAGGACGTTGTGCTGTGAAGATCTCTAATGGCCGCCATACACAAGGCCGAACCTGCCGGCTAAAATATGTATGGGGGCCCCTGACAAGTGACGTCGGGGGAGATAAGGATCAGTCATGTCCGATTTCTAACTGCCGTCCCTTTCTTCTACATGGGACAAGGCCGAGTGATGGTCCGGCTGGAAGTGTATGGGGCGTTATTCATCATCTAGTATAGGATGAATGGTGCAGACATTTTCCTGACAACCTTGGCAGTAGGTGCTGCAACATTGACAAGATTGGTTGTCAGTGTCACCCATCGTCCCTGATATCCAAATATAAGCTAAAGTAATAAAGAATAAAAAAAAAAAAAAAAAAAAAAAAAATGTTGAAATTAACGAGAGCCAACCCAACCTATGGCTGCTGAAACGAATATGCAAAACATACCGGCACAGTAGGAAAAAAAAGTGTTAACCGCATTCTATGTTCTGCTTTACTCTTTTACAATGATCAAATTTTACATAAAAAAAAAATTAATGTAGGCACATGCAATTTTTTTTTTTTAAAGTGTTCTTTCATGTTGCTTTCTATTTTGTTTTTTACGATCAAGTAAAAAAAAAACCAAAAGTTAAAATTTACAAGAGTTAAGCCAACGTGTAGGCGCCAAAAAAACGAGACAGGGAAAGCATTGTGGCTTAGAGAAGCTCGCTCTGCCAGACACAACAGTGTGGGATTAGTTACAGGAGGGCTCACGTCATCTCTATTAAAATTATAATCGTTCAAATGTGGCGCCCAAACCCCAGGGCGGTGTACGGAGCCAAGAAAAAGCCCAGATCCCAGCCGGCTCCTGGTAACGCTGTGAGGCCCACTCAGCCTGGCGTACGGTGGGCCCCGGCCGTCATTACACAACATCGTATGACCCGATTCATGCTAAGCCGCACGCAAAAAAAAAAAAAAAAAAATCTACTTTTCTATGGTGTCAGGAATTTGTCTGTGCTCAGCTTAAATATATATATTAAATAATTAAAAACATTAAAAAAAAAAATTAACAAGCTGATAGAAATTACGTAATGGCATTTTACATAACGCCACGTCTGCATTGCGGCTGCTCCATATCATATCTCCGCGTACTGCAGGCTTCCATGACAATCACGATTTTGCTTTTTGTTTTTTATTTTTAAACAAAAATTTTACAACTAAAATCGTTAAATGCTCATTAAAAGAAATACAAATTTTAATTTCACAGCAGCGACAGAATTTACTCATTGCATTACCCAGTGTATTATTTAAAAATTAAAAAAAAAAATAATTTTAATGAAACAGATTAAACAGCAGCAGAATTACTAATTGTTGCATTAAAAAGAAAAAAAAAAAAAAAAAAATTCTAATTCCACAGCGGCAACAGAATCACCACTTGCATAACCAAATATAATTATTTGTTTAAAAAAAAAAAAATAATTTCACAGCAGAATTACTAATTGCATAACCCAGATATACCCAACCATTAGTCTAAAAATATCGAATTTCACAGCAACAGAATTACCAATTGCATAACCATAATATAACCAATATTAGTTAAAAAAAAATAGAAAAATAATTATCATTTCACAGCAGAATTACTAATTGCATAAGCCTGATATAACCATTATTAATAAAGATAAAATAAAAAACATTTAATTGCACAACCTTAACATAACCATTAAAAAGAAATAAAATACTAATTTCACAGCATTGCATAACTCCATTGTACCTATTATTAAAAGAAAAAAAAAAAAAAAAAAAGAAAATAAGTCATTTTTGGGAAAATAATTAAAGTTAAAAAAAAAAAAAAAAAGTAATTACCCGGTAAGTAAAATAAACGAGAGCCAATGACGTGAGGGATTTTTCCTGGAGATCCGCTGCATCACGCCAAATTAGCGCTCGCGATAAGCACATGTATAACCTATGGGATAACGACTGATAGGAAATTTTGGACACACCCCATACATTTAGCCACTGGTTCGATGCCTGCGACATGGAGGCTCGTCCGGTCATAGGGACCCAAAATTGTCACAGCCATTAAAGCGGCCATCCATGCAATACTCACCTATACGCCCATGTACATCCTCGCCCTGGAGCCCCCCCATGCTGCTGCCAGCGCCGTCCAGCCCGCTCTGCCTCCAGACATAGGGAAATCCCTTTATACGCTGACACTTGCGTCATCACTACTCCTGCAGAGGGGGGCGGGGCTTATTACCGTATTTACAGGAATACGGGCCTCCGTCGCCAGTGCGCTTATTACACCGCGCCGCCCCATATTTGTTATTATGCTTTGCTTATATAGCGCTATCATATTCTGCAGCGCTGTACAGACATTATCATCGCTGTCCCCATTGTGCCTCACAGTTGAAATGCCCCATCTGCCCCTATATTATTGTTTATTATTATTATATAGCGCCATTGATTCCATGGTGCTGTACGTGAGAAGGGGATTACATACAAATTACAGATATCGTTTACAGTAAACAAATTTACAATGACAGACTGATACAGAGGGGAGAGAGGACCCTGTCCTTGCGGACTCACATGCTACGTACATATTCATATTTCTCTGGGTCTTAAATATGGAAAGCGGCAAAGCTGGAAAATGTCATAAATCAGCGTCTAAACATGGCGAATACAAAAAAAATGCACCATGTAAAAAAGATAAAAAATTAGATTTAATTCCTATTTTCAAAAAAAAACATACTGATCGGTTCGTTTGGAATTGAGGTTGCGAGCCCCAATGGGGAGAGGGAGCGACGTGAGCCGTGACGGTATATGCCGGGCGCTATAGAAAGGAATGCAAAAAAGGAGTCATTAAATGCAAAGCGCAGCCGGAAGGAAATACGGTAGTGGAGTCACTGTATACAGACAACGCTCCAAACAGTAGCCGAGGAGAAGACCCGCTCCACGCCCCGGTGACGTCACCACTACGCCTCACCATGGCGACAGCAAAACAAAGCTCAGACAGAGGGGGTGGGGGAGGGGACGGCGGGAATCCCTCATATCCGGAGTCCTCATTAACCCTTCCCTGCATCCTGGAGCAGAGGATTGGCACCAGCCTCCTGCACAAGCTGTAATAACACGGGTGCAGTGGGGAACTACAAGTGCCAACATGCCCACAAGGCTCGTCTACCGTGCTGCGGAATATGTTGGTGCTATAGAAATAAAATTCTTACAGCTGGAGCCTTCATGTAGAATAGATACAGGGGCGGACATATCAATGGTGCAACCTGTGCGGCCGTCCAGGGGCCTAGAGGTAAAGGGGCCACTGCTACCCCCAAAGCAGCGGGACTGAGCACTATGAGGAGCCCCGGGGCGGCGAGGGCCCAAATATTATCGCACGGGGCCCCTCCTGTCAGACAGTGGACTGAGAGACAGACACGGAGCACGCAGAGGCCACACCGGAGCCAGCCAAACTATCATCTATTGTCTATCATTATCTATTACCTATCAATCATCTTTCTTTCTATTCTCTCTATTGTACCTGATCGGTGCTGCATTATCAGATGTTCTGGATCAGACATGGAAAGTATGTGTAACCAGCTTGTATGGCCAGAACCTTCCAGCTGACAGTCTAGAACCACAAACACATATATATATATATATATATATATATATATACACACACACAGACACACAGCCGATGCCAATAATCTTTCTCCGCACGCAGCCCCGTGTATGCCGCGCTACCCCGGTACACCGCTCCCCCTGTTTGTTGTGCCTCCGGTGTTTGGTTTCCCGGTAACAGCAGGCTTGTGAGCCGTGAAGCGGAAGTTGTGCGCGGCCTCAGCCGCCGCCCCTCACTGCGCCCCCGCTACTAATAATGGCTGACAGACGCCGCGGCCTCCGGAGCTGTCCCCGGTATATTCCCGCCGGTGTCGCCCGGGAGGAGGCGCGGATGCACCGTGTGCAGTGGTGGCCGCCGTGTGCATTTATCACGCTCCTCTGCGCCATTTTCCAGGCGCCGCTTCCCGCCGGTCATTGTTTCCGGTCGCACACACGTTCCCGCCTTCGGACTGGTTAACCCCTTAGCAGCACAGGGTGACGCCACATAATAAAATAACAGTAATACAAGCGTTGTTTCCATGGCGACCAATCAGATCACAGCTTTATCAACAACGCTACAGACTAGGTTGCTAGGGACTGCGACCTGCGTTACGTAATAGGCGGAGTAATAAGGATGACAGAAAAGGGGAGGCGTTACTCAAAGCAACCAATCAGCTCACAGCTTTCAAACCTCCTCTAAGAAAATAAGGCTCACGTTGCCATGGGCAACCCCTGTGTTTTGCTGTGTAATAGCTTTATATCCCTGTCCCCAATGTGCGGTGTACTACATGTAGTCAGCGGGCGCTGGAGGCTGGGTACACATCCAATATAACCATCAATGCCTAAAAATATGTATCTCAGTGTCAGACAGGCCCGTTAACATTGCAGCCTCGTTAATGAGAAGTAACGAAGTGGCAAGAGAGCGCACTGTCAGTGAGTATTGTAAGGAGAGAACTGGTGAGCAGAGACCTGCGCCGCCCCCAAAACTATCATCTGTTTCAGGGGCAGATCTGGTCTCCACGCGCTGTGTTCTTTCCTTAGGCCGGGGTCACACTAACCTGCGCAAAATACGGTCAGTAGTTTACATGCGTAATACGGATGACAGACCCCTAAACAGTGCTCCGTATGTCATCCGTAATCAAGGTGTGGTCGCGTATTTTGCGCATGTCAGCATCCGTATGGCATCCGTATGGTGAGATTTTCTCGCAGGCTTGCAAAATGGACATATAATGGAGCCCTATGACAGGTTTAATAAAGAAACCAAAGAATAGATATAGACACATAGAATGCATATATATATATATATATATATATATATATATATATATATATATGTGTATTCTATGTGTATATATCTATTCTTTCTTTCTTTATTAAACCTGTCAGTGTGAGTTTACTGTATAGCGCACTGAATTGCCGGCTTTGCTAAAAGACACCGGGTGCGTATTTCTCGCAAGTCACATGTGTGGTCCGTGTGTAATCCGTATTTTTTGCGCACCCATAGACTTGCATTGGAGTACTACGGGCGTAGTACGCTGACAATCGCAGCATGCTGCGAGTGGCACGGAGCGTAGGATACTGAGGAGAAATATACGCCTGGTGCGAGGGACCCCATAGAGAATCATTGGTCCGTGTCTAATGCGTGCTTTTTACGCCTCTCACTCTCTCGTATTCCTCGCCAGTGTGACTCCGGCCTTACATTGTGCACTGACAGTGAGCTCTATGGCCAGTTCGTTACTTCTCATTAGAGCCGGCGAGGGAGCGCACTGTCACTATGCACTGAGAAGGATATTGCACAGTAAGATGCGATCTCGTGCTGAGCAGATTCCTTGTAATCTAGGAGGGTAGTGCCAGTATTGTTGTGAAGATGGTGCCCTGGAGTTTGGCAAGTGAGCGCTGCGAGAGTAAAGAGAGCGACTGATGTCCAGGGCAGTCACCAATACCAGTGTGGACGGATGGTATGACTGCAAGCTCCCATAACACCCACATAACCAATGCCCGTCAGAGAGTGCACCCAAAAAGAGTAATGAAGTCAGCACAGCGTCAGACGGCACTCGTTGTTATTCACCCCCGTAACAACTCCACCTGCAGTACCTGTCAGTATATGACGCTGTGTAGAGACCACACTGTACGCCCAGTGTATATGGGGTACGGCCCGTCCGCGGGGGATATGGGCAGCCCACCGGTGGAACGGCTGCAGCAGGGAACCTTATATGTCCCTGGCGACGGTATAATGCACTGGTGCTAATCCGGGGTGACATCACAGAGCTGGCGTGGAGAAGGGGAAGACGTGATACTCTGCATCCGGCTGGACACGGAAAGATTTACTCCCAAACCGGTCCACACTCGGATACTTTTTCCTTTCTGTTCTCACTCCTAGATTCACAAATCTAAAACAATGGGATGAGATAAAGGCTGTAAGAAGAGTCACCATGTCTCTATAATTGCAAGAACTACTGCATGGTAATATCATACACTGACTTCTATGGGAGTGTGTAGTGAGCATGCTCGGGGTCAGAAAACCATACATTGACTTATATGGGAGAGTGTCGCGAGCATGCTCTGGATCTGAGAACCATACACTGACTTCTATGGGAGTGTGTTGCGAGCATGCTCTGGGTCCGAGAACCATACATTGACTTCTATAGGAGTGTGTTGCGAGCATGCTCTGGGTCTGGGAACCATATACTGACTTCGATGAGAGAGTGTAGTGAGCATACTCAGGGTCCGAGAAGTCCGAGAACCATACATTGACTTAATTGGGAAAATGTTGTGAGCATGCTCTGGGTCTGATAACAATATATTGACTGGTATGGGAGGGTCTTGTGAGTAGTTTCTGGGTCCAAGAACCAAATACATATTCTGTGAGAGTGCTGTGAGCAAGCTCTGAGTCCGAGAACCATTCACTGGATTCTATAGGAAACTTTTGTGTACAGGCTCTGGGTCCAAGAATCATACATTGAATTCTATGGAAGAGTGTCGTGACCATGCTCTTGGTCCGGGAACCATACATTGCCTTCTATGGGAGAGTGTAGTGAACATGCTCTGGGTCAGAGAACCTTGCATTGGCTTCTATGGTGGAGTGTAGTAAGCATGCACTGGGTCAGAGAAGCAAATATTGACTTCTATGGGAGAGTGTTGTGAGCAAGCTCTGTGTCCAAGGACTGTACATTGACTTCTATGGCACAGTGTTGTGAGCATCACTACACTGTTATGGACATCCTCTGAGTCCAAGAATCATACATTGATTTGTATGGAAGTGTAGTGAGCATGCTTTGGATAATAGAAATATATAGTGACTTCTATGGCAAACTGTTGTGAGCAGGCTATGGGTTTGAGAGCAATACACTTACTTCTATGGGAAATTGCTGGGAGAATGCTTAGTGCCCTGGAACCATACACTGACTTCTATGGGAGAACATTGTGAGCATGCTCTATGTCCTAAAACCGTAGACTGACTACTATAAGAGAGTACTTTGGGCCTACTCGTGCACTGACTTCTATGGGATAGTGTTGGGAGAATGTTCTGTGTCCTAGAACCATAAATTGAACTCTATTTGAGAGCACTGTGAGCAGGCTCTGTGTCCTAGAATCATACACTGACTTCGTTGGGAGAGAGTTCTGAGCTTGCCCTGACTCCGAGAACCATACACTGACTTAATTGGGAGAATGTGTTTAGCATGCTTTGAATCTGACAATATATTGACTGGTATGGGAGGCTCTTGTGAGTAGTTTCTGGGTCCCAGAACCAAATTCGGACTTCTGTGGGAGTGTTGTGAGCATGCTCTGAGTCCAAGAACCATTCACTGACTTCTATAGGAAAGTTTTGTGTACAGGCTCTGGGTCCAAGAAGTATACATTTACTTCTATGGCAGAGAGTTGTGAGTATGCTCTTGGATGGAGAGAAATACATTGACTTCTATTGGAGAGAGTTGTGAGCATTCTCTGATTCCTAGATCCGTACATTAGCTTCTATGGGAGAGTGTTGTGAGAATGTTCTGGGTTCTAAAATCATAAAATGACTTTTATGGGACAGTATTATGAGCATGCTCTGATCTTAGAAACTAGACCCTAAACGAAAGTGATGATCAAAAGGCGGTGATCTCATAAAAAATATATTTTTTATTAGAACATTATTAAAATTCATATCGCCAAATATCAGACAAGGTGGAATTGTACAAAAACATTTGTCACTCACATAACTCATACGACGCTCAGGGACTCAGAGACAGGTCTATCAGATTAGTCAATAATCCAAAGAAATGCCGCTACATAGGTACACACAATTGATACCATAATAATAGCACTAAAATTAGCAAATAGTGGGGAAAAAAAACCAACCCACAAAGGTGGATCATTTATTAGTTAAATATCCAATTGCACAACCCCCAATGTGTAGCCTCAAGTAGTCCTATATAAATGCCACATACATATAAGCAGCCCATACTGAACTATAGGACAAACATTTCTGTCCATAACGCTGCCACACTGCACACCATCATTAGCCCATTAATCTCCTCCTCCCCACTATATACAGAATAACGGTACAATTTCCTAGGGATATGAGGGTGCAGCGTACTGTCTCCTCCCGGTCCTGCGCGTCCGCCCCGACGCGCGTTTCGGACTCCTTCTTCAAGGGGCCTTGATCTTAGAACCATAAACTGACTTTTATGGAAGAGAATTTTGAGCAAGCTTTGGGTCTGAGACTTATACATTGACTTCTATGGAAGAGTGTTGTGAGCATGGTCTGGGTCTGAGGACCATAAATTGACATATTTGGGTCTAAAAGCCATATATTGACTTCTATGAGAGAGTGTTGTGAGCATGCTCTGGCTCTCAAATCCATACATTGACTTCCTAGGGAGAAATTTGCGAGCGTGTTTTGGGTTTCAGAACCATACACTGACTTGTATGTACATTGCGTTCTATAGGAGTGCTGTGAGCATACCCTGCATCCAAGAATCATACACTGACTTCTATGGGAGAGTGTTATGAGCTTGGTCTGGAATCGGGAGCAATACATTGACTTTTGTGGGAAACTGTTGTGAGCATGCTCTGTGTTCAAGAACCATACACTGACTTCTATGGCAGAGTGTTGTGAGCATGCTCTGGGTTCGAGAGCGATACATTGATTTATATTGGGAAAGTGGAGTGTTGTGACCATGCTCTGGGGAGAGTGTTTTGAACAAGCTCTTGGTCCAAGAACCATACACTGACTTCTATGGGAGAGACTTGTGAGCATGCTCTATGTCCTATAATCATACATTGACTTCTATTGGAGAGTGTTGAGAGCATGCTCTGGGTCCAAGAGCCATACATTGAATTCTATGTGATCGTGTTGCTCTGTGTCCGAGAATCATACACTCACATCTATGACGGAGTCTTGTGAGAAGGCTCTGACCCCGTGAACCATACATTGACTTCTATGGGAGAGTGTTGTGAGCATGCTTTGTGTCATACACTGTAATGGCTGTGCAGGGAGTGTGGAAAATCCCTGGACCATCCTCTGTATTTGGGTGGGGGGCAATGAGCACAGACGGTCAGTGACTGCGCAGTGACGACAATCTGTGATCTGAGGCTTTGGGTTGATTGTTGTGATGACCAAAGAACGCGGATCAGCAGCTGTCGGGACACTCGTGGCCGTGGCTTCTGGCTTTTCCATGGAACATAGGAGCAGCGGCAGGTTCATTAATGAATTCAGAGATTTTATGGCCCCTGAGTGGCAGGTGTCAGACATTGCAGTCTCCAGCTGAGGCCATAAACACGAGTGATGGTTCCTAAGAACCCGAGGATGACGCAAAGTGGGGTAATAGCAGGTCTGAATGGCGCCAATGAGCCTCAGTCACAATATATGACATCCAGGGAGAGTGAACACAAGATACAGGGCTAATCACTGACTGCAGAGTCCACATGAATAATATCCCTGATAGAACAAGCATTGTGTCAGCCAACAGGTGTGAGCGAGTGTGTGACAGCTCAGTATTATCATAGAGACTCAGGAGTGTGTGTGACAGCTCAGTGCTATCATAAAGACACAGGAGTGTGTGTGACAGCTCAGTGTTATCATAGAGACACAGGAGTGTGTGTGACAGCTCAGTGTTATCATAGAGACACAGGAGTGTGTGTGACAGCTCAGTGTTATCATAGAGACACGGGAGTGTGTGTGACAGCTCAGTGTTATCATAGAGACACGGGAGTGTGTGTGACAGCTCAGTGTTATCATAGAGACACGGGAGTGTGTGTGACAGCTCAGTGTTATCATAGAGACACGGGAGTGTGTGTGACAGCTCAGTGTTATCATAGAGACACGGGAGTGTGTGTGACAGCTCAGTGTTATCATAGAGACACGGGAGTGTGTGTGACAGCTCAGTGTTATCATAGAGACACGGGAGTGTGTGTGACAGCTCAGTGTTATCATAGAGACACAGGAGTGTGTGTGACAGCTCAGTGTTATCATAGAGACACAGGAGTGTGTGTGACAGCTCAGTGTTATCATAGAGACCCAGGAGTGTGTGTGACAGCTCAGTGTTATCATATAGACACGGGAGTGTGTGTGACAGCTCAGTGTTATCATAGAGATACGGGAGTGTGTGTGACAGCTCAGTGTTATCATAGAGACACGGGAGTGTGTGTGACAGCTCAGTGTTATCATAGAGACACAGGAGTGTGTGTGACAGCTCAGTGTTATCATAGAGACACGGGAGTGTGTGTGACAGCTCAGTGTTATCATAGAGACACGGGAGTGTGTGTGACAGCTCAGTGTTATCATAGAGACACGGGAGTGTGTGTGACAGCTCAGTGTTATCATAGAGACACAGGAGTGTGTGTGACAGCTCAGTGTTATCATAGAGACACAGGAGTGTGTGTGACAGCTCAGTGTTATCATAGAGACACGGGAGTGTGTGTGACAGCTCAGTGTTATCATAGAGACACAGGAGTGTGTGTGACAGCTCAGTGTTATCATAGAGACACGGGAGTGTGTGTGACAGCTCAGTGTTATCATAGAGACACGGGAGTGTGTGTGACAGCTCAGTGTTATCATAGAGACACGGGAGTGTGTGTGACAGCTCAGTGTTATTGTAACAACATGGGAGTGCGTGTGACAGCTCAGTGTTATCACAGAGACATAGGAGTGTGTGTGACAGCTCAGTGTTATCACAGAGACACAGGAGTGTGTGTGACAGCTCAGTGTTATTATGGAGACACGGAAGTGTGTGCGACAGCTCAGTGTTATCATAGAGACACAGGAGTGTGTGTGACAGCTCAGTGTTATCATAGAGACACAGGAGTGTGTGTGACAGCTCAGTGTTATCATAGAGACACAGGAGTGTGTGTGACAGCTCAGTGTTACCATAGAGACACAGGAGTGTGTGTGACAGCTCAGTGTTATCACAGAGACACAGGAGTGTGTGTGACAGCTCAGTGTTATCATAGAGACACAGGAGTGTGTGTGACAGCTCAGTGTTACCATAGAGACACAGGAGTGTGTGTGACAGCTCAGTGTTATCACAGAGACACAGGAGTGTGTGTGACAGCTCAGTGTTATTATGGAGACACGGAAGTGTGTGTGACAACTCAGTGTTATTATGGAGACACGGAAGTGTGTGTGACAGCTCAGTGTTATCATAGAGACACAGGAGTGTGTGTGACAGCTCAGTGTTATCATAGAGACACAGGAGTGTGTGTGACAGCTCAGTGTTATCACAGAGACACAGGAGTGTGTGTGACAGCTCAGTGTTATCACAGAGACACAGGAGTGTGTGTGACAGCTCAGTGTTATCACAGAGACACAGGAGTGTGTGTGACAGCTCAGTGTTATCACAGAGACACAGGAGTGTGTGTGACAGCTCACTGTTATCACAGAGACACAGGAGTGTGTGTGACAGCTCAGTGTTATCATAGAGACACAGGAGTGTGTGTGACAGCTCAGTGTAATCACAGAGACACAGGAGTGTGTGTGACAGCTCAGTGTTATCACAGAGACACAGGAGTGTGTGTGACAGCTCAGTGTTATCATAGAGACACAGGAGTGTGTATGACAGCTCAGTGTTATCATAGAGACACAGGAGTGTGTGTGACAGCTCAGTGTTATCATAGAGACACAGGAGTGTGTGTGACAGCTCAGTGTTATCATAGAGACACAGGAGTGTGTGTGACAGCTCAGTGTTATCATAGAGACACAGGAGTGTGTGTGACAGCTCAGTGTTATCATAGAGACATAGGAGTGTGTGTGACAGCTCAGTGTTATCATAGAGACACAGGAGTGTGTGTGACAGCTCAGTGTTATCATAGAGACACAGGAGTGTGTGTGACAGCTCAGTGTTGTCATGGAGACACAGGAGTGTGTGTGACAGCTCAGTGTTATCACAGAGACACGGGAGTGTGTGTGACAGCTCAGTGTTATCATAGCGACACCGGAATGTGTGTGACAGCTCAGTGTTGTCATAGAGACACAGGAGTGTGTGTGACAGCTCAGTGCTATCATAGAGACACAGGAGTGTGTGTGACAGCTCAGTGTTATCATAGAGACACAGGACTGTGTGTGTGACAGCTCAGTGTTGTCATAGAGACACAGGACTGTGTGTGACAGCTCAGTGTTGTCATGGAGACACGGGAGTGTGTGACAGCTCAGTGTTATAGAGACACGGGAGTGTGTGTGACAGCTCAGTGTTGTCATGGAGACACGGGAGTGTGTGTGACAGCTCAGTGTTGTCATGGAGACACGGGAGTGTGTGTGACAGCTCAGTGTTATCATAGAGACACGGAAGTGTGTGTGACAGCTCAGTGTTATCCTAGAGACACAGGAGTGTGTGTGACAGCTCAGTGTTATCATAGAGACACAGGAGTGTGTGTGACAGCTCAGTGTTATCATAGAGACACAAGAGTGTGTGTGACAGCTCAGTGTCATCATAGAGACACAGGAGTGTGTGTGACAGCTCAGTGTTATCATAGAGACACAGGAGTGTGTGTGACAGCTCAGTGTTATCACAGAGACACGGGAGTGTGTGTGACAGCTCAGTGTTATCATAGAGACACCGGAATGTGTGTGACAGCTCAGTGTTGTCATAGAGACACAGGAGTGTGTGTGACAGCTCAGTGTTATCATAGAGACACAGGAGTGTGTGTGACAGCTCAGTGTTATCATAGAGACACAGGACTGTGTGTGTGACAGCTCAGTGTTGTCATAGAGACACAGGACTGTGTGTGACAGCTCAGTGTTGTCATGGAGACACGGGAGTGTGTGACAGCTCAGTGTTATCATAGAGACACGGGAGTGTGTGTGACAGCTCAGTGTTGTCATGGAGACACGGGAGTGTGTGTGACAGCTCAGTGTTATCATAGAGTCACGGGAGTGTGTGTGACAGCTCAGTGTTGTCATGGAGACACGGGAGTGTGTGTGACAGCTCAGTGTTATCATAGAGACACAGGAGTGTGTGTGACAGCTCAGTGTTGTCATAGAGACACAGGAGTGTGTGTGACAGCTCAGTGTTATCATAGAGACACAGGAGTGTGTGACAGCTCAGTGTTGTCATGGAGACACGGGAGTGTGTGACAGCTCAGTGTTATAGAGACACGGGAGTGTGTGTGACAGCTCAGTGTTGTCATGGAGACACGGGAGTGTGTGTGACAGCTCAGTGTTATCATAGAGACACGGGAGTGTGTGTGACAGCTCAGTGTTGTCATGGAGACACGGGAGTGTGTGTGACAGCTCAGTGTTATCATAGAGACACAGGAGTGTGTGTGACAGCTCAGTGTTGTCATGGAGACACGGGAGTGTGTGACAGCTCAGTGTTATCATAGAGACACGGGAGTGTGTGTGACAGCTCAGTGTTGTCATGGAGACACGGGAGTGTGTGTGACAGCTCAGTGTTATCATAGAGTCACGGGAGTGTGTGTGACAGCTCAGTGTTGTCATGGAGACACGGAAGTGTGTGTGACAGCTCAGTGTTATCATAGAGACACAGGAGTGTGTGTGACAGCTCAGTGTTGTCATAGAGACACAGGAGTGTGTGTGACAGCTCAGTGTTATCATAGAGACACAGGAGTGTGTGACAGCTCAGTGTTGTCATGGAGACACGGGAGTGTGTGACAGCTCAGTGTTATAATAGAGACACGGGAGTGTGTGTGACAGCTCAGTGTTGTCATGGAGACACGGGAGTGTGTGTGACAGCTCAGTGTTATCATAGAGACACGGGAGTGTGTGTGAGACAGCTCAGTGTTGTCATGGAGACACGGGAGTGTGTGTGACAGCTCAGTGTTATCATAGAGACACGGGAGTGTGTGTGACAGCTCAGTGTTGTCATGGAGACACGGGAGTGTGTGTGACAGCTCAGTGTTATCATAGAGACACAGGAGTGTGTGTGACAGCTCAGTGTTGTCATGGAGACACGGGAGTGTGTGACAGCTCAGTGTTATCATAGAGACACGGGAGTGTGTGTGACAGCTCAGTGTTGTCATGGAGACGCGGGAGTGTGTGTGACAGCTCAATGTTATCATAGAGACACTGGAGTGTGTGTGACAGCTCAGTGTTGCATGGAGACACGGGAGTGTGTGTGACAGCTCAGTGTTATCATAGAGACACGGGAGTGTTTGTGACAGCTCAGTGTTATCATGGAGACACAGGAGTGTGTGTGACAGCTCAGTGTTATCATGGAGACACGGGAGTATGTGTGACAGGTCAGTGTTATCATGGAGACACGGGAGTGTGTGACAGCTCAGTGTTGTCATGGAGACATGGGAGTGTGTGTGACAGCTCAGTGTTATCATAGAGACACAGGAGTGTGTGTGACAGCTCAGTGTTGTCATGGAGACACGGGAGTGTGTGTAACAGCTCAGTGTTATAGGGACACAGGACTGTGTGTGACAGCTCAGTGTTATCATAGAGACACAGGACTGTGTGTGACAGCTCAGTGTTATCATGGAGACACGGGAGTGTGTGTGACAGCTCAGTGTTATCATAGAGACACAGGAGTGTGTGACAGTTCAGTGTTATCATAGAGACACAGGACTGTGTGTGACAGCTCAGTGTTGTCATGGAGACACGGGAGTGTGTGACAGCTCAGTGTTACAGGGACACAGGAGTGTGTGTGACAGCTCAGTGTTATCATGGAGACACGGGAGTGTGTGTGACAGCTCAGTGTTATCATAGAGACACAGGGCTGTGTGTGACAGCTCAGTGTTGTCATGGAGTCACGGGAGTGTGTGTGACAGCTCAGTGTTATCACAGAGACACAGGAGTGTGTGTGACACCTCAGTGCTATCAGAGAGACACGGGAGTGTGTGACAGCTCAGTGTTATCATAGCGACATGGGAGTGTGTGATAGCTCAGTGTTATCATAGAGACTCAGGAGTGTGTGTGACAGCTCAGTGTTATCACAGAGACACAGGAGTGTGTGTGACAGCTCAGTGTTATCACAGAGACACAGGAGTGTGTGTGACAGCTCCGTGTTATAGGGACACAGGAGTGTGTGTGACAGCTCAGTGTTATCATAGAGACACGGGAGTGTGTGTGACACCTCAGTGCTATCAGAGAGACACGGGAGTGTGTGACAGCTCAGTGTTATCATAGAGACACAGGAGTGTGTGACAGCTCAGTGCTATCAGAGAGACACGGGAGTGTGTGACAGCTCAGTGCTATCAGAGAGACACGGGAGTGTGTGACAGCTCAGTGTTATCATAGCGACACGGGAGTGTGTGTGACAGCTCAGTGTTATCATAGAGACACGGGAGTGTGTGTGACAGCTCAGTGTTATCACAGAGACACGGGAGTGTGTGTGACAGCTCAGTGTTATCATAGAGACATGGGAGTGTGTGACAGCTCAGTGTTATCACAGAGACACGGGAGTGTGTGTGACAGCTCAGTGTTATCATAGAGACACAGGAGTGTGTGTGACAGCTCAGTGTTATCACAGAGACACAGGAGTGTGTGTGACAGCTCAGTGTTATCATAGAGACACAGGAGAGTGTGACAGCTCAGTATTATCATAGAGACACGTGAGTGTGTGACAGCTCAGTGTTATCACAGAGACACGGGAGTGTGTGTGACAGCTCAGTGTTATCATAGAGACACAGGAGTGTGTGACAGCTCAGTGTTATCATAGAGACACAGGAGTGTGTGTGACAGCTCAGTGTTATCATAGAGACACGGGAGTGTGTGTGACAGCTCAGTGTTATCATAGGGACAGGGGAGTGTGTGTGACAGCTCAGTGTTATCATAGAGACACGGGAGTGTGTGTGACAGCTCAGTGTTATCATAGGGACAGGGGAGTGTGTGTGACAGCTCAGTGTTATCATAGAGACACGGGAGTGTGTGTGACAGCTCAGTGTTATCATAGAGACACAGGAGTGTGTGTGACAGCTCAGTGTTATCATAGAGACACGGGAGTGTGTGTGACAGCTCAGTGTTATCATAGGGACAGGGGAGTGTGACAGCTCAGTGTTATCATAGAGACACGGGAGTGTGTGTGACAGCTCGGTGTTATTGTAACAACATGGGAGTGCGTGTGACATTGATATTGTTATGGTGGCATCTGTTACTGATACATTGTTATGGTGGCATCTGTGGCCATAATTTCTCTCGGGATCAATAAAGTGTATCGTATTGTGGCTGGTACATTGTTATGGTGACATCTGTGGCTGGTACATTGTTCCGGTGACGTCTGTGGTTCGTATATTGTTATGGTGGCATCTGTGGCCGGTAAATTCTTATGGCGGCATTTGTGGCTTGAACATTGTTATGGTGGCATATGTGGCTGGTACATTGTTATGGCGGCATCTGTGGCTTGTATATTGTTATGGTGGCATCTGTGGCTGGTAAATTGTTATGGTGGCATCTGTGGCTGATAATTGTTATGGTGGCATCTGTGGCTGGTAAATTGTTATGGTGGCATCTGTGGCTGATAAATTGTTATGGTGGCATCTGTGGCTGGTAAATTGTTATGGTGTCATATGTGGCTTGTACATTGTTATGGTGGCATCTGTGGCTGGTATACTGTTATGGTGGCATCTGTGGTTGGTACATTGTTATGGTGAAATCTGTGGCTGGTATATTGTTATGGTGACATATGTGCCTGGTATATTGTTATGGTGGCATCTGTGGCTTGTACATTGTTATGGTGGCATCTGTGGCTTGTACATTGTTATGGTGGCATCTGTGGCTGGTATATTGGTATGGTGGCATCTGTGGCTGGTACATTGTTATGGTGACATCTGTGGGTTGTACATTGTTATGGTGGCATATGTGGCTGGTATATTGTTATGGTGGCATCTGTGGTTGGTACATTGTTATGGTGGCATCTGTGGCTTGTACATTGTTATGGTGACATCTGTGGTTGGTACATTGTTATGGTGGCATCTGTGGTTGTTACATTGTTATGGTGACATTTGTGGTTGGTATATTTTATGGTGACATCCGTAGCTTGTACATTGTTATGGTGACATCTGTGACTTGTACATTGTTATGGTGGCATCTGTGGCTGGTATATTGTTATGGTGGCATCTGTGGTTGGTACATTGTTATGGTGGCATCTGTGGCTTGTACATTGTTATGGTGACATCTGTGGTTGGTACATTGTTATGGTGGCATCTGTGGTTGTTACATTGTTATGGTGACATTTGTGGTTGGTATATTTTATGGTGACATCCGTAGCTTGTACATTGTTATGGTGGCATATGTGGCTGGTATATTGTTATGGTGGCATCTGTGGTTGGTACATTGTTATGGTGGCATCTGTGGCTTGTACATTGTTATGGTGACATCTGTGGTTGGTACATTGTTATGGTGGCATCTGTGGTTGTTACATTGTTATGGTGACATTTGTGGTTGGTATATTTTATGGTGACATCCGTAGCTTGTACATTGTTATGGTGACATCTGTGGCTTGTACGTTGTTATGGTGGCATCTGTGGCTGGTATATTGTTATGGTGGCATCTGTGGCTGGTACATTGTTATGGTGACATCTGTGGGTTGTACATTGTTATGGTGGCATATGTGGCTGGTATATTGTTATGGTGGCATCTGTGGTTGGTACATTGTTGTGGTGGCATCTGTGGCTGGTACATTGTTATGTTGACATCTGTGGGTTGTACATTGTTATGGTGGCATATGTGGCTGGTATATTGTTATGGTGGCATCTGTGGTTGGTACATTGTTATGGTGGCATCTGTGGCTTGTACATTGTTATGGTGACATCTGTGTTTGGTACATTGTTATGGTGGCATCTGTGGTTGGTTCATTGTTATGGTGACATCTGTGGCTTGTACACTGTTATGGTGACATCTGTGGTTGGTACATTTTTATGGTGGCATCTGTGGTTGGTATATTTTATTGTGACATCTGTGGCTTGTACATTGTTATGGTGACATATGTGGCTTGTACATTGTTATGGTGGCATCTGTGGCTGGGATATTGTTATGGTGGCATCTGTGGCTTGTACATTGTTATGGTGACATCTGTGGCTTGTACATTGCTATGGTGGCATCTGTAGTTGGTACATTGTTATGGTGGCATCTGTGGTTGGTTCATTATTATGGTGACATCTGTGGCTTGTACATTGTTATGGTGACATCTGTGGTTGGTACATTGTTATGGTGACATTTGTGGTTGGTATATTTTATGGTGACATCTGTGGCTTGTACATTGTTATGGTGACATCTGTGGCTTGTACATTGTTTTGGTGACATCTGTGGCTTGTACATTGTTATGGTGGCATCTGTGGCTGGTATATTGTTATGGTGGCATCTGTGGCTTGTACATTGTCATGGTGACATCTGTGGTTGGTACATTGTTATGGTGACATCTGTGGTTGGTATATTGTTATGGTGACATCTGTGTCTTGTAAATTGTTATGGTGACATCTGTGGTTGGTATATTGTTATGGTGGCATCTGTGGTTGGTACATTGTTATGGTGACATCTGTGGCTTCTACATTGTTATGGTGACATCTGTGGTTGGTACATTGTTATGGTGAAATCTGTGGCTGGTACATTGTTATGGTGACATTTGTGGTTGGTATATTTTATGGTGGCATCTGTGGCTGGTATATAGTTATGGTGGCATCTGTGGCTTGTACATTGTTATGGTGACATCTGTGGTTGGTACATTGTTATGGTGGCATCTGTGGTTGGTATATTGTTATGGTGACATCTGTGGCTTGTGCATTGTTATGGTGACATTTGTGGTTGGTACATTGTTATGGTGGCATCTGTGGTTGGTACATTGTTATGGTGATATCTGTGGCTTGTACATTGTTATGGTGACATCTGTGGCTTGTGCATTGTTATGGTGGCATCTGTGGCTGGTATATTGTTATGGTGGCATCTGTGGCTTGTACATTGTTATGGTGACATCTGTGGTTGGTACATTGTTATGGTGGCATCTGTGGTTAGTATATTGTTATGGTGACCTCTGTGACTTGTGCATTGTTATGGTGACATCTGTGGTTGGTACATTGTTATGGTGGCATCTGTGGTTGGTACATTGTTATGGTGACATCTGTGGTTGGTACATTGTTATGGTGACATTTGTGGTTGGTATGTTTTATGGTGACACTAGCTGAAGAGCCCGGCGCTGCCCGGGCATAGTAACTAACTGTGGTTAGTTATAGAAAATTATATTTATCCTCCATCCCATAGTCCCATGCCCATATACCCATCATACATATCCACGATCCCATAGGCCCGTGCCCATATACCCATCATACATATCCTCCATCCCATAGTCGAGTGCCCATATACCCATCACACATCCTCCATCCCATAGTCCCATGCCCATATACCCATCATACATATTCTCCATCCCATAGTCCCATGCCCATATGCCCATCATACATATCCTCCATCCCATAGTCCCGTGCCCATATGCCCATCATACATATCCGCCATCTCATAGTCCCGTGCCCATATACCCATCATACATATCCTCCATCCCATAGTCCAGTGCCTATATACCCATCACAAATCCTCCATCCCATAGTCCCGTGCCCATATACATATCCGCCATCCCATAGTCCCATGCCCATATACCCATCATACATATCCTCCATCCCATAGTCCAGTGCCCATATGCCCATCACACATCCTCCATCCCATAGTCCCGTGCCCATATACATATCCGCCATCCCATAGTCCCGTTCCCATATACCCATCATACATATCCTCCATCCCATAGTCCCGTGCCCATATACATATCCTCCATCCCATAGTCTGTGCCCATATACCTGTCATACATATCCTCCATCCCATAGTCCCGTGCCCATATACATATCCGCCATCCCATAGTCCCGTTCCCATATACCCATGATACATATCCTCCATCCCATAGTCCCGTGCCCATATACATATCCTCCATCCCATAGTCCGGTGCCCATATACTCATCACATATCCTCCAATCCATAGTCAACCATTATGACATCATAATGAGCGGCGGCGGGGCTTGCAACCTTTGATGACATCAGCGTCGCCATGGCAACCATTGTGACATCATAATGAGGGGCGGGGCTTGACACGCACACACTGCTTCCCCAGTATGTAGATAGGGGCAAAATTGTTTGGTGAATTGGAACGTGCGGGGTTAAAATTTCGCCTCACAACATAGCTTAGGACGCTCTCGGGGTCCAGACGTGTGACTGTGCTAAATTTTGTGGCTGTAGCTGCGACGGTGCGGATGCCTATCCCGGACATACACACACACACACACACACACACACACACACACACACACACATACATACATACACACATACATACACACTTTGAGCTTTATATATTAGATCTGTGGCTTGTGCATTGTTATGGTGACATCTGTGGCTTGTACATTGTTATTATTATTATTATTATTATTATTTATTGTTATAGCGCCATTTATTCCATGGCGCTTTACATGTAAGGAGGGGTATACATAATAAAAACAAGCACAATAATGTCAAACAATACAATTCATAACTGGTATAGGAGGAGAGAGGACCCTGCCCGCGAAGGCTCACAATCTACAAGGGATGGGTGAGAATACAGTAGGCGAGGGTAGAGCCGGTCGTGCAGCGGTTTGGTCGATCGGTGGTTACTGCAAGTTATATGCTTGTCGGAAGAGGTGGGTCTTCAGGCTCTTTTTGAAGGTTTCGATGGTAGGTGAGAGTCTGATATGTTGTGGTAGAGAGTTCCAGAGTAGGAGTGATGCGTGAGAGAAATCTTGTATGCGATTGTGGGAAGAGGAGATAAGAGGGGAGTAGAGAAGGAGATCTTGTGAGGATCGGAGGTTGCGTGCAGGAAAGTACCGGGAGACGAGGTCACAGATGTATGGAGGAGACAGGTTGTGGATGGCTTTGTATGTCATGGTTAGAGTTTTGTACTGGAGTCTCTGGGCAATGGGGAGCCAGTAAAGGGATTGACAGAGGGGAGAAGCTGGGGAATAGCGGGGGGACAGGTGGATTAGTCGGGCAGCAGAGTTTAGAATAGATTGGAGGGGTGCGAGAGTGTTCGAGGGGAGGCCACAGAGCAGGAGGTTGCAGTAGTCAAGGCGAGAGATGATGAGGGCATGGACTAGGGTTTTTGCAGATTTTTGGTTGAGGAATGAACGGATTCGTTAAATATTTTTGAGTTGAAGTCGGCAGGAAATGGAAAGGGCTTGGATATGTGGTTTGAAGGAGAGATCAGCGTCAAGGATTACCCCGAGGCAGCGAGCTTGTGGGACTGGGGAAAGTGGGCAGCCATTTACTGTAATGGATAGGTTCGTTGGGGGGGTCACGTGAGATGGGGGAAAGATGATGAATTATGTTTTGTCCATGTTAAGTTTCAGAAATCTAGCGGAGAAGAAGGATGAAATAGTGGACAGACATTGAGGGATTCTGGTTAGTAGGGAGGTGATATCTGGTCCAGAGATGTAGATCTGTGTGTCATCAGCATAGAGATGATACTGAAAGCCATGAGATTCTATGAGCTGTCCCAGGCCAAAGGTGTAAATGGAGAAGAGCAGGGGTCCTAGGACTGAACCTTGTGGGACTCCGACAGATAGGGGGCGAGGTGAGGAGGTGGTGTGTGAGTGGGAGACGCTGAATGTCCGGTCTGTTAGGTATGATGAGATCCAGGATAGGGCCAAGCCTGTGATGCCAAGGGATGAGAGGGTCTGTAATAATAGGGAATGGTCCACTGTGTCAAAGGCAGCCTACAGGTCCAGGAGGAGGAGGACAGAGTAGTTTTGCTTGCTCTTGGCGGTTAAGAGGTCATTGGTGACCTTAGTAAGGGCAGTTTCAGTGGAGTGGTGTGACCGGAAGCCAGATTGTAAGCGGTTGAAGAGGGAGCAAGAAGAGAGATGGGAGGACAGTTCAAGGTAGACGTGTTGTTCCAGTAGCTTGGAGGCATAGGGGAGAAGTGATATAGGGCAATAGCTAGATACAGAGGATGGGTCAAGAGAGGGCTTTTTGAGGATAGGTGTGATGGAGGCATGTTTAAAGCTTGAGGCGAAAACACCAGTTGTTAGTGATAGGTTGAAGAGATGGGTTAGGGTTGGGATGAAGACTGTGGTGAGGTTTGGGATGAAGTGGGAAGGGATCGGGTCAAGTGCACAGGTGGTGAGATGTGATCTTGAAAGTAGAGTGGAGAGTCGATCTTCTGTAATGGTGGAGAAGTTGGTTTTGGAGGTGGAGGGCTGGGAAGTCGGGAGGAGGGGCTCTGGGGGTTGTTGACCAAAACTGTCTCTGATGTTATCAATCTTCTGCTTGAAAAATGAGGCAAAGTCTTCAGCTGAGATGAGTGGAGAGGGAGGAGGTGCTGGTGGCGGAGGAGAGAATTGAAGGTGTTGAATAACTGTTTAGGGTTGTGAGACAGGGAGGATATGAGAGATGAGAAGTAGGTTTGTTTAGCTGTGGCGAGTGTGGTCTTGAAAGTAGTGAGGGACTGTTTGAATGCGATGAAGTCCTCGTTGGAGTGGGATCTTTTCCATCTGCGCTCAGCAGCCCTGGAAGCTCGCCTCAGTTCTTTGGTCAGGCTGGTGTGCTAGGGCTGTCTGTTGATTTTGCGAGCTTTGGTATGTGTAAGTGGGGCAGCAGATTCCAAAGCTACAGCTATTGTGGTGTTATATAGAGCAGCAGCGTCATCCGCATTGTGTAAGGAACTTATATCTGTGAGAGGGAGGAGGGATTCAGAGAATGAGTGTAGGTCAAGGTGTTTAAGATTTCTGCGAGGGTGTGAAAGTTTGTGGGGTGGGGATTGTAGACATGGAGTGGAGAGGGAAGAGAATGTGAGAAGGTTGTGGTCAGAGAGAGGAAGAGGTGAGTTAGAGAGGTTAGATAGGGAGCAGAGGTGGGTGAAGATGAGGTCCAGTGGGTGGCCATCTTTGTGGGTGGCTGTAGAAGACCATTGAGTGAGGCCGAAGGAGGAAGTGAGAGATAGAAGTTTAGTGGAAGCTGAGAGGGAAGTGTCAATGGGGATGTTGAAGTCGCCCATGATGATAGTAGGGATGTCCGCGGAAAGAAAATGAAGTAGCCAGGTGGTGAAATGGTCAAAGGTGGTGGCTGGCCCTGGGGGGCGGTAGATGAGAGCCAGTTGGAGGTTGGAGGGGGAGTAGATGCGCACAGAGTGCACCTCAAAGGAAGGGAGGGTAACAGAGGGTGGCAGTGGGATTGGGGTGAAGGAGCAGGTATCTGACAGGAAAAAAACAACTCCTCCGCAATGTTTGCTGCTGGGGCGGGGGGTGTGAGAAAGGTGGAAGCCACCATATGAAAGTGCAGCAGGAGAGGCTGTGTCAGAAGGGGTGAGCCAGGTTTCGGTGATGGCGAGGAAGGAAAGTTTGGTAGTAACAAAAAGATCATGGATGTAGGAAAGCTTGTTGCAGACAGAGCGAGCGTTCCACAGAGCTCCTGTTAGTGGGACTGGGGAAGTGGGGGCTGGGTGAATGGGTATAAGGTTGGAGTGGTTACAGAAGTTTGTGATAGAGCATGGATGGGAGGTAGAAATGACTGTGGGAATGTGGTGAGGAGGACCAAGATTTAGAGAGATATCACCAGCAGTGAGAAGGAGCAGAGAAAGTGTTAGCAGGTGGGAGCAGGAGAGGGCATGAGGGGGCTGTCTGTGTTTGGAGACAAAGGATTGTATGTTAAGGAACAGTTTTGAGGAGGAGGTGAGGTGGATGGGGAGGATTGAAGAAGAGATGAACTGTTCCTTACTAGGAGTAGGGATTAGGGGAATTAGCAGAAAGTGAAGGATTATAGGGGTGAAAGCGAAAACAAACAGAAGCATTGTTTACAGTGACTGTGTACAGTTACCTTCAGTTCCCTTCTGGTTCAATTCTGGTTTTAATTCTAAAATTTATCTTCACACTTCTAGGACACACTTCTAGGAATCACACTGCAGACTGAAGTCTATGCAGACTTGAGCTATGCAATATATGTACAACTAAGTGCATTCAGGTGTGAAGCAGAGAGGAGTGGTCTCTGCTCATCTTGGTCAGACAATTAAGAGTGGACTAGATGCATATGATCAAGCCAGAGTAAACAAGGTCATAAATAACACTGGGGTAAGCTGCGGTTAGCTGAAAGGCATACCATGTGAATGCTAGGTGCAGAGGCAAGTCTATGTGCAAAGCTGGGTGATGTACTATGGGCACTTCATAGACAGACGATTTCTCCATGAGTGAGGAGTGAGTGTGACTGTTAGCTGAAAGGCATACCATGTGATTGTTATGGTGACATCTGTGGTTGGTACATTGTTATGGTGACATCTGTGGCTTGTACATTGTTATGGTGGCATCTGTGGCTGGTATATTGTTATGGTGACATCTGTGGCTTGTACACTGTTAAGGTGGCATCTGTGGCTTGTACATTGTTATGGTGACATCTGTGGCTTGTACACTGTTATGGTGACATCTGTGGCTTGTACATTGTTATGGTGACATCTGTGGCTTATACACTGTTATGGTGACATCTGTGGCTTGTACACTGTTATGGTGACATCTGTGGCTGGTATATTGCTATGGTGACATCTGTGGTTGGTACATTGTTATGGTGACATCTGTGGCTGGTATATTGTTATGGTGACATCTGTGGCTTGTACATTGTTATGGTGACATCTGTGGCTTGTACACTGTTATGGTGACATCTGTGGCTTGTACACTGTTATGGTGACATCTGTGGCTTGTACACTGCTATGGTGACATCTGTGGCTTGTACATTGTTATGGTGACATCTCTGGCTTGTACACTGTTATGGTGACATCTGTGGCTTGTACATTGTTATGGTGACATCTGTGGCTTGTACACTGTTATGGTGACATCTGTGGCTTGTACACTGTTATGGTGACATCTGTGGCTGGTATATTGTTATGGTGACATCTGTGGTTGGTACATTGTTATGGTGACATCTGTGGCTTGTACACTGTTATGGTGGCATCTGTGGCTTGTACACCGTTATGGTGACATCTGTGGCTTGTACACTGCTATGGTGACATCTGTGGCTTGTATAGTCATGGCCAAAAGTTTTGAGAATGACACAAATATTAATTTTTACAAAGTCTACTGCTTCATTTTTTCTAATGGCAATTTGCATATACTCCAGAATGTTATAAAGAGTGATCAGCTTAACAGCAATTACTTGCAAAGTCAATATTTGCCTAGAAAATTAACTTTATCCCCCAAAACACATTTCAACATCATTGCAGCCCTGCCTTAAAAGGACCAGCTAACATCCTTTCAGTGATTGCTCCATTAACACAGGTGTGGGTGTTGATGAGGCAGGGCTGGAGATCAATCTGTCATGATTAAGTAAGAATGACACCACTGGACACTTTAAAAGGAGACTGGTGCTTGGCATCATTGTTTATCTTCTGTTAACCATGGTTGTCTCTAAAGAAACACGTGCAGTCATCATTGCACTGCACAAAAATGGCCTAACAGGGAAGAGTATCGCAGCTAGAAAGATTGCACCTCAGTCAACAATCTATCGCATCATAAAGAACTTCAAGGAGAGAGGTTCCCTTGTTGCCCAAAAGGCTCCAGGGCGCCCAAGAAAGACCAGCAAGCGCCAGGACCGTCTCTTAAAAGTGTTTCAGCTGCGGGATCGGGCTACCAGCAGTGCAGAGCTTGCTCAGGAATGGCAGCAGGCAGGTGTGAGTGCATCTGCACGCACTGTGAGGCTGAGACTCTTGGAGCAAGGCCTGGTCTCAAGGAGGGCAGCAAAGAAGCCACTTCTCTCCAGAAAAAACATCATGGACAGACTGATATTCTGCAAGAGGTACAGGTAGTGGACTGCTGAGGACTGGGGTAAAGTCTTTTTCTCTGATGAATCCCCTTTTCGATTGTTTGGGACATCTAGAAAACAACTTATTCGGAGAATGTGACGAACAGCCCACCGCCGTTCGTCTACTTACGGGCGACACTAACGGGGGTCCCGCTGCCCCCAAAACGCGACGGACAGCGGACCCTGTGTCACCACTATGTCACGATCCCACCACTGACACCGGTGTATCAGCGGACGGAGGGACGTGACACAATGCCGGCACACGGCTATCACAGGCGCAGTGGGGCTTATCTTAGTTATCCCACCACTGGCACCAGGTGACAAAAATATCCAGCAAGCTAATCTCGCTCTACAATTTGCCGCAGGGGGAGTTTAATTTGGATGCCCCACCACTGCTATCAATCTTCCAAGTACTGCGGGGATTTATGTATATCCCACTTTCTCAGTTCCACTTTGGAACTCGCAGCTCTCCGGCGCCCCCCTTACCCTCAGGTCAGTCAGGGAACTGCACCTAGGATAATTAGTCGCCGGACGGGCTGCCTGTTGTGAACCGGCAATTAGGCTTCTGCAGTAAGGGAATTATCAATGCTGTGGCTGCAGACCCTTATTCAGCAATATAAGACCCTTCTGTACTGCCCGCAAGCCGTAATAGCCGTACACAACGCGCTGCCACCAGTCACGGTTACTTAATTCACAGTGTTAAATTAAGAGGGTCCGTGGCAAACCCCTTGAATTAGTAGCGATTATCTATCAAAGGCGTATAGTTCGATTCTTAGAGCATGGAGACAGATCTAAATAATTATTTCATTTATTTTCCGAAAGAGGACAGTGATTACAGATAAAAGTTGCTATAAAATTGAGACATAAAATATGTACAGTACAGGTATAAAATAAAAGTGGAGAAAACAAAGAGATTACACTCACAGTTCCATATTGTTCCTTAGGCAAACCATGCGGCTTTAAGGGGGGAGGAGCCACACGTCTCCATTCATCTGGAGTTCTTGTCAGCACCGACTCTGCAGCTGTTCTGAGCTGGTTTGCCCAGGGAATGCCTTATAGACTTTCCTATGTGACATCACAGAGAGGTGCATTCTGGGTTGATCCCACCTCTCTTATCCAAGTTATGTTTTGGCTACAAAACTTAGATTAGCTATAACTTTATGGGAGAAGCTGGTATGGACTCATCAGTGGTATCATGTTTCCCAGCGTAATGAGCCCATCAAGAAAACATCAAACATCTATGCGATATGACCGTCCATTTGGGCGCAAATCATATCTCAGGTTCTGGACATCCGAGAGTTTTGCAACAGGCACCACAGCGAAGCTGGGTCTGCTCGGATCGCAGAAATATGATTTTTATATCTCTGCTTGGTACGGTTTTCGCAGGGCAGGCTCTTATAGTTTTATTCAAACCTCTTTGTTTCAAACAAAGAACCATCCCGCACTTTTTTCTCTCAGCTGTGGAGAGGAAACAAATGGTTGTAACAGCAGGGGGTCTCCTATTACTAGTGCGAACACAGGCTGTAGAGGAGGGGGGGTGGCACTGCTCTGTGTGTGTGTGAAGGGAGGAGGGGTGAAGCTGCAGAGCTAGCAGCCTGGATTGTCATATGTGCCGGATCTTTCTGGAAAGTTACAACAGAAAACATATTTTGTAGACAAAACCCCATACCTCACAGACATTGTACATCACACCTCCCCCCTTAAGAGGGCGCTAAGGAGGCATTACCTCTCGGTAATCGGCCATGCGCACCTCAGCGGGTTCGCCCCGGCGGGACAACCCATCGGCATTGCCGTTTTCACTGCCCTTCCTGTGTTTTACAGTAAAATCGTACTGTTGAAGGGCAAGGCTCCAGCGGAGCAATCTTCCATTGGTTCCCGACACGGTGTGCAACCAGCTCAGTGGGTTGTGGTCGGTTACCACCGTGAAGGCGCGCCCATACAGGTAGGGCTGCAAACGCTGCAGTGCCCACACCATGGCCAGACACTCCTTCTCGATGGTCGAGTATGCCACTTCCCTCGGCAAAAGTTTCCGGCTCAGGTACAACACGGGGTGCTCTTGGTCCCCCGAGTCGACCTGGCTAAGCACAGCACCGAGGCCAAACTCGCTGGCGTCGGTCTGTACCAGAAACGGGCGACTGCTGTCGACTGCTCTCAACACTGGAGAGTTGCACAGGGCTGCTTTCAAAGCTTGGAAAGCCGCCTCACAGTCATCTGTCCAGTTGACTGTTTGGGGTAGCCTCTGCTTGGTGAGGTCAGTCAAGGGTTTGGCAAGGGCGCTATAGTCCTGTACGAACCGCCTATAGTACCCTGCAGTGCCCAAGAAGGACTTCACCTGTTTCTTGGTCCTGGGGGTGGGCCAGGACACGATTGCGTCCACTTTTCCTGGCTCCGGACTCATGGAACCCCCGCCTACCCGGTGCCCCAGGTAGTGGACCTTGCGCATGCCTATCTGGCACTTCCCCGGCTTGATGGTCAGGCCTGCCTGGTGAAGACGCTTGAGCACCTCCTGGAGGTGCTGAAGGTGTTCCTCCCAGGTGGAACTGAAGACGGCAATATCGTCTAAGTACGCCACGGCGTACTCCTCCAGTCCCCGAAGCAGGTGGTTGACCATCCGCTGGAAAGTGGCAGGGGCATTCTTCATGCCGAAGGGCATGACCGTGGACTCGTACAGTCCAAAGGGGGTGATAAAGGCGGATTTCTCCTGCGCCTCAGGGCTCAGGGGAATCTGCCAGTATCCCCGACTCAAATCCATGATGGATATGTAGTTGGCGTTTGTCAACCGCTCGAGCAGATCCTCGATGCGCGGCATCGGGTGGGCATCAGAGGTTGTGATGGCGTTGAGCCCCCTGTAGTCCACGCAGAACCGGGTGGTCCGATCCTTTTTAGGAACGAGGACTACAGGTGAAGCCCACGCACCTTTTGACCGTCGAATCACCCCCAGCCTTAACATCTCATCGATCTCTTGGCGCATGACTTGTTGCACCGTTTCAGAGATCCGATAAGGTGTTCGCCGTAATGGGGCATGATTCCCGGTGTCCACCTCATGAACCGCTAACTCCGTCCTCCCAGGACGGTTGGTGAACACGGGCCGGAAGAGTTCCAGGGTGGCCATCAACTGCAACCGCTGGGACACGGTGAGCGAACCACTTATCTCCATGTCCTCAATGGACCCATTGGCCTTGGCCTGGGCCAGCATGTCCAGGAGGGAATCTTCCTCCCCATCCTCTGGCAGATTGCAGACCGGTAGGATGCAAGCTTCACGTTCGTAGTGCGCCTTCAGCATGTTGACGTGAAAGGCCTTGCGCCTACCCCGAGCATGGTCAAGCGTGACCACGTAGGTGACCGGGTTGAGCTGTTGGTGGACGACGTACGGGCCTTCCCAGGCTGCCTGAAGCTTATCCGTTGGTACAGGGACCAGCGCCCACACCTTTTGACCCACCTGGTAGGTCCGCTCCCGGGCGTTCTGGTCGTACCAGCGCTTCTGGTCAGCCTGAGCCTGCGTCATGTTGTCATGCACCAACTGCGTCAAGGTCTGCATCTGGTCACGGAAGCGCATGACATAATCCACGATGGACACTTCTGTGGGGTTTGGCTCATCTTCCCAGGATTCTCTTATCAACCCAAGGGGTCCCCGGACTCGCCTGCCATACAGGAGCTCGAAGGGGGAGAACCCGGTCGAGGCCTGCGGAACTTCTCTGTAAGCGAACAGCAGGTGTGGGAGGTACCGCTCCCAGTCGCGCCCTTGGGTCTCAACCAGTATGCGGAGCATCTGTTTGAGGGTACCGTTGAAACGTTCACACAAACCATTAGTCTGTGGGTGATACGGACTCGATACCAGCTGCGTCACCTGCATTTTCTCACAGAGAGCCTCCATTAGGCGAGACATGAATTGGGGCCCTTGATCGGTAAGCATCTCCCTGGGAAGTCCTACTCTCGAAAAGATGGTCACCAGTGCGTCAGCCACCTTATCTGCCCTGGTTGAAGACAGAGCTACTGCCTCTGGGTACCGGGTAGCGTAGTCTACCACGGTGAGAATGTATCGCTTTCCGGAGCTGCTGGGGACGGACAGCGGTCCTACAATGTCCACCGCGATTCTCTGGAAAGGCTCCTCTATCACCGGCAAAGGAATAAGGGGAGCCTTAAGAGCAGGCCCCGCCTTACCCACTTTTTGACAGGTGGCACAGGAGCGGCAGTAGTGTGTTACATCTGTCCCCATCTTGGGCCAATAGAAGTGTTGAGACAGCCGTGCCTTTGTTTTGCTGATCCCCAAGTGTCCAGCGAGTGGAATCTCATGGGCAATCCGCAACAACTCAGTTCTGAACTGATAGGGGACGACCAGCTGTCTTTCCCTCAACCACTCCTTTTTAGGATCTCCGGGTACTGTCTCCCGGTACAACCTTCCTCGTTCCCAGAACACCCTCTCCTTATCAGACTTGGAGGTGGGCGTCTCGGCGAGACCTCTCAATTTCTCCAGGCTGGCATCTGAGTGCAGAGCAGCCTGGAACTCCATGCTGGAGGCTGCCAGAAGTGACGTCAGGGTCCCCTCTTTACTGGGACCCTCTGGAACCGGCTCTGGGTTCACCTCTGGTTCAGTCTCTCCTGTAGCAGCAGAGGGTCCAGAAGACAGTGCGTTACCTGCGATCTGGGCACTCTGACTGCGTGTGACAGCTGCTATGTATGCTGTCTCCCTGGGGATTTCTGCAGACCCACCAGCTGGTGCTGCCCTGGGCTCTACCTCCCCATCCACCCCCAACACTTCAGGAGCAGTGCTACTTATGGGCCAGTTACCTTCCTCGGTGGCACTGGTCAGCTGCATGGCATTACCTTCCTCATGGTCCCCATGCACCTCCCCATTTCCTTGAGCACCGTTGCTTACTCCTGCCAGGGGTTCCTCAGCCGTCTCACTCCGCAGAGTGACGGGGCTGAGCACTTCGGTACCTGTGGACACATCTACCGCTTCAAAGAAAGGGTTAACGGGTTCAGTCGGCACAGATACATCAACATCATCATCATCCTTCCTAGGAGAAGAATGGTTATCAGTTTGCTTTGGTACATTCACATCAGCATCAGCATCGTACCTGGGGAAAGAATGGTTGTTAGTTGCATCATTACTCATCAAGGCATTAGCAGGTAACACATTCAGTTTCCCATCATCAACATCATCAGGGTTAACGTTACCCTTATTATCAGTTCGGGGAAGGGTGTCAGGGACATAGTATGCAACCATCCGCCCCAAGTCAGTCCCCAATAAAACATCAGTGGGCAGGTTTTCAGACACTCCCACCTCCCTCAACCCGCTCCCGGCACCCCAGTCAAGAAAAACTCGTGCCACTGGCAAGGGACAACGGGTGCCTCCAATCCCGGTGACAGTCAGGGTTTTCCCCTCAACAAACTCTTCAGGGGCCGCCAGTCCAGGACGGATGAGGGTTCGTTCAGCCCCGGTGTCCTTGAGGCCTGTAGCAAGACGGGCCCCCACCTGAACAGGTTGAACGTTGTCGTCAGCCCTCCCAACCACACCTCCCACCAAAAGAACAGAGGCGTTGGGCCCGGGGGCCTTGGCTGGGGGGTTCTTCGGCCTATTCGGACAGGTGTAAAAGAAGTGACCAGGCCGCTGGCAGTGGTGACACAGGCGACTGTCAGTAGCCGGCCTGCTGTTGGCAACAGGGACTGGGCCTCCGGAGGGACGGCTAGCTGGGGCATTGGGGTTGGTTGCTGGCTTACCCCCTTTCCAGCTGGTGGCGACTGGCCTCCGCGTCTCGGGCTTCCGGTTGGCCTCGTGGTTGTCGGCGATCTGCGCCGCTTTGTCCGCGTTCGTTGGTTCGCGGTCCAGGATGAACTGTCGGACCTCAGCTGGGCAGAGATGCAGGAACTGGTCTTTGATCATCAGGTCCCGTAGCTGCTCAAAGGTTTCAACGGACAGTCCATGGATCCACTGGTCAAAGTGGGTCCTGAGTCCTTGCACCACATCACTGTAGCTATCGTGTGGGCCACGTTGGAGGTGTCGGAACTTCTTTCGGTATACCTCAGGTGTCAGCCGGTATTTGGCGATCAGCGCCTGCTTTATGGCGTCATAGTCGTCATCGGCTTCTGGCGGAAGAGAAGCAAATGCCTCCAGGGCTTTGCCTTTTAGCCCTGGGGTCAAGTACCTTGCCCATTGGTCTCTAGGCAGCTGGTACTGTCTGCAGGCTTTCTCAAAGGCTCGCAGAAATGTGTCCAAGTCCCCATCCTTTTCCATCACGGGAAAATGCTCTGGCCGGGGTTTAGGAGTCTGGACGCTGCTGGGCTCACTGCTTCGGGCTGTGGGGGCATTCCCACCCCGCTGGAGTACCTCCAGTTCATGGGCCCTCTGCGCCTGGCGCTCGGCTCTCTCAGCCTCCGCTCGGCGCTCAGCTCTCTCAGCCTGGGCTTGACGCTCGGCTTGGGCCTCCTGCCGATATTGCTGGATCAGCCTCACCCGCCCATCACTGTCTTCGGCGGGGAGTGCGTCCAAGGCCATTTGCAGATAGGGGTCCACCCCGTCCTGGTTGAATGTGGGGCCAGCGCTCAGGAGTGGAGCCTCTGCTGCAGCCCCATTGCCACTTGGGCCAACTTCTGCGCTCGCTGGATTCTGGTCGTTGTCCAGCTGCACTAGAGCCGCGATCATTTGAGCTCTGTTTTTGTTCGTGG
This sequence comes from Dendrobates tinctorius, assembly GCF_039654945.1. NCBI lineage: Eukaryota > Metazoa > Chordata > Amphibia > Anura > Dendrobatidae > Dendrobates > Dendrobates tinctorius. Next base: position 190,995 of record NW_027361767.1, read on the forward strand.
CGTCAAGGCCTTGGTACGTGCATAACCCAGCAAGAACTTCCTTTGTCTGCCGGTTGTACCAAGGTTCTCCTTTTGCCGCCATGGTTGCCAAATAAAAGATAGAAAAAGAAAAACGAAGAAATGGGAGGGAATACTTGTATGTACACACAAATGTCTCAGAACTAGTAACCACTGAGTCTGTTCTCCAAAACCTATGATGCAGGATTCCCGCAGGAACCGTGCAGGTTTTTAGTGAGAGGAATGATTGCTCAAACCAAATCACTAATGCTCTAGGATTATCCCACCGCTCTGCCACCAATATGTGACGAACAGCCCACCGCCGTTCGTCTACTTACGGGCGACACTAACGGGGGTCCCGCTGCCCCCAAAACGCGACGGACAGCGGACCCTGTGTCACCACTATGTCACGATCCCACCACTGACACCGGTGTATCAGCGGACGGAGGGACGTGACACAATGCCGGCACACGGCTATCACAGGCGCAGTGGGGCTTATCTTAGTTATCCCACCACTGGCACCAGGTGACAAAAATATCCAGCAAGCTAATCTCGCTCTACAATTTGCCGCAGGGGGAGTTTAATTTGGATGCCCCACCACTGCTATCAATCTTCCAAGTACTGCGGGGATTTATGTATATCCCACTTTCTCAGTTCCACTTTGGAACTCGCAGCTCTCCGGCGCCCCCCTTACCCTCAGGTCAGTCAGGGAACTGCACCTAGGATAATTAGTCGCCGGACGGGCTGCCTGTTGTGAACCGGCAATTAGGCTTCTGCAGTAAGGGAATTATCAATGCTGTGGCTGCAGACCCTTATTCAGCAATATAAGACCCTTCTGTACTGCCCGCAAGCCGTAATAGCCGTACACAACGCGCTGCCACCAGTCACGGTTACTTAATTCACAGTGTTAAATTAAGAGGGTCCGTGGCAAACCCCTTGAATTAGTAGCGATTATCTATCAAAGGCGTATAGTTCGATTCTTAGAGCATGGAGACAGATCTAAATAATTATTTCATTTATTTTCCGAAAGAGGACAGTGATTACAGATAAAAGTTGCTATAAAATTGAGACATAAAATATGTACAGTACAGGTATAAAATAAAAGTGGAGAAAACAAAGAGATTACACTCACAGTTCCATATTGTTCCTTAGGCAAACCATGCGGCTTTAAGGGGGGAGGAGCCACACGTCTCCATTCATCTGGAGTTCTTGTCAGCACCGACTCTGCAGCTGTTCTGAGCTGGTTTGCCCAGGGAATGCCTTATAGACTTTCCTATGTGACATCACAGAGAGGTGCATTCTGGGTTGATCCCACCTCTCTTATCCAAGTTATGTTTTGGCTACAAAACTTAGATTAGCTATAACTTTATGGGAGAAGCTGGTATGGACTCATCAGTGGTATCATGTTTCCCAGCGTAATGAGCCCATCAAGAAAACATCAAACATCTATGCGATATGACCGTCCATTTGGGCGCAAATCATATCTCAGGTTCTGGACATCCGAGAGTTTTGCAACAGGCACCACAGCGAAGCTGGGTCTGCTCGGATCGCAGAAATATGATTTTTATATCTCTGCTTGGTACGGTTTTCGCAGGGCAGGCTCTTATAGTTTTATTCAAACCTCTTTGTTTCAAACAAAGAACCATCCCGCACTTTTTTCTCTCAGCTGTGGAGAGGAAACAAATGGTTGTAACAGCAGGGGGTCTCCTATTACTAGTGCGAACACAGGCTGTAGAGGAGGGGGGGTGGCACTGCTCTGTGTGTGTGTGAAGGGAGGAGGGGTGAAGCTGCAGAGCTAGCAGCCTGGATTGTCATATGTGCCGGATCTTTCTGGAAAGTTACAACAGAAAACATATTTTGTAGACAAAACCCCATACCTCACAGACATTGTACATCACAGAGAAGACCAGATGAGCGCTACCACCAGTCTTGTCTCATGCCAACTGTCAAGCATCCTGAAACCATTCATGTGTGGGGTTGCTTCTCAGCCAAGGGAATGGGCTCTCTCTCAGTCTTGCCTAAAAACACAGCCATGAATAAAGAATGGTACCAGAATGTCCTCCAAGAGCAACTTCTCCCAACCGTCCAAGAGCAGTTTGGCGATCAACAATGCCTTTTTCAACATGATGGAGCACCTTGCCATAAAGCAAAGGTGATAACTAAATGGCTCAGGGAACAAAACATAGAGATTTTGGGACCATGGCCTGGAAACTCCCCAGATCTTAATCCCATTGAGAACTTGTGGTCAATCATCAAGAGATGGGTGGACAGACAAAAACCTTCAAATTCAGACAAAATAAAAGCATTGATTTTGCAAGAATGGACTGCTATCAGTCAGGATTTGATCAAGAAGTTGATTGAGAGCATGCCAGGGAGAATTGCTGAGGTCCTGAAGAAGAAGGGTCAACACTGCAAATACTGACTTGCTGCATTAACTCATTCTAGCTGTCAATATAACCTTTTGTTACTCATAATATGATTGCAATTATATTTCTGTATGTGATAAAAACATCTGACAAACACACATATAAACCAGAGGCCAGCAGATCATGTGAAAATATAATATTTGTGTCATTCTCTAAACTTTTGGCCATGACTGTACACTGCTATGGTGACATCTGTGTCTTGTACACTGTTATGGTGACATCTGTGGCTTGTACACTGTTATGGTGGCATCTGTGGCTTGTACACTGTTATGGTGACATCTGTGGCTTGTACACTGTTATGGTGACATCTGTGGCTTGTACATTGTTATGGTGATCTGTGGCTTGTACACTGTTATGGTGACATCTGTGGCTTGTACATTGTTATGGTGACATCTGTGGCTTGTACACTGTTATGGTGGCATCTGTGGCTTGTACACTGTTATGGTGACATCTGTGGCTGGTATATTGTTATGGTGACATCTGTGGCTTGTACACTGTTATGGTGACATCTGTGGCTTGTACACCGTTATGGTGACATCTGTGGCTTGTACACTGTTATGGTGACATCTGTGGCTTGTACATTGTTATGGTGATATCTGTGGCTTGTACACTGTTATGGTGACATCTGTGGCTTGTACATTGTTTGTACATTGTTATGGTGACATCTGTGGCTTGTACACTGTTATGGTGGCATATGTGGCTTGTACACTGTTATGGTGACATCTGTGGCTGGTATATTGTTATGGTGACATCTGTGGCTTGTACACTGTTATGGTGACATCTGTGGCTTGTACACTGTTATGGTGACATCTGTGGCTGGTATATTGTTATGGTGACATCTGTGGCTTGTACATTGTTATGGTGACATCTGTGGCTTGTACACTGTTATGGTGACATCTGTGGCTGGTATATTGTTATGGTGACATCTGTGGCTTGTATATTGTTATGGTGACATCTGTGGCTTGTACATTGTTGTGGTGACATCTGTGGCTTGTACACTGTTATGGTGGCATCTGTGGCTTGTACACTGTTATGGTGACATCTGTGGCTTGTACACGGTTATGGTGACATCTGTGGCTTGTACACTGTTATGGCGACATCTGTGGCTTGTACACGGTTATGGTGACATCTGTGGCTTGTACACTGTTATGGCGACATCTGTGGCTTGTACACGGTTATGGTGACATCTGTGGCTTGTACACTGTTATGGTGACATCTGTGGCTGGTATATTGTTATGGTGACATCTGTGGCTTGTACACTGTTATGGTGACATCTGTGGCTGGTATATTGTTATGGTGACATCTGTGGCTTGTATATTGTTATGGTGACATCTGTGGCTTGTACATTGTTGTGGTGACATCTGTGGCTTGTACACTGTTATGGTGGCATCTGTGGCTTGTACACTGTTATGGTGACATCTGTGGCTTGTACACGGTTATGGTGACATCTGTGGCTTGTACACTGTTATGGCGACATCTGTGGCTTGTACACGGTTATGGTGACATCTGTGGCTTGTACACTGTTATGGCGACATCTGTGGCTTGTACACGGTTATGGTGACATCTGTGGCTTGTACACTGTTATGGCGACATCTGTGGCTTGCACACTGTTATGGCGACATCTGTGGCTTGTACACTGTTATGGCGACATCTGTGGCTTGTACACTGTTATGGCGACATCTGTGGCTTGTACACTGTTATGGCGACATCTGTGGCTTGTACACTGTTATGGCGACATCTGTGGCTTGTACACTGTTATGGCGGCATCTGTGGCTTGTACACTGTTATGGCGGTATCTGTGGCTTGTACACTGTTATGGCGGCATCTGTGGCTTTGTACACTGTTATGGCGACATCTGTGGCTTGTACACTGATATGGCGGCATCTGTGGCTTGTACACTGTTATGGCGGCATCTGTGGCTTATACACTGTTATGGCGGCATCTGTGGCTTGTACACTGTTATGGTGACATCTGTGGCTTGTACACTGTTATGGTGGCATCTGTGGCTTGTACACTGTTATGGCGACATCTGTGGCTTGTACACTGTTATGTCGGCATCTGTGGCTTGTACACTGTTATGGTGACATCTGTGGCTTGTACACTGTTATGGTGACATCTGTGGCTTGTACACTGTTATGGTGACATCTGTGGCTTGTACACTGTTATGGTGACATCTGTGGCTTGTACACTGTTATGGCGACATCTGTGGCTTGTACACTGTTATGGCGACATCTGTGGCTTGTACATTGTTATGGCGACATCTGTGGCTTGTACACTGTTATGGCGACATCTGTGGCTTGTACACTGTTATGGTGACATCTGTGGCTTGTACACTGTTATGTTGGCATCTGTGGCTTGTACACTGTTATGGTGGCATCTGTGGCTTGTACACTGTTATGGTGACATCTGTGGCTGGTATATTGTTATGGTGACATCTGTGGCTTGTACACTGTTATGGCGACATCTGTGGCTTGTACACTGTTATGGTGACATCTGTGGCTTGTACACTGTTATGTTGGCATCTGTGGCTTGTACACTGTTATGGTGGCATCTGTGGCTTGTACACTGTTATGGTGACATCTGTGGCTGGTATATTGTTATGGTGACATCTGTGGCTTGTACACTGTTATGGTGACATCTGTGGCTTGTACACTGTTATGGTGACATCTGTGGCTTGTACATTGTTATGGTGACATCTGTGGCTTGTACACTGTTATGGTGACATCTGTGGCTTCTACACTGTTATGGTGGCATCTGTGGCTTGTACACTGTTATGGTGGCATCTGTGGCTGGTATATTGTTATGGTGACATCTGTGGCTTGTACACTGTTATGGTGACATCTGTGGCTTGTACATTGTTATGGTGACATCTGTGGCTTGAACACTGTTATGGTGACATCTGTGGCTTGTACACTGTTATGGTGGCATCTGTGGCTTGTACACTGTTATGGTGGCATCTGTGGCTTGTACACTGTTATGGTGGCATCTGTGGATTGTACACTGTTATGGTGGCATCTGTTGCTTGTACACTGTTATGGTGACATCTGTGGCTGGTATATTGTTATGGTGACATCTGTGTCTTGTACACTGTTATGGCGGCATCTGTGGCTTGTACACTGTTATGGTGACATCTGTGGCTGGTATATTGTTATGGTGACATCTGTGGCTTGTTCACTGTTATGGTGGCATCTGTGGCTTGTACACTGTTATGGTGACATCTGTGGCTGGTATATTGTTATGGTGACATCTGTGGCTTGTACATTGTTATGGTGACATCTGTGGCTTGTACACTGTTATGGTGGCATCTGTGGCTTGTACACTGTTATGGTGACATCTGTGGCTTGTACACTGTTATGGTGACATCTGTGGCTTGTACACTGTTATGGTGACATCTGTGGCTTGTACACTGTTATGGTGGCATCTGTGGCTTGTACACTGTTATGGCGGCATCTGTGGCTTGTACACTGTTATGGCGACATCTGTGGCTTGTACACTGTTATGGTGGCATCTGTGGCTTGTACACTGTTATGGTGGCATCTGTGGCTTGTACACTGTTATGGTGGCATCTGTGGCTGGTATATTGTTATGGTGACATCTGTGGCTTGTACACTGTTATGGTGGCATCTGTGGCTTGTACACTGTTATGGCGACATCTGTGGCTTGTACACTGTTATGGTGGCATCTGTGGCTTGTACACTGTTATGGTGGCATCTGTGGCTTGTACACTGTTATGGTGACATCTGTGGCTGGTATACTGTTATGGTGACATCTGTGGCTTGTACACTGTTATGGCGGCATCTGTGGCTTGTACACTGTTATGGTGACATCTGTGGCTTGTACACTGTTATGGTGGCATCTGTGGCTTGTACACTGTTATGGTGGCATCTGTGGCTTGTACACTGTTATGGTGGCATCTGTGGCTTGTACACTGTTATGGTGGCATCTGTGGCTTGTACACTGTTATGGTGACATCTGTGGCTTGTACACTGTTATGGTGACATCTGTGGCTTGTACACTGTTATGGCGGCATCTGTGGCTTGTACACTGTTATGGCGGCATCTGTGGCTTGTACACTGTTATGGCGACATCTGTGGCTTGTACACTGTTATGGTGGCATCTGTTGCTTGTACACTGTTATGGTGACATCTGTGGCTGGTATATTGTTATGGTGACATCTGTGTCTTGTACACTTAAGGCGGCATCTGTGGCTTGTACACTGTTATGGTGACATCTGTGGCTGGTATATTGTTATGGTGACATCTGTGGCTTGTACATTGTTATGGTGACATCTGTGGCTTGTACACTGTTATGGTGGCATCTGTGGCTTGTACACTATTATGGTGACATCTGTGGCTTGTACACTGTTATGGTGACATCTGTGGCTTGTACACTGTTATGGTGACATCTGTGGCTTGTACACTGTTATGGCGGCATCTGTGGCTTGTACACTGTTATGGCGACATCTGTGGCTTGTACACTGTTATGGTGGCATCTGTGGCTTGTACACTGTTATGGTGGCATCTGTGGCTTGTACACTGTTATGGTGGCATCTGTGGCTGGTATATTGTTATGGCGACATCTGTGGCTTGTACACTGTTATGGCGGCATCTGTGGCTTGTACACTGTTATGGCGACATCTGTGGCTTGTACACTGTTATGGTGGCATCTGTGGCTTGTACACTGTTATGGTGGCATCTGTGGCTTGTACACTGTTATGGCGGCATCTGTGGCTTGTACACTGTTATGGCGGCATCTGTGGCTTGTACACTGTTATGGCGGCATCTGTGGCTTGTACACTGTTATGGTGACATCTGTGGCTTGTACACTGTTATGGCGGCATCTGTGGCTTGTACACTGTTATGGTGACATCTGTGGCTGGTATATTGTTATGGTGACATCTGTGGCTTGTACACTGTTATGGTGGCATCTGTGGTTTGTACACTGTTATGGTGACATCTGTGGCTGGTATATTGTTATGGTGACATCTGTGGCTTGTACATTGTTATGGTGACATCTGTGGCTTGTACATTGTTATGGTGACATCTGTGGCTTGTACACTGTTATGGTGGCATCTGTGGCTTGTACACTGTTATTGTGGCATCTGTGGCTTGTACACTGTTATGGCGGCATCTGTGGCTTGTACACTGTTATGGCGACATCTGTGGCTTGTCCACTGTTATGGCGGCATCTGTGGCTTGTACACTGTTATGGTGGCATTTGGTTTCTCAGCGAAGGACGTGGGTTGAGGACGGCAAATGTCGCCATGAACCACACTGAATGTATAATTTCTGTATAAGAGGAGGCAGAGGTCGCCATAGCAACCATAAACAATAACACAGGCCCTCGGGTAGGTGCAGTGGCCACAAGGCCGGAGCCGACAGTCACACTCACTCCTCACTCATGGAGAAATCTGTGCCATCTCCATAGATATGTAACAGATTCAGAGAAAACGCCGTCACCCCCATAATACAGACGTTGTTAAGGCCGGAGTGTGTCTGGTTACTAGGAAACCGGCAGAGACTGTGGTCACGGGGCAGGAAGTCATCGAAAGCAGAAAACCCACAGAACGTCACAGCAGCACGTCACCCTCACCCCACCACTCGACTGTACAGACCACGGCCCCCGACATGACAGCCACCGAAAACTGCTGAATATCTGCACACCACAAGGAACGCATACAGCACCATACATATATGGCAGAGCAGCTTATGTTATAGCAACTGCACTAACGTAAGCCAAAATAATGCCCAGGTTATACCAGCTGTACATATTATATACAGTAGATACCCAGGTTATACCAGCTGTACATAGATAATTATATACAGAAGATGCCCAGGTTATACCAGCTGTACATATTATATACAGTAGATACCCAGGTTATACCAGCTGTACATAGATAATTATATACAGACAGTGTCGGACTGGAACACCTTGGGCCCACCAGAGAAAATCATTCTTGGGGCCCACTATTGATAGGAACTGAAGGAGTTAAATTGAGTTCTGTCTATGTTGCATTCTCTTGTTTAAAACCTTATCTGTTCTTCGAGGAGATGTCTCAGACATCTCCCTTGTGAACCAAGGTCAAATACCTCTGCTTTTTCGCCTAAATGACTTTCTTTGTCAAAAACAAGTTGTAAAATCATTTGTACTGCGCATGTCTGTAAAATGTTTAAATTCTTTACTATAAAAGACGGAAGCCTAACTGATAAGCCAGAGGCGTCTTGGAGGCATCCTGAGTTGTACCATACAGCTGGTGTCTGTGTAGTTCTTCTCCACGGAGCTGATTTAATTAGAGACATATGATGCTTCACACCCAAGAACATCGGTCCTTCAGATGAAAGAGTAATCTGAGGGATCCCGACAGTTTCCTGGCGCCCGAAACAGGGACCTGATATAGGCACCTCTCCAAGACTACCCGACCTACAGACCACTCCAGTTACTAATGAAATTGTGAACAGCAGACCTAAACACCTGGCCAGGTAAGAGATCAATTTTTCTCTTCTCTGCTCTTCATAATCTATCATTATAACTAAGGTCCGTATAAAAGGGAATCTAGTAGAGGAGGGGGCCGTAAAATCAGGTCCATATAAGAACTCTGAGGAAATCGGGTGTGACACGCATATGTAATTTCTGCTCGAATGAGAGGTTACTGTAGGTTCTGTCTGTGCACAGCTATTTTTAGTAAAAGAGCTGATGCAAATCAAAATGGGAGAGGTCTGACATTACGGAATATAAGGCTGGGTGAACAGTTCATACTGCGCAGCCCGGACGGACAAGTTTTTCACAATAGACGGTTCCGCACTAGGAATAGAGGAGGTTGTTGAATGGCTACTTTGATTTGAAAGGTTGTGGAAAGTAGACAAATAAGTTGCACAGTAGGTATTCGTTCAAAGAGTGGTGATATTGCCTAACTGGGCCATGTGACAGCGTCCTTTCGGGGAGGTCACCGCCTAAGCTTAAATCAACACCCTTTACGAATAAACCTTGTGACAGATAAGAGTGTGACCGAATGAGCACAGGACCGTGAAATGAGCCTGTGACAGGATATGACTGAAGAACCCCGATAGATGGACACTTTATTTACAATCCTGTGTGTTGTGGGAGTATTTCTGTTCGGATGCTACATAGCATATAAGTACACGAAACACGTAGTACACCGAGGAACAGACACTCCATTTAGCCTGTTAGCACCTTAGGAAGAAGGTAACGAGGTATAGTAGAGCCTAGTCTTGAGCTTACCCAATACACCACCTAAGGCAGGGGACTAACAGGAAGACAACAAGAGAGACAGGATAAGAATAAAAAATAAGATGGGGAACAGTCAGGGAAAGATACCTGAAGAAGGAAATCGGTTATGTGATATAATTGAGGATAGATATGGAAGTAGTGCAGCAAAGAACCTGGAAAAAGTATTAATCAAATCCAAAGTGCAAGATAGGCAGGCTGTGTGAATCCTTGTATATATGTCTATGAGAACCTCTGAATAAGATGAGAGATGAGTAATTGAGTATAAAAAAAAAAAAAAAAATCAGTGAATGAGCACGTATGAATGAATCATCACACATCATTTTTGTGTCAAGAGATTTGTGACCTTTCTAGTTGTGGTGGAATCCCGGACAGATGCGTTATAGATATTTCAAATCTACATCTGAGACTGAATGAATTGAGTAATGATATAGTTCGTGTTATATGTGGCATTACATTGTAAAGTTTCCTGAATGCATTTGGCCAGAAAAAGGGCAAGGCATGGTTAATCTCATTATACAGTTATCTGCTCTTACAGTGAAATCCCGTGATTTTGAGTTTCTTTGTAGAAATTGATTTTGATAAGTCTAAAGAACTACAGAATTCTGTGAAGGACGACGCTGCATTCTGATGGGAGGGGGGAATGATACCGCTGCGTAGTTTTTCTTCTCCCTTCGCTCTTATCTCTGCTGAGTGTGAGCTGTGCTCAAAATTCTCTGTAATTCTATCCGTAAGGTACACGCTGAAAGATTTGTGCATTTTAAAGCAACAGTACTTAATTGAAGATTGGAAGTTAAAAGTAAGATATGGTGCCTAATTTAGAAGGGAATTGTAAGTGATTGCTTGGTCATTAATGTGTTTGAACCTGCTTCTAGTTGTGTGATTGATTTGTATAGCAAATTGTGTCAAATTACAAGAGACAGAGAAGGAAGGAAGCAGTAAAACAAGTGGGACAAATATTGAAAAAGGCAAAAATACCAGAGTGTGAATGTTTGGATGTACAAAAAGGCACAGACAAGGGAAGAAAATAGCAAGTGAATAAATGATGCTTGAGAATGTGCAGCAGTGTGGAAGGTGTATTATGAATGTTTGATTGACAAAGTGTAACCAGAGACCCAGACAAAACAGATGGACTTGTAAACACTGTGGTCAGACTCAGACAAACCCAGACTGAATAGCTACTTGTGTGACCTGTGCTACTGACCTAAGAGAATTGCACTAAATCCTATCCAGACAAGATCATAAGAAGCTGACATAATAGTGTGGATAGTGGGTAGTAGGGACATTGGCCCTTGAGGAGTAAGCTGACAGTAGACATCAGACGGCCAACCCCATCAGGACCTAGAAGTGTGACTAGAATAAGAAAGATGCAGGTGTATTATCCCTGGAGCCCCTCTGACCAGCTAGCTTTGCTGAAGCAGCTGCCTGCCCCTGAAGACCAACCATTCCTGTTTTACAGACACAAAGGAAGTACAGCAGACATATAAGTGTACCTGGGCAGACCTAGAGAGGTTGGTGAGTTTAAAGGCAGGTGACGCACTAGATCATATAATTAAGACACACAGATGTGACAAAGAATCAGGCTTGGGGCATGGATGATAAATCTGCACGATCTGGGGAGACGTACTGTGAGTCACTAAGACAATGGGCTGCAGTGGAACAATCAGAGCAGTCTGTACTCCTGACTAATGTGACACAGCAAAGAGGAGAGAGAGTAGAGATATACCTTGGACGGTTACAGCTGAAATGGGCAGACATGGGGTACATTTGCATAAACCCACTTGATGTTAGAATACTGGTGAATGCATTCATTGACGGTATGAACAAAGACTTACGAGACGCAGTACAGACAGCCAGACCTGAATGGAGACATGTAGATCCGAAAGACCTCCTTAAGGTAGCTAAAGAAATTGAGCAAACAAGGATAATAAAACGACCTGTCATGTATGCTGGAGCACAAGGAAAAAAGTGGAGACGTAATAGGGAAGGCATGTGAGATGACACTGACGTTTCTTTTGACAATCTATTCCCCACATGACATCCATGCCATACTCCTACAAGTTCAACCAAAACATCTGTCTAGGGCCAGACAGCTCCGACTTGAGTGTGCTCTACTAATTCCTGAGTATGTCACTCCTCAAAAGATGTAACGTTCTGAATCCAGCCACCCTCCTGCCTGTGGATTCAGAAAAGGGGGAATTGGTGACCGTATTGGCAAGTGAGGAAGGATACTTTGACATGACGCATGAACATGTCTGCATAGAACTGATGAGTCAGGAGACAGTTGGGTTTGCACACATTCATGAAAAACCTGTTCCTAATGCAGACTTTGAGTTTCTTTTTTGTAGATGGCCCCAGATACCACCAGGATGGACGATTCTACACTGGATATGCAGTAGTATCCTCACATGAGGTAATCCGAGCGGAACCACTCTCTCCTCACATGTCGGCGCAGGAGGCAGAGTTGAAGGCACTCACTGAGGCGTGTAGAGCCGCTGCAGGTAAAGTCGCTAATATTTTCACAGATTCGAAGCCCATTAAAAATGCAGAGCTGGTGAAACAATTGATGGAGGCATTGATGTTACCAGTCCAGGTTGGCATTGTCAAGGTAAAAGCACACACAAAGGTGACTCCGTGGAGGTAGAGGGCAATAGAAGGGCGAACGAGGCTGCTAAAATAGCACAAGGCGGCCTAGAGAGAGCAGTGGACGGTGGCGGGGAGTCAGCGTATTCCAGCCACATTGGGTCTAGATGTCCTGAAATCCCTCCAGCAAAAGGCTGCCCAAACAGAGAAGGTACACCGGGGGAGACTGGGAGCTGAGCTGAACTCAAATGGAGTATGGGAGAATAAGGATAAAATGTGCCCACCAAAGTCCCTGTTCCCAATCATGGCGCAAGCAGCACATGGCCCCAATCACACCTCAAAAAGTCACATGTGTGCCATGGTAGATGCCTTCTGGATCGCTCCTGGCTTCAGTTGCGCAGCCGCGAAACTTGTACAATCATGCCTCATCTGTGCACAGCACAACCCAGGTAAAACAGTAAAAGTCCCTAAGAAAGCGACACCTAGGCCTCTCTACCCGTTTCAGAGACGGCAGATTGACGACATACAGCTACCAAGGTAGGAGTGTATGCAAATATCCTAGTATGTGTAGATCTCTTCTCTGGATGGCCAGAGGCCTACCCGGTGAAAACGGCTACAGCTCGAGCCACTGCAAAGAAACTGGTGATGGAACTAGTACCACGATTCGGTGTCCCTGAAACAATTGAATCAGACAGAGGTACACACTTTACTGCTGAGGTAATGCAAAATGTAATGCAAATGATAGGTGTAGAACAGGCATTTCATACACCCTACCACCCACAGAGTTCAGGGAAGGTAGAAAGAATGAACGGGACACTGAAATTGAAAATACAGAAAACCATGGAACAAACCCATAAACCATGGCCAGAGTGTCTCCCATTAGCATTATTCTCAGTAAGGTACACACCCACGGGGAAAACTAAACTGTCACCCTTCGAGATACTGTTTGGAAGACCACCGAACACAGGGTTGTATTACCCACAGGTCTTAACACTCAATGTGGATAATTTGACAAGTTATGTAATCCAGTTGCAAAAGCATTTAACTCAAATGCATTCTCTAGTTTTCTCTTCCATTCCAGATCCAGATAGTGTGGAAGGAACTCACTGCCTACAACCTGGTGATTACGTATATGTCAAGAAACACTCCAGAAAGACCCTTGAACCCCGATATCAAGGACCTTACCAAGTACTCCTAACAACGCCTACTTCTGTTAAGTTGGAAGGACGACCAACCTGGATCCACGCATCGCATTGCAAACTAGCCACAGGAGTTAACAAAGCATAAGAGTGCATAACGTTTTGGTTTGGTTTTGTTGCATTATCTGTAATAATGGTAGCTGCGTGGGACAATCTAAATTCTCCAATGTCCTTGAATAATAAGTTTATACAACATCATGAAAAATTACTGAATGATTGGTCAAATCATTTGCTGGATCTGCACACATTCACCAGTATCAGCCACTAGTATTCCGTTCCTTGTTATTCCTATGCCACCCGAGGAATTATTTGCCTGGACCAGTTGTTCTGATACACTTGCTAATAATGCCACAAATAATGTGAAGTTATGGAACACAACTGTTGGAATACCTATTGTGGGATGGGTAGGATACCCTTGGTGGCAGGGTAATCTTTCAGGAAGTAATACATACCTTCAATATCTGGCATATAAAGGGGGGGCTTGGGTACCCAGGAATAGAACTCGATTAACCTACCTGGGGCAAATTCCAATGTATGGCCTACAAGTTAGTTTTAATGTAACTTCCCACTCTACTGATGCCTTCAAACCAATACTGCTAGAAAGAAGGTTGCATAACACGTCCTGGGAGTATTCCAATTTATTTCCCCAGGGCAATAATGAAACTTGTTTTAATATTTCAGGTAATATACCTTGCAACGAGTCATCTGGATATGAGAAAGGAACTCCCACCTGTGGAAATCCCGATGTAGGGTATTGTAGCCCTTTAGGACAACTTCCAAATTGGTGTATGCTTCAGAATGTATCTGCGTTCATAGATTTAGTTCATAGACTGGTATTACAACATTCAGCCCTATGGGACCTACCTAGTGACATGTTCTGGGTATGTGGAGACAATGCATATAAATGGTTGCCAGTAGGGGTAAAAGGTGCTTGTACTCTGGGTCGTTTGACTCCAGCTACCTTTGTTATTCCGAATGACCAGTTGAATACTCAGAGCATACCTAAACACACGTTGTACAAAAGAGCTGCTGACAATACACCTCGCCTCTCTGGGAGACCACATATAGTGCAGATGAGTGTGGCTAATAAAATTGTCAGCTCTATTTTTATTTATCCTATGATCACTCAAATGTGGGATAAATTAGTCAGGGCTACAGATTACTTAGATGACCAAATATGGGATATATTGGATATATTGAACACCACCGTTGCTGTCCAAAATCAGCTTATTATAGTCACTAATCAGCATACCATAGTATTAGATTATTTAACTGCAGCGCAAGGAGGTATGTGTCAAGTCATCGGACCAGCTTGCTGTCATTATATAGATCCCAACAGTAGTTTAAAGTTAAGATCAAAAATAGAGGATGTTCAAAAACTTAGAGATCAGTACAATAAAGACAATGATCGTACTAAGGATAGTTGGTGGTCAGATACATTCTCCTTTCTTAATCCAGCTAATTGGTTTAAGGGTATTGGAGGCTGATAACTGGGATTATACTAAGTCTATTACGTATTGTTGTCTGTATCTTCGTAATATATGTGCTATTGAAACTTGTTTTTTGGTGTATCTCTGTATGCAAGAAAAGATGTAGAAATAGATAAGGAAGTTTGACTGTAAACAACAAGAATTTAACTATTATTCCTTTGAGTCCTAGATTGACATCTCATTTCTGGCATGAAGGAGCGTACTCTTGCAATGATGGACGTGGCTTCAGTATCTGGGGGATGGAGAAGGTAGAAGACCTGTCTCCCTTGGGCAACCCGTCGGCCTGGGATAGTACCTGGTGAACGAGCCACTATCCGCTGTTGTTGCAGGATCCAGTGTTCCAGATTGTGGAAAATGAAGATGTCAAAGGGGGGAATGATAGGAACTGAAGGAGTTAAATTGAGTTCTGTCTATGTTGCATTCTCTTGTTTAAAACCTTATCTGTTCTTCGAGGAGATGTCTCAGACATCTCCCTTGTGAACCAAGGTCAAATACCTCTGCTTTTTCGCCTAAATGACTTTCTTTGTCAAAAACAAGTTGTAAAATCATTTGTACTGCGCATGTCTGTAAAATGTTTAAATTCTTTACTATAAAAGATGGAAGCCTAACTGATAAGCCAGAGGCGTCTTGGAGGCATCCTGAGTTGTACCATACAGCTGGTGTCTGTGTAGTTCTTCTCCACGGAGCTGATTTAATTAGAGACATATGATGCTTCACACCCAAGAACATCGGTCCTTCAGATGAAAGAGTAATCTGAGGGATCCCGACACTATGTAGCTGCATAGAGTTAAATACCAGACCACCAATTATGCGGTAAAACACGCTAATATCCGGGTATAATATAAGGTTGTACATGTCTTAATTATGTAGCAGGAGTTGGGGTAGCCCCCTCATAGAATATAAAGCAGCCCCCTCACATAGTATAATGCAGCCATCTCATAGAATATAATGCAGCCATCTCATAGAATATAATACTGCCCCCCTCATAGAATATAATACTGCCCCCCTCATAGGGAATAATGCACCCCCTCATAGGGTATAATGCACCCCCTCATAGGGTATAATACTGCCCCCCTCATAGGGAATAATGCACCCCCTCATAGGGAATAATGCACCCCCTCATAGGGTATAATGCTGCCCCCTCATAGGGTATAATACTGCCCCCCTCATAGGGTATAATACTGCCCCCCTCATAGGGTATAATACTGCCCCCTCATAGGGTATAATACTGCCCCCCTCATAGGGTATAATACTGCCATCCTCATAGGGAATAATGCACCCCCTCATAGGGTATAATGCACCCCCTCATAGGGTATAATACTGCCCCCCTCATAGGGAATAATGCACCCCCTCATAGGGAATAATGCACCCCCTCATAGGGTATAATGCTGCCCCCTCATAGGGTATAATACTGCCCCCCTCATAGGGTATAATACTGCCCCCCTCATAGGGAATAATGCACCCCCTCATAGGGTATAATGCTGCCTCCTCATAGGGTATAATACTGCCCCCCTCATAGGGAATAATGCATCCCCTCATAGGGAATAATGCTGCCCCCTCATAGGGTATAATACTGCCCCCCTCATAGGGTATAATGCACCCCCTCATAGGGTATAATGCACCCCCTCATAGGGAATAATGCTGCCCTCCTCATAGGGTATAATGCTGCCTCCTCATAGGGTATAATGCTGCCCCCTCATAGGGTATAATACTGCCCCCTCATAGGGAATAATGCACCCCTTCATAGGGTATAATGCTGCCTCCTCATAGGGTATAACACTGCCCCCCTCATAGGGTATAACGCTGCCCTCTCATAGGGTATAATGCTGCCCCTCATAGGGTATAATACTGCCCCCCCTCATAGGGAATAATGCTGCCCTCCTCATAGGGTATAATACTGCCCCCCTCATAGGGAATAATGCATCCCCTCATAGGGTATAATGCACCCCCTCATAGGGTATAATACTGCCCCCCTCATAGGGTATAATACTGCCCCCCTCATAGGGAATAATGCACCCCCTCATAGGGTATAATGCTGCCTCCTCATAGGGTATAATACTGCCCCCCTCAGGGAATAATGCATCCCCTCATAGGGAATAATGCTGCCCCCTCATAGGGTATAATGCTGCCCCCCTCATAGGGTATAATACTGCCCCCCTCATAGGGTATAATACTGCCCCCCCCTCATAGGGTATAATACTGCCCCCCTCATAGGGAATAATGCACCCCCTCATAGGGTATAATGCTGCCTCCTCATAGGGTATAATACTGCCCCCCTCATAGGGTATAATACTGCCCCCCTCATAGGGAATAATGCACCCCCTCATAGGGTATAATGCTGCCTCCTCATAGGGTATAATACTGCCCCCCTCAGGGAATAATGCATCCCCTCATAGGGAATAATGCTGCCCCCTCATAGGGTATAATGCTGCCCCCCTCATAGGGTATAATACTGCCCCCCTCATAGGGTATAATACTGCCCCCCCCTCATAGGGTATAATACTGCCCCCTCATAGGGAATAATGCTGCCCTCCTCATAGGGTATAATGCTGCCTCCTCATAGGGTATAATGCTGCCTCCTCATAGGGTATAATGCTGCCCCCTCATAGGGAATAATGCTGCCCCCTCATAGGGTATAATGCTATATAGATATAGAGTTAGATAGAAATAGATAGAAAGATAGATGTAGAAATAGATAGATATAGAGATAGATAGTAGATAATGGATAGAAAGTAGATAATGGATAGATATAGATAGAAAGATTCATAGAGATAGATATAAAGATAGATATAGAAAGAAATATAGATAGATAGATCGATAGGTAGATAGATATAGAGATAGATAGAAAATAGATAATGGATAGATAGATAGATATAGAGATAGATAGCTATAGATAGAAAGATATAGAGATAGATAGATATATAGATAGAGAAAGATAATAGATAGAGATAGATAATAGATAGAGATATACAGATATAATAATAATAATAATATAGACATATATAGATAGATATAGAGATAAATATATATAGATAGATGGCTATAAATAAAAATAGATATAGAGATATATAGAGATAGATAGATATAGAGATAATAGATATAGAGATAGATAGATAGATATAGAGACAGATAGATATAGAAAGATAGATATAGAGATAATAGCTAGATATAGAGATATGTATAGAGATAGATAGATATAGAGTTAGAAAGATAGATATAGAGAGATATAGAGATAGATAGAGATAGCTAGATAGATGGATAGATAGATATAGATAATAGATAGATATAGAGATAGATATAGAGATAGATGGATAGATCAATAGATAGATAAAGAGATAGAGATTGATAGATAATGAGATATAGAGATAGATATAGAGATATAGTGTTAGAAAGATAGATATAGAGATAGATAACAGATATAGAGATAGATAGATATAGAGATAGATAGATATAGAGATAGATAGATATAGAGATAATATATAGATAGATATAGAGATAATATATAGATAGCTATAGAGAGAGAGATATAGAGAGAAACAGATATATATATAGAGATAGATATAGAGATAGATAGGTAGATAGATATAGAGATAATAGATATAGAGATAGATAGATAGATAGATATAGATATAAAGATAGATAGAGATAGAGAGAGCGGTAGATAGAGAGAGAGATAGATACAGAGATCGATAAATAGAGAGATAGATATAGATAGAGATAGATAGATAAAGATAGATAATAAATATAGAGATAACAGATAGATATAGAGAGAGTAAGATAGAAAGATATAGAGATAGGTAGATATAGATAATAGAGATAGCTAGATAGACATAATAGATAGATATACACTCACTGGCCACTTTATTAGGTACACCTGTCCAACTGTGTGTTAAGACTTAATTTCTAATCAGCCAATCACATGGCGGCAACTCAGTGCATTTAGGCATGTAGACATGGTCAAGACAATCTCCTGCAGTTCAAACCGAGCATCAGTATGGGGAAGAAAGGTGATTTGAGTGCCTTTGAACGTGGCATGATTGTTGGTGCCAGAAGGGCTGGTCTGAGTATTTCAGAAACTGCTGATCTACTGGGATTTTCACGCACAACCATCTCTAGGGTTTACAGAGAATGGTCCGAAAAAGAAAAAAAATCCAGTGAGCGGCAGTTCTGTGGCTGGAAATGCCTTGTTGATGCCAGAGGTCAGAGGAGAATGGGCAGACTGGTTCGAGCTGATAGAAAGGCAACAGTGACTCAAATTGCCACCCGTTACAACCAAGGTAGGCAGAAGAGCATCTCTGAACGCACAGTGCGTCGAACTTTGAGGCAGATGGGCTACAGCAGCAGAAGACCACACCGGGTACCACTCCTCTCAGCTAAGAACAGGAAACTGAGGCTACAATTTGCACAAGCTCATCGAAATTGGACAGTAGAAGATTGGAAAAACGTTGCCTGGTCTGATGAGTCTCGATTTCTGCTGCGACATTCGGATGGTAGGGTCAGAATTTGGCGTAAACAACATGAAAGCATGGATCCATCCTGCCTTGTATCAACGGTTCAGGCTGGTGGTGGTGGTGTCATGGTGTGGGGAATTTTTTCTTGGCACTCTTTGGGCCCCTTGGTACCAATTGAGCATCGTTGCAACGCCACAGCCTACCTGAGTATTGTTGCTGACCATGTCCATCCCTTTATGACCACAATGTACCCAACATCTGATGGCTACTTTCAGCAGGATAATGCGCCATGTCATAAAGCTCGAATCATCTCAGATTGGTTTCTTGAACATGACAATGAGTTCACTGTACTCAAATGGCCTCCTCAGTCACCAGATCTCAATCCAATAGAGCATCTTTGGGATGTGGTGGAACGGGAGATTCGCATCAGGGATGTGCAGCCGACAAATCTGCGCCAACTGTGTGATGCCATCATGTCAATATGGTCCAAAATCTCTGAGGAATGCTTCCAGCACCTTGTTGAATCTCTGCCACGAAGAATTGAGGCAGTTCTGAAGGCAAAAGGGGGTCCAACCCCTTACTAGCATGGTGTACCTAATAAAGTGGCCAGTGAGTGTAGATAGATATAGATAGAAAGATAGATATAGAGATAGAGCGATAGATAGAGATAGATATAGATAATAGATAGAGATAAATAGATAGATATAGAGATAGAAAGATAGATAGATATACAGAGAGATCGATATAGAGATAGAGATAAATAGATATAGAGAGAGATATAGAGAGAAATAGATATAGAGATAATAGATATATATAGAGATAGATAGATATAGATATAGAGAGATAGATACAGAGAAAAGATATAGAGATAAATAGATAAAGATAGATAGATATAGAGATAGAAAGATAGATATAGATATAGAGATAGATAGAGATATATAGATAGATAGCTATAGAGATATAGAGATAGATATAGAGAGAAATAGAGATAGATATAGAGATAGATAGAGATAGATATATAGATATAGATATAAAGATAGATATAGAGATAGAGCGATAGATAGCGAGAGATATAGATATAGAGATAGATAGATACAGAGAAAAGATATAGAGATAGATAACGGATAGATAAATAGATAGATAGGTATAGAGATAGATAGATATAGATATTAGATAGAGATATATATAGATAAAGATAGATAGATATAGATGGTAGCTAGATAGATAATAAATATAGAGATAATAGATATAGAGATAGATAGAGTAAGATAGATAGATATAGAGATAGATAGATAGACATAATAGATAGATATAGAGATATATATAGAAAGATATAGAGATAGATAGATATAGAGATAGATGTAGAGATAGAAAGATAGATATAAAGATAGAGCGATAGAGATAGATATAGATAATAGATAGATATAGAGATAGATAGATATAGATAATAGATAGAGATAGAAAGATAGATAGATATAAGAGAGATAGAGAGATATATTGAGAAATAGAGATAGATAGAGAGAGCGAGAGAGATATAAAAAAAAAACAAAACACAATACTCACCTCTCCTCCTCGCTCCCACGCTGATCCCGGCTTCAGTGTCAGGAGCTGCCCCCTCTGCCAGACACACAGCGGGTGCGCGATGTAGTGACGTCATCGCGCACTGGCTGTGAGTCAGGAGCAGAGGGGCCTGAGGGTGGCGCCGGCCCTGATTTACAGATGCAGAGCAGCTTACTGGGCTGGGGGCGGGGCCTCTGGGGGTGGAGACCTGAAATTATATTCACTGTTTCGCAGTGAATATTCATTTCTCTTTAGCAGCGGGGACAGGGGCTCCTGCCTCCTGACACCTGCTGCTGCTCCGCTGGCAGGGGCCCCCATAGCAGCTGCATGGTGTGCGACACACCACTGGCTGGGGGCCCCTGGAGCAGCGGGGGCCCTAGGCAACTGCTGGCCCTGTATGCCTGCAGGTGCCAGGGCCCACCAGATGCCAGGGCCCACCGGAGAATCCTCCGGTTCCCCGGTGGGCCAGTCCGACGCTGTATACAGAAGATGCCCAGGTTATACCAGCTGTACATATATAATTATATACAGGAGATGCCCAGGTTATACCAGCTGTACATATAATTATATACAGGAGGTGCCCAGGTTATACCAGGTGTACATATATAATTATATACAGGAGATGCCCAGGTTATACCAGCTGTACATATATAATTATATACAGGAGGTGCCCAGGTTATACCAGCTGTACATATAATTATATACAGGAGATGCCCAGGTTATAACAGGTGTACATATATAATTATATACAGGAGATGCCCAGGTTATACCAGCTGTACATATATAATTATATACAGGAGGTGCCCAGGTTATACCAGCTGTACATAGATAATTACAGAGATGGCCAGGTTATATCAGCTGTACATATATACTGTAATTATATACAGGAAATGCCCAGGTTATACCAGCTGTACATATATAATTATATACAGGAGATGCCCAGGTTATACCAACTGTACATATATAATTATATACAGAAGATGCCCAGGTTATACCAACTGTACATATATAATATACAGAAGATACCCAGGTTACACCAGCTGTACATATATAATTATATACAGGAGATGCCCAGGTTATACCAGCTGTACATATATAATTATATACAGGAGGTGCCCAGGTTATACCAGCTGTACATAGATAATTATATACAGGAGGTGCCCAGGTTATACCAGCTGTACATAGATAATTACAGAGATGGCCAGGTTATATCAACTGTACATATATACTGTAATTATATACAGGAAATGCCCAGATTATACCAGCTGTACATATATAATTATATACAGGAGATGCCCAGGTTATACCAACTGTACATATATAATTATATACAGAAGATGCCCAGGTTATACCAACTGTACATATATAATATACAGAAGATACCCAGGTTACACCAGCTGTACATATATAATTATATACAGGAGATACCCAGGTTATACCAGCTGTACATAGATAATTATATACAGGAGATGCCCAGGTTATACCAGCTGTACATATATAATTATATACAGAAGATGCCCAGGTTATACCAACTGTACATATATAATATACAGAAGATACCCAGGTTACACCAGCTGTACATATATAATTATATACAGGAGATACCCAGGTTATACCAGCTGTACATATATAATTATATACAGGAGATGTACATATATAATATACAGAAGATACCCAGGTTACACCAGCTGTACATATATAATTATATACAGGAGATACCCAGGTTATACCAGCTGTACATATATAATTATATACAGGAGATGCCCAGGTTATACCGGCTGTACATATACTGCTTAATTATATACAAGAGATGACGAAGGTTATACCAGCTGTACATATATATTTCTATACAGAAGATTCCCAGGTTATACCAGCTGTACATATATAATTATATACAGAAGATACCCAGGTTATACCGGCTGTACATATATAATTATATACAGGAGATACCCAGGTTATACCAGCTGTACATATACTGTATAATTATATACAGGAGATGCCCAGGTTATACCAGCTGTACATATTATATACAGAAGATGCTCAGGTTATACCAGCTATACATATATAATTATATACAGGAGATACCCAGGTTATACCAGCTCTACATATATAATTATATACAGAAGATGCCCATTGTGGAGGACACAACACAGGACCCGTTCCTCCCATGTCACCAATGTAACGTAACTACACAGGCACAGCTCTCAGGCGCCCCCTTGGTCTCTCAGGTCAGTAAGGGAACTGCACAAAGAGCAAATGGCCGCCGGGGAGGATGTCCTGTTACCCGCTGGGTATTCTACGATTTCTGATCAGAGTAAAAGCATCAGCCCAAGATTAATTTTATAGTTTAATTGCCTTAAGGGCGCACTAGATAATTACAGAAATATACAGTAAGCTATACAATGGAATTAAAGTGGATTTGCAGACAGAGTAAAATATAACAATAAGGGTACAAGACTTAGAGATATTAAGCTGGTGGTCAATTTACCAGATTGTAGGGTGCATGTGGGTGCCGGGAGCTCTGCAGTCCACAGTTACAAGAATCTTAGTTGCCGGACAAACCCCCAAAGCACGGGCCGCTGCTCCCCTTGACAGGTCTGTCCCCAGTTCCTTCTTAGATCACCATCGTCTAGTTCTTCTGTGTGAGTGTCTGTCTCTGCCATGGGCTGCTAGTTCTTAAACGCGCTAGGTTCCTCCCCCTGTGTCAGAGGGTGGGCTAATAATCTCCACTCTTTAGCTCTCTGCAGAACTTATTCCCAATATCTAAGAAAGGGGGTAACTTTCAACAGCATGATCGGATCAGGACATGAGAGGTACCAGTGAATGCGGTTTGTTTTGCCTGTTGTATGGAGAGCAATCATGGCCCCATTGGGTCGCTGTGGAGGGCCATTCTATGTATCTCAGGTCCCAGAACCCTCACCGACTCAGGAATCACACTGCCAGATGCGCGATTTCCTCCGGGTCACTCGGATATTTTTCATGAGTCCATAACTCGAAAGATGTGCTCATAATTCATGGTCCTAGGATGGAGCCGGAGAGGTTGGGAGAGACAATGGATGTGCATTTCTGTGTCTAGCTGGCAGGTACCTTCTAATTGAAGCCCTCAGGCATCTTCCTGCCCCATGCTGGCGTGGCTCCTTACCTAAGCTTTGAAGTTCTGTTTTGGGCCTTATCTCATTATCATACTAAAAGGCCTTGCTTTTCAGCATTGGAACACTAAATCCTGCTTTCTTCAATATGCTTACAGGCCCTGGGGGGTAGGAGCAGTTAACTCCTTCATCACACCTCCCTGCTTTAGAGAGCGCTAGGGGGTATCACATTCCTGTGTTCCCCCATGCACCCTTCCGCACCCTCTCCTTGCCGGGACAACCCATCAGCGTTACCATGGTCCCTGCCTCTTTTGTGGCGAATGGTGAAGTGATACTGTTGGAAAGCAAGGCTCCAGCATAGCAACCTCCCATTCATCCCAGAGACCGTGTGTGACCAGCTGAGGGGGTTGTGGTCTGTTTCCATGGAGAATTGGCGTCCGTACAAGTATGGCTGCAGACGCTCCAGAGCTCACACAATTGCCAGACGTTCCTTCTCCATCGTGGAATAGGCCACTTCCCTCGGCAGGAGCTTCCGGCTCAGGTACAGAACGGGGTGTTCATGGCACAGCACCGAGGCCAAAGTCGCTGGTGTCGGTCTGCACTACGAACGGCCGCATGAAGTTGGCTGCCTGTAGTACAGGAGAGCTAGAAAGGGCGGTCTTGAGCGCCTGGAAAGCTGTCTCACATGTGACTGTCCAGTCGACTGCGACGGGCAGCCTCTTCTTGGTGAGGTCCGTCAGGGGCTTGGCCAGGGCACTATAGTGTGGAACAAACCTCCTATAGTACCCGGCAGTCCCCAAGAAGGACATCACCTGCTTCTTGGTCCTGGGGGTGGGCCAGGATGCGATGGCATCCACCTTCCCGGGCTCTGGCTTCAGAGCTCCCCCACCCACCCGGTGTCCCAGGTAGTGGACCTCACTCATACCCAGCTGGCATTTTTCCAGCTTAATGGTCAAGCCTGCTCGCTGGATCCGCCCGAGCACCTGTGCCAGGTGCTCTAGGTGATCTTCCCAGGTGGGAATAAAGATGGCAATGTCGTCTAGGTACGCGGTCGCATACCCTTCCAGCCCCTCGAGCAGCGTGTTGACCATCCTCTGAAAAGGGGCAGGGGCATTCTTCATGCCGAATGGCATCACCGTGGACTCGTACAGTCCGAAAGGGGTGATAAAGGCAGAGCGTTCCCGTGCCCAAGGGGTCAGGGGAATCTGCCAATACGCCCTGCTCAGATCCATGATGGTCAGGTACTTGGCCCCGGCCAGCTGATCGAGCAGGTCATCGATGCGTGGCATTGGGTACGCATCGGTGACCGTCACAGCGTTGAGCCCCCGGTAGTCCACGCAGAACCGCGTAGTTCGGTCCTTTTTAGGGACGAGGACTACAGGCGAAGCCCACGCGCTGTTGGACACTTGGATCACCCCCAGCTTCAGCATCTTGTCTATCTCTTTGTGCATGTGCTGCTGCACCACAAGAGTGACCCGATATGCTGAACGCCGGATCGGGGGGTGATTGCCGGTGTCCACGTCATGGACGGCTGTCTCAGTCCTTCCGAGCAGGCTGCTAAACAGCTCCCGAAAGGGGTGTAGGGTGACCCCAGCTGGGAACGTTGGTCCTCCGAGAGCTGGTGGCCAAACCCCACATCCTCGATGGATCCACCCGCCTTGGCTTGGGTGAGCAGATCCAGGAGGGTTTCTACCTCTCCTTCCTCGGGAAGGTTGCACACTGGGTGGGCACAAGCCTCCCGCTCATGATGGACCTTCATCATATTCACGTGGAAGGCCTTCCTCCTTCCACGGGCGTGGTCCAGGGTGACCAGATAGGTGACAGCGTTGAGCCGCTGGTGCATGAGGTATGGACCCTCCCAGGCCGCCTGAAGCTTGTTTTGAGGTATGGGGACCAGTACCCACACCTTTTGACCCACCTCGTAGGTCCGCTCGCAAGCATTCTGGTCGTACCACCGCTTCTGGTCAGCCTGGGCTTGGGCCATATTGTCATGCACCAGCCGTGTCAAGGCCATCATTCTGTTCCGGAAGCGCACGACATACTCAATGACCGACACTCCAAGGGTGGCCAAATCCCCTTCCCATGCTTCCTTCACCAGAGCAAGGGGCCCCCGTACACGTCGTCCATACAGGAGCTCAAAGGGGGAGAACCCCGTTGAGGCCTGTGGGACCTCCCGGTAGGCAAACAGCAGGTGTGGGAGATACCGCTCCCAGTCTCTCCCGTGGGAGTCGACCAACATCTTCAGCATCTGCTTTAAGGTGCCATTGAACCGCTCACACAGGCCATTGGTCTGTGGGTGGTACGGGCTGGCTACCAGATGTTGCACCTGTACTTGCTTACAGAGAGACTCCATCAGCTGCGACATGAATTGGGTCCCTCGGTCGGTGAACATTTCCTGGGGAAACCCCACTATGGAGAAAATCTCCAGTAAGGCAGTGGCCACTTTGTCAGCCCGAATGGACGACAAAGCTACCGCCTTCGGGTACCGGGTGGCATAGTCCACTACCGTTAGTATTAAGCATTTCCCGGACCGGCTGGGAGTGGACAGAGGTCCAATGAGATCCACAGCCACCCTCGAGGAAGGCTCTTCGATGATGGGCAGAGTTACCAGTGGGGCTTTGGGGCGCCGCCCCGCCTTCCCCATCCTCTGACAGGTGTCACACGAACGGCAGTAGGCAATCACCTCGGTCCTCATTCCCGGCCAGTAGAAATGCTGAGCTAGCCTGGCCCTGGTTTTGGTGATCCATAGGTGTCCGGCCATTGGAATCTCGTGTGCGATCCGCAACAATTCTGCCCTGAAAGGATAGGGTACCACTAACTGTCGGTCCCTGGGCCACGCCTCCGGTGAACCCGGCTGGACTGTTACCCGGCACAACCGTCCCTGGTCCCAGACCACTCGGTCGCGGTCGGACTCCAGGGGAGACTATGCCGCCTGCTCCTTGAGAGCTTTCAGGCTAGCGTCAGCTTCCAACGCTGCCTGAAATCCCTGACTCGATGTGGCAAGAATTGACAAAACGGCCACATCCTCTGTCAGCTCCCCGGGATCTGTCTCCTGGCCGCTGTCTGACTCGGCAGCCACTTGGTCGGAGAGGGGGAAACCGTTGGACCTTCGCGAGGCTCCTTGGGCTCCGGCGCTCCTACTCCTGGTAACAGCGGCCACGCCCGCTGAGACCACAGGTAGCGCCTGCTTCCCCTCGGCCCCCGACCAAGTCGCCGAGTCAGGCAGACTTCCCTGGTCTCCTGACATCCCGGATGCGGGGAACTCCTGCTCTGGGGTCTTACCTGGTGGCTCATCTCCCAGGACGCCCCCTCCCCCCATGACCTGTTCCTCTTTCTGCAGAGGCCCTAGACTCAGCAGGCTGGATTCACTTAGGGGCCCTACACTGCCCATAGCAACCCCTCCCTCAACCTCTGATCTCTCCCCTGCAGTCTTCTCACCTGTCCTCACTGTGAGCCCTGTGTGTGTAGTGTCAGTGCATGGCTTACCATCAGGTTTCCCTCCCTCCTCCACTGTTGGAGGCACATTCAACCACAGGCGTATCTAGGCTTTCTGGCACCCGGGGCAAGAATTTGGTTCGGCCCCCCCCCCCCCCAAGTACATATGCGACTTGCACACTTAGCCATGTACCCACGCGCCACTCTCCCTAATGCTCTCAATGTTCAGTAAAAAACTGAAAGCAGGAAGAGGAGCTCGTTGTCACAAGACCATAGCTATGAAAATCGCATATGAGTGAAGTGTCCATGTGATGACTACTGGAACCTGCAGAGCTAAATCCTGACATTGCAGCGTCTGAATTCTCACAACGAATGCACTGCACACTTTTAGGATTCTCCCTTGCTGATGTACAGTCATGTCAGCACAGGTATGTGATTTGTATACTTCTGGCCACATTCCGACTAGACGTGCCCTGCCTCGCTCAGTTCATTTTCATTGAGTGAGGCCACACATGTCTAGTCGGCATGTGACCGTATGTATGTAAATTACCAGCATGAGAGAATCCTAACAGCGTTCAGTGAGCACTGTGAGAATTCAGAAGTCTGCAGTCACATAGAATGACTGCAGACTCAGCACAAACCTGGACAACCCCTTTAATGCTCCTAACAAATAAAAACATGAGAATAAGTCAGTTTCACAAATAATATTTACATCCAGGTACCTTATAGATGACGTCGTCTCTGGAGTCGTTCTCCTTTTCTTCTTCTTGTCCAGACCCCATGATGAGTTTCTCATCCACAGCCGTCTCTGCAGACTTCCATCTTCTCCGGTCTTCTGCAGCAAATCTCCACACGATCCCCTTAAAGATAGAAGTGTCATTATAATGCTCCTAAATAAAAATGTCTGCAATATACTGTCGCCTCACACTATTCCCCTCCCTCCTCATACTGTCTCCTCTAACATCCCTCTGTTCACCATACTGTCTCCTCATATATTTACCCCCTCACTCTCTATACTGTCTGCTCACACACACCCCCGACTCCCCATACTGTGTCTGCACACATCCCATCACCCTCACTCGCCATACTCTGTCCACATACATTCACCTGTTCGCACCCCTTACTGTATGCACCCATCCCCCATACATGCCCTCATACATACATACTCTTCATTTTGTGTCCTCAAATCTCCCCACACACATTAAATACCATCCCCACTCCAAATCCCCCCACACATTAACTATCCCCCATCCCCTCTCAATAGCCCCTCATCCCTACTCCCAAATCCCCACACACATTATGTACCCCCACTCCAAATCCCTCCACACATTATGTACCCCCACTCCAAATTCCCCCACTCATTAACCCCCATCCCCACTCAATAACCCCCATCCGCACACATTAACCCCCATCCCCACTCATTAACTCCCATCCCCACTCATTAACCCCCATCTCCACTCATTAACCCCCATTCCCACTCATTAACCCCACACATATAAACCCCCATCCCCACTCATTAACCCCCCTCACATTAACCCCCATCCCCACACATTAACCCCCATCCCCACACATTAACCCCTCCACTAATTAAACCCCATCCCCACTCATTAACCCCATCTCCACTCATTAACCCCCCCACACATTAACCCCCATTCCCACTCATTAACCCCCACACATAAACCCCCATCCCCACTCATTAACCCCATCTTCACTCATTAACCCCCATACATTAACCCCCCTACACATTAACCCCCATCTCCACTCATTAACCCCCACACTCACTAACCCCTATCTCCACTCATTAACCCCACACATTAACCCCCATCTCCACTCATTAACCCCCCCCACTCATTAACACCCTCCCATCTTCGGTGGTTTCTTCAGCTCCACAGAGGAGCACACTTACCACCAGCGTTTGCTCTGAGCGCCGGGGAGTGACGTCAGCACATGACATGATCACGCTGCTGACGTCGCTCTGACCCGGCGGTCAGAGCTTCAATTGTACTGGCGTCTATACTATATGTATATAGTACAATTGCTGCCTGGGAGCCGGCGCGGCCTCCTTCTCTGCGTCGGCTGTCAGCTTGACAGCCTTCACAGAGAACAACCGACTCACAGGATGGGGGGCGGGAGAACGCAGCCGCCGGGGGAGACGCTGCGGACCGCTGCATTAGGCGGCCCGACTGCGCCCCCCTGCTGGCTGCCCCCCTGGATACGCCTCTGCATTCGACACATTAACATTAGCATTCGCAGTAGAGTCATGACTTTCTTGGGGGATCAGTGGCCACATACTGAGACACTAGCCGCCCCAAATCGGTCCCAAGCAACACATTGGCAGGAAAATTTGGCGTTACTCCCGCCTCCACTGTTGGAGGCACATTCAACACATTAACGTTAGCAGTCACAGTAGGGTCATGACATTCTTGGGGAGCCGGACTTGGGGGTTCAGTGGCCACATACTGAGACACTAGCCACCCCAAATCGGTCCCAAGCAACACATTGGCAGAAATATTTGGCGTTACTCCCACCTCCCGCATTCCCCTCCCGGCGCCCCAGTCCAAAAACACCTTGGCAACGGGCAGCGCCAGTTCAACACCTCCAATTCTGGAGATGGAAAGGGTCTTCCCAGGCACCAAGTCTTGAGGGGACACCACCTCAGGACGTACCAGGGTTCATTCAGCGCCTGTGTCCCGCAGTCCCATGACCGCTGAGTGGCTGATGGTGACGGGTTGGTAATTGTCCAGGGACTTCCCACCACCCCCTCCCACACACAAAACAGTGGACGGTTTCTGGGACAGGGATGGGACCTTATGGCTCTGGGGACACGCAGCCTTAGAGTGTCCCGGCTGGTTGCAATAATGACAACGTCTGGGTTCTGCTCCTGGCCTGGAGAGGGCAGCAGGGGGGTACACCCCTTGATCTCTGGGGGCTGGGGGGACAGGGGCAGGATTGGGCTTACCTCCTCTCCAGGTGCTGCTGGCAGGCTTCTTTGGCTCAGAGGCCCTGTTGTTGGCATACTCGTCTGCCAAGGCGGCTGTAGCAGAAGCCCCCTTTGGTTTCCGGTCACGGAGGAACTGCTGGAGGTCCTCTGGGCAGTTCCACAAGAACTGCTCCGTGACGAACAGTTCCTGGACCTCCTGGAGGGTGGTGAGCTCTAGACCCGAGGTCCAGTGCTCTGCAGCTCTCGGCAGTGCCCGCATGTGGTCGGTCCAGGTGTCCTTTGAGCCCCGCTGCAGGCTCCGGAACTTCCTGCTGTACGACTCCAGGGTGAGGTTGTAGTGCTGGATCAGGGCCCGCTTGATGCTGTTGTAGTCCTGCTCCTCCCCAGCAGGTAAGTCCCCCAAAACTTCCAGGGACTTACCCCTCAAACAGGGGGTCAGGTACCTTGCCCACTGATCCAGGGCCAGATGGTGTCGAAGGCAGGTTCTCTCAAGGCCAGCAGAAAGGAATCCAGGTCTCCATCCTTTTCAAGCAGGGGGAAGTCCTCCACCCGGACCTTGGAAGCCTTGGTCCCCGGTGGGGCTGGAACGTCCAGCGGGAGCCTGCGCTGAGCTTACACCCCAGAGTACTGAAGGAGATAGCAGAAGAAATTTTTGAACCCCTCTCCATAATCTTTGAAAATTCTTGGAAAACAGGAGAAGTCCCAGAAGACTGGAGAAGAGCAAATGTTGTTCCTATCTTCAAAAAGGGGAAGAAGGTGGACCCAGGCAACTATAGGCCGGTGAGTCTGACTTCTATACCAGGAAAGATCTTTGAACAAATTATTAAACAACATGTATGTCAGTACCTGGATAAGAATGAAGTGATTAAACAGAGTCAGCATGGGTTTGTAACTAGTAAGTCATGTCAGACTAACTTAATTTCCTTCTATGACGGAATCACTGATTGGGTGGATCAAGGAAATGCTGTAGATATAGTATATCTTGACTTCAGCAAAGCATTTGACAAAGTATCTCATACAATCCTTATTGAAAAAATGACTAAGTATGGAATGGACAAGGCAACTGTTAGGTGGATTCATAACTGGCTTAGTGATCGGACCCAAAGAGTGGTCGTAAATGGCTGCACATCCAGTTGGAAGAATGTCTCAAGTGGGGTACCACAGGGCTCTGTCCTGGGCCCTGTATTGTTCAACATCTTTATCAACGATTTAGATGAAGGAATTGAGGGTAAACTGATTAAATTTGCTGATGACACAAAGCTAGGAGGGATAGCTAATACTAGAGAAGAGAGAGAGAGGATTCAAAAAGATATAAATAAACTGGAGAAGTGGGCAGCAACTAACAGAATGGTTTTTAACAGGGAAAAATGCAAAGTACTACCTCTGGGCAATAAAAATGAAAAAAGCATATACAGAATGGGAGGAATAGGCCTAAGCCAACAGCACATGTGAAAAAGACTTGGGCATAATAATAGATCACAGACTGAATATGAGTCAACAGTGTGATGCAGCAGCAAAAAAGGCAAATGCAATTCTAGGATGTATTAACAGAAGCATACAGTCTAGATCACGTGAAGTCATTATTTCCCTCTACTCCTCTTTGGTCAGACCTCATCTGGAATATTGTGTCCAGTTTTGGGCACCACAATTTAAAAAAGACATCAACAAACTGGAGCAAGTTCAGAAAAGAGCAACCAGAATGGTGACCGGTCTGCAAACCCTGTCTTATGAGGAAAGGTTGCAGGATTTGGGATTGTTTAGTTTGCAAAAGAGAAGACTGAGAGGAGACTTAATAGCTGTCTACAAATATCTAAAGGGCTGTCACATTGTAGAAGGATCAACTTTATTCTCATTTGCACAAGGAAAGACTAAAAGCAATGGGATGAAACTGAATGGGAGGAGACACAGATTAGATATTAGAAAAAACTTTTTGACAGTTAGAGTGATCAATGAGTGGAACAAGCTGCCACGAGAAGTGGTGCGTTCTCCTTCAATGGATGTCTTCAAACAGAGGCTGGACAGACATCTGACTGGGATGATTTAGCGAATCCTGCTTTGAGCAGGGGGTTGGACCAGATGGCCCAGGAGGTCCCTTCCAACTCTACGATTCTATGATTCTATGATTCTATCTCCAGTAGGTGCCGGCGCTCCGCAGCTTCACTGCGTTCTGCAGCCTGCAGCACCCATTCGGCATGCTCACGCTCTGCCGCCGCTTGCTCACGCTCCGCTGCTTTCTCTGCCGCCACCAGGTGTCTGTCATGGGCGTCGTCGTTACCAGCCTCGAGCTGTGCCATAGCCGCTTGGAAAAGGGCCTCCGATCTGGACAGGCTGGGGCGGGCAGGTGGTGGACAGTCCACTGCGGGAGCACAAGGGTCTGGCTCTTTGGGGAGCCCTGGCTGAGCTCCCCCTCGCCTTCAATGGTATTGTCCTCCACCACCTCCTCATAGACCATAGCATTGGCCTCCCCCTTTGCCTTACTCCTGCTGCCTTCCGCCATCTTGGGAACCTCTGGTTACTGACACAGCTGCAACCCTGACCTCGCACACAACTTATTATATTTGCACTCTGACCGTCTAGTGCTGGGCTGACCTTAAGACCCCAGCAGCGAAAGTTACCGCTGGTAGTCTCTAGTGTCTGGGAGTAGGGGTCCCACGCACACTATTACTCTGATCCCACCGATGCCACCAATGTGAAGGACACAACACAGGACCTGTTCCTCCCACGTCACCAATGTGACGTAACTACACAGGCACAGCTCTCCGGCACCCCCTTGGTCTCTCAGGTCAGTAAGGGAACTGCACAAAGAGCAAATGGCCGCCGGGGATGATGTCCTGTTACCCGCTGGGTATTCTAAGATTCGTGATCAGAGTAAAAGCATCAGACCAAGATTAATTTTATAATTTAATTGCCTTAAGGGCGCACTAGATAATTACAGAAATATACAGAAAGCTATACAATGGAATTACAGTGGATTTGCAATCAGAGTAAAATATAACAATAAGGGTACAAGACTTAGAGATATTAAGCTGGAGGTCAATTTACCAGATTGTAGGGTGCATGTGGGTGCCGGGAGCTCTGCAGTCCACAGGTACAAGAATCTTAGTTGCCGGACAGACCCCCAAAGCACGGGCCGCTGCTCCCCTTGACAGGTCTGTCCCCAGTTCCTTCTTAGATCACCATCATCTGGTTCTTCTGTGTGAGCGTCTGTCTCTGCCATGGGCTGCTAGTTCTTAAACATGCTAGGTTCCTCCCCCTGTGTCAGAGGGTGGGCTAATAATCTCCACCCTTTAGCTCTCTGCAGAACTTATTCCCAATATCTAAGAAAGGGGGTAACTTTCAACAGCATTTTCGGATCAGGACATGAGAGGTACCAGTGAATGCGGTTTGTTTTGCCTGTCGTGTGGAGAGCAATCATGGCCCCATTGGGTCACTGTGGAGGGCCATTCTATGTATCTCAGGTCCCAGAACCCTCACCGACTCAGGAGTCACACTGCCAGATGCGCGATTTCCTCCGGGTCACTCGGATATTTTTCATGAGTCCATAACTCGAAAGATGTGCTCATAATCCATGATCCTAGGATGGAGCCGGAGAGGCTGGGAGAGACGATGGATGTGTATTTCTGTGTCTAGCTGGCAGGTACCTTCTAATTGAAGCCCTCAGGCATCTTCCTGCCCCATGCTGGTGTGGCTCCTTACCTAAGCTTTGAAGTTCTGTTTTGGGCCTTATCTCATTATCATACTAAAAGACCTTGCTATTCAGCATTGGAACACTAAATCCTGCTATCTTCAATATGCTTACAGGCCCTGGGGGGTAGGAGCAGTTAACTCCTTCATCACACCCAGGTTATACCAGCTCTACATAAATAATTATATCAGAAGATGCCCAGGTTATACCGGCTGTACATATACTGTTTAATTATATACAAGAGATGCCCAGGTTATACCGGCTGTACATATATATTTCTATACAGAAGATGCCCAGGTTATGCCAGCTGTACATATATAATGATATACAGGAGATGCCCAGGTTATACCAGCTGTAGATATATAATTATATACAGGAGATTCCCAGGTTATGCCAGCTGTACATATTATATACAGAAGATGCCCAGGTTATACCAGCTCTACATAAATAATTATATAAGAAGATGCCCAGGTTATACCGGCTGTACATATACTGTTTAATTATATACAAGAGATGCCCAGGTTATACCAGCTGTACATATATATTTCTATACAGAAGATTCCCAGGTTATACCAGCTGTACATATATAATTATATACAGAAGATACCCAGGTTATACCAGCTGTACATATATAATTATGTACAGGAGATACCCAGGTTATACCAGCTGTACATATATAATTATATACAGGAGATGCCCAGGTTATACCTGCTGTATATATTATATACATAAGATGCTCAGGTTATACCAGCTATACATATATAATTATATACAGGAGATACCCAGGTTATACCAGCTCTACATATACACTCACTGGCCACTTTATTAGGTACACCATGCTAGTAAGGGGTTGGACCCCCTTTTGCCTTCAGAACTGCCTCAATTCTTCGTGGCAGAGATTCAACAAGGTGCTGGAAGCATTCCTCAGAGATTTTGGACCATATTGACATGATGGCATCACACAGTTGGCGCAGATTTGTCGGCTGCACATCCCTGATGCGAATCTCCCGTTCCACCACATCCCAAAGATGCTCTATTGGATTGAGATCTGGTGACTGAGGAGGCCATTTGAGTACAGTGAACTCATTGTCATGTTCAAGAAACCAATCTGAGATGATTCGAGCTTTATGACATGGCGCATTATCCTGCTGAAAGTAGCCATCAGATGTTGGGTATATTGTGGTCATAAAGGGATGGACATGGTCAGCAACAATACTCAGGTAGGCTGTGGCGTTGCAACGATGCTCAATTGGTACCAAGGGGCCCAAAGAGTGCCCAGAAAAAATTCCCCACACCATGACACCACCACCACCAGCCTGAACCGTTGATACAAGGCAGGATGGATCCATGCTTTCATGTTGTTTACGCCAAATTCTGACCCTACCATCCGAATGTCGCAGCAGAAATCGAGACTCATCAGACCAGGCAACGTTTTTCCAATCTTCTACTGTCCAATTTCGATGAGCTTGTGCAAATTGTAGCCTCAGTTTCCTGTTCTTAGCTGAGAGGAGTGGTACCCAGTGTGGTCTTCTGCTGCTGTAGCCCATCTGCCTCAAAGTTCGACGCACTGTGCGTTCAGAGATGCTCTTCTGCCTACCTTGGTTGTAACGGGTGGCAATTTGAGTCACTGTTGCCTTTCTATCAGCTCGAACCAGTCTGCCCATTCTCCTCTGACCTCTGGCATCAACATGGCATTTCCGGCCACAGAACTGCCGCTCACTGGATTTTTTTTCTTTTTCGGACCATTCTCTGTAAACCCTAGAGATGGTTGTGCGTGAAAATCCCAGTAGATCAGCAGTTTCTGAAATACTCAGACCAGCCCTTCTGGCACCAACAATCATGCAACGTTCAAAGGCACTCAAATCACCTTTCTTCCCCATACTGATGCTCGGTTTGAACTGCAGGAGATTGTCTTGACCATGTCTACATGCCTAAATGCACTGAGTTGCCGCCATGTGATTGGCTGATTAGAAATTAAGTCTTAACACACAGTTGGACAGGTGTACCTAATAAAGTGGCCAGTGAGTGTATAATTATATGCAGAAGATGCCCAGGTTATACCAGCTCTGCATAAATAATTATATCAGAAGATGCCCAGGTTATACCGGTTGTACATATACTGTTTAATTATATACAAGAGATGCCCAGGTTATACCGGCTGTACATATATATTGCTATACAGAAGATGCCCAGGTTATACCAGCTGTACATATATAATGATATACAGGAGGTCCCAGGTTATACCGGCTGTACATATATAATTATATACAGAGGATGCCCAGGTTATACTGGCTGTACATATATAATTATATCAGAAGATGCAGAGGGTATACCAGCTGTGCATATATAATTATATACAGGAGATGCCCAGGTTATACCAGCTGTACATATATAATGATATATAAGAGGTGCCCAGGTTATACCAGCTGTACGTATATAATTATATACAGAGGATTCCCAGGTTAAACCAGCTGTACATATATAATTATATACAGAAGATTCCCAGGTTATACCGGCTGTACATATATAATTATATACAGGGGATACCCAGGTTATACCAGCTATACATATATAATTATATACAGAGGATTCCCAGGTTATACCGGCTGTACATATATAATTATATACAGAAGATTCCCATGTTATACCAGCTGTACATATATAATTAAATACAGGAGATTTCCAGGTTATACCAGCTGTACATATATAATTATGTACAGAGGATTCCCAGGTTATACCGGCTGTACATATATAATTTTATACAGAGGATGCCCAGGTTATACCAGCTGTACATATATAATTATATACAGAGGATGCCCAGGTTATACCGGCTGTACATATATAATTATATCAGAAGATGCAGAGGTTATACCAGCTGTACATATATAATTATATACAGGAGATGCCCAGGTTATACCAGCTGTACATATATAATGATATACAGGAGGTGCCCAGGTTATACCAGCTGTACATATATAATTATATACAGAGGATGCCCAGGTTAAACCAGCTGTACATATATAATTATATACAGAAGATTCCCAGGTTATACCGGCTGTACATATATAATTATATACAGGGGATACCCAGGTTATACCAGCTATACATATATAATTATATACAGAGGATTCCCAGGTTATACCGGCTGTACATATATAATTATATACAGAAGATTCCCATGTTATACCAGCTGTACATATATAATTATATACAAGGGATACCCAGGTTATACCAGCTGTACATATTGTGACAAAGTCACTGGTAAAGTGCTGGAGGGGAGCTATGTTTCCCTACTCCTAATGATATAAAACCCAGTTTTTCTTCCAGCACACTAAGTGTTGTGTGGGGTTAAGTCATTTACATAATTGGCTGGCTTTTATGTGGACATCTATAGAGTGGGTGGGAGGCTTCCACCTTATCTCCACCCCAGGGTGTGGTGTGGGGCTTAAGTAGCTGGCCTCCAAAAGCAGCAGGGTTCATGTCTGGAGAGGAGCGCTCTAGAGGATTGTTTGTTCTTTTGTTTATGCCTGAACCATGGGTCTTGTTACCCTGAGTCGGCTGATGATCCCCACTACTGCAAGGACTCTACATAGTGCTACTGTTTTGTTTTGCCCAGAGGGCCGTGTTTATTTTGGTGCTTAAACTTGGTTTATGCCGTATCTAATAAACCAAATGCATCCTTAAGGCTGTGTGCACACGCTGCGGATTTTGCTGCGGTTCCGCAGCGGTTTTGGCCGCTGTGGACCCGCAGCAGTTTTTGCTGCGGTGTACAGTACCATGATTCCCTATGGGAATCAAAAACCGCAGTGCAGACGGTGCGGAATTTTCCGCGCGGATTATCTGCGGTTTTCAATCCGCAGAAAGAATTGACATGTCAATTCTTTCTGCGGATTCTCCTGCGGTTTGCCATCTCCTCCATTTGAGGAGATGATAAACCGCAGGGCAAAACCGCAGAGCAATCCGCAGGTGAAACCGCAGGTATTTTGACCTGCGGTTTCACCTGCGGATTTTACAAAATCCGCGCGGATGAATCCGCACCTTTTCCGCAGCGTGTGCACACAGCCTAAAGCCGCAGTGTTCCCGTGTCTACCTCTGTGTGCAGCCGAGTGAGTCAATCTACCACAATATGTAATTACATACAGAAGATGTCCAGGTTATATCAGCTGTACAGATATAATTATATACAGGTGATAGCACACCTCGCATACAGTGCCATCACCATTACTGGCACTGGCTGATGCTCCTTATACTGGCGTTGCTCCTCGGCTGCACATTGTTCCGGCAGCAGTGAGCGGCTCAGGGCACTGGCGCTGCTGACTCACTACTGAAGAATCTGGCATGCTGTGACTCACGCACAGGGTGGGGACACACACACACACACATATACATACACACAGTACATAAATGCACACCTGCATATCTACACACTTACATATATAGACACATATCTAATATATAAAGCTCAAAGTGTGTATGTGTGTGTGTATGTGTGTGTGTATGTCCGGGATAGGCATCCGCACCGTCGCAGCTACAGCCACAAAATTTGGCACAGGCCCACGTCTGTACCCCGAGAGCGTCCTAGGCTATGTTGTGAGGCGAAATTTTAACCCCACATGTTCCAATTCACCAAACAATTTTGCCCCTATCTACATACTGGGGGAAAAAGTGTGTGTGCGTCAAGCCCCGCCCCTCATTGTGATGTCACAATGCCTCTATTTGCATACTGGGGAAGCAGTGTGTGCGTATCAAGCCCCGCCCCTCATTATGATGTCACAATGGTTGCCATGGCGACGCTGATGTCATCAAAGGTTGCAAGCCCCGCCGCCGCTCATTATGATGTCATAATGGTTGACTATGGGATGGAGGATGTGTGATGGGTATATGGGCACTGGACTATGGGATGGAGGATATGTATGACGGGTATATGGGCACAGGACTATGGGATGGAGGATATGTATGATGGGTATATGGGCACGGGACTATGGGATGGAGGATATGTATGACGGGTATATGGGCACAGGACTATGGGATGGAGGATATGTATGATGGGTATATGGGCACAGGACTATGGGATGGAGGATATGTATGACGGGTATATGGGCACAGGACTATGGGATGGAGGATATGTATGATGGGTATATGGGCACAGGACTATGGGATGGAGGATATGTATGATGGGTATATGGGCACGGGACTATGGGATGGCGGATATGTATATGGGCACGGGACTATGGGATGGAGGATGTGTGATGGGTATATGGGCACTGGACTATGGGATGGAGCATATGTTTGACGGGTATATGGGCACGGGACTATGAGATGGAGGATGTGTGATGTGTATATGGGCACGGGACTATGAGATGGAGGATATGTATGATGGGTATATGGGCACGGGACTATGAGATGGCGGATATGTATGATGGGTATATGGGCACGGGACTATGGGATGGAGAATATGTATGATGGGTATATGGGCATGGGACTATAGGATGGAGGATGTGTGATGGGTATATGGGCACAGGACTATGGGATGGAGGATATGTATGATGGGTATATGGGCACGGGACTATGAGATGGCGGATATGTATGATGGGTATATGGGCACGGGACTATGGGATGGAGAATATGTATGATGGGTATATGGGCATGGGACTATGGGATGGAGAATATGTATGATGGGTATATGGGCATGGGACTATAGGATGGAGGATGTGTGATGGGTATATGGGCACTCGACTATGGGATGGAGGATATGTATGATGGGTATATGGGCACGGGCCTATGGGATCGTGGATATGTATGATGGGTATATGGGCACGGGACTATGGGATGGAGGATAATTATAATTTTCTATAACTAACCAAAGTTAGTTAGTATGCGCGGGCAGCGCCGGGCTCTTCAGCTAGTCTCTATATATAAAACTGAATGTATGTATGTATGTATGTGTGTATCACCAATCACGAAGCATCTTTCATTTCACCAAAGCTGTTCAAAAGAAGGTGAGCTGTGATTGGTTGCTATGAGCAAGTTTTCCCACTTGACAAAACCTCAGCAGACACTGACATGGTGGGAGAAATCTAGCATCCCCGGGAACATAAGCTCCCAGCCATTGTCTGCCCCCCTGAAAGGAGCACAGAGCACATGACAGAAATAAATCCCCCTCTCCCGTGAATCATTGGTACGCAAGTTAGGACAAATCCACTCAGCGTTTTGGTACTGACCCCAGGCCTCTCTTAAAGGGATCTCCGGTATGGAAGGCAGGGCAATTGCCTTCAAATTCTCTGGTACTGACCCCAGGCTCTCTTAGAGGGATCTCCTGTACGGAAGTTACGGCAAATCCCTCAGCGCTCTGATTCTGAACCCAGGGTTCTATTAAAGGGATCATTGATAAAATCCACTCAGCGCTTTGGTTCTGATCCCAGGCCTTTCTTAAAGGGATCCCCGGTATGGAAGTTAGGACCGTTCCACTCAGCGCTCTG
The DNA here is from genome assembly GCF_039654945.1 of Dendrobates tinctorius. Classification (NCBI taxonomy): domain Eukaryota; kingdom Metazoa; phylum Chordata; class Amphibia; order Anura; family Dendrobatidae; genus Dendrobates; species Dendrobates tinctorius. Next base: position 231,575 of record NW_027361767.1, read on the forward strand.
GTTCTGACCCCAGGCTGACGGGATGATGTAGGATATTAGGGGTAGTAGTCCAGTGGCTCTGGCTGAAGGGATGATGTGGGATATTAGGAGTAGTAGTCCGGTGACTGGCTGACGGGATGATGTGGGATATTAGGGGTAGTAGTCCAGTGGCTCTGGCTGAAGGGATGATGTGGGATATTAGGAGTAGTAGTCCGGTGACTGGCTGACGGGATGATGTGGGATATTAGGGGCAGTAGTCCGGTGGCTCTGGCTGATGGGATGATGTGGGATATTAGGGGTAGTAGTCCGGTGACTCTGGCTGACGGGATGATGTGGCATATTAGGGGTAGTAGTCCGGTGGCTCTGGCTGATGGGATGATGTGGGATATTATGGGTAATAGTCCGGTGGCTCTGGCTGATGGGATGATGTGGGATATTAGGGGTAATAGTCCGGTGGCTCTGGCTGATGGGATGATGTGGGATATTAGGGGTAGTAGTCCGGTGCCTCTGGCTGATGGGATGATGTGGGATATTAGGGGTAGTAGTCCGGTGGCTCTGGCTGATGGGATGATGTGGGATATTAGGGGTAATACTCCGGTGGCTCTGGCTGATGGGATGATGTGGGATATTAGGGGTAGTAGTCCGGTGGCTCTGGCTGATGGGATGATGTGGGATATTAGGGGTAGTAGTCCGGTGGCTCTGGCTGATGGGATGATGTGGGATATTAGGAATAGTAGTCCAGTAGCTCTGGCTGACGTGATGATGTGGGATATTAGGGGTAGTAGTCTGGTGGCTCTGGCTGACGGGATGATGTGGGATATTAGGGGTAGTAGTCCGGTGGCTCTGGCTGACGGGAAGATGTGGTATATTAGGGGTAGTAGTCCGGTGGCTCTGGCTGACGGGATGATGTGGGATATTAGGGGTAGTAGTCCGGTGGCTCTGGCTGACGGGATGATGTGGGATATTAGGGGTAGTAGTCCGGTGGCTCTGGCTGACGGGATGATGTGGGATATTAGGGGTAGTAGTCCGGCGGCTCTGGCTGACAGGATGATGTGGGATATTAAGGGTAGTAGTCCGGTGGCTCTGGCTGACGGGATGATGTGGGATATTAGGGGTAGTAGTCCGGCGGCTCTGGCTGATGGGATGATGTGGGATATTAGGGGTAGTAGTCCGGTGGCTCTGGCTGACAAGATGATGTGGGATATTAGGGGTAGTAGTCCGGCGGCTCTGGCTGATGGGATGATGTGGGATATTAGGGGTAGTAGTCCGGTGGCTCTGGCTGACGGGAAGATGTGGTATATTAGGGGTAGTAGTCCGGTGGCTCTGGCTGACGGGATGATGTGGGATATTAGGGGTAGTAGTCCGGCGGCTCTAGCTGATGGGATGATGTGGGATATTAGGGGTAGTAGTCCGGTGGCTTTGGCTGACGGGATGATGTGGGATATTAGGGGTAGTAGTCCGGCGGCTCTGGCTGATGGGATGATGTGGGATATTAGGGGTAGTAGTCCGGTGGCTCTGGCTGACGGGATGATGTGGGATATTAGGGGTAGTAGTCCGGTGGCTCTGGCTGACGGGATGATGTGGGATATTAGGGGTAGTAGTCCGGCGGCTCTGGCTGATGGGATGATGTGGAATATTAGGGGTAGTAGTCCGGTGGCTCTGGTTGATGGGATGATGACGGATATTAGGGGTAGTAGTCCGGTGGCTCTGGCTGACGGGATGATGTGGGATATTAGGAGTAGTAGTCCGGTGGCTCTGGCTGACGGGATGATGTGGGATATTAGGGGTAGTAGTCCGGTGGCTCTGGCTGACGGGATGTGGGATTTTAGGGGTAGTAGTCCGGTGGCTCTGGCTGACGGGATGATGTGGGATATTAGGGGTAGTAGTCCGGTGGCTCTGGCTGATGGGATGATGTGGGATATTAGGGGTAGTAGTCCGGTGGCTCTGGCTGACGGGATGATGTGGGATATTAGGGGTAGTAGTCCGGTGGCTCTGGCTGACGGGATGATGTGGGATATTAGGGGTAGTAGTCCGGCGGCTCTGGCTGACGGGAAGATGTGGTATATTAGGGGTAGTAGTCCGGTGGCTCTGGCTGACGGGATGATGTGGGATATTAGGAGTAGTAGTCCGGTGGCTCTGGCTGATGGGATGATGTGGGATATTAGGAATAGTAGTCCGGTGACTCTGGCTGACGGGATGATGTGGGATATTAGGAGTAGTAGTCCGGTGGCTCTGGCTGATGGGATGATGTGGGATATTAGGAGTAGTAGTCCGGTGGCTCTGGCTGATGGGATGATGTGGGATATTAGGAGTAGCAGTCCGGTGGCTCTGGCTGATGGGATGATGTGGGATATTAGGAGTAGTAGTCCGGTGACTCTGGCTGACGGGATGATGTGGGATATTAGGGGGAGTAGTCCGGTGGCTCTGGCTGACGGGATGATGTGGGATATTAGGAATAGTAGTCCGGTGACTCTGGCTGACGGGATGATGTGGGATATTAGGGGGAGTAGTCCGGTGGCTCTGGCTGACGGGATGATGTGGAATATTAGGAGTAGTAGTCCGGTGGCTCTGGCTGACGGGATGATGTGGGATATTAGGAATAGTAGTCCGGTGACTCTGGCTGACGGGATGATGTGGGATATTAGGAGTAGTAGTCCGGTGGCTCTGGCTGACGGGATGATGTGGAATATTAGGAGTAGTAGTCCGGTGGCTCTGGCTGACGGGATGATGTGGGATATTAGGAATAGTAGTCCGGTGACTCTGGCTGACGGGATGATGTGGGATATTAGGGGGAGTAGTCCGGTGGCTCTGGCTGACGGGATGATGTGGAATATTAGGAGTAGTAGTCCGGTGGCTCTGGCTGACGGGATGATGTGGGATATTAGGAATAGTAGTCCGGTGGCTCTGGCTGACGGGATTATGTGGGATGTTTGGGGTAGTAGTCCGGTGGCTCTGGCTGATGGGATGATGTGGTATATTAGGAGTAGTAGTCCGGTGGCTCTGGCTGAAGGGATGATGAGGAATATTAGGGGTAGTAGTCCGGTGGCTCTGGCTGAAGGGATGATGTGGGATATTAGGGGTAGTAGTCCACTGGCTCTGGCTGAAGGGATGATGAGGGATATTAGGGGTAGTAGTCCGGTGGCTCTGGCTGATGGGATGATGTGGGATATTAGGGATAGTAGTCCGGTGGCTCTGGCTGATGGGATGATGTGGGATATTAGGGATAGTAGTCCGGTGGCTCTGGCTGATGGGATGATGTGGGATATTAGGGGTAGTAGTCCGGTGGCTCTGGCTGATGGGATGATGTGGGATATTAGGGATAGTAGTCCAGTGGCTCTGGCTGACGGGATGATGAGGGATATTAGGGGTAGTAGTCCGGTGGCTCTGGCTGACGGGATGATGTTGGATATTAGGGGTCGTAGTCCGGTGGCTCTGGCTGATGGGACGATGTGGGATATTAGGGGTAGTAGTCTGGTGGCTCTGGCTGATGGGATGATGTGGGATATTAGGGGTAGTAGTCCTGTGGCTCTGGCTGACGGGATGATGAGGGATATTAGGGGTAGTAGTCCGGTGGCTCTGGCTGACGGGACGATGTGGGATATTGGGGGTAGTAGTCTGGTGGCTCTGGCTGATGGGATGATGTGGGATATTAGGGATAGTAGTCCAGTGGCTCTGGCTGACGGGACGATGTTGGATATTAGGGGTAGTAGTCTGGTGGCTCTGGCTGATGGGATGATGTGGGATATTAGGGGTAGTAGTCCTGTGGCTCTGGCTGACGGGATGATGAGGGATATTAGGGGTAGTAGTCCGGTGGCTCTGGCTGACGGGACGATGTGGGATATTAGGGGTAGTAGTCTGGTGGCTCTGGCTGATGGGATGATGTGGGATATTAGGGGTAGTAGTCCTGTGGCTCTGGCTGACGGGATGATGTGGGATATTAGGGGTAGTAGTCCGGTGGCTCTGGCTGACGGGACGATGTGGGATATTAGGGGTAGTAGTCTGGTGGCTCTGGCTGATGGGATGATGTGGGATATTAGGGATAGTAGTCCAGTGGCTCTGGCTGACGGAATGATGAGGGATATTAGGGGTAGTAGTCCGGTGGCCCTGGCTGATGGGATGATGTGGGATATTAGGGGTAGTAATCCGGTGGCTCTGGCTGACAGGACGATGTGGGATATTAGGGGTAGTAGTCTGGTGGCTCTGGCTGATGGGATGATGTGGGATATTAGGGGTAGTAGTCCTGTGGCTCTGGCTGACAGGATGATGAGGGATATTAGGGGTAGTAGTCCTGTGGCTCTGGCTGATGGGATGATGTGGGATATTAGTGGTAGTAGTCCGGTAGCTCTGGCTGACGGGACAATGTGGGATATTAGGGGTAGTAGTCTGGTGGCTCTGGCTGACTGGATTATGTGGGATATTAGGGGTAGTAGTCCGGTGGCTCTGGCTGACGGGATGATGTGGGATATTAGGGGTAGTAGTCCGGTGGCTCTGGCTGACGGGATGATGTGGGATATTAGGGGTAGTAGTCCGGTGGCTCTGGCTGACTGGATTATGTGGGATATTAGGGGTAGTAGTCCGGTGGCTCTAGCTGACGGGATGATGTGGGATATTAGGTGTAGTAGTCCGGTGGCTCTGGCTGACGGGAGATGATGTGGGATATTAGGGGTAGTAGTCCGGTGGCTCTGGCTGACGGGATGATGAGGGATATTAGGGGTAGTAGTCCGGTGGCTCTGGCTGAAGGAATGATGTGGGATATTAGGGGTAGTAGTCCGGTAGCTCTGGCTGACGGGATGATGTGGGATATTAGCGGTAGTAGTCCGGTGGCCCTGGCTGACGGGGCGATGTGGGATATATATATAGATATAATCATTATAATTTTTTATAACTAACCGTAGTTGGTTACTATGTACGGGCAGCGCCGGGCTCTTCAGCTAGTACTGTATATGCACACATATATACATACATGCAGGTGTTTCTCACAAAATTAAAATATCACCAAACAGTTAATTTATTTCAGTTCTTCAATACAAAAAGTGAATCCCCTATATTCTATAGAGTCATTACACACCGAGTGATCTATGTCACGTGTTTATTTCTGTTTATGTTGATGATTATGGCTTACAGCTAATGAAAACCCAAAAGTCATTATCTCAGTAAATTAGAATACTTTATAACATCAGCTTGAAAAATGATTTTAAAATCCGAAATGTTAGAATCATAGAATCATAGAATCATAGAATCATAGAGTTGGAAGGGACCTCCTGGGCCATCTGGTCCAACCCCCTGCTCAAAGCAGGATTCGCTAAATCATCCCAGTCAGATGTCTGTCCAGCCTCTGTTTGAAGACTTCCATTGAAGGAGAACTCACCACTTCTCGTGGCAGCCTGTTCCACTCATTGATCACTCTAACTGTCAAAAAGTTTTTTCTAATATCTAATCTGTGTCTCCTCCCATTCAGTTTCATCCCATTGCTTCTAGTCTTTCCTTGTGCAAATGAGAATAAAGTTGATCCTTCTACAATGTGACAGCCCATTAGATATTTGTAGACAGCTATTAAGTCTCCTCTCAGTCTTCTCTTTTGCAAACTAAACATTCCCAAATCCTGCAACCTTTCCTCATAAGACAGGGTTTGCAGACCGGTCACCATTCTGGTCGCTCTTTTCTGAACTTGCTCCAGTTTGTTGATGTCTTTTTTAAAATGTGGTGCCCAAAACTGGACACAATATTCCAGATGAAGTCTGACCAAAGAGGAGTAGAGGGAAATAATGACTTCACGTGATCTAGACTGTATGCTTCTGTTAATACATCCTAGAATTGCATTTGCCTTTTTTGCTGCTGCATCACACTGTTGACTCATATTCAGTCTGTGATCTATTAGTATACCCAAGTCTTTTTCACATGTGCTGTCACTTAGCCCTATTCCTCCCATTCTATATATGCTTTTTTCATTTTTATTGCCCAGATGTAGTACTTTGCATTTCTCCCTGTTAAAAACCATTCTGTTAGTTGCTGCCCACTTCTCCAGTTTATTTAAATCTTTTTGAATACTCTCTCTCTCCTCTCTAGTATTAGCTATCCCTCCTAGCTTTGTGTCATCAGCAAATTTAATCAGTTTACCCTCAATTCCTTCATCTAAATCGTTGATAAAGATGTTGAACAATACAGGGCCCAGGACAGAGCCCTGTGGTACCCCACTTGAGACATTCTTCCAACTGGATGTGCAGCCATTTACGACCACTCTTTGGGTCCGATCACTAAGCCAGTTATGAATCCACCTAACAGTTGCCTTGTCCATTCCATACTTAGTCATTTTTTCAATAAGGATTGTATGAGAGACTTTGTCAAATGCTTTGCTGAAGTCAAGATATACTATATCTACAGCATTTCCTTGATCCACCCAATCAGTGATACCGTCATAGAAGGAAATTAAGTTAGTCTGACATGACTTATCAGTTACAAACCCATGCTGACTCTGTTTAATCACTTCATTCTTATCCAGGTATTGACATACATGTTGTTTAATAATTTGTTCAAAGATCTTTCCTGGTATAGAAGTCAGACTCACCGGCCTATAGTTGCCTGGGTCCACCTTCTTCCCCTTTTTGAAGATAGGAACAACATTTGCTCTTCTCCAGTCTTCTGGCACTTCTCCTGTTCTCCAAGAATTTTCAAAGATTATGGAGAGGGGTTCAAAAATTTCTTCTGCTATCTCCTTCAGTACTCTGAGGTGTAATTCATCTGGACCTGGAGACTTGAATTCATTTAGGTTAGCTAAGTGTTTCCTCACTATCTTTCTGTTTATAGATATCCTGGATTCTTCTATTCCCTTAATAGGACAGTGAATAACAGTTGATGTTGCATTTCCTTTCTGAGAGAAAACAGATGCAAAATAGGAATTTAAAAGTTCAGCCTTCTCAACATCCTGTCTTACCATTTCATCATTTTCATCCTGTAAAAATACTATAGCATCTTTGACTTTTCTTTTACTTTTGACATATCCCCAAAATCCTTTATTATTGCTTTTGACATCTCTTGCAAGCCTCAGTTCATTTTCAGCTTTAGATAATCTGATTTGTGCCCTGCAGGTTCTGCAGACAGCATTATATTCTTCTTTAGATATGCCTCCCTCTTTCCATTTTATAAACATTTTTTTCTTCCTTTTTAGCATGTGCTTAAGTTCTGTGTTCATCCATCCTGGTTTCCTTAAATGCTTCCTATTCTTCCCTCTTTTCGGAATTGTTAACAACTGTGCATTGAGAATTTCATTTTTCAAGATTTCCCATCCTTCCTGGACATTTTTGTCTTTAAGGATATCCAGCCATTGGATCCCTCCAATTCTCTTTCTGAATCCCTTAAAATCTGCCTTTCTGAAATCTAACCTTGACGTCTGAGTCTTCACAGGTCTTCCACCTCTAGTTATCCAAAATTCTAAAATAGCATGGTCGCTACCTCCTAGGGTCCCAGCCACTTTTACCTCCTCAACCATTTCCTCCCTGTTTATAAGGATTAGATCCAAGGTAGCAGTTCCCCTTGTTTTCTCCCTTACCTTTTGGAAGATAAAGTTGTCAGCAACAGAGGATAAGAATTTCCTTGACCTGTTAGTTTTGCCTGAGAGAGATTCCCAACAAATGTCTGGATAGTTGAAATCTCCCATGACAACCATGTCATATTTTTTGGAGAACTTGGCCATCTGATGCATAAAGAGTTCATCTATATCTTTGGCTTGCACAGGCGGCCTGTAGTAAATGCCTACAATGGTGTCCTTTCCATTGTTCTGTCCTTGTATTCTTACCCAAACAGTTTCCACAGAACTCCCAGTCTCTGAAGCTTCAATCTCTGTGCAGATATACGCGTTTCGAACATACAATGCGACACCGCCTCCTCGTTTATCAAGTCTGTTTCTTGCAAATAAGTTGTATCCTTCCAGTCTTGTATTCCAATCATGTGTATTGTCCCACCAAGTTTCAGTGATTCCAATGACATCATATTTCTTTTCCTGTGTTAGTAGTTCCAATTCTCCTTGTTTGTTGCCCATGCTTTGTGCATTAGTATAGAAACATTTTAGTTTGTGATTGGTTTCTCTTTCTCCAATATTTTTATTAATTAGATTCTTTCGTCTTTGTTCTTCCTTTCCACTTCTAATAGCAGAGTTCTCAATAGCATTTGTCAGGTGTATGGCTTTTTCTGGCCTTTTGCTTCCCTTCCCATGTTGTTCTAGTTTAAAGCTCTCCTTACAAGTGTAGCAGGGCGACTTCCAAATACATGCTTTCCAATCTTCGTAAGGTGCACCCCATCTCTAGCAAGTAGTCCATCGTATAAGTAGTTCATTCCGTGATCCAGAAATCCAAATCGTTGCTGACGGCACCATCGACGTAGCCAGTTGTTCACCTGCAGAATCTTATTCCACCTCCTTGTTCCATGGCCATCCACTGGGAGGATGGAAGAGAAGACCACCTGCGCTCCCAGTTCTTTCACTTTCTTGCCTAAGTCTTCAAAGTCTCTGCAGATGGTTTCCAGGTCGTTTCTTGCGGTGTCATTTGTCCCCACATGTAGTAGCAGGAATGGGTAGTCATCTGTAGGTCTGAAGAGTCTACTGAAATGTATGTTCAGTAAATGCACTCAATACTTGCTCGGGGCTCCTTATGCATCAATTACTGCATCAATGTGGCGTTGCATGGAGGCGATCAGCCTGTGGCACTGCTGAGGGGTTATGGAAGCCCAGGTTGCTTTGATAGCAGTCTTCAGCTCGTCTGCATTGTTGGGTCTGGTGTCTCTCATCTTCCTCTTGACAATACCCCATAGATTGTCTATAGTGTAAGTCTGGGGGAAGATTTTTGTAGCCAGGGGGATGGGCCAAAAACAATGGTTCCTCTCATGGCTATTAAAATCTGCCCTCACTCACTGGCTTTCCCTCTCTGGTTGCACATTTACCACGGGAGCCACGTAATTTTTTTCAATGAATTAACCCCTTTATTTGACACCTAGATCTCCCGAATTTGGCATACAAACCCTAATCTAATTATTAGTCAGGGGCATATAAAAAATACATGAAATGAAATGGTTTACTGTATGTAAGCCATGTGTCATTTCATGTTGGGTTTTGGAATGGTTTTACAGAAGTCGGCAATTGAATTAGCGGCTATTCTGCTATGTAGATCTCTATGAAATATATATATATGTGTGTGTGTCTGTGACATGTATATATATATTTATGTATTCTATGTGTATATAATAAATGCCCTAAGCAGCTTCCGGTTGTAACAACTTCCGTCCAGTTGTAACCGGTGACGTCACCACACACACGCACATGTTAACCCTCAACACACCACACCGCCTCAACACACACTCCTCTCACCTTTCACCTCCACTCACGTCCACTCACTCTTTCACTCCACATACGTTCCTTTCTCTCACTCCGTTTCTCATACTCACACCGTCATCGTCGCTGCCCCGACATCTTCCTCCGCCGCCGCGATCCTGGATCCAGACGTTCTCCAGGCCGCCGACATGTTCTTGCGGCGATGCCATCTTGGATTTCGTGAAATCCCGCGATATTCAAGATGGCGTCGCCGCAAGAACATGTCGCTGGCGTGGACGACTCGGGATCCAAAAAGATGGCGTCGGCGAAATCTCGCGAGATTACGCCGACGCCATTTTGGATCCCGACATCGTCCACGCCGGCGACATGTTCTTCCGGCGACGCCATCTTGACTATCGCGGGATTTCACGAAATCCAAGATGGCGATCGTGGAGCAGCGGCGATGACGGCGTGAGTATGAGAGACGGAGTGAGAGAAGGGGTCGTATGTGGAGTGAAAGAGTGAGTGGAGATGGTGAAAGGTGAGAGGAGTGTGTGTGTTGAGGGTTAACATGGCAAGAGGTGTGATGCTATCGCATCCTCCCGATGCGATAGCATCGGGCCATAATCTAGTGTGTATATACCTATTCTTTCTTTTCTATTTTAACATGTCATTGGGCTCCATTATATGTCCATTTTGCAAGCCTCTGACAAAATCTCGCCAGACAGATGTCAAACGGATGCTTAGATGCAACAAAATCATATCATCGCATGAAAATCAGATGAGAGACGGATCACTGTTCATGAAACATTTGTGCAATTGTGGTTCGATTTTTTAGACATTGTGTGTGACTCCAGCCTTATAGGTATATTTTTTAGTAAAATGTAAACTGCTTTTTTATTCTCTAAACTACTGACAACATGTCTCCGAATTTCCAAGCACTAAATTTTGTACTTATTTTCAGAAAATGAAAAATGTTCAAAATAACAAAAAAATTACAGTGCTTGCAGACCTCAAATAATGCTAAGGAAACAAGTTCATAATCATTTAGAAACAACAATACTAATGTTTTAACTCAGGAAGAGTTCAGAAATCAATATTTGGTGGAATAACCATGATTTGTAATCACAGCTTTCATGCGTCTTGGCATACTTTCCACCAGTCTGTCACACGGCTTTTGGGTGACCTTATGCCACTCCTGGTACAAAAATGTAAGCAGTTCTTCTTTGTTTGATGGCTTGTGACTATCCATCTTCCTCTTCTTTACATTCCAGAGGTTTTCAATGGGGTTCAGGTCTGGAGATTGGGCTGGCCATGACAGGGATTTGATGTGGTCCTTCATCCACACATTGATTGACCTAGCTGTGTGGCATGGCGCATTGTCCTGCTGGAAAAACCAGTCCTCAGAGTTGGGGAACATTACCTGAGCAGAAGGAATCAACTGTTTTTCCAGGATAACCTTGTATGCGGCTTGATTCATACGTCCTTCGCAAAGATTAACCTGCCCAATTCCAGCCTTGCTGAAGCATCCCCAGATCATCACCGATCCTCCACCAAATTTCACAGTGGGTGCAAGACACTGTGGCTTGTACGCCTCTCCAGGTCTCCATCTAACCATTAGATGACCAGGTGTTAGGCAAAGCTGAATATTAGACTCATCAGAGATTACCTTATTACAGTCCTCTATGGTCCAATCCTTATGGTCTTTGGCAAACTTCAGCCTGGCTCTCCTTTGCTTCTCATTGATGAAAGACTTTTTCTACCTTCACATGACTTAAGCCCTGCCTCTAGGAGCCTGTTACGAACTGTTCTTGCCGTGCACTTCACCCCAGCTGCCATTTGCCAGTCCTTTTGTAGGTCACTTAATGACATCCTGCCGTTGCTGAATGACATTCAAATAAGATGATGTCCTCCAGAGATGATGATGCCAAGCAGAGAGCGCCTGTAGTAATGACACCTAGGAGCCTCATGATCAGTTTTGGTGAGTAGCTGGTGCCCCGTATAGGAACAGTGCTCAAGATGTTCTTAAAAAAAGGTGACCCCCAAGAGTAACTGCAAATGCCCAAATGCGGTGTGCAGTAGCAGTGCTCCGCGTGTGCCCGTGCGCGGCATGGGAAGGTGTAGTGGGTGAGAGGTCGCGTGTGCCGACAATGATGACTGCAGAGCTCCCTGCCCCAGTTGGAGCGCGGTGCTGACACTCCCTGCACTAATCTCCTCCTGACGTCTGTGTTTCCCATTTCTGATTTAGCCTTTCAGCCAAGGTAAACACGTGGGAAAATCTGAGGTTTCCTTACTTCCCAGCGTGCCAAATCCCCACCCGCCGTGTACTGCTCGACATCATTGTGGATCCAGACCTGACCCCTGCAGCCGTGCCGTACCCACACCTGTAAGAGATCCAAAGCCTTGTTTTCTGGACCTGCACCATTATTGAAGATACACCCTTTTTAAAGGGGTTGTCCACCTTTGCGGACAATTGTAATTTTTTTCTTAAAACGGGGCTAAAAACTATTTTTCCAATTTGGTCTCATTTAAAATTTTACTTTTACAGGTTCTTTGTTTTCCTGTAGATTCAACTTTGATGCGGTTGTAAAATCAGCTGAGAGGAGCTGAGAAAAAGACAGATAAAAGAGATGCAAACTCCCAGTGAGGATGATCAATGAGTGGAACAGGCTGCCAGGAGAGGTGGTGAGTTCTTCTTCCAGGGAAGTCTTCAAACAGAGGCTGGACAGACATGTGTCTGGGATGATTTAGTGAATCCTACATTGAGCAGGGGGTTGGATCAGATGGCCCAGGAGGTCCCTTCCAACTCTACCATCCTATGATTCTATGATCCCTATCAGATCTTCATAGCCAACTCACTGACAGATTCTCGGTTAACTCAGTCCACAGCCTGCAATAGACAGTGCAACACGGAGGAAATAGAAGACAAACGGTGCAACATTGTTAATGAAACCCAATGGCAAAAATGATTGTAAGCCCCAATTACATGGAGTTATGTAAAAAAATGGACAACCCATTTAAGTAGAAACAATCCTTCTTGCGTGAGATATTGCCTACATGAATCTGAGTCTAGTGATGCTAAGGCGAGAGATTAAGTGGTGAAACGAAGGCTGAAAATCTGCTGCCGTCTGCAAGAGAACTACAAGAAGAAGTCTGCCTGGCCGTGCCGAGACACGCTTGCCACTTACCACGGCTGACGTCACCCATCGGGCACCAGCGCATCATCTGCATGAAGATGAACAGAATTAATGAGGTGAAGACAAATTGTGCCAGTTGCTTCTAATGTGCTGGAAACCTGCTGTGTCACCGTGACTTTCCTGTTCTCATACTTATATCTACGGTTCTGGGCGAAAGGTCCAGGAAGGAGGGAAAAAAATGCTGCAAATGAGGAACAGGAGTTTAATGTATTCATTAATTTGTTCATTAATAAAATGCAAAGGGAATGAATGAAAGAGAAATATAAATCGCACCAATATTTGGTGACCGCCCGTCACCTTCATCACTTCTTCTCATTACTTGCACTCAGTTGAAGGAACTCGGCAGGAGGTTCTTCCAAACATCTTGGAGGAAGGACCCCAGATCTCCCGTGTATGAGGCTTGTGTGGATCCTGATCCCAGACAGGCTGGATGACGTGAGCTCAGGGCTCTGCGGGGCCGGATCATCACCTCCTGGTCTCATCGTTCCTAATGACACTGGTTGGATGTTTGGGGTCGTTTTCCTGCCACAGATGCCTCCCTGATGGTATTATACTATATGGAGGACTATGAGGAGTGTATTATACTATATGGAAGACTATGGGGCGTATTATACTATATGGAGGACTATGAGGAGTGTATTATACTATATGGAGGACTATGGGGAGTGTATTATACTATATGGAGGACTATGGGGCGTATTATACTATATGGCTGACTATGAGGAGTGTATTATACTATATGGAGGACTATGAGGAGTGTATTATACTATATGGAAGACTATGGGGCATATTATACTATATGGAGGACTATGAGGAGTGTATTATACTATATGGAGGACTATGGGGAGTGTATTATACTATATGGAAGACTATGGGGCGTATTATACAATATGGAGGACTATGAGGAGTGTATTATACTATATGGAGGACTATGAGGAGTGTATTATACTATATGGAGGACTATGAGGAGTGTATTATACTATATGGAAGACTATGGGGCGTATTATACTATATGGAGGACTATGAGGAGTGTATTATACTATATGGAGGACTATGGGGAGTGTATTATACTATATGGAGGACTATGGGGCGTATTATACTATATGGAGGACTATGAGGAGTGTATTATACTATATGGAGGACTATGGGGAGTGTATTATACTATATGGAGGACTATGGGGCATATTATACTATATGGAGGACTATGAGGAGTGTATTATACTATATGGAGGACTATGGGGAGTGTATTATACTATATGGAAGACTATGGGGCGTATTATACAATATGGAGGACTATGAGGAGTGTATTATACTATATGGAGGACTATGAGTAGTGTATTATACTATATGGAGGACTATGAGGAGTGTATTATACTATATGGAAGACTATGGGGCATATTATACTATATGGAGGACTATGAGGAGTGTATTATACTATATGGAGGACTATGGGGAGTGTATTATACTATATGGAAGACTATGGGGCGTATTATACAATATGGAGGACTATGAGGAGTGTATTATACTATATGGAGGACTATGAGGAGTGTATTATACTATATGGAGGACTATGAGGAGTGTATTATACTATATGGAAGACTATGGGGCGTATTATACTATATGGAGGACTATGAGGAGTGTATTATACTATATGGAGGACTATGGGGAGTGTATTATACTATATGGAGGACTATGGGGCGTATTATACTATATGGAGGACTATGAGGAGTGTATTATACTATATGGAGGACTATGGGGAGTGTATTACACTATATGGAGGACTGTGGTGCGCATTATACTATATGGAGGCCTATGGGGTGTATTATACTAAACAAGCAAAATGCTGCATATTCATCGAGTGATTGGATTGTTTATGCCGGAACAAAAATCATTGTTCTCATCAGCACATTGCTCGGTGTAACCTGCAGATGTGCTGCTGATAACATGATACTGTATGGGGACAGATTGATCTAATAGTGATTGTTTTGTTCCATCATTATTCCTTAGCCGGTGGAAAGAGGCCGGGAAACAAGTGTCGAATGACTTCAATACTGTTGATCACACTTGTTTAGCGGACTGAATTCAGTGCATGTAATTATAACCGAAATGCTTCGGTGTGATGTGCAATATGTTAGCAGGTGGGGCCCCACTTTAAACTTTTACCCAGGGCCGCACTTTGCCTAAAACGGGCTCTGGATATAGCAATCAGTGATCCATTGGTATAGCATTTATTCAGTGGCAATCCATTAGTTTTCAAATAAATGTGGATGATCCAGTGGTTTACCATTTATTTCTGGAGATTCATTAGTTTCCGACTAGTGATGAGCACAAGTGCTCGTTACTCGAGTTTGCCCAGGGTGCCCGTCACCCACAGCTGTTAGCCACAAAATATGCGGGGATTGCCTGACATACATAAGTAATCCCTGCATGTCTGTGACTGTCTAACAGCCGCGAAACATGCGGCCACGGGGACTCGAACATATCACTCATGCACCAGCGAAACTCTGTGCATAGCCGAGCACCCTGGGCAAACTCGAGTAACGAGCACTTTTTTAATTAGATCTATTCATTTGGTGGTGATCCAGTAAATTTCCATTCATTCCAGGTGATCCTGTTGTTTCCTATTCATGGTCTACTGGTTCAGCAACGGTGACAGCAGCGTGGAGGTGACTTCATCCATTGGCGAGTATCAGGGCTGTTTCGGTGTCAGCATCAGGGCTGCGGCGGTGAAGGACCAGGAATGGTGCTTTTCTGCAGAGGCTAAAATATGAGGAGATGAGAGATGGAATATGAGATGGGTGAGAGAAATGGCAGACGGTAGAGTTCAAAATACTAGCAGTCACATCAACTGGCCTAAAGAGGAATGGAGAAACATTTTGTGGACTGATGAAAATAAAATTGTTCTTTTTGGGTCCAACGGCCACAGACAGTTCATCAGACGACCCCCAAACTCTGCATTCAGGCCACAGTACAGTCTGAAGACAGTGAAGCATGGTGGTGAAGCATCATGATATGGACAGGTTTCTCTTACAGTGGTGCCTATTTACCACAGACCAGGGGTCATGGACCAGTTTGCATATATTATAATACTGGAAGAGATCATGTTTGTGGTACGCTGAAGAGGATATGCCCTTGAAATGGGGGTTTCACCAAGACAATGACCCGAAACACACCAGTAAACGAGCAAAATATTGGTTCCAGTCCAACAAAATGGAGGTTATGGAACCAAGACCTTAATCCGATAGAGCAGGGGTCCCCAACCGCCGGTCCGCGGCCCAGCACCGGGCCGCTGCAGTGCCCTTGCCGGTCCGCGGACACAAGGGGAGCCAGGGGCGGTCAGTGGCGTAGCGGGGGCTGGGGCGGCGCGCAGCAATTCTTAAACTGCGTGTAGCGGCGGGCAGGGAGCGATCAAGCAGCTCCGCTGCCTGCAAGAGGGAATAGCAGGAGCGGAGCTGCAAGGACCAGTCCAGCTTCCTGCCCGCCGCCCGCGCTTCCTGTCTCTGACTGACACAGAGAGGAGCGCGCCGCTGCTGTGTCAGAGCGAGGAAGCGCAGGCGATGCTGCGGACAGGTGAGAGGAGAGAGGTGGTGTGTGTATATATAATGTGTGTGTGTATATGTATGTCTGTGTGTGTATATACAATGTGTGTGTGTATGTATGTCTGTCTGTGTGTGTATATACAATGTGTGTGTGTTTATGTATGTCTGTCTGTGTGTGTATATATAATGTGTGTGTGTATATGTATGTCTGTCTGTGTGTGTATATACAATGTGTGTGTGTATGTATGTCTGTCTGTGTATATACAATGTGTGTGTGTTTATGTATGTCTGTCTGTGTGTGTATATATAATGTGTGTGTGTATATGTATGTCTGTCTGTGTGTGTATATACAATGTGTGTGTGTATGTCTGTCTGTTTGTGTATATACAATGTATGTGCATATGTATGTCTGTCTGTGTGTGTATATATAATGTGTGTGTATGTATGTCTGTCTGTGTGTGTATATACAATGTGTGTGTGTATGTATGTCTGTCTGTGTGTGTATATACAATGTGTGTGTGTGTATGTATGTCTGTCTGTGTGTGTATATACAATGTGTGTGTGTATGTCTGTCTGTTTCTGTATATACAATGTGTGTGTGTGTATGTATGTCTGTCTGTGTGTGTATATATAATGTGTGTGTGTATATGTCTGTCTGTCTGTGTGTGTATATACAATGTGTGTGTGTGTATGTATGTCTGTCTGTGTATATACAATGTGTGTGTATGTATGTCTGTCTGTGTGTGTATATATAATGTGTGTGTATGTATGTCTGTCTGTGTGTGTATATACAATGTGTGTGTGTGTGTATTTGTATGTCTGTCTGTGTGTGTATATACAATGTGTGTGTGTGTATATGTATGTCTGTCTGTGTGTGTATATATAATGTGTGTGTATATGTATGTCTGTCTGTGTGTGTATATACAATGTGTGTGTGTATGTATGTCTGTCTGTGTATATACAATGTGTGTGTGTATGTATGTCTGTCTGTTTGTGTATATACAATGTGTGTGTGTGTATGTATGTCTGTCTGTGTGTGTATATATAATGTGTGTGTATGTATGTCTGTCTGTGTATATACAATGTGTGTGTGTGTATATACAATGTGTGTGTGTATATGTATGTCTGTCTGTGTGTGTATATACAATGTGTGTGTATGTATGTCTGTCTGTGTGTGTATATATAGTGTGTGTGTATATGTATGTCTGTCTGTGTGTGTATATATAATGTGTGTGTGTATATGTATGTCTGTGTGTGTATATATAATGTGTGTGTGTATATGTATGTCTGTCTGTGTGTGTATATATAGTGTGTGTGTGTGTATATGTATGTCTGTCTGTGTGTGTATATACAATGTGTGTGTATGTATGTCTGTCTGTGTGTGTATATACAGTGGGGAAAAAAAGTATTTAGTCAGTCAGCAATAGTGCAAGTTCCACCACTTAAAAAGATGAGAGGCGTCTGTAATTTACATCATAGGTAGACCTCAACTATGGGAGACAAACTGAGAAAAAAAAATCCAGAAAATCACATTGTCTGTTTTTTTTTTCATTTTATTTGCATATTATGGTGGAAAATAAGTATTTGGTCAGAAACAAGCAATCAAGATTTCTGGCTCTCACAGACCTGTAACTTCTTCTTTAAGAGTCTCCTCTTTCCTCCACTCATTACCTGTAGTAATGGCACCTGTTTAAACTTGTTATCAGTATAAAAAGACACCTGTGCACACCCTCAAACAGTCTGACTCCAAACTCCACTATGGTGAAAACCAAAGAGCTGTCAAAGGACACCAGAAACAAAATTGTAGCCCTGCACCAGGCTGGGAAGACTGAATCTGCAATAGCCAACCAGCTTGGAGTGAAGAAATCAACTGTGGGAGCAATAATTAGAAAATGGAAGACATACAAGACCACTGATAATCTCCCTCGATCTGGTGCTCCACGCAAAATCAAACCCCGTGGGGTCAGAATGATCACAAGAACGGTGAGCAAAAATCCCAGAACCACGCGGGGGGACCTAGTGAATGAACTGCAGAGAGCTGGGACCAATGTAACAAGGCCTACCATAAGTAACACACTACGCCACCATGGACTCAGATCCTGCAGTGCCAGACGTGTCCCACTGCTTAAGCCTGTACATGTCCGGGCCCGTCTGAAGTTTGCTAGAGAGCATTTGGATGATCCAGAGGAGTTTTGGGAGAATGTCCTATGGTCTGATGAAACCAAACTGGAACTGTTTGGTAGAAACACAACTTGTCGTGTTTGGAGGAAAAAGAATACTGAGTTGCATCCATCAAACACCATACCTACTGTAAAGCATGGTGGTGGAAACATCATGCTTTGGGGCTGTTTCTCTGCAAAGGGGCCAGGACGACTGATCCGGGTACATGAAAGAATGAATGGGGCCATGTATCGTGAGATTTTGAGTGCAAACCTCCTTCCATCAGCAAGGGCATTGAAGATGAAACGTGGCTGGGTCTTTCAACATGACAATGATCCAAAGCACACCGCCAGGGCAACAAAGGAGTGGCTTCGTAAGAAGCATTTCAAGGTCCTGGAGTGGCCTAGCCAGTCTCCAGATCTCAACCCTATAGAAAACCTTTGGAGGGAGTTGAAAGTCTGTGTTGCCAAGCAAAAAGCCAAAAACATCACTGCTCTAGAGGAGATCTGCATGGAGGAATGGGCCAACATACCAACAACAGTGTGTGGCAACCTTGTGAAGACTTACAGAAAACGTTTGACCTCTGTCATTGCCAACAAAGGATATATCACAAAGTATTGAGATGAAATTTTGTTTCTGACCAAATACTTATTTTCCACCATAATATGCAAATAAAATGAAAAAAAAACAGACAATGTGATTTTCTGGATTTTTTTTTCTCAGTTTGTCTCCCATAGTTGAGGTCTACCTATGATGTAAATTACAGACGCCTCTCATCTTTTTAAGTGGTGGGACTTGCACTATTGCTGACTGACTAAATACTTTTTTCCCCACTGTATAATGTGTGTGTGTGTATATGTATGTCTGTCTGTGTGTATATACAATGTGTGTGTGTATGTCTGTCTGTGTGTGTATATACAATGTGTGTGTGTATGTCTGTCTGTATGTGTATATATAATGTGTGTGTGTATATGTATGTCTGTCTGTGTGTGTATATACAATGTGTGTGTATGTATGTCTGTCTGTGTGTGTATATATAATGTGTGTGTGTATATGTATGTCTATCTGTGTGTGTATATACAATGTGTGTGTGTATATGTATGTCTGTCTGTGTGTGTATATATAATGTGTGTGTGTATATGTATGTCTGTCTGTGTGTGTATATATAATGTGTGTGTGTATATGTATGTCTGTCTGTGTGTGTATATACAATGTGTGTGTATGTATGTCTGTCTGTGTGTGTATATATAATGTGTGTGTGTGTATATGTATGTCTGTCTGTGTGTATATACAATGTGTGTGTGTATATGTATGTCTGTCTGTGTGTGTATATACAATGTGTGTGTCTGTATGTCTGTCTGTGTGTATATATAATGTGTGTGTGTGTATATGTATGTCTGTGTATATATAATGTGTGTGTGTATATGTATGTCTGTCTGTGTGTGTATATACAATGTGTGTGTATGTATGTCTGTCTGTGTGTGTATATATAATGTGTGTGTGTATATGTATGTCTATCTGTGTGTGTATATACAATGTGTGTGTGTATATGTATGTCTGTCTGCGTGTGTATATATAATGTGTGTGTGTATATGTATGTCTATCTGTGTGTGTATATACAATATGTGTGTATATGTATGTCTGTCTGTGTATATACAATGTGTGTGTGTATATGTATGTCTGTCTGTGTGTGTATATACAATGTGTGTGTGTGTATATGTATGTCTGTCTGTGTGTGTATATACAATGTGTGTGTGTGTGTATATGTATGTCTGTCTGTGTATATACAATGTGTGTGTATATGTATGTCTGTCTGTGTGTGTATATACAATGTGTGTGTGTATATGTATGTCTGTCTGTGTGTGTATATACAATGTGTGTGTGTGTATATGTATGTCTGTCTGTGTGTGTATATACAATGTGTGTGTGTATATGTATGTCTGTCTGTGTGTGTATATATAATGTGTGTGTATATGTATGTCTGTCTGTGTGTGTATATACAATGTGTGTGTGTATATGTCTGTCTGTCTGTGTGTGTATATACAATGTGTGTGTATGTCTGTCTGTGTGTGTATATACAATATGTGTGTATATGTATGTCTGTCTGTGTATATACAATGTGTGTGTGTATATGTATGTCTGTCTGTGTGTGTATATACAATGTGTGTGTGTGTATATGTATGTCTGTCTGTGTGTGTATATACAATGTGTGTGTGTGTGTATATGTATGTCTGTCTGTGTATATACAATGTGTGTGTATATGTATGTCTGTCTGTGTGTGTATATACAATGTGTGTGTGTATATGTATGTCTGTCTGTGTGTGTATATACAATGTGTGTGTGTGTATATGTATGTCTGTCTGTGTGTGTATATACAATGTGTGTGTGTATATGTATGTCTGTCTGTGTGTGTATATATAATGTGTGTGTATATGTATGTCTGTCTGTGTGTGTATATACAATGTGTGTGTGTATATGTCTGTCTGTCTGTGTGTGTATATACAATGTGTGTGTATGTCTGTCTGTGTGTGTATATACAATGTGTGTGTGTATATGTCTGTCTGTCTGTGTGTGTATATACAATGTGTGTGTGTATATGTATGTCTGTCTGTGTGTGTATATACAATGTGTGTGTGTATATGTATGTCTGTCTGTGTATATACAATGTGTGTGTGTATGTATGTCTGTCTGTGTGTGTATATACAATGTGTGTGTGTATGTATGTCTGTCTGTGTGTGTATATACAATGTGTGTGTGTATGTATGTCTGTCTGTGTGTGTATATATATAATGTGTGTGTATATGTCTGTCTGTCTGTGTGTGTATATATAATGTGTGTGTGTATATGTATGTCTGTCTGTGTGTGTATATATAATGTGTGTGTGTATATGTATGTCTGTCTGTGTGTGTATATACAATGTGTGTGTGTATATGTATGTCTGTCTGTGTGTGTATATATAATGTGTGTGTATATGTATGTCTGTCTGTGTGTGTATATACAATGTGTGTGTATATGTATGTCTGTCTGTGTGTGTATATACAATGTGTGTGTGTATGTATGTCTGTCTGTGTGTGTATATATAATGTGAGTGTGTATATGTATGTCTGTCTGTGTGTCTATATACAATGTGTGTGTATGTATGTCTGTCTGTGTGTGTATATACAATGTGTGTGTGTGTATATGTATGTCTGTCTGTGTGTGTATATACAATGTGTGTGTGTATGTCTGTCTGTGTGTGCATATATAATGTGTGTGTGTATATGTATGTCTGTCTGTGTATATACAATGTGTGTGTGTATGTATGTCTGTCTGTGTGTGTATATATAATGTGTGTGTGTATATGTATGTCTGTCTGTGTATATACAATGTGTGTGTATGTATGTCTGTCTGTGTGTGTATATATAATGTGTGTATATGTATGTCTGTCTGTGTGTGTATATACAATGTGTGTGTGCATATGTATGTCTGTCTGTGTGTGTATATACAATGTGTGTGTGTGTGTATATGTATGTCTGTCTGTGTGTGTGTATGTCTGTCTGTGTGTGTATATATAATGTGTGTGTGTATATGTATGTCTGTCTGTGTGTGTATATACAATGTGTGTGTGTATATGTATGTCTGTCTGTGTGTGTATATACAATGTGTGTGTATATGTATGTATGTCTGTCTGTGTGTGTATATACAATGTGTGTGTATATGTATGTCTGTCTGTGTGTGTATATATAATGTGTGTGTGTATATGTATGTCTGTCTGTGTGTGTATATACAATGTGTGTGTATATGTATGTCTGTCTGTGTGTGTATATACAATGTGTGTGTGTATATGTATGTCTGTCTGTGTGTGTATATACAATGTGTGTGTATATGTATGTCTGTCTGTGTGTGTATATACAATGTGTGTGTGTGTATATGTATGTCTGTCTGTGTGTATATATAATGTGTGTGTGTATATGTATGTCTGTCTGTGTGTGTATATATAATGTGTGTGTGTATGTATGTCTGTCTGTGTGTGTATATACAATGTGTGTGTATATGTATGTCTGTCTGTGTGTGTATATACAATGTGTGTGTGTGTATATGTATGCCTGTCTGTGTGTGTATATATAATGTGTGTGTGTATGTCTGTCTGTCTGTGTGTGTATATGTATGTCTGTCTGTGTGTATATACAATGTGTGTGTATATGTATGTCTGTCTGTGTGTGTATATACAATGTGTGTGTGTGTATATACAATGTGTGTGTGTATATGTATGTCTGTCTGTGTGTGAATATACAATGTGTGTGTGTGTATATACAATGTGTGTGTATATGTATGTCTGTCTGTGTGTGTATATACAATGTGTGTGTGTATATGTATGTCTGTCTGTGTGTGTATATACAATGTGTGTGTGTGTATATGTATGTCTGTCTGTGTGTGAATATACAATGTGTGTGTGTGTATATGTATGTCTGTCTGTGTGTGTATATACAATGTGTGTGTATATGTATGTCTGTCTGTGTGTGAATATACAATGTGTGTGTATATGTATGTCTGTCTGTGTGTGAATATACAATGTGTGTGTATATGTATGTCTGTCTGTGTGTGTATATACAATGTGTGTGTGTATATGTATGTCTGTCTGTGTGTATATACAATGTGTGTGCATATGTATGTCTGTCTGTGTGTATATACAATGTGTGTGTGTATATGTATGTCTGTCTGTGTGTATATACAATGTGTGTGTGTATATGTATGTCTGTCTGTGTGTGTATATACAATGTGTGTGTGTGTATATGTATGTCTGTCTG
The DNA here is from genome assembly GCF_039654945.1 of Dendrobates tinctorius. NCBI lineage: Eukaryota > Metazoa > Chordata > Amphibia > Anura > Dendrobatidae > Dendrobates > Dendrobates tinctorius. Next base: position 254,535 of record NW_027361767.1, read on the forward strand.
TGTGTGTATATATAATGTGTGTGTGTGTATATGTATGTCTGTCTGTGTGTGTATATATAATGTGTGTGTATATGTATGTCTGTCTGTGTGTGTATATACAATGTGTGTGTATGTATGTCTGTCTGTGTGTGTATATATAATGTGTGTATATGTATGTCTGTCTGTGTGTGTATATACAATGTGTGTGTGTATATGTATATCTGTCTGTGTGTGTATATACAATGTGTGTGTGTGTGTATATGTATGTCTGTCTGTGTGTATATACAATGTGTGTGTGTATATGTATGTCTGTCTGTGTGTGTATATACAATGTGTGTGTGTGTATATGTATGTCTGTCTGTGTGTGTATATACAATGTGTGTGTATATGTATGTATGTCTGTCTGTGTGTGTATATACAATGTGTGTGTATATGTATGTCTGTCTGTGTGTGTATATATAATGTGTGTGTGTATATGTATGTCTGTCTGTGTGTGTATATACAATGTGTGTGTGTGTATATGTATGTCTGTCTGTGTGTGTATATACAATGTGTGTGTATATGTATGTCTGTCTGTGTGTGTATATACAATGTGTGTGTGTATATGTATGTCTGTCTGTGTGTGTATATACAATGTGTATGTGTGTATATGTATGTCTGTCTGTGTGTGTATATACAATGTGTGTGTGTATATGTATGTCTGTCTGTGTGTGTATATACAATGTGTGTGTGTGTGTATATGTATGTCTGTCTGTGTGTGTATATACAATGTGTGTGTGTGTATATGTATGTCTGTCTGTGTGTATATATAATGTGTGTGTATATGTATGTCTGTCTGTGTGTGTATATATAATGTGTGTATGTATGTATATCTGTCTGTGTATATACAATGTGTGTGTGTATATGTATGTCTGTCTGTGTGTGTATATACAATGTGTGTGTGTATATGTATGTCTGTCTGTGTGTGTATATATAATGTGTGTGTGTATGTCTGTCTGTCTGTGTGTGTATATGTATGTCTGTCTGTGTGTATATACAATGTGTGTGTGTATATGTATGTCTGTCTGTGTGTGAATATACAATGTGTGTGTGTGTATACAATGTGTGTGTGTATATGTATGTCTGTCTGTGTGTGTATATACAATGTGTGTGTGTATATGTATGTCTGTCTGTGTGTGTATATACAATGTGTGTGTGTGTATATGTATGTCTGTCTGTGTGTGAATATACAATGTATGTGTGTGTATATGTATGTCTGTCTGTGTGTGTATATACAATGTGTGTGTATATGTATGTCTGTCTGTGTGTGAATATACAATGTGTGTGTATATGTATGTCTGTCTGTGTGTGTATATACAATGTGTGTGTATATGTATGTCTGTCTGTGTGTGTATATACAATGTGTGTGCATATGTATGTCTGTCTGTATGTGTATATACAATGTGTGTGTATATGTATGTCTGTCTGTGTGTGTATATATAATGTGTGTGTGTATATGTATGTCTGTCTGTGTGTGTATATACAATGTGTGTGTATGTATGTCTGTCTGTGTGTGTATATATAATGTGTGTGTGTATATGTATGTCTGTCTGTGTGTGTATATATAATGTATGTGTGTGTATATGTATGTCTGTCTGTGTGTGTATATACAATGTGTGTGTATGTATGTCTGTCTGTGTGTGTATATATAATGTGTGTATATGTATGTCTGTCTGTGTGTGTATATACAATGTGTGTGTGTATATGTATGTCTGTCTGTGTGTATATACAATGTGTGTGTGTATATGTATGTCTGTCTGTGTGTGAATATACAATGTGTGTGTATATGTATGTCTGTCTGTGTGTGTATATACAATGTGTGTGTATATGTATGTCTGTCTGTGTGTGAATATACAATGTGTGTGTATATGTATGTCTGTCTGTGTGTGAATATACAATGTGTGTGTGTATATGTATGTCTGTCTGTGTGTGTATATACAATGTGTGTGTGTATATGTATGTCTGTCTGTGTGTGTATATACAATGTGTGTGCATATGTATGTCTGTCTGTGTGTGTATATACAATGTGTGTGTGTATATGTATGTCTGTCTGTGTGTATATACAATGTGTGTGTGTATATGTATGTCTGTCTGTGTGTGTATATACAATGTGTGTGTGTGTATATGTATGTCTGTCTGTGTGTGTATATATAATGTGTGTGTGTGTATATGTATGTCTGTCTGTGTGTGTGTATATATAATGTGTGTATATGTATGTCTGTCTGTGTGTGTATATATAATGTGTGTATATGTATGTCTGTCTGTGTGTGTATATACAATGTGTGTGTGTATATGTATATCTGTCTGTGTGTGTATATACAATGTGTGTGTGTATATGTATGTCTGTCTGTGTGTATATACAATGTGTGTGTGTGTATATGTATGTCTGTCTGTGTGTGTATATATAATGTGTGTGTGTATATGTATGTCTGTCTGTGTGTGTATATACAATGTGTGTGTATATGTATGTCTGTCTGTGTGTGTATATACAATGTGTGTGTGTATATGTATGTCTGTCTGTGTGTGTATATACAATGTGTATGTGTGTATATGTATGTCTGTCTGTGTGTGTATATACAATGTGTGTGTGTATATGTATGTCTGTCTGTGTGTGTATATACAATGTGTGTGTGTGTATATGTATGTCTGTCTGTGTGTGTATATACAATGTGTGTGTGTGTATATGTATGTCTGTCTGTGTGTATATATAATGTGTGTGTATATGTATGTCTGTCTGTGTGTGTATATATAATGTGTGTGTGTATGTATATCTGTCTGTGTGTGTATATACAATGTGTGTGTGTATATGTATGTCTGTCTGTGTGTGTATATACAATGTGTGTGTGTGTGTATATGTATGTCTGTCTGTGTGTGTATATATAATGTGTGTGTGTATGTCTGTGTGTGTATATGTATGTCTGTCTGTGTGTATATACAATGTGTGTGTGTATATGTATGTCTGTCTGTGTGTGTATATACAATGTGTGTGTGTGTGTATATACAATGTGTGTGTATATGTATGTCTGTCTGTGTGTGAATATACAATGTGTGTGTGTGTATATACAATGTGTGTGTGTATATGTATGTCTGTCTGTGTGTGTATATACAATGTGTGTGTGTATATGTATGTCTGTCTGTGTGTGTATATACAATGTGTGTGTGTGTATATGTATGTCTGTCTGTGTGTGAATATACAATGTATGTGTGTGTATATGTATGTCTGTCTGTGTGTGTATATACAATGTGTGTGTATATGTATGTCTGTCTGTGTGTGTGTGAATATACAATGTGTGTGTATATGTATGTCTGTCTGTGTGTGAATATACAATGTGTGTGTATATGTATGTCTGTCTGTGTGTGTATATACAATGTGTGTGTATATGTATGTCTGTCTGTGTGTGTATATACAATGTGTGTGCATATGTATGTCTGTCTGTGTGTGTATATACAATGTGTGTGTATATGTATGTCTGTCTGTGTGTGTATATACAATGTGTGTGTATATGTATGTCTGTCTGTATGTGTATATACAATGTGTGTGTATATGTATGTCTGTCTGTGTGTGTATATATAATGTGTGTGTGTATATGTATGTCTGTCTGTGTGTGTATATATAATGTGTGTGTGTATATGTATGTCTGTCTGTGTGTGTATATACAATGTGTGTGTATGTATGTCTGTCTGTGTATATATAATATGTGTATATGTATGTCTGTCTGTGTGTGTATATACAATGTGTGTGTGTATATGTATGTCTGTCTGTGTGTGTATATACAATGTGTGTGTGTGTGTATATGTATGTCTGTCTGTGTGTGTGTATATACAATGTGTGTGTGTATGTCTGTCTGTGTGTGTATATATAATGTGTGTGTGTATATGTATGTCTGTCTGTGTGTGTATATACAATGTGTGTGTCTGTATATGTATGTCTGTCTGTGTGTATATACAATGTGTGTGTATATGTATGTCTGTCTGTGTGTGTATATACAATGTGTGTGTATATGTATGTCTGTCTGTGTGTGTATATACAATGTGTGTGTGTATATGTATGTCTGTCTGTGTGTGTATATACAATGTGTGTGTGTGTATATGTATGTCTGTCTGTGTGTGTATATACAATGTGTGTGTGTGTATATGTATGTCTGTCTGTGTGTATATATAATGTGTGTGTGTATATGTATGTCTGTCTGTGTGTGTATATATAATGTGTGTGTGTATGTATGTCTGTCTGTGTGTGTATATACAATGTGTGTGTGTATATGTATGTCTGTCTGTGTGTGTATATACAATGTGTGTGTGTGTATATGTATGTCTGTCTGTGTGTATATACAATGTGTGTGTGTGTGTATATGTATGTCTGTTTGTGTGTATATATAATGTGTGTGTGTATATGTATGTCTGTCTGTGTGTGTATATATAATGTGTGTGTGTGTATGTATGTCTGTCTGTGTGTGTATATACAATGTGTGTGTGTATATGTATGTCTGTCTGTGTGTGTATATACAATGTGTGTGTGTATATGTATGTCTGTCTGTGTGTGTATATACAATGTGTGTGTGTGTATATGTATGTCTGTCTGTGTGTGTATATACAATGTGTGTGTGTGTATATGTATGTCTGTCTGTGTGTATATATAATGTGTGTGTATATGTATGTCTGTCTGTGTGTGTATATATAATGTGTGTGTGTATGTATGTCTGTCTGTGTGTGTATATACAATGTGTGTGTGTATATGTATGTCTGTCTGTGTGTGTATATACAATGTGTGTGTGTGTATATGTATGTCTGTCTGTGTGTGTATATATAATGTGTGTGTGTATGTCTGTCTGTCTGTGTGTGTATATGTATGTCTGTCTGTGTGTATATACAATGTGTGTGTGTATATGTATGTCTGTCTGTGTGTGTATATACAATGTGTGTGTGTGTATATACAATGTGTGTGTGTATATGTATGTCTGTCTGTGTGTGAATATACAATGTGTGTGTGTATATACAATGTGTGTGTATATGTATGTCTGTCTGTGTGTGTATATACAATGTGTGTGTATATGTATGTCTGTCTGTGTGTGAATATACAATGTGTGTGTGTATATGTATGTCTGTCTGTGTGTGTATATACAATGTGTGTGTGTATATGTATGTCTGTCTGTGTATGTATATACAATGTGTGTGCATATGTATGTCTGTCTGTGTGTGTATATACAATGTGTGTGTGTATATGTATGTCTGTCTGTGTGTGTATATACAATGTGTGTGTGTGTATATGTATGTCTGTCTGTGTGTGTATATACAATGTGTGTGTATATGTATGTCTGTCTGTGTGTGTATATACAATGTGTGTGTGTATATGTATGTCTGTCTGTGTGTGTATATACAATGTGTGTGTATATGTATGTCTGTCTGTGTGTGTATATACAATGTGTGTGTGTATATGTATGTCTGTCTGTGTGTGAATATACAATGTGTGTGTGTGTATATGTATGTCTGTCTGTGTGTGTATATACAATGTGTGTGTATATGTATGTCTGTCTGTGTGTGAATATTCAATGTGTGTGTATATGTATGTCTGTCTGTGTGTGAATATACAATGTGTGTGTGTATATGTATGTCTGTCTGTGTGTGTATATACAATGTGTTGGTGTATATGTATGTCTGTCTGTGTGTGTATATACAATGTGTGTGCATATGTATGTCTGTCTGTGTGTGTATATACAATGTGTGTGTGTATATGTATGTCTGTCTGTGTGTGTATATACAATGTGTGTGTGTGTATATGTATGTCTGTCTGTGTGTGTATATACAATGTGTGTGTGTGTATATGTATGTCTGTCTGTGTGTGTATATACAATGTGTGTGCATATGTATGTCTGTCTGTGTGTGTATATACAATGTGTGTGTATATGTATGTCTGTCTGTGTGTGTATATACAATGTGTGTGTGTGTATATGTATGTCTGTCTGTGTGTGTATATACAATGTGTGTGTGTGTATATGTATGTCTGTCTGTGTGTGTATATACAATGTGTGTGTATATGTATGTCTGTCTGTGTGTGTATATACAATGTGTGTGTATATGTATGTCTGTCTGTGTGTGTATATACAATGTGTGTATATGTATGTCTGTCTGTGTGTGTATATACAATGTGTGTGTGTATATGTCTGTCTGTCTGTGTGTATATACAATGTGTGTGTATATGTATGTCTGTCTGTGTGTATATACAATGTGTGTGTGTGTATATGTATGTCTGTCTGTGTGTGTATATACAATGTGTGTGTGTATATATATGTCTGTCTGTGTGTGTATATACAATGTGTGTGTGTGTGTATATGTATGTCTGTCTGTGTGTGTGTATATACAATGTGTGTGTGTATGTCTGTCTGTGTGTGTATATATAATGTGTGTGTGTATATATGTATGTCTGTCTGTGTGTGTATATACAATGTGTGTGTCTGTATATGTATGTCTGTCTGTGTGTATATACAATGTGTGTGTATATGTATGTCTGTCTGTGTGTGTATATACAATGTGTGTGTGTATATGTATGTCTGTCTGTGTGTGTATATACAATGTGTGTGTGTATATGTATGTCTGTCTGTGTGTGTATATACAATGTGTGTGTGTGTATATGTATGTCTGTCTGTGTGTGTATATACAATGTGTGTATATGTATGTCTGTCTGTGTGTATATATAATGTGTGTGTGTATATGTATGTCTGTCTGTGTGTGTATATATAATGTGTGTGTGTATGTATGTCTGTCTGTGTGTGTATATACAATGTGTGTGTGTATATGTATGTCTGTCTGTGTGTGTATATACAATGTGTGTGTGTATATGTATGTCTGTCTGTGTGTGTATATACAATGTGTGTGTGTGTATATGTATGTCTGTCTGTGTGTATATATAATGTGTGTGTGTATATATGTATGTCTGTCTGTGTGTGTATATACAATGTGTGTGTGTGTATATGTATGTCTGTCTGTGTGTGTATATACAATGTGTGTGTGTGTATATGTATGTCTGTCTGTGTGTGTATATACAATGTGTGTGTATATGTATGTCTGTCTGTGTGTATATATAATGTGTGTGTGTGTATGTATGTCTGTCTGTGTGTGTATATATAATGTGTGTGTGTATGTATGTCTGTCTGTGTGTGTATATACAATGTGTGTGTGTGTATATACAATGTGTGTGTGTATATGTATGTCTGTCTGTGTGTGAATATACAATGTGTGTGTGTGTATATACAATGTGTGTGTATATGTATGTCTGTCTGTGTGTGTATATACAATGTGTGTGTGTGTATATGTATGTCTGTCTGTGTGTGAATATACAATGTGTGTGTGTATATGTATGTCTGTCTGTGTGTGTATATACAATGTGTGTGTATATGTATGTCTGTCTGTGTGTGAATATACAATGTGTGTGTGTATATGTATGTCTGTCTGTGTGTGTATATACAATGTGTGTGTATATGTATGTCTGTCTGTGTGTGTATATACAATGTGTGTGCATATGTATGTCTGTCTGTGTGTGTATATACAATGTGTGTGTGTATATGTATGTCTGTCTGTGTGTGTATATACAATGTGTGTGTGTGTGTATATGTATGTCTGTCTGTGTGTGTATATACAATGTGTGTGTGTATATGTATGTCTGTCTGTGTGTGTATATACAATGTGTGTGTATATGTATGTCTGTCTGTGTGTGTATATACAATGTGTGTGTGTATATGTATGTCTGTCTGTGTGTGTATATACAATGTGTGTGTGTATATGTATGTCTGTGTGTGAATATACAATGTGTGTGTGTGTATATGTATGTCTGTCTGTGTGTGTATATACAATGTGTGTGTATATGTATGTCTGTCTGTGTGTGAATATTCAATGTGTGTGTATATGTATGTCTGTCTGTGTGTGAATATACAATGTGTGTGTGTATATGTATGTCTGTCTGTGTGTGTATATACAATGTGTTGGTGTATATGTATGTCTGTCTGTGTGTGTATATACAATGTGTGTGCATATGTATGTCTGTCTGTGTGTGTATATACAATGTGTGTGTGTATATGTATGTCTGTCTGTGTGTGTATATACAATGTGTGTGTGTGTATATGTATGTCTGTCTGTGTGTGTATATACAATGTGTGTGTGTGTATATGTATGTCTGTCTGTGTGTGTATATACAATGTGTGTGCATATGTATGTCTGTCTGTGTGTGTATATACAATGTGTGTGTATATGTATGTCTGTCTGTGTGTGTATATACAATGTGTGTGTGTGTATATGTATGTCTGTCTGTGTGTATATACAATGTGTGTGTATATGTATGTCTGTCTGTGTGTATATACAATGTGTGTGTGTATATGTATGTCTGTCTGTGTGTGTATATACAATGTGTGTGTATATGTATGTCTGTCTGTGTGTGTATATACAATGTGTGTGTATATCTGTCTGTGTGTGTATATACAATGTGTGTGTGTATATGTATGTCTGTCTGTGTGTGTATATACAATGTGTGTGTGTGTATATGTATGTCTGTCTGTGTGTATATACAATGTGTGTGTATATGTATGTCTGTCTGTGTGTATATACAATGTGTGTGTGTATATGTATGTCTGTCTGTGTGTGTATATACAATGTGTGTGTGTTTATATGTATGTCTGTCTGTGTGTGAATATACAATGTGTGTGTGTGTATATGTATGTCTGTCTGTGTGTGTATATACAATGTGTGTGTATATGTATGTCTGTCTGTGTGTGAATATTCAATGTGTGTGTATATATGTATGTCTGTCTGTGTGTGTATATACAATGTGTGTGTATATGTATGTCTGTCTGTGTGTGTATATACAATGTGTGTGCATATGTATGTCTGTCTGTGTGTGTATATACAATGTGTGTGTGTATATGTATGTCTGTCTGTGTGTGTATATACAATGTGTGTGTGTGTATATGTATGTCTGTCTGTGTGTGTATATACAATGTGTGTGTGTATATGTATGTCTGTCTGTGTGTATATACAATGTGTGTGTATATGTATGTCTGTCTGTGTGTGAATATACAATGTGTGTGTATATGTATGTCTGTCTGTGTGTGTATATACAATGTGTGTGTATATGTATGTCTGTCTGTGTGTGAATATTCAATGTGTGTGTATATATGTATGTCTGTCTGTGTGTGTATATACAATGTGTGTGTATGTATGTCTGTCTGTGTGTGTATATACAATGTGTGTGTATATGTATGTCTGTCTGTGTGTGAATATTCAATGTGTGTGTATATATGTATATCTGTCTGTGTGTGTATATACAATGTGTGTGTGTATATGTATGTCTGTCTGTGTGTGTATATACAATGTGTGTGTGTATATGTATGTCTGTCTGTGTGTGTATATACAATGTGTGTGCATATGTATGTCTGTCTGTGTGTGAATATTCAATGTGTGTGTATATATGTATATCTGTCTGTGTGTGTATATACAATGTGTGTGTATATGTATGTCTGTCTGTGTGTGTATATACAATGTGTGTGTATATGTATGTCTGTCTGTGTGTGTATATACAATGTGTGTGTGTATATGTATATCTGTCTGTGTGTGTATATACAATGTGTGTGTATATGTATGTCTGTCTGTGTGTGTATATACAATGTGTGTGTATATGTATGTCTGTCTGTGTGTATATACAATGTGTGTGTATATGTATGTCTGTCTGTGTGTGAATATACAATGTGTGTGTGTATATGTATGTCTGTCTGTGTGTGTATATACAATGTGTGTGCATATGTATGTCTGTCTGTGTGTGTATATACAATGTGTGTGTATATGTATGTCTGTCTGTGTGTGTATATACAATGTGTGTGTGTGTATATGTATGTCTGTCTGTGTGTATATACAATGTGTGTGTATATGTATGTCTGTCTGTGTGTATATACAATGTGTGTGTGTATATGTATGTCAGTCTGTGTGTGTATATACAATGTGTGTGTATATGTATGTCTGTCTGTGTGTGTATATACAATGTGTGTGTATATCTGTCTGTGTGTGTATATACAATGTGTGTGTGTATATGTATGTCTGTCTGTGTGTGTATATACAATGTGTGTGTGTGTATATGTATGTCTGTCTGTGTGTATATACAATGTGTGTGTATATGTATGTCTGTCTGTGTGTATATACAATGTGTGTGTGTATATGTATGTCTGTCTGTGTGTGTATATACAATGTGTGTGTGTTTATATGTATGTCTGTCTGTGTGTGAATATACAATGTGTGTGTGTGTGTATATGTATGTCTGTCTGTGTGTGTATATACAATGTGTGTGTATATGTATGTCTGTCTGTGTGTGAATATTCAATGTGTGTGTATATATGTATGTCTGTCTGTGTGTGTATATACAATGTGTGTGTATATGTATGTCTGTCTGTGTGTGTATATACAATGTGTGTGCATATGTATGTCTGTCTGTGTGTGTATATACAATGTGTGTGTATATGTATGTCTGTCTGTGTGTGTATATACAATGTGTGTGTGTGTATATGTATGTCTGTCTGTGTGTGTATATACAATGTGTGTGTGTATATGTATGTCTGTCTGTGTGTATATACAATGTGTGTGTATATGTATGTCTGTCTGTGTGTGAATATACAATGTGTGTGTATATGTATGTCTGTCTGTGTGTGTATATACAATGTGTGTGTATATGTATGTCTGTCTGTGTGTGAATATTCAATGTGTGTGTATATATGTATGTCTGTCTGTGTGTGTATATACAATGTGTGTGTATGTATGTCTGTCTGTGTGTGTATATACAATGTGTGTGTATATGTATGTCTGTCTGTGTGTGAATATTCAATGTGTGTGTATATATGTATATCTGTCTGTGTGTGTATATACAATGTGTGTGTGTATATGTATGTCTGTCTGTGTGTGTATATACAATGTGTGTGCATATGTATGTCTGTCTGTGTGTGAATATTCAATGTGTGTGTATATATGTATATCTGTCTGTGTGTGTATATACAATGTGTGTGTATATGTATGTCTGTCTGTGTGTGTATATACAATGTGTGTGTATATGTATGTCTGTCTGTGTGTGTATATACAATGTGTGTGTGTATATGTATATCTGTCTGTGTGTGTATATACAATGTGTGTGTATATGTATGTCTGTCTGTGTGTGTATATACAATGTGTGTGTATATGTATGTCTGTCTGTGTGTATATACAATGTGTGTGTATATGTATGTCTGTCTGTGTGTGAATATACAATGTGTGTGTGTATATGTATGTCTGTCTGTGTGTGTATATACAATGTGTGTGTGTATATGTATATCTGTCTGTGTGTGTATATACAATGTGTGTGTGTATATGTATGTCTGTCTGTGTGTATATACAATGTGTGTGTGTATATGTATATCTGTCTGTGTGTATATACAATGTGTGTGTATATGTATGTCTGTCTGTGTGTGAATATACAATGTGTGTGTGTATATGTATGTCTGTCTGTGTGTGTATATACAATGTGTGTGTGTATATGTATGTCTGTCTGTGTGTATATACAATGTGTGTGTATATGTATGTCTGTCTGTGTGTGAATATACAATGTGTGTGTGTATATGTATGTCTGTCTGTGTGTGTATATACAATGTGTGTGTGTATATGTATGTCTGTCTGTGTGTGAATATACAATGTGTGTGTGTATATGTATGTCTGTCTGTGTGTGTATATACAATGTGTGTGTGTATATGTATATCTGTCTGTGTGTGTATATACAATGTGTGTGTATATGTATGTCTGTGTGTGTGTATATACAATGTGTGTGTGTATATGTATGTCTGTGTGTGTGTATATACAATGTGTGTGTGTATATGTATGTCTGTCTGTGTGTGTATATACAATGTGTGTGTGTATATGTATATCTGTCTGTGTGTGTATATACAATGTGTGTGTGTATATGTATGTCTGTCTGTGTGTATATACAATGTGTGTGTATATGTATGTCTGTCTGTGTGTGAATATACAATGTGTGTGTGTATATGTATGTCTGTCTGTGTGTGTATATACAATGTGTGTGTGTATATGTATGTCTGTCTGTGTGTGAATATACAATGTGTGTGTGTATATGTATGTCTGTCTGTGTGTGTATATACAATGTGTGTGTGTATATGTATATCTGTCTGTGTGTGTATATACAATGTGTGTGTGTATATGTATGTCTGTCTGTGTGTATATACAATGTGTGTGTGTATATGTATATCTGTCTGTGTGTGTATATACAATGTGTGTGTGTATATGTATGTCTGTCTGTGTGTATATACAATGTGTGTGTGTATATGTATGTCTGTCTGTGTGTGTATATACAATGTGTGTGTGTATATGTATGTCTGTCTGTGTGTGTATATACAATGTGTGTGTGTATATGTATGTCTGTCTGTGTGTGTATATACAATGTGTGTGTGTATATGTATGTCTGTCTGTGTGTGTATATACAATGTGTGTGTGTATATGTATGTCTGTCTGTGTGTGTATATACAATGTGTGTGTGTATATGTATGTCTGTCTGTGTGTGTATATACAATGTGTGTGTGTATATGTATGTCTGTCTGTGTGTGTATATACAATGTGTGTGTGTGTATATGTATGTCTGTCTGTGTGTATATACAATGTGTGTGTGTGTGTTTGTCTGTGTTTGTGTAGGTGGAGCCTGGCCCTGGAGGAGATGGGGAGAGAAGGCCATGAGGGGGTAATGGGAGAAGGCTATGATGCCTGGGGTGATGGGAGAAGGCCATGAGGGGGTAATGGGAGAAGGCCATGAGGGGGTAATGGGAGAAGGCCATGAGGGGGTAATGGGAGAAGGCCATGATGCCTGGGGTGATGGGAGAAGGCCATGATGGGGTAATGGGAGAAGGCCATGAGGGGGTAATGGGAGAAGGCCATGATGCCTGGGGTGATGGGAGAAGGCCATGAGGGGGTAATGGGAGAAGGCCATGAGGGAGTAATGGGAGAAGGCCATGATGGGAGTGATGGAGAGACGTCAGTGATGGGGTGAAGGCAATGATGGGGAGAAGGGAGTGATGGGGTGAAGGCAATGATGGGGAGACAGCAGTGATGGGGTGAAGGCAATGATGGGGAGAAGGGAGTGATGGGGAGAAGGGAGTGATGGGGTGATGGAGCAGGCAAGAAGGGGGTGATGGAGCACTCATTCAAAACCTATGGTGAGTTGAGTCACATTATAAATGTTATTTAATTATAAGTATGCACTGCTACACTACAACCGTGTCCATAGCCCCGCCCCCTTATGACCAAAGCCCCGCCCCTGCCACACCTCCATCCCTGCCCTGCCGGGCCATGGAAGAATGGTCTTGCTTGAAACCGGTCCCTAGTGCAAAAAAGGTTGGGGACCACTGCGATAGAGCACTTGTGGGGAGACATCAAAAATGCCGCTTCTGAGGCAAAGCCAACAAATGGCAAACAATTGTGGGATGTAGTCCGAACATCCCGGGCTGGAATAACAGGGGACGGGGCCAGAAGTTGGGTGACTCCATGCAACATAGATGTGAAGCCGTTCTAAAAACTGTGGGTAACAACGAAATATTATCACAGGAATGATAAAACCTCAAAAAAATATTGTGAGTTTGTAAAGACAAATGCAGATGCTGCTGGTTTTTTAGAACGGCCCTATGTTCATTTTTTATTTTATGTAGTTAAAACCTATCTCCATGACTAAGAGTGCAATAAACGCACTTGACACACATCAGGTTACTGTTTTTTTTTAATATGGCTTGATTTGCCGTAATAAACTTTTTTATTTTTTACTTTTTGGAGTGCCGTCATTTTTCCTTTTTCAAAAATTATCTACATTTCTCTTCCTGTTTTGAGTTAGAGAACAGTGTGCAGTGTCCCCAGTGCTGGAAATAAAAACTAGGAGAAAATATTGTGAGATTAACTCAGGTTTGTGCAAACATTGCTATTATTTTGTATGAGAGAGGGGTGAGGGACGTGGAATGTGACAGGTGGAGATACATATTCTCAAATGCCATGTCTCTCACCACCCTTATAGCACCGTGCCTCGCCCGTCACCGCCGCAGCCCTGATACTCACCAGTTAATGAAGTCAATGCCATGCTCCTGTCGGCGCTCCTGCTCCCCCTAATGTTTAAGAGGAAACGCCAAACTTTGTAAAAATATTTGTCATATCTTACTTCATTGTAAACAAATATAAAAAAACGAACAATAAAAATTTACATTTTTTCAATTGATGGCACCTTCCCTTTAAGCTTTTTATTATCATTATTATTTATATCAGGGGTCCTCAAAATACGGCCCGCGGGCCACATGCGACCCACCGAGGACATTTATCCGGCCCATCTCAAGGGGCCCCGAGCAGCCTCAACTACAGCGGCCCCTAGACCCAGCTGACATTGAACTTCACTACAGTTCAGTGCCAGGGGGTCCTATAATCGCGGGCGGAATGACGAGGTGCAGCGAGGAAAGGCGATGCGCTGCCACTCCAGAAGACTTGCGGCCCTCCGTATGCAGCACAGACGACGTGATTGTCATCATGCCGCCTGTGCCAGAAGAAGATGGAGTCGAGCGGGCGCCTCTTCAGAGCAGCGGGGGACATAGGTGAGTACTGGTCATTTTTTTTATTTTAATGCTGAGTCCGGTGTATCACGCGGACCTACTGTATGCTGCCTATTGGGGACCTATGATGTCTATTGGGGACTCTCACACCACGCCAGTCTGAGCCTGAGGTAAAAGCAGAATCCCACCAATATGGGCACTGGTGAGGCTGAAGTCATATGGACTGGCAAGGCTGCATTGATGGGCAGTGCAGTCTGTATGTCTCTGTGTGGGCAATTTTATTGCTGGCATAATTTTTGTCGCGCTGTATATATATTGGTATTTTACTAATAGCAATTTGTAATTCCTAGGAAACAATGATATCAAGAAACAGAACAATTGCTTCACTTGTTAGGACCAGCAGTGACAGATATGGAGCCGGACGTTGACCATCTCATTAGCCATAAGCAGGCCCAGCGTTCCCACAGAAATACCGGTAAGTTTGTAGATTTAAGGTATTTCTGTGGGAACGCTGGACCTGCTTATGGCTAATGAGATGGTCAATGTCCGGCTCCATAATTTAGATTTGTTCTTCATTTTAAATATTGTATTTGTTCCTGTTTTTTTTTTTTACTTCAAAATAAGATGTGCATAGGAATTTGTTCATAGGTTTTTTTAAACTATATTCCGGTCCTCCAATGGTCTGAGGGACCGTGAACTGGCCCCCTGTTTAAAAAGTTTGAGGACCCCTGATCTATATTACAGCACCAATTATTCCATGGCGCTTTACATGTGAGGAGGGGTATACATAATAAAAGCAACTACAATAATCTTGAACAAAGCGAGTTACTATTTGTCTATTCCATGGAGATCTGATATTTTCTTGCAATTGTTTGGCCAACAGCTTTCCTGCAGCCTCCCCCAAGTTCATTTTAAAGAGATTAACATGTTTTGAAACCCACTGATTCCATTAGTTAATACTATGTTGATAGAAGGTCTTTTTCTTTCTTCCAGAACAATGATCTTTTAACTAAAGCATTAAGTGTCTACAGAGAGCAACCAGGAACCTGTGATCTAGAAAACTCCACATCATGGGGGGCTCTGGTGATAAGCTGATGAGTGGGGTCTCCCCTCCAATAACGTTATCTGAAGATATAGTAACAAAAGCCATATTCAGCTGAGAACAAGTGCTGGCATCAGGTAGTCTGTTAAACTGTAAAACGCTGCGGAATATGTTGGCGCTATATAAATAAAGATTATTATTATTATTATTATTAGGTGTCCCACTCCCTGGACATGATCCAGAAACAAATTAGAACAGACTCCATAATATAAACATATTTCCGATTCCCAGAATCAAATATACTGGGACGAAACAGGACCAAAACTAACATTCGGGACACCCATACATATTAGAAGACCAAAAAACAGGGTGTAAATCCCATATATATAAAAATACAATACTTTATTAGACAATGTAATACAATATCACAAACATGATTAATTACATGATACGAGGGAAGGGTAAGCAAAAGGATACGTCACACCAGGTCTGAAAGAATGTATAAGAAGGTGGGGGAGCGGCGACTACTACACATAAATCATAATAACCGTCAAAAAATTACAAAAAAGTCACATATAAAATGAGGCCAAAATTTGTATTGAATAAAAATAAATAATAATAACAAGTGGAAAGTAAGGTCATAAGAGAGCAGTACTAAGAAATTAATATAGGAAAACCTTATGGCTAAAAGAGCCAATAGGAAAAAGTAATCTCCCAGTAAATAACAAAGAATAGCCACAAAATATAAGTATTGCCACTCTTACCCATAGTACCTCTACTCAGAAACCCAGGACACGCAGCCCCAACGCGCGTTTCGCGTTGGCTTCCTCGGGGGGCTGTGTCTTATGTGTGTCCATACTGCTTTAAATACATTGCAGGATAAGGCGTCCACCTGTGACTCAATTAACGGCGCATGTCATGCCGCCGCGACCCGGAAGTTGCGACGCGCCCGGCGCTTTATGATGAGGCAGGTCAGGGGAAAACTCCCCGCTGACGTCAGAGGCCTGCATACATCATTGGTAGAGCGCCCAACGCGATGCTCCGGCGCCACGGCCACAGAGACATGCACACTCGTCACTTCCGGTACCGGAAGTAACCGGACCGCCATTTTGGATGTGGGAAAAGACGCCAACAATATAAAAACTTGTACACACCGAAATGCAAAACAAGAAGGACATAGATAGAATGGACCATGATAGTGTAAAAATGTGTGCACTATGAAAATATATATAATGTACATTATAGTGCAAATAGTGACGCAATAGTACAGTGTAAAATATATGAAAATATAAGGGATCGTGCAAAAAAACACTAAATAGTGATAGAATTTATTATATAAAGTGGCAACAGACTAATAACAATATAGTTGTGACTTGAGACATGGTCCATTATTCAGTCTTTCAATTCAATCATAAGATGATTCCAGCAGAAATCTTAATGTGTAATATCTAAAAAGCAGAGTAATACTAGAAAAGAAAAAAGAGAATATGGGATTTACACCTTGTTTTTTGGTCTTCTAATTTCCCTGGACATGATCGCCTAGGGAGCTCGGGGATACGTGGGCTGCACAACGGAGCCTCGAGGGGGGGCGCATGTTTGAGACCCCTAATCTAGAACTTGACCTGGAAAACTTGGGTGGAGAGATGAGCTAGTGACCATCATCTAGTGTCTTATGACTATGCCACATCTCCAACGGGGAAGTTAGTATGGCGCTCCAGCAGAGAGAAGATGCCCCTCTGGCAGAGAGAAGGTGCCCCTCCGGCAGGGAGATGGTGCCCCTCCGGCAGGGAGACGGTGCCCCTCTGGCAGAGGGATGGTGCCCCTCCGGCAGGGAGATGGTGCCCCTCCGGCAGGGAGACGGTGCCCCTCTGGCAGAGGGATGGTGCCCCTTTGGCAAAGAGATGGTGTCTGTCCGGCAGAGAAAAGGTGCCCCTCCAGCAGAATGTGCCCCTCCGGCAGAGTAGTACCCCTTCGGGAGAGAGATGTGCCCCTCCTGCAGAGAGATGGTGCCCTTCCAGCAGAAAGAAGGAACCCCTGCGGCAGAGAGAAGGTGCAGCTCTGGCAGAGAAACAGCGCCCCTCCGGCAGAAAGACGGTGCTGGCAGAGACAGTGCCCCTCCGGCAGAGAAAAGGTGCCGCTCTGGAAGAGAAACGGCACCCCTCCGGCAGAAAGACGGTGCTGGCAGAGACAGTGCCCCTCTGGCAGAGAAAAGGTGCCGCTCTGGAAGAGAAACGGCGCCCCTCCGGCAGAAAGACGGTGCTGGTAGAGACAGTGCCCCTCCGGCAGAGAAAAGGTGCAGCTCTGGAAGAGAAACGGCGCCCCTACGGCAGAAAGATGGTGCCAGCAGAGACAGTGCCCCTCCGGCAGAGAAAAGGTGCCGCTCTGGAAGAGAAACGGCACCCCTCCGGCAGAAAGACGGTGCTGGCAGAGACAGTGCCCCTCCGGCAGAGAAAAGGTGCCGCTCTGGAAGAGAAACGGCGCCCCTCCGGCAGAAAGATGGTGCTGGTAGAGACAGTGCCCCTCCGGCAGAGAAAAGGTGCAGCTCTGGAAGTGAAACGGCGCCCCTCCGGCAGAAAGACGGTGCTGGTAGAGACAGTGCCCCTCCGGCAGAGAAAAGGTGCAGCTCTGGAAGAGAAACGGCGCCCCTACGGCAGAAAGATGGTGCCAGCAGAGACAGTGCCCCTCCGGCAGAGAAAAGGTGCCGCTCTGGAAGAGAAACGGCACCCCTCCGGCAGAAAGACGGTGCTGGCAGAGACAGTGCCCCTCCGGCAGAGAAAAGGTGCCGCTCTGGAAGAGAAACGGCGCCCCTCCGGCAGAAAGACGGTGCTGGCAGAGACAGTGCCCCTCTGGCAGAGAAAAGGTGCAGCTCTGGAAGAGAAACGGCGCCCCTCCGGCAGAAAGACGGTGCTGGTAGAGACAGTGCCCCTCCGGCAGAGAAAAGGTGCCGCTCTGGAAGAGAAACGGCGCCCCTCCGGCAGAAAGACGGTGCTGGTAGAGACAGTGCCCCTCCGGCAGAGAAAAGGTGTCGCTCTGGAAGAGAAACGGCACCCCTCCGGCAGAAAGACGGTGCTGGCAGAGACAGTGCCCCTCCGGCAGAGAAAAGGTGCCGCTCTGGAAGAGAAACGGCGCCCCTCCGGCAGAAAGACGGTGCTGGCAGAGACAGTGCCCCTCTGGCAGAGAAAAGGTGCAGCTCTGGAAGAGAAACGGCGCCCCTCCCGCAGAAAGACGGTGCTGGTAGAGACAGTGCCCCTCCGGCAGAGAAAAGGTGCCGCTCTGGAAGAGAAACGGCGCCCCTCCGGCAGAAAGACGGTGCTGGTAGAGACAGTGCCCCTCCGGCAGAGAAAAGGTGCAGCTCTGGAAGAGAAACGGCGCCCCTACGGCAGAAAGATGGTGCCAGCAGAGACAGTGCCCCTCCGGCAGAGAGAAGAGAGAAGGTGCCCTTTTTTTGGCGGATCCGTTTTTTCCCTATAGACTTCCATTAGCAGCGGATTTTGACTGACGGTCGTCCGTTGCATCCGTTTTTTGATGGATCCGTTTGAATTTTAGCGTCCGCCGGCTGGAGTAGACGGACAATGTAAAGTTGTTTTTCAGCAGCGGACCGCTATTTTAAACTGCGCATGCCTGGAAGATTCCTTTCATGCAGCTTAACCCTAAACGGTGTTCCGGAAGCTGCAAAAAAGGTCTCTCTCTCTCCAGAGATCGGTTCCTTTAAATTTCATGCAGTTAGTGGCTGTAGCGGATCTGTCCAAGAAACGGATCCGGTGGCATCCGTTTTTTCACACTTTGGCGGTTTGCGACTGACGTCAAACAACTGAAGTGTGAAATAGACCTAAGGCCTCGTTCACAGATCAGTTTTTTCCAATCAGTTGCAATCCGTCAAAGTTAGAAAAAAAACGGATCCTGCGCAGATTGTGAAAAACTGATGAGACGGATCAGGTTTTTTTGATGGATCCGCAGCAGCAGCTGTAGCCTGAGATAAACTTTGTCCCTTGAGCTTCGAGACAGAGACAGAGAGAGAATTTTTATATGTGCCAGAATGGAAACCGCAGCTGTAGGGGTTAAATTAAAGAGATATTTTCCGGGCATGCTCAGTTTTAAAAATGGAATTCGTCACCAGATTCCGTCTTTTGACGGACAGTGACGGATCCTGCGCCCATAGGCTTCTATTATAGCCAACAACGGGCGGTGCTGGATCCGTCACTGTCCGACTTTTCAACGTAGACAAAAAACGTTCCTACGTCTGTTGTCTCTGGCCGACGGGCGAAACGTGCGGCCATCCGTCGCTAATACAAGTCTATGAGAAAAAAACGGATCCAGCAGCATCAGTCGCCAAATCCGTTTTTTTTTTCTAAATGACGGATTGTGACTGATGGCAAAAAACTGATGTGTGAAAGTGGCCTTAGCCACAGCCATTAATGTTGGGGGTGGAGGGGGCGCTCAGCTTTATAGACCTATAAAACAAAAAAATGGATTGATTAAATTACAAGTGCAAACCACAGGGAAAATAGCAAATCCTAAACAAGAACTACAAGAACCAGCAGGTTTTTATTTTTCCAATAGGACCCACTCTGCCCCCCTGCCCTCGGCGTGAACCCTCCTGCCGCCTCACAGTCTCTGCAGCTCAGACGATAAGAGGGGACTCAGGAGAAACTTTGTGTCCGGGGACCGGATGTCACCATCTCCTGTCTGCTGAGCTCTGGCCAGGTGTTCAAGCGCCATCTTGTGTCCGCCTTGCGGTACTGCAGCTCCGATCCATCGCTTTACTTTGCTTTTGCCACCGTCAGGTAAGAAGTAGTTGGCGCTAGAATAAGTTGGATCCAAAAGTTTGTGAACCCCAGAAATTGGATTAGCGTCTCTACAGAATTAACATACAATGATCAGGAGTAAAAGTAACACTTGGGTGCTATGTCAGCAAACAATAGTCTATTGAAGTAGACAGCACCTGGCAGTGGTGGGGTTAATAGTTATCGGATGGCTCCTTGCAGGGGGCGCTGGGATGGGGGTAGGGGGGAGGTGACAGGCATGGAGTATTTAATCTGCTGTCCCCTTGTAGAGACAGCATCACACAGCAGAGACGGCAGACCATGGCATTCAACATGTGGAGAGACTACCTGGGCCTCAGTGCCATCCTCAGCACAGCGCCGGCCAGCCGCCTGGAAGCAGCAGCAGATGATGGCACTCCACCACCCATGCTGGCCACAGCAGAGATGGCATGGGACAGCATGGCACCAGAGGTGGCAGCATCCACCAGTCAGCCAGGAAGGAAGGGCAGGAGGCCGCGCAGGAGCCCACTGCCACCTCTGGATCCTGGCCCCGCAAGGACCGAGCTGGGCTGGTGCTCCTTCTGCAAGCACAATGGGGAGGCCCCCAGCTTCTACACTGCCCACCCCCTGAAGGACCACAATGGGAAAGTGCTGTGTCCGGTCCTCAGGAGCTACATCTGCCCTCAGTGTGGGGCCACGGGCAGCAAGGCCCACACCAGGAGATTTTGCCCTTTCACGTCTGAGACTTATACCTCTGTGTACAAATCCACAGCCAGGAACCAGAACAAGAAGATGGCACCATGAAGGAAGTACCTGGATACTGAGGAGGAGACGGACTTAAACATCATCCTCCAGACATCACACTGGCACATCCCTGTTTACCACCCCACCTCCAGGAATCCAGGTGGGATTTTGTGGACACTTGTCATCAGTCTAGACTGGCACATCCCTGTGCACCTCTCCACCTCCAGGAACCCAGGTGGGATTTTGTGGACTCTTGTCATCAGTCCGCACTGGCACATCCCTGTGCACCTCTCCACCTCCAGGAACCCAGGTGGGATTTTGTGGACACTTGTCATCAGTCTAGACTGGCACATCCCTGTTCACCACCCCACCTCCAGGAACCCAGGTGGGATTTTGTGGACACTTGTCATCAGTCTGCACTGGCACATCCCTGTGCACCTCTCCACCTCCAGGAACCCAGGTGGGATTTTGTGGACACTTGTCATCAGTCCGCACTGGCACATCCCTGTGCACCTCTCCACCTCCAGGAACCCAGGTGGGATTTTGTGGACACTTCAGTCTGCACTGGCACATCCCTGTGCACCTCTCCACCTCCAGGAACCCAGGTGGGATTTTGTGGACACTTCAGTCCGCACTGGCACATCCCTGTGCACCTCTCCACCTCCAGGAACCCAGGTGGGATTTTGTGGACTCTTGTCATCAGTCCGCACTGGTACATCCCTGTGCACCTCTCCACCTCCAGGAACCCAGGTGGGATTTTGTGGACACTTGTCATCAGTCTAGACTGGCACATCCCTGTTCACCACCCCACCTCCAGGAACCCAGGTGGGATTTTGTGGACACTTGTCATCAGTCCACACTGGCACATCCCTGTTTACCACCCCACCTCCAGGAACCCAGGTGGGATTTTGTGGACACTTGTCATCAGTCTGCACTGGCACATCCCTGTGCACCTCTCCACCTCCAGGAACCCAGGTGGGATTTTGTGGACACTTGTCATCAGTCCGCACTGGCACATCCCTGTGCACCTCTCCACCTCCAGGAACCCAGGTGGGATTTTGTGGACACTTCAGTCTGCACTGGCACATCCCTGTGCACCTCTCCACCTCCAGGAACCCAGGTGGGATTTTGTGGACACTTCAGTCTGCACTGGCACATCCCTGTGCACCTCTCCACCTCCAGGAACCCAGGTGGGATTTTGTGGACACTTGTCATCAGTCCACACTGGCACATCCCTGTGCACCTCTCCACCTCCAGGAGCAGCAGATTGCTTGTAGCAGGCACTGGTTCTTGTCACTTCTTTTGGTTTTTATTCTGCACTTTTTTTCTTACTCTCGTGTTATTTATATTTTTAAACATTCGCTCCGTATTTATACTGTTGGTAGCTGCCTTAGCTGTATATTTTGGGCACTTTATCTGTGGGCATTGCCTGTTCTGTTATTTAAAGCCGATGTTAATAAAGTAAAGCCACTTTTATTACTGACCTTCTGCGTGCCGTGTGTTTTATGGGAGACTTGGGGTATGTCTCCACTTGCCGGATTACATCCTGATTTGCTGCGGATTGGACGCTGTGTACTTTCAGATGTTCCAGCATAGTGGAGGGGATTTTATGAAATGCCGTCTCCACTATGCGTCCTAAGACGCGGGTGTCACACCCGAAATTATGGACATGCGGAGCGTCTTTTTAGACCGCAGCATGTCTATTTACCTTGCGGAGACGCTCCGTGTCCACCAGGTAAACAGCCTATTCTATGTATACACTGCGGCGATTCCGGATGTGTTCAATGAGCCCATCCGGAATCACAGAAGGGGGCGGCGCTTTGGGGAGAGAGGGTTTCCACTCCATCCAAAGGGCAAGGAATGTGCTACGTGGAAACTCATCCTTCATCTATTAAGCATTTGGTTTGCAAAAAATATCCATGGTCTGGGTATTATTGAGAAGCACTACAAGTCCCAGCTGTCCACGTATACGAGATCGTCAGGTGTGGTGACATTATATTATATATTATGAATAATGTAGAATTAAAGACTTTCTGGAGAGTTAGGAAAAGTGGTTCGTATGTGATCATGTTAGAATTTAAAAGGGAACTCCACCTTCTATTACACTGATCCATGTATGATTATAGTATCAGTCCGGTCATTGCCTACAAGGTGCCGGAGACTCCGCTCATACACCTTCTCATAATCGGTGGCTCATCTCCAGATGTGAACGATTAATCTATGGCCAGAAGAGCAGCGCACCATCAGCCGCCATCTCCAGGCGTATACGAAGTATTAGCACCGTGTGCACGCCCACTTGTCATTTATGTGATAAAACTGCTCTAATAAAAATTTGGGTTTATCTTGGAGGGGCGGACAGAGCACAGAAGGGGTAATACCGTACGCAGGGACCCCACTATAGAGGCCATTAGCCGTGACAATCTGTGTCCGTGGGACAACCCTAACTGCTTCATGTTGGAAAGCTCCAGGGATTGAGCAGGTTCTGTTCCTTTTTCACTTTCTTTCTGTCAAATAAGCGTTGACAACTCTGGATTTCAGAAATCCACTGTCAAGTGTCTTTGGGACAACTTGCAAACCCCAGTCCAGAAAAATTGTGAATCAGAACATTCATCTATCAGGTCCCTGGATAATGAAACGGTAACTTGGTATATAATTTATGTTTCACAAAACCGATAGAAGAGGGCCCAATACTGACCCCTGTGCTACCCAACCAGTAACTGACTTCTTCAATACTGCCCACCCCCCTCCTTGTGGCACTTCACTGGTGACTGACCCATGCAGTATTGACATTCATAATATCCCACAAATGTTGTATTCCCAAGAATGTTGTATCCCATGTTGCGTTCCCGTGCAGGTCGGTGGGCACGTCAAAACTCCGCATACGGATGCATCCCCATACAACGCATGTCTCTGCATACCCAATGTTAAATATAGGTACGCAGGATGCATGCGGCAGTAGGCGGAGTTTAAGGCAGGACGTACGCATCCATCCGCAGACAAGTGTGAACTTAGCCTAAGTGTGACATTTCTGGTATTCCAATGGTCAACATGACCCCCTCCAATGCTGACCCCTGTAGTATCCCACTAGTAACTGAGACCGCTCCAGTACTAAAGCCTGTGGTGTCCCACTTGTAACTGTGACCCCTCCATTACTGAACTCTAGGATACCTCACTAGTAACTGGGACCCCTCCAGTACTGACCTCTGTGATACCTCACTAGTAACTGGGACCCTTATAATACTGACCTCTGTGATACCTCACTAGCAACTAGGACCCTTTCAGTAGTGACCTCTGCAATACCCCACTAGTAACTGGGACCCTTATAGTCACCTCTGTGATACTCCAATTGTAACTGGAACCCCTCCAATACTGACCTCTGTGATACCTCACTAGTAACTGGGACCCCTCCAATACCGAGTCCTGTGGTACCCACAAGTAACGGTAACAGTCTCTGATACCGACTCCCGTGGTTCCCACAAGTAACGGTAACCCTCTCTGATACTGACTCCTGTGGTACCCTACTGGTAACTCAACCTTCCAATACTGATCCCTGTGGTATCCCACTAGTAATTGGGACCCCTCCAATGTTAACCATTGCAGTACCCCACTAGTAACTGATACCCCACCAATACTGATCCCTGTGGTACAACGCTAGGTAACTGATAGGCAAAATTCATGATCCACACCTTCTGGTCCATTCTGGAAGGCACTTCCTCATTGATGTCATACTTACCAGCCTATAGTTTTTGATGGGGTCAACACTATAATTTTCAGAGAATCTCTGTCATGAACCGGTGTTGGTACGTGACCAGTGTTGTGTGTGAGGGGGGCTGGCAGACTGCTCATTTCAATAGCTAAGCCAGCCTCCTTCTCATAAGAGATGAATAGGGAGAGAAGGAGACTGGGTTAGCCACTGAAATAAGTAGTCATCCGGCCTCCTTTACAAGAACTGACCCGACACCTTGCACCGCCACAAATCGGCTGTGAAAATCTCCAGCAATGGCCGGATGTACACAGTGTACGGCGGGGACCTGGGGAAGTGGCCATTGCTAAAGGTTATAACAGCTGATTGATGGGGGTTCTGGGTGTCAGCCCCCACCAATGTGATCTTGATGACCTATACCAAGGTTTAGGTAATTAACATTGTTGTAATGGACACGCCCAATAATAGCTCCAATTCGTCCTATTAGTTCAGCTGGCTCAGTGGTTACTACTGCCAAGAACAGGATCTACATGCATTGCACGTTTTCCATGTGCTACAACACTATGTGATTACTTAGTTTCTTATGTCTTTCCCTGTAAGACCTGTTTGTATCGCATCTGGGGGCAAATGAGTGGGGAAAAAAATCAATCACCACCAATTTATGTCTGTAACATCATTATATGGTTAAAAAAAAGTAACAAATAAAAACAAATAAATATAAAACTGCTTTACAGATGTACTGCAACCCACACCGGGGGTGACACTGATGCCACCCTCCACTGAAAACAACAGCATACAACATGGAAATATAAAAACAAAGTTGTCCACGTTGTCACTTCTCACGGTGCCTCTTTCCACACGTGGCCCCTCTTCCTGGGGGGATGTCGCACTCTCTTCTGCCTGAGATCTCGATAAGTGCTCATAATGAGACGACTACAAGAGAGAGGAGCCGAGAGTTATCACATCACATACAAACAGTATGAAGAGTAGTATTATAGTAGCTATATTCGTGTACATAGGGGCAGTATTATAGTAGTTATATTCGTGTACATAGGGGCAGTATTATAGTAGTTATATTCGTGTACATAGGGGCAGTATTATAGTAGTTATATTCTTGTACATGGGGGGCAGTATTATAGTAGTTATATTCTTGTACATAGGAGCAGTATTATAGTAGTTATATTCTTGTACATAGGAGCAGTATTATAGTAGTTATATTCTTGTACATAGGGGCAGTATTATAGTAGTTATATTCTTGTACATAGGGGCAGTATTATAGTAGTTATATTCTTGTACATGGGGGGCAGTATTATAGTAGTTATATTCGTGTACATAGGGGCAGTGTTATAGTAGTTATATTCTTGTACATAGGAGCAGTATTATAGTAGTTATATTCTTGTACATAGGGGGCAGTATAATAGTAGTTATATTCGTGTACATAGGGGCAGTATTATAGTAGTTGTATTCGTGTACATAGGGACAGTATTATAGTAGTTATATTCGTGTACATAGGGGCAATATTATAGTAGTTATATTCTTGTACATAGGAGCAGTATTATAGTAGTTATATTCTTGTACATAGGGGGCAGTATTATAGTAGTTATATTCGTGTACATAGGGGCAGTATTATAGTAGTTATATTCGTGTACATAGGAGGAGTATTATAGTAGTTATATTCTTGTACATAGGAGCAGTATTATAGTAGTTATATTCTTGTACATAGGGGGCAGTATTATAGTAGTTATATTCGTGTACATAGGGGCAGTATTATAGTAGTTATATTCGTGTACATAGGGGCAGTATTATAGTAGTTATATTCTTGTACATGGGGGGCAGTATTATAGTAGTTATATTCTTGTACATAGGAGCAGTATTATAGTAGTTATATTCTTGTACATAGGAGCAGTATTATAGTAGTTATATTCTTGTACATAGGGGCAGTATTATAGTAGTTATATTCTTGTACATAGGGGCAGTATTATAGTAGTTATATTCTTGTACATGGGGGGCAGTATTATAGTAGTTATATTCGTGTACATAGGGGCAGTGTTATAGTAGTTATATTCGTGTACATAGGGGCAGTATTATAGTAGTTATATTCTTGTACATAGGAGCAGTATTATAGTAGTTATATTCTTGTACATAGGGGGCAGTATTATAGTAGTTATATTCGTGTACATAGGAGCAGTATTATAGTAGTTATATTCTTGTATATAGGGGCAGTATTATAGTAGTTATATTCGTGTACATAGGGGCAGTATTATAGTAGTTATATTCTTGTACATAGGAGCAGTATTATAGTAGTTATATTCTTGTACATAGGGGGCAGTATAATAGTAGTTATATTCTTGTACATGGGGCAGTATTATAGTAGTTATATTCGTGTACATAGGGGCATTATTATAGTAGTTATATTCGTGTACATAGGGGGCAGTATTATAGTAGTTATATTCGTGTACATAGGGGCAGTATTATAGTAGTTATATTCTTGTACATAGGGGCAGTATTATAGTAGTTATATTCTTGTACATAGGAGCAGTATTATAGTAGTTATATTCTTGTACATGGGGGCAGTATTATAGTAGTTATATTCGTGTACATAGGGGCAGTATTATAGTAGTTATATTCTTGTATATAGGGGCAGTATTATAGTAGTTATATTCTTGTACATAGGGGCAGTATAATAGTAGTTATATTCTTGTACATGGGGGCAGTATTATAGTAGTTATATTCGTGTACATAGGGGCAGTATTATAGTAGTTATATTCTTGTACATAGGAGCAGTATTATAGTAGTTATATTCTTGTACATAGGAGCAGTATTATAGTAGTTATATTCTTGTACATAGGAGCACTATTATAGTAGTTATATTCGTGAACATTGGAGCAGTATTATAGTAGTTATATTCTTGTACATAGGAGCAGTATTATAGTAGTTATATGCTTGTACATAGGAGCACTATTATAGTAGTTATATTCGTGTACATTGGAGCAGTATTATAGTAGTTATATTCGTGTACATAGGAGCAGTATTATAGTAGTTATATTCTTGTACATAGGAGCAGTATTATAGTAGCTATATTCGTGTACATAGGTGCAGTATTATAGTAGTTATATTCTTATACATAGGGGCAGTATTATAGTAGTTATATTCGTATACATAGGTGCAGTATTATAGTAGTTATATTCTTATACATAGGGGCAGTATTATAGTAGTTATATTCTTGTACATAGGGGGCAGTATTATAGTAGTTATATTCTTATACATAGGGGCAGTATAATAGTAGTTATATTCTTGTACATAGGGGGCAGTATTATAGTAGTTATATTCTTGTACATAGGGGGCAGTATTATAGTAGTTATATTCTTGTACATTGGGGCAGTATTATAGTAGTTATATTCTTGTACATAGGGGCAGTATTATAGTAGTTATATTCTTGTACATAGGGGGCAGTATTATAGTAATTATATTCTTGTACATAGGGGCAGTATTATAGTAGTTATATTCTTGTACATAGGGGGCAGTATTATAGTAGTTATATTCGTGTACATAGGGGCAGTATTATAGTAGTTATATTCTTGTACATAGGAGCAGTATTATAGTAGTTATATTCTTGTACATAGGAGCAGTATTATAGTAGTTATATTCTTGTACATAGGAGCACTATTATAGTAGTTATATTCTTGAACATTGGAGCAGTATTATAGTAGTTATATTCTTGTACATAGGAGCAGTATTATAGTAGTTATATGCTTGTACATAGGAGCACTATTATAGTAGTTATATTCGTGTACATTGGAGCAGTATTATAGTAGTTATATTCGTGTACATAGGAGCAGTATTATAGTAGTTATATTCTTGTACATAGGAGCAGTATTATAGTAGCTATATTCGTGTACATAGGTGCAGTATTATAGTAGTTATATTCTTATACATAGGGGCAGTATTATAGTAGTTATATTCTTGTACATAGGTGCAGTATTATAGTAGTTATATTCTTATACATAGGGGCAGTATTATAGTAGTTATATTCTTGTACATAGGGGGCAGTATTATAGTAGTTATATTCTTATACATAGGGGCAGTATAATAGTAGTTATATTCTTGTACATAGGGGGCAGTATTATAGTAGTTATATTCTTGTACATAGGGGGCAGTATTATAGTAGTTATATTCTTGTACATTGGGGCAGTATTATAGTAGTTATATTCTTGTACATAGGGGCAGTATTATAGTAGTTATATTCTTGTACATAGGGGGCAGTATTATAGTAATTATATTCTTGTACATAGGGGCAGTATTATAGTAGTTATATTCTTGTACATAGGGGGCAGTATTATAGTAGTTATAATCTTGTACATAGGTGCAGTATTATAGTAGTTATATTCTTGCACATAGGGGGCAGTATTATAGTAGTTATATTCTTGTACATAGGAGCAGTATTATAGTAGTTATATTCTTGTACATAGGAGCAGTATTATAGTAGTTATATTCTTGCACATAGGGGGCAGTATTATAGTAGTTATAATCTTGCACATAGGGGGCAGTATTATAGTAGTTATATTCTTATACATAGGGGCAGTATTATAGTAGTTATATTCTTGCACATAGGGGGCAGTATTATAGTAGTTATATTCTTATACATAGGGGCAGTATTATAGTAGTTATATTCTTGCACATAGGGGGCAGTATTATAGTAGTTATAATCTTGTACATAGGTGCAGTATTATTGTAGTTATATTCTTGTACATAGGGGGCAGTATTATAGTAGTTATATTCTTGTACATAGGAGCAGTATTATAGTAGTTATATTCTTATACATAGGGGGCAGTATTATAGTAGTTATATTCTTGTACATAGGGGGCAGTATTATAGTAGTTATATTCTTGCACATAGGGGACAGTATTATAGTAGTTATATTCTTATACATAGGGGCAGTATTATAGTAGTTATATTCTTGCACATAGGGGGCAGTATTATAGTAGTTATATTCTTGTACATAGGAGCAGTATTATAGTAGTTATATTCTTGTACATAGGGGGCAGTATTATAGTAGTTATATTCTTGTACATAGGGGGCAGTATTACAGTAGTTATATTCTTGTACATACAGGACAGTATTATAGTAGTTATAGTTTTGAACATATTCATAGTCTAATCATATTTCTTGATATTCACTTGATATTTGACAGCTCCATGATAAGACCTTGTACAGTAGAGGAAGCATCTTCTGTTCTTCTTTCCGGGGGTCTGTGAACAATGAAAAAAATAATACTTATATTGGGAAAGCCAGGAGAAGTCCCCGCCAGTGTCTTATCCTGGTGAGATTGACTCCAGCCATGAAGCTAATGTGTGCCACCCAATGTAACACTGGCACACCATGCAGGACTATGAGGAAGCTAAGCTCAGCACTACACTTACCAATGATGACCTGTCCTGAGCCGCAGGTCACGTTTCCTGTGTTTTACTATCACACATTGTCCTTGATCTTCTGTGGCAAACATCTGATATGTGAGAGGCAGGGGAGACCTTGAGGGTCTTTAATCCATTTACTGTTTATCCTGATCAGTTTTGCCATTGAATACAACCCTCGCACCCTTCCCCCATCACGTCTAGGCTGACTGCAATAACACAACCCAAGGGAAGGGCGGACCACTCCAGACAATGGGACAATGGAGAACTCAGACAAGTTGCAGAAAAAGAGATAAAGTAATGAGTTGGCTGACACCTGGGAGCCTATGTACCCTCTGATAACACACAAATATTTTAAGGAATATAAAAAAAAATACTAAAGTTTGTTCATTTTCCAGTTCAAAAAGAAACTAAGGTAAAAAAAGAAGCAATATTGGGTATCGCCTCTTCCAGGGACATTATTATATACAGGACCTTGAATGGAGACATTATTACATGCAGGGCCCAGAATGATGACATTATTACATGCAGGTCCCAGAACGGGGATATTATTACATACAGGGCTCAGAATAATAATAATAATAATAATAATAATAATAATAATAATCTTTATATAGCGCCAACATATTCCGCAGCGCTTTACAGTTTAACAGTTTCAAAACACAAGTCATAAGTAACAACGCTAACAATACAATAATTAAAGCAAAATAAGACGAAATAAGACGACCCTGCTCGTGAGAGCGTACAATCTACAATGAGGTGAGGGAGATACAGAGTACAGGTGTGTATTTACAATGGTGTATTTACAATGAAGGTCCAGCCATCTTGCAGGAGTGAAGGATGGATGGAGATAGTGAATGGGCTATGCACGCACACTTGCACAGAGAATGACTTTGATTAGTGAATGTGATAGGCCGCTCTGAACAGGTGTGTTTTGAGGGAGCGCCTAAAACTATGCAAATTGTGGATAGTCCTGATTTCTTGGGGTAGAGCATTCCAGAGGATAGGAGCAGCACGGGAGAAGTCTTGGAGTCGGGAGTGGGAGGTACGGATTAGTGCAGAGGTTAGTCGAAAGTCGTTTGCAGAGCGCAGCGATCGGCTAGGCCGATAGACAGAAATGAGAGAAGAGATGTAAGGGGGGTGCCGCACTGTGGAGAGCTTTGTGGGTGAGAACAAGTACTTTGAATTGGATCCTATAATGAATGGGCAGCCAATGTAAGGACTGGCGAAGAGCGGACGCGTCCGAGTACCGATTACCCAGATGGACGATCCTGGCTGCTGCATTGAGTATGGACTGGAGAGGGGATAGTCGAGTGACGGGGAGGCCAATTAATAGAGCGTTGCAGTAATCCAGGCGAGAGTGGATCAATGCAACAGTGAGGGTTTTTGTTGTTTCCATAGTGAGAAAAGGGCGGATTCTAGAGATGTTCTTTAGGTGTAAGCGGCAGGAGCGGGCAAGGGATTGTATATGGGATGTAAAGGAGAGATTGGTGTCAAACATAACACCCAGACAGCGCACCTGCTGCCGGGGTGTTATTATGGTGCCACCCACGGAGAAGGAAATGTCAGATTTAGGGAGGTTAGTAGACGGCGGGAGCAGAAGAAGTTCAGTTTTGGAGAGGTTGAGTTTCAGATAGAGAGCAGACATGATGTTGGAGACTGCAGACAGACAGTCACTGGCGTTCTGTAGTACAGCGGGGGTAAGGTCGGGGGAAGACGTGTATAGTTGTGTGTCATCAGCATAAAGATGGTACTGAAAGCCAAATCTGCTGATGGTCTGTCCAATTGGGGCCGTGTAGAGAGAGAAAAGAAGGGGGCCAAGGACTGAGCCCTGAGGTACCCCGACAGCAAGAGGAAGAGGAGATGACGTGGAGCCAGAGAACAAAACACTGAAGGAGCGGTCAGAGAGATAGGAAGAGAACCAGGAGAGTGCAGTGTCCTTAATGCCTAGTGACTGGAGCCTAGAGAGTAGGAGATGGTGGTCAACAGTATCGAAAGCTGCAGATAGGTCAAGAAGAATGAGCAGAGAGTGGTCACCGTTACGTTTTGCTGTTGAATGATGACATTATTACATGCAGGGCTCAGAACGGAGACATTATTACATGCAGGGCCCAGAACGGGGACATTATTACATGCAGGGCCCAGAACGGGGACATTATTACATGCAGGGCTCAGAACGGAGACATTATTACATGCAGGGCTCAGAACGGAGACATTATTACATGCAGGGCCCAGAACGGAGACATTATTACATGCAGGGCCCAGAACGGGGACATTATTACATGCAAGGCCCATAACAGGGACATTATTACATGCAGGGCCCAGAACGGGAACATTATTACATACAGGGCCCAGAACGGGGATATTATTACACGCAAGGCCCATAACAGGGACATTATTACATGCAGGGCCCAGAATGATGACATTATTACATGCAGGGCCCAGAACGGGGACATTATTACATACAGGGCCCAGAACGGGGATATTATTACACGTAAGGCCCAGAATGATGACATTATTACATGCAGGGCCCATAACAGGGGCATTATTACATGCAGGGCCCAGAATGATGGCATTATTACATGCAGGGCCCATAACAGGAACATTATTACATGCAGGGCCCAGAATGATGGCATTATTACATGCAGGGCCCATAACAGGGACATTATTACATGCAGGGCCAGAACGATGACATTATTACGTGCAGGGCCCAGAACGGGAACATTATTACATGCAGGGCCCAGAACGATGACATTATTACATGCAGGGCCCAGAACGGGGACATTATTACATGCAGGGCTCAGGGGGAACATTATTACATGCAGGGCCCAGAACAATGACATTATTACATGCAGGGCCCAGAACGGGAACATTATTACATGCAGGGCCCAGAACGATGACATTACATGCAGGGCCCAGAACGGTGACATTATTACATGCAGGGCTCAGGGGGGACATTATTACATGCAGGGCCCAGAACGGAGACATTATTACATGCAGGGCCCAGAACAGGGACATTATTACATGCAGGGCCCAGAACGGTGACTGTTATGATTGAGTCACCGTAGGAGGCAAAAACAGAAATGCTAGCTAAGTCCAGAAAACCAGAGAGGTTGGCAGCTATCGGATTGCAGACCCCTGAACCTATCAACACAACTAGCAGTAGCCGTGGGGGGTTCCTACGATGCCCTAGACCCCTAGATCACAGCCGGAGGACTAAATAGCCTAAAGACAGAAAGGGAAATCTAAATTTCCCCAGAGCAGACGACAAAGCAAAAGGCAGCCCCCCACATATAATGACGGTGAAGCAAGAAGAAAGAACACAACACAGACAGAAAGATAGACTGAGCAAAGACGGGGCCCAAGCTAACTAGATAGGAAAGGACAGGAAGGCTGCTGTCTGCAATCCGTGAAAAACCCTAAAAAATAAGAGCCAACAGACTGACAGTGAAAAAGGCCGTGAAGACGCTAGGCTTCAAAAAGACTATGTCGGTACTCAGGAATATTCTGAAGACAGAGCAACCGGCAAAAGGAGATTCAGCTCACCCCAGCAGGGAATGGCAGAATCCAGAAAAGCAAGGCAAACAAAAACAAAACACAAATGCTAAAAGGCAAAGCAGAAAACTTAGCTTTAGAGGAGCAGGAATCAGACTGGTCTCCTAGAAGTCCACAGAGAAATCACCCGCAGGGCAGAAGGGCGTCGGCAGCCCTATATCCAGTCCGTGACTTCACTCAGCCAGTCATCATCATTAGGCTCAGGTGCCTGATAATCAGGCTCATTACCTTCCTTTACCAGAATAGGGAGTTCACCAGACCTCAGTGACGAAGGGGAAAATGAACTCACAACAGTACCTCCCCCTTGAGGAGGGGTCACCGAACCCTCAACCACGCCACCAGGGCGATCAGGGTGAGCCCGATGAAAGTCACGCACCAATCTTTTGGCATGAATATCAGAGGCAGAGACCCAGGAATTATCCTCCTGACGATAACTCTTCCACTTAACCAAATACTGGAGTCTCCGTCTAGCCAGACGGGAATCCAGTATTTTCTCTACCTCATATTCCCTGTTACCTTCAACCAATACAGGGTCCGGAGGTGCCACCCCAGGAACAACTGGTTCAACAAACCTCTTCAACAAGGACTTATGGAACACATTATGGATTTTAAATGTGACAGGAAGAGCCAAACGAAAAGAGACCGGATTAATAATCTCCAAAATCTTGTAAGGTCCAATAAATCTAGGCTAAAACTTAGGAGAAGCCACCTTCATAGCAATATTTTTTGATGATAACCACACCATATCACCAATCTTAAACTGGGGACCAATGGTCCTATGTCGATTGGAAAACCGCTGGGCCTTTTCCTGGGAGAGAGATAACTTATCCACCACTTGGTCCCAGATCTGGTGCATTCTCTCCACCACAGTGTCAACACCTGGGCAGGCAGAAGGCTCCACCTGCCCTGAAGAAAATCGAGGATGAAACCCAAAGTTACAAAAAAAAGGTGACATCAAAGTGGCAGAACTAGCTCTATTATTTAAAGCAAATTCGGCCAAGGGCAAAAATGAAACCTAATCATCCTGATCAGCGGAAATAAAACATCTCAAATACGACTCCAAGGTCTGGTTTGTTCTCTCTGTCTGCCCATTGGTCTGAGGGTGAAAAGCAGAGGAGAAGGACAACTGAATTCCCAGCTTGGAACAGAAAGTCCTCCAAAATCTAGACACAAACTGAACTCCTCTGTCAGATACAATGTTCTCAGGAATCCCGTGCAAGCGAACCACCTGTTGCAAAAACAGGGGCACCAACTCAGAGGAAGACGGCAACGTAGGGAGTGGTACAAGATGAACCATCTTAGAGAACCTATCACAAATCACCCAAATAACAGTCATCCTCTGAGAGACAGGCATATCAGAGATGAAATCCATTGAAATATGGGTCCATGGCCTCCTGGGGACCGGCAAAGGCATCAACAACCCACTAGAGCGAGAACCAGATTTAGACCGGGAGCAAGTCCCACAGGACTGCACAAAATTCCTGACATCATGAGACAAGGTGGGCCACCAAAAAGAGCGACTCACCAGATCTCTAGTACCAAAAATGCCTGGATGACCAGCCAATGCAGAGCAATGAACTTCAGACATCACTCTCTTCTTCCACTGGTCAGGAACATACAACTTTCCACTGGGACAACGCTCAGGTTTGTCCTCCTGGAACTCTTGCAGAGCAAGTCTCAAATCGGGAGAGATGGCAGAAAGAACTACCCCTTCGCCTAAGATGGTAGCAGGCTTGGTCACCACAGGAGAATCAGCAAAGAAGCTCCTAGAGAGGGCGTCAGCCTTGACATTCTTAGTTCCAGGAAGAAAAGACCACAAAATCAAAACGTGTAAAAAACAAGGCCCACCTAGCCTGTCTAGGGTTCAAGCGTTTAGCCGACTCTAGGTAGATCAAATTCTTGTGGTCAGTGAGGACCACAACTTGATGTTTAGCTCCCTCCAACCAATGTCTCCACTCCTCAAATGCCCATTTCATGGCCAACAGTTCCCGATTCCCCACATCATAGTTACGTTCAGATGGAGAGAACTTTCGGGAAAAGAAAGCACAGGGATTCATTTTAGATGTTACAGGATCCTTTTGGGACAAAACAGCTCCTGCACCAATCTCAGAAGCATCCACCTCTACCTGGAACGGGAGTGAGACATCAGGTTGCCGCAAAACCGGGGAGGAGGTAAATCTTCGCTTCAGCTCCTGAAAGGAAGCAACAGCCTCCGGAGACCAATTCAACACATCAGCACCCTTCTTAGTCAGATCAGTCAATGGCTTGGCAATACTAGAAAATCTTGCTATAAATTTCCGATAAAAATTAGCAAAACCCAAAAACTTCTGGAGGGCCTTCAAAGAAGTGGGCTGAACCCAATCATAAATGGCCTGTACCTTTGCCGGGTCCATTTCAATAGTTGACGGAGACAAAATAAATCCCAAAAATGAAATCCTCTGTACTCCAAAAAGGCATTTCGATCCTTTGACATACAGGGAATTCTCCCTCAAGATCCGGAACACAGTCCGAATATGTTCCACATGAGAATCCCAATCCTTGGAGAAGATCAAAATATCATCCAGATAGATAATCAAAAATGTATCGACAAAGTCTCGGAAAATATCGTTCATGAAGCACTGGAAGACAGAAGGGGCATTAGTGAGCCCAAAAGGCATCACCAGGTACTCAAAATGTCCCTCTGGAGTATTAAACGCCGTCTTCCATTCATCCCCCTGCTTAATACGGATAAGATTATACGCCCCCCTGATGTCAAGCTTGGTAAACCAGCAAGCACCTCTAACTCTAGAGAATAGATCTGAAATCAGGGGTAACGGATACTGATATTTAATAGTAATTTTGTTGAGGGCACGATAATCAATACAAGGCCTTAAAGAACCATCCTTTTTGGCCACAAAAAAAAAAACGGCACCTAAGGGTGAAGAGGATGGTCTAATATGACCCTTCTCCAACGCCTCCTTAATATAGGACCGCATAGCCTCGTGCTCGGGTACAGATAAATTGAAGAGCCGACCCTTGGGAAATTTACACCCCGGGCTCAGTTCAATTGCACAGTCATAACTCCTATGAGGAGGCAAGGACGCAGACTCATTCTCACTAAATACATCATAAAAGTCCGCCAAATAGTCAGGAACATCATGCGACTGAGGAGAGGTGGAAAAAACCGGAGCCTCACTAAAGGCACACCGACAACCCCAACTCACCACAGACACAGATTTCCAATCCAAAACTGGATTATGAATTTGCAACCAAGGAAACCCCAGAACAACGGCATCATGCAGACCATGCAACACCAAAAATCTGCAATTTTCTTGATGGTCTGGGGCGACCCGCATGACCACCTGGGTCCAAAACTGAGGTTTATTTTTCGCCAAAGGAGTAGCATCAATCCCCCTCAAAGGGATAGGCGTCTGCAGAGGTGTCATCGGAAATCCACAACGATTAGCAAAATCCAAGTCCATTAGGTTTAGCGCTGCTCCCGAATCCACAAAAGCCTTGGCGGAAAATGTGGACAGGGAGCAGATCAGAGTAATTGCCAGAAGAAACTTAGGTTGAACACCACCAACAGAAAACGTGTATGCAAAGCGTTTCTCTCGTTTAGGACAAACAGAAATAATATGCGAGGCATCTCCACAAAAAAAAACACAGCTTATTACGCCTTCTGAACTCCTGACGTTGCGCCTTAGACAAAACTCCATCACATTGCATAGGTTCAGACGTCTGTTCAACCGGTGGCAACACCTCTCGTGCAATCCTGCGTTCACGTAAACGCCGATCAACCTGAATGGCTAATGACATAGAATCGTCCAGACCAGAGGGAACAGGAAATCCCACCATAGTATTTTTTACGGCTTCTGACAAACCCTTCTGAAAGAGAGCAGCCAAGGCATTATCATTCCAGGTAGTAAGGACCGCCCACTTTCGGAACTTTTGACAGTACAACTCTGCAGAATCTCGACCCTGGTTCAATGCCAACAGGGTCTTTTCAGCCTGATCAATAGCATTAGGTTCGTCATACAACAACCCCAAGGCTTGAAAGAATGCGTTCACATTAGTCAGAATAGGATCATCTGGTTTCAAAGAAAACGCCCAATCCTGGGGATCGCCACGCAGCAAAGAGATGACAATTTTAACCTGCTGCGCGGAGCTCCCTGACGAGTTAGGCTTCAAGGCAAAAAATAATTTACAATTATTTTTGAAACTCAAAAATTTAGATCGATCCCCAAAAAATACATCAGGTGTAGGGATCTTTGGTTCAACAGCATGCGAACAAGCAAGGTAGGCGGAAATTCCCCACACTTCCGCAGCGAGCTGCTCCACACGATCAGACAACTGCTTTATCTCCATTGAGAGAAAAAAAAAATTCCCCCTACGGCCTCAGAGATATAGAGGAAAGAATATACACACTCTTATTTTTTTTTTTTTTTAAACACAATTCTTTCCTGCTATTGAGTACCCTAGGATCTGCGGTATGGCGGGTGATTCTGTTATGATTGAGTCACCGTAGAAGGCAAAAACAGAAATGCTAGCTAAGTCCAGAAAACCAGAGAGGTTGGCAGCTATCGGATTGCAGACCCCTGAACCTATCAACACAACTAGCAGTAGCCATGGGGGGTTCCTACGATGCCCTAGACCCCTAGATCACAGCCGGAGGACTAAATAGTCTAAAGACAGAAAGGGAAATCTAAACTGCCCCAGAGCAGACCCCAAAGCAAAAGGCAGCCCCCCACATATAATGACGGTGAAGCAAGAAGAAAGAACACAACACAGACAGAAAGATAGACTGAGCAAAGACGGGGCCCAAGCTAACTAGATAGGAAAGGACAGGAAGGCTGCTGTCTGCAATCCGTGAAAAACCCTAAAAAATAAGAGCCAACAGACTGACAGTGAAAAAGGCCCTGAAGACGTTAGGCTTCAAAAAGACTATGTCAGTACTCAGGAATATTCTGAAGACAGAGCAACCGGCAAAAGGAGATTCAGCTCACCCCAGCAGGGAATGGCAGAATCCAGAAAAGCAAGGCAAACAAAAACAAAACACAAATGCTAAAAGGCAAAGCAGAAAACTTAGCTTTAGAGGAGCAGGAATCAGACTGGTCTCCTAGAAGTCCATAGAGAAATCACCCGCAGGGCAGAAGGGCGTCGGCAGCCCTATATCCAGTCCATGACTCCACTCAGCCAGTCATCATCATTAGGCTCAGGTGCCTGATAATCAGGCTCATTACCTTCCTTTACCAGAATAGGGAGTTCACCAGACCTCAGTGACGAAGGGGAAAATGAACTCACAACAGGTGACATTATTACATGCAGGGCTCAGGGGGACATTATTGCATGCAGGGCCCAGAACGGGGACATTATTACATGCAGGGCCCTGAACAGGGACATCATTACATGCAGGGCCCATAACAGGGACATTATTACATATAGGGCTCAGGACAGAGACATTATTACATGCAGGGCCCAGAAAGGTGACATTATTACATGCAGGGCCCAGAACAGGGACATTATTACATGCAGGGCCCAGAACAGGGACATTGTTTCATGCAGGGCTCAGGACAGGGACATTATTACATGCAGGGCCCAGAACGGTGACATTATTACATGCAGGGCCCAGAACAGGGACATTATTACATGCAGGGCCCAGAACAGGGACATTATTACATGCAGGGCTCAGGACAGGGACATTATTTCATGCATGGCCCAGAACGGTAACATTATTACATGCAGGACCAAGGAACATTATTTTTATTATTCATTTTTATAGCGCCATTTATTCCATGGCACTTTACATGTGAAAAAGGGGCAAATATACAATAGTACAATAAATAGTACAATAGAATAGTACAATAAAGATGTATAATAGTACAATAGTACAATAAAGATGAGCAATACAAGGCACACACATGTAAAGAAAGAGAGAGGATCCTGCCCGCAAGGGCTCACAGTCTACAGGGGATGGGCGAGGATACACTAGGAGAGGGTAGAGCTTGTTGTGCCGTGGTTCAGTAGACTGAGGATCACTGCATGTTGTCGGCTTTCTGGAAGAGGTGGGTCTTCAGGTTCCTTTTGAAGGCTTCTGTCGTAGGCAAAAGTCTGATGTGTTGGGGTAGAGAGTTCCAAAGTATGGGGGAAGCACGGGAGAAGTCTTGTATGCGGTTGTGGGAAGAAGAGTTAAGAGGGGAGTAGAGAAGGAGATCTTGAGAGGATCGGAGGTTGTGTGTAAGTAAGTACTGGGAGACCATGTCACAGATGTATGGAGGAGACAGGTTGTGGATGGCTTTGTATGTCATAGTTAGGGTTTTGAATTGGAGCCTCTGGCCAATAGGAAGCCAATGAAGGGCTTGGCAGAGAAGAGAGGCCGGGGAATAACGGGGAGACAGGTGGGTTAGTTTGGCAGCAGAGTTTAGGATAGATTGGAGTGGTGCCAGAGTGCATGAAGATGACATTGTTACATGCAGGGCCCAGGATGGGGACATTATTACAATGGCCCATAGATCTTACCAACATGTTGGTGGGATCCCTGGTCCAAATTTAGTACTGGAGCCCATAAGACTGTGGTTACATAACTGACCATCTGACGTATGTGCCCATAGTACAGCACAGCCAGTATACAGATCCTCATATCATATACAGGGACATCAGATGGTGTATAACAATGTGTACACATGGGTGTACTATACAGATCCTGCACCGCTACAGGACCTCACATTAGAATATATGGTTCTATATATAATACATGATATCCTGTATATGTAGGCTGAGGATCAGTCAGTGTCGGTGCTGTATACACTGTCTGCAGTGTCTATCTGACCCTCACCGAGTTATTGCTGCAGACTGACCTCACATACAGATCCGGTGACCTGGAGCCGATGACCCCACTGACAGGAGACCCCATCGGGATGCAGGTTCAAGCTGTTGCAATAAATCAGACTGTGCCACAGAGGTGCAGGTCACAAGCACTGGTGTCG
The DNA here is from genome assembly GCF_039654945.1 of Dendrobates tinctorius. Lineage (NCBI taxonomy): Eukaryota > Metazoa > Chordata > Amphibia > Anura > Dendrobatidae > Dendrobates > Dendrobates tinctorius. The sequence goes on from NW_027361767.1 coordinate 295,318, forward strand.
GGGCGCACATGAGCTGCTGGTGTCGGGGGGGGGGGGGGGGGGGGGGGGGGGGCACATGAGCTGCTGGTGTCAGGGGGCACATGAGCTGCTGGTGTCAGGGGGCACATGAGCTGCTGGTGTCAGGGCGCACATGAGCTGCTGGTGTCGGGGGGGCACATGAGCTGCTGGTGTCAGGGGGCACATGAGCTGCTGGTGTCAGGGGGCGTACATGAGCTGCTGGTGTTGGGTGGGCACATGAGCTGATGGTGTCAGGGCGCACATGAGCTGCTGGTGTCGGGGCGCACATGAGCTGCTGGTGTTGGGTGGGCACATGAGCTGATGGTGTCAGGGCGCACATGAGCTGCTGGTGTCGGGGCGCACATGAGCTGCTGGTGTCGGGGCGCACATGAGCTGCTGGTGTCGGGGGCGCACATGAGCTGCTGGTGTCGGGGCGTACATGAGCTGCTGGTGTCGGGTGGGCACATGAGCTGCTGGTGTCAGGGCGCACATGAGATGCTGGTGTCGGGGCGCACATGAGCTGCTGGTGTCGGGGGGCACATGAGCTGCTGGTGTCGGGGTGCACATAAGCTGCTGGTGTCGGGGGGCACATGAGCTGCTGGTGTCGGGGGGGGCACGTGAGCTGCTGGTGTCGGGGGGGGCACGTGAGCTGCTGGTGTCGGGGGGGGCACGTGAGCTGCTGGTGTCGGGGGCACATAAGCTGCTGGTGTCGGGGGGCACATGAGCTGCTGGTGTCGGGGTGCACATGAGCTGCTGGTGTCGGGGGCACATGAGCTGCTGGTGTCGGGGCGCACATGAGCTGCTGGTGTCGGGGGGGGCACATGAGCTGCTGGTGTCAGGGGGCACATGAGCTGCTGGTGTCAGGGGGCACATGAGCTGCTGGTGTCAGGGGGCACATGAGCTGCTGGTGTCGGGGGCGTACATGAGCTGCTGGTGTTGGGGGCACATGAGCTGCTGGTGTCGGGGGCGTACATGAGCTGCTGGTGTCAGGGGGCACATGAGCTGCTGGTGTCGGGGGCGTACATGAGCTGCTGGTGTCGGGGGCACATGAGCTGCTGGTGTCAGGGCGCACATGAGCTGCTGGTGTCGGGGGGGGCACATGAGCTGCTGGTGTCGGGGCGCACATGAGATGCTGGTGTCGGGGCGCACATGAGCTGCTGGTGTCGGGGGGCACATGAGCTGCTGGTGTCGGGGTGCACATAAGCTGCTGGTGTCGGGGGGCACATGAGCTGCTGGTGTCGGGGGGGGCACGTGAGCTGCTGGTGTCGGGGGGGGCACGTGAGCTGCTGGTGTCGGGGGGGGCACGTGAGCTGCTGGTGTCGGGGGCACATAAGCTGCTGGTGTCGGGGGGCACATGAGCTGCTGGTGTCGGGGTGCACATGAGCTGCTGGTGTCGGGGGCACATGAGCTGCTGGTGTCGGGGCGCACATGAGCTGCTGGTGTCGGGGGGGCACATGAGCTGCTGGTGTCAGGGGGCACATGAGCTGCTGGTGTCAGGGGGCACATGAGCTGCTGGTGTCAGGGGGCACATGAGCTGCTGGTGTCGGGGGCGTACATGAGCTGCTGGTGTTGGGGGCACATGAGCTGCTGGTGTCGGGGGCGTACATGAGCTGCTGGTGTCAGGGGGCACATGAGCTGCTGGTGTCGGGGGCGTACATGAGCTGCTGGTGTCGGGGGCACATGAGCTGCTGGTGTCAGGGCGCACATGAGCTGCTGGTGTCGGGGGGGGCACATGAGCTGCTGGTGTCAGGGGGCACATGAGCTGCTGGTGTCGGGGTGCACATGAGCTGCTGGTGTCGGGGGCACATGAGCTGCTGGTGTCGGGGGGCTAATGAGCTGCTGGTGTCGGGGTGCACATGAGCTGCTGGTGTCGGGGGGGCACATGAGCTGCTGGTGTCGGGGGGCTAATGAGCTGCTGGTGTCGGGGGGCTAATGAGCTGCTGGTGTCGGGGGGGCACATGAGCTGCTGGTGTCGGGGGGCACATGAGCTGCTGGTGTCGGGGGGGCACATGAGCTGCTGGTGTCGGGGGGCTAATGAGCTGCTGGTGTCGGGGTGCAGATAAGCTGCTGGTGTCGGGGGGCACATGAGCTACTGGTGTCAGGGCGCACATGAGCTGCTGGTGTCGGGGGGCACATGAGCTGCTGGTGTCAGGGCGCACATGAGCTGCTGGTGTCGGGGGGGGCACATGAGCTGCTGGTGTCGGGGCGCACATGAGATGCTGGTGTCGGGGCGCACATGAGCTGCTGGTGTCGGGGGGCACATGAGCTGCTGGTGTCGGGGTGCACATAAGCTGCTGGTGTCGGGGGGCACATGAGCTGCTGGTGTCGGGGGGGGCACGTGAGCTGCTGGTGTCGGGGGGGGCACGTGAGCTGCTGGTGTCGGGGGGGGCACGTGAGCTGCTGGTGTCGGGGGCACATAAGCTGCTGGTGTCGGGGGGCACATGAGCTGCTGGTGTCGGGGTGCACATGAGCTGCTGGTGTCGGGGGCACATGAGCTGCTGGTGTCGGGGCGCACATGAGCTGCTGGTGTCGGGGGGGCACATGAGCTGCTGGTGTCAGGGGGCACATGAGCTGCTGGTGTCAGGGGGCACATGAGCTGCTGGTGTCAGGGGGCACATGAGCTGCTGGTGTCGGGGGCGTACATGAGCTGCTGGTGTTGGGGGCACATGAGCTGCTGGTGTCGGGGGCGTACATGAGCTGCTGGTGTCAGGGGGCACATGAGCTGCTGGTGTCGGGGGCGTACATGAGCTGCTGGTGTCGGGGGCACATGAGCTGCTGGTGTCAGGGCGCACATGAGCTGCTGGTGTCGGGGGGGGCACATGAGCTGCTGGTGTCAGGGGGCACATGAGCTGCTGGTGTCGGGGTGCACATGAGCTGCTGGTGTCGGGGGCACATGAGCTGCTGGTGTCGGGGGGCTAATGAGCTGCTGGTGTCGGGGTGCACATGAGCTGCTGGTGTCGGGGGGGCACATGAGCTGCTGGTGTCGGGGGGCTAATGAGCTGCTGGTGTCGGGGGGCTAATGAGCTGCTGGTGTCGGGGGGGCACATGAGCTGCTGGTGTCGGGGGGCACATGAGCTGCTGGTGTCGGGGGGGCACATGAGCTGCTGGTGTCGGGGGGCTAATGAGCTGCTGGTGTCGGGGTGCAGATAAGCTGCTGGTGTCGGGGGGCACATGAGCTACTGGTGTCAGGGCGCACATGAGCTGCTGGTGTCGGGGGGCTAATGAGCTGCTGGTGTCGGGGTGCACATGAGCTGCTGGTGTCAGGGGGCACATGAGCTGCTGGTGTCAGGGGGCACATGAGCTGCTCGTGTCGGGGGGGCACATGAGCTGCTGGTGTCGGGGGCACATGAGCTGCTGGTGTCGGGGCGCACATAAGCTGCTGGTGTCGGGGGGGGCACATGAGCTGCTGGTGTCGGGGGGGGCACATGAGCTGCTGGTGTCGGGGGCACATGAGCTGCTGGTGTTGGGTGGGCACATGAGCTGCTGGTGTCGGGGGCGTACATGAGCTGCTGGTGTCGGGGGGCACATGAGCTGCTGGTGTCGGGGGCACATGAGCTGCTGGTGTCGGGGCGCACATGAGCTGCTGGTGTCGGGGGCACATGAGCTGCTGGTGTCGGGGCGCACATGAGCTGCTGGTGTTGGGTGGGAACATGAGCTGCTGGTGTCGGGGGGGCACATGAGCTGCTGGTGTCGGGGGGGGCACATGAGCTGCTGGTGTCGGGGGGGGCACATGAGCTGCTGGTGTCGGGGGGCACAAGAGCTGCTGGTGTCGGGGCGCACATGAGCTGCTGGTGTCAGAGGGCACATGAGCTGCTGGTGTCAGGGCGCACATGAGCTGCTGGTGTCGGGGGGCACATAAGCTGCTGGTGTCGGGGGGCACATGAGCTGCTGGTGTCGGGGGGTCACATGAGCTGCTGGTGTTGGGGGGCTAATGAGCTGCTGGTGTCGGGGGGGCACATGAGCTGCTGGTGTCGGGGGGCTAATGAGCTGCTGGTGTCGGGGGGGGCACATGAGCTGCTGGTGTCGGGGGGCACATGAGCTGCTGGTGTCGGGGGGGCACATGAGTTGCTGGTGTCGGGGGGCTAATGAGCTGCTGGTGTCGGGGTGCACATAAGCTGCTGGTGTCGGGGGGCACATGAGCTGCTGGTGTCGGGGCGCACATGAGCTGCTGGTGTCGGGGGGCTAATGAGCTGCTGGTGTCGGGGTGCACATGAGCTGCTGGTGTCAGGGGGCACATGAGCTGCTGGTGTCAGGGGGCACATGAGCTGCTGGTGTCGGGGGGGGCACATGAGCTGCTGGTGTCGGGGGCACATGAGCTGCTGGTGTCGGGGCGCACATAAGCTGCTGGTGTCGGGGGGGCACATGAGCTGCTGGTGTCGGGGGGGGCACATGAGCTGCTGGTGTCGGGGGCACATGAGCTGCTGGTGTCGGGGGCACATGAGCTGCTGGTGTTGGGTGGGCACATGAGCTGCTGGTGTTGGGTGGGCACATGAGCTGCTGGTGTTGGGTGGGCACATGAGCTGCTGGTGTCGGGGGCGTACATGAGCTGCTGGTGTCGGGGGGCACATGAGCTGCTGGTGTCGGGGGCACATGAGCTGCTGGTGTCGGGGCGCACATGAGCTGCTGGTGTCGGGGGCACATGAGCTGCTGGTGTCGGGGGCGTACATGAGCTGCTGGTGTTGGGTGGGCACATGAGCTGATGGTGTCAGGGCGCACATGAGCTGCTGGTGTCGGGGCGCACATGAGCTGCTGGTGTCGGGGCGCACATGAGCTGCTGGTGTCGGGGGCGCACATGAGCTGCTGGTGTCGGGGCGTACATGAGCTGCTGGTGTCGGGTGGGCACATGAGCTGCTGGTGTCAGGGCGCACATGAGATGCTGGTGTCGGGGCGCACATGAGCTGCTGGTGTCGGGGGGCACATGAGCTGCTGGTGTCGGGGTGCACATAAGCTGCTGGTGTCGGGGGGCACATGAGCTGCTGGTGTCGGGGGGGGCACGTGAGCTGCTGGTGTCGGGGGGGGCACGTGAGCTGCTGGTGTCGGGGGGGGCACGTGAGCTGCTGGTGTCGGGGGCACATAAGCTGCTGGTGTCGGGGGGCACATGAGCTGCTGGTGTCGGGGTGCACATGAGCTGCTGGTGTCGGGGGCACATGAGCTGCTGGTGTCGGGGCGCACATGAGCTGCTGGTGTCGGGGGGGGCACATGAGCTGCTGGTGTCAGGGGGCACATGAGCTGCTGGTGTCAGGGGGCACATGAGCTGCTGGTGTCAGGGGGCACATGAGCTGCTGGTGTCGGGGGCGTACATGAGCTGCTGGTGTTGGGGGCACATGAGCTGCTGGTGTCGGGGGCGTACATGAGCTGCTGGTGTCAGGGGGCACATGAGCTGCTGGTGTCGGGGGCGTACATGAGCTGCTGGTGTCGGGGGCACATGAGCTGCTGGTGTCAGGGCGCACATGAGCTGCTGGTGTCGGGGGGGGCACATGAGCTGCTGGTGTCGGGGCGCACATGAGATGCTGGTGTCGGGGCGCACATGAGCTGCTGGTGTCGGGGGGCACATGAGCTGCTGGTGTCGGGGTGCACATAAGCTGCTGGTGTCGGGGGGCACATGAGCTGCTGGTGTCGGGGGGGGCACGTGAGCTGCTGGTGTCGGGGGGGGCACGTGAGCTGCTGGTGTCGGGGGGGGCACGTGAGCTGCTGGTGTCGGGGGCACATAAGCTGCTGGTGTCGGGGGGCACATGAGCTGCTGGTGTCGGGGTGCACATGAGCTGCTGGTGTCGGGGGCACATGAGCTGCTGGTGTCGGGGCGCACATGAGCTGCTGGTGTCGGGGGGGCACATGAGCTGCTGGTGTCAGGGGGCACATGAGCTGCTGGTGTCAGGGGGCACATGAGCTGCTGGTGTCAGGGGGCACATGAGCTGCTGGTGTCGGGGGCGTACATGAGCTGCTGGTGTTGGGGGCACATGAGCTGCTGGTGTCGGGGGCGTACATGAGCTGCTGGTGTCAGGGGGCACATGAGCTGCTGGTGTCGGGGGCGTACATGAGCTGCTGGTGTCGGGGGCACATGAGCTGCTGGTGTCAGGGCGCACATGAGCTGCTGGTGTCGGGGGGGGCACATGAGCTGCTGGTGTCAGGGGGCACATGAGCTGCTGGTGTCGGGGTGCACATGAGCTGCTGGTGTCGGGGGCACATGAGCTGCTGGTGTCGGGGGGCTAATGAGCTGCTGGTGTCGGGGTGCACATGAGCTGCTGGTGTCGGGGGGGCACATGAGCTGCTGGTGTCGGGGGGCTAATGAGCTGCTGGTGTCGGGGGGCTAATGAGCTGCTGGTGTCGGGGGGGCACATGAGCTGCTGGTGTCGGGGGGCACATGAGCTGCTGGTGTCGGGGGGGCACATGAGCTGCTGGTGTCGGGGGGCTAATGAGCTGCTGGTGTCGGGGTGCAGATAAGCTGCTGGTGTCGGGGGGCACATGAGCTACTGGTGTCAGGGCGCACATGAGCTGCTGGTGTCGGGGGGCTAATGAGCTGCTGGTGTCGGGGTGCACATGAGCTGCTGGTGTCAGGGGGCACATGAGCTGCTGGTGTCAGGGGGCACATGAGCTGCTCGTGTCGGGGGGGCACATGAGCTGCTGGTGTCGGGGGGGCACATGAGCTGCTGGTGTCGGGGGCACATGAGCTGCTGGTGTCGGGGCGCACATAAGCTGCTGGTGTCGGGGGGGGCACATGAGCTGCTGGTGTCGGGGGGGGCACATGAGCTGCTGGTGTCGGGGGCACATGAGCTGCTGGTGTTGGGTGGGCACATGAGCTGCTGGTGTCGGGGGCGTACATGAGCTGCTGGTGTCGGGGGGCACATGAGCTGCTGGTGTCGGGGGCACATGAGCTGCTGGTGTCGGGGCGCACATGAGCTGCTGGTGTCGGGGGCACATGAGCTGCTGGTGTCGGGGCGCACATGAGCTGCTGGTGTTGGGTGGGAACATGAGCTGCTGGTGTCGGGGGGGCACATGAGCTGCTGGTGTCGGGGGGGGCACATGAGCTGCTGGTGTCGGGGGGGGCACATGAGCTGCTGGTGTCGGGGGGCACAAGAGCTGCTGGTGTCGGGGCGCACATGAGCTGCTGGTGTCAGAGGGCACATGAGCTGCTGGTGTCAGGGCGCACATGAGCTGCTGGTGTCGGGGGGCACATAAGCTGCTGGTGTCGGGGGGCACATGAGCTGCTGGTGTCGGGGGGTCACATGAGCTGCTGGTGTTGGGGGGCTAATGAGCTGCTGGTGTCGGGGGGGCACATGAGCTGCTGGTGTCGGGGGGCTAATGAGCTGCTGGTGTCGGGGGGGGCACATGAGCTGCTGGTGTCGGGGGGCACATGAGCTGCTGGTGTCGGGGGGGCACATGAGTTGCTGGTGTCGGGGGGCTAATGAGCTGCTGGTGTCGGGGTGCACATAAGCTGCTGGTGTCGGGGGGCACATGAGCTGCTGGTGTCGGGGCGCACATGAGCTGCTGGTGTCGGGGGGCTAATGAGCTGCTGGTGTCGGGGTGCACATGAGCTGCTGGTGTCAGGGGGCACATGAGCTGCTGGTGTCAGGGGGCACATGAGCTGCTGGTGTCGGGGGGGGCACATGAGCTGCTGGTGTCGGGGGCACATGAGCTGCTGGTGTCGGGGCGCACATAAGCTGCTGGTGTCGGGGGGGCACATGAGCTGCTGGTGTCGGGGGGGGCACATGAGCTGCTGGTGTCGGGGGCACATGAGCTGCTGGTGTCGGGGGCACATGAGCTGCTGGTGTTGGGTGGGCACATGAGCTGCTGGTGTTGGGTGGGCACATGAGCTGCTGGTGTTGGGTGGGCACATGAGCTGCTGGTGTCGGGGGCGTACATGAGCTGCTGGTGTCGGGGGGCACATGAGCTGCTGGTGTCGGGGGCACATGAGCTGCTGGTGTCGGGGCGCACATGAGCTGCTGGTGTCGGGGGCACATGAGCTGCTGGTGTCGGGGCGCACATGAGCTGCTGGTGTTGGGTGGGAACATGAGCTGCTGGTGTCGGGGGGGCACATGAGCTGCTGGTGTCGGGGGGGGCACATGAGCTGCTGGTGTCGGGGGGGGCACATGAGCTGCTGGTGTCGGGGGGCACAAGAGCTGCTGGTGTCGGGGCGCACATGAGCTGCTGGTGTCGGGGCGCACATGAGCTGCTGGTGTCAGAGGGCACATGAGCTGCTGGTGTCAGGGCGCACATGAGCTGCTGGTGTCGGGGGGCACATAAGCTGCTGGTGTCGGGGGGCTCATGAGCTGCTGGTGTCGGGGGGTCACATGAGCTGCTGGTGTCGGGGGGCTAATGAGCTGCTGGTGTCGGGGGGGCACATGAGCTGCTGGTGTCGGGGGGGCTAATGAGCTGCTGGTGTCGGGGGGGCACATGAGCTGCTGGTGTCGGGGGGCACATGAGCTGCTGGTGTCGGGGGGGCACATGAGCTGCTGGTGTCGGGGGGCAAATGAGCTGCTGGTGTCGGGGTGCACATAAGCTGCTGGTGTCGGGGGGCACATGAGCTGCTGGTGTCAGGGCGCACATGAGCTGCTGGTGTCGGGGGGCTAATGAGCTGCTGGTGTCGGGGTGCACATGAGCTGCTGGTGTCAGGGGGCACATGAGCTGCTGGTGTCAGGGGGCACATGAGCTGCTGGTGTCGGGGGGGGCACATGAGCTGCTGGTGTCGGGGGCACATGAGCTGCTGGTGTCGGGGCGCACATAAGCTGCTGGTGTCGGGGGGGGCACATGAGCTGCTGGTGTCGGGGGGGGGCACATGAGCTGCTGGTGTCGGGGCACATGAGCTGCTGGTGTCGGGGGCACATGAGCTGCTGGTGTTGGGTGGGCACATGAGCTGCTGGTGTTGGGTGGGCACATGAGCTGCTGGTGTCGGGGGCGTACATGAGCTGCTGGTGTCGGGGGGCACATGAGCTGCTGGTGTCGGGGGCACATGAGCTGCTGGTGTCGGGGCGCACATGAGCTGCTGGTGTCGGGGGCACATGAGCTGCTGGTGTCGGGGCGCACATGAGCTGCTGGTGTTGGGTGGGAACATGAGCTGCTGGTGTCGGGGGGCACATGAGCTGCTGGTGTCGGGGGGGGCACATGAGCTGCTGGTGTCGGGGGGGGCACATGAGCTGCTGGTGTCGGGGGGCACAAGAGCTGCTGGTGTCGGGGCGCACATGAGCTGCTGGTGTCAGAGGGCACATGAGCTGCTGGTGTCAGGGGGCACATGAGCTGCTGGTGTCGGGTGGGCACATGAGCTGCTGGTGTCGGGGGGGGCACATGAGCTGCTGGTGTCGGGTCGCACATGAGCTGCTGGTGTCGGGGGGGCACATGAGCTGCTGGTGTCGGGGGGGCACATGAGCTGCTGGTGTCAAGGGGCGTACATGATCTGCTGGTGTCGGGGGGCACATGAGCTGCTGGTGTCGGGTCGCACATGAGCTGCTGGTGTTGGGGGGGCACATGAGCTGCTGGTGTCGGGGGGGCACATGAGCTGCTGTGTCGGGGGGCACATGAGCTGCTGGTGTCGGGGGGGCACATGAGCTGCTGGTGTCGGGGGGGCACATGATCTGCTGGTGTCGGGGGGCACATGAGCTGCTGGTGTCGGGGGGGCACATGAGCTGCTGGTGTCGGGGGGGCACATGAGCTGCTGGTGTCGGGGGGGCACATGAGCTGCTGGTGTCGGGGGGGCACGTGAGCTCCTGGTGTCGGGGGGGCACATGAGCTGCTGGTGTCGGGGGGCACATGAGCTGCTGGTGTCGGGTGGGCACATGAGCTGCTGGTGTCAGGGGGCACATGAGCTGCTGGTGTCGGGGGGGCACGTGAGCTCCTGGTGTCGGGGGGGGCACATGAGCTGCTGGTGTCGGGGGGGCACATGAGCTGCTGGGTGTCGGGGGTCCACATGAGCTGCTGGTGTCGGGGGGCACATGAGCTGCTGGTGTCGGGGGGCACATGAGCTGCTGGTGTCGGGGGCACATGAGCTGCTGGTGTCGGGGGTGTACATGAGCTGCTGGTGTCAGGGGGCACATGAGCTGCTGGTGTCGGGGGGGGCACATGAGCTGCTGGTGTTGGGGGCACATGAGCTGCTGGTGTTGTGGGCACATGAGCTGCTGGTGTTGTGGGCACATGAGCTGCTGGTGTTGGGGGCACATGAGCTGCTGGTGTTGGGGGCACATGAGCTGCTGGTGTTGTGGGCACATGAGCTGCTGGTGTTGTGGGCACATGAGCTGCTGGTGTAGGGGGGGGCGTACATGAGCTGTTTGTGTCGGGGCGCACATGAGCTGTTTGTGTCGGGGCGCACATGAGCTGTTGGTGTCGGGGGGCACATGAACTGCTGGTGTCGGGGGGCACATGAACTGCTGGTGTCGGGGGGCACATGAACTGCTGGTGTCGGGGGGCACATGAACTGCTGGTGTCGGGGGGCGTACATGAGCTGCTGGTGTCGGGGCGCACATGAGCTGCTGGTGTCGGGGGGCACATGAACTGCTGGTGTCGGGGGGCACATGAGCTGCTGGTGTCGGGGGGCACATGAGCTGTTGGTTTCAGGGGGCTACATGTCATTGATAGTATCAGGATATCACAGATGTGCTGCTCCATAGTGATAGCGAAGAATCAGCCATCACTCCGTGCAGGGGTGAACCTAGCCTCTCTGCACAGCAAAATGACGCCCCCCCCCCCCCCCCCGCACAGAAAGTAAATTTTTATATCTATATTGTAAAACTGAGTACAATAGTGGAAATTTTGATTTAGATAAATAGAAAAAAAGGTGTCCAAACACAAGGATGTCAGCGCCATCACACGCACATACAAGAACAACACAGAAGTATCCAGAACAAGGGTCATTAATGGCAATAATATGCCTGGCACAGGGCCGGACTGCCGGACCGGGACAAAAAAGCAGCCCTGCCACACAAATCTCACCAGCCCACAAACTATAGCACTCATCAGCCCCAATCAGTGAATTTTTGCTATACTTTGTCGTCCCCTCATCACTCTCTTAAAGGAGTTATTTGAAGAGCGACATGTGAATGGCACCACAGTGCGTATGATTGACCACAGCTCTATTTACATGGTGCTCACCAGGATCATGGGGGTCCCAGCGGTCAGATCCACAACAAACAGAAAGTCATCCCCTATCCCCACATAATGCTCCATACAGTATTATGGACCCCATATATTACTGCATACAGTATTATGGGCCCCATATAATGCTCCATACAGTATATTGGGCCCCATATATTACTTCATACAGTATAATGGGCCCCAGATATTACTTCATACAGTATTATAGGCCCCCTATATTACTGCATACAGTATAATGGGCACCATATATTACTTCAAACAGCATAATGGTCCCCATATAATTCTTCTCACCATACCCTGCTGCTCTGGTCTCCTCAGTGTATTCTGATCCTCCGCACTGCTTGGCACAGGGACATCATTAACTTTACGTATATAACTGTCCTCTTGGACTGATAGTAAAACACTGGCGATTGTCTAAACGCTGTGTCTAATATCATGTCCTCACTATATCTGAAACTGAACCTGTCAAAGACTGAACTCCTTGTGTTTCCTCCCGCTACTAATGTACCTACACCCGACATTGCCATTTCCGTCTGTGGTTCCACTATTACTCCCCAGCAACATGCCCGCTGTCTTGGGGTCATACTTGATTCCGAGCTTTCCTTTGCCCCCCACATTCGATCACTGGCTCGCTCTTGTCATCTGCACCTCAAAAACATTTCTAGAATTCGACCTTTTCTTACTTTTGACTCTGCAAAAACTCTTACTGTTTCTCTTATTCATTCTCGTCTCGACTATTGTAACTCTCTTCTAATCGGTCTCCCTCTTACAAAACTCTCCCCTCTCCAATCTGTCTTGAATGCTGCAGCCAGGATCATATTCCTCACCAATCGTTACACCGATGCCTCTACCTTGTGCCAGTCATTACACTGGCTACCCATCCACTCCAGAATTCAGTATAAACTTATTACCCTCACCCACAAAGCCCTCCATGGCTCAGCACCACCCTACATCTCCTCCCTTGTTTCAGTATACCACCCTACCCGCGCCCTCCGTTCTGCTGATGACCTGAGGTTAGTATCCTCAATAGTCAGAACCTCCCACTCCCGTCTCCAAGACTTTACACGTGCCGCGCCAATTCTTTGGAATGCACTTCCCAGGTCAATACGATTAGTCCCCAATCCCCACAATTTTAAGCGTGTCCTGAAAACGCATTTATTCAGACTGGCCTATCGCCTCAACACATTAACCTAACCTATCCCTGTGTGGCAGAGCCAAAAGTTTTACCATAACCAGGTTCCCAGCATCATGTTCCCACATGCTTTATGCATCCATTAGCCCTCTGTGTCTGTACTGTTACACACTTAACATTATGGCTGGTCCATACAATCAGGGCAACTGTTACCACCCACCTTTCGTGTCTACCTCTTTCCTCATCGACTGTAAGCTTGCGAGCAGGGCCCTCACTCCTCTTGGTATTTGTTATAATCTACTGTATGTGATTATTGTTATGCTGTAATGTCTATTGTCTGTACAAATCCCCTCTGAAATGTAAAGTGCTGCGGAATATGTCGGCGCTATAAAAATAAAATGTATTATTATTATTATTATAGTAATAGTGATTTGTTTGTACCCTGTTGTCTGGCACTGGCCCACTTTATGGGGGGTGCTCAGGGCATATGATTATACACCAGTAAAAAGTATGAAAGGCTCAATGTGACCAGTGCCACCTAGTTTTCCTACCCCTCTTATTCTACCGGTACTGTGGGCACACTGACTGGTACTGAGGAAAAGAAAGAAAGAACAGAGAGAGAGAAAAAAGAGGAGAGAAAGAAAGAGCTGAAAGAAAGAAAGAACAGAGAGAAAGAAAGAAACAGAGAGAAAGAAAGAGGGGACAGAAAAAAATAACAGAGAGAGAAAGCGGGGACAGAAAAAAAGAACAGAGCGAGATAAAAAAAGAGGGGAAAGAAAGAACAGAGAGAGAAAGAAAGAGGGGTCAGAAAAAAGAACAGAGAGAGAAAGAAAGAAAGAACAGAGAGGGAGAGAGAAAGAAAGAGGGGAAAGAAAGAAAGAGGGGAAGAAAGAACACAGGAAGAGAGAAAGAACAGAGAGAGAGAGAAAGAAAGAAAGAATAGAAAGAAAGAAAGAGGGGAAAGAAAGACAACAGAGAAAGAAAAAGAGAGAAAGAAAGGAAGAACAGAGAGAGAAAGAACAGAGAGAGAAAGAAAGATTGCAGAGAGAAAGAAAGAGGGGAAAGAAAGAGAAAGAAAGAACAGAGAGGGGAAAGAAAGAACAGAGCGAGAGAAAGAAAGAAAGAACAGAGAGAAAGAAAAAAGAAAGAAAAAGAACAGAGAGAAAGAAAGAGTGGACAGAAAAAAAGAACAGAGAGAGAGAAAAAAAGAAAAAGGAGAAAGAACAGAGAGGGAGAGACAAAGAGGGGGAAATAAAAAAAAAAGAAAGAGAAAGAAATAGGGGAAAGAAAGAACAGAGAAAGAGAAAGAAAGATGGGAAAGAAAGAGAACAGAGCAAGAGAGAACAGAGAGAAAAAGAACAGAGAGAGAGAAAGACAGGAAAGAAAGAAAGAAAGAAAGAAAGAAAGAATTGTGTGAGAGAAAGAAAGAATAGGGGAAAGAAAGAGAACAGAGAAAGGAAGAACAGAGAGAGAGAAAGGAAGAACAGAGAGAGAGAAATAAAGAACAGAGAGAAAGAAAAAGAAAGATTAGAACAAGAAAGAGGGGAAAGAAAGAAAGAACAGAGAGAGATAAAGGAAGAGGGGAAAGAAAGAACAGAGAGAGAGAGAGAGAAAGGAAAAAAGAAAGATTAGAGAGAAAGAAAGATTCTATAAAGATACTATAGCAGCCCGGCTCCCATTGTAGTGCCCACCTAAGCCTCCCGATGCAGGACATATCATGATCCGCTCACATGGCCGGCATCCCCGAGTCCAAGGCGATCCCGCTGTCCGCTCTGTCGGAGGACACGGTGATGGATCTGAAGCATTCCCTGAAGTGCCTCCATGGTTCCGTCACAATCTCCTCCCGAAATTACCTCATTTCCGGTCAGCTTCTAGCTCGTAACTTCCAGTGGAACGTCATGTGTGAATTTTAAAGTGCTCCTCAGGGCTCCGCCGTGTACTCCTGTGTCCACAGGAAAAGTAAGCTCCCGGCCGGGGCAGACTCTCTCTCAAAATCGGGACTGTCCCTCTGGGAGGTATGAATGCTCCCCACCATACACCTTGTACATGTATGGCTCCGCACAACTCATACACACACGGTTCCACTTTTTATGCCTCGCACACACACGGCTCCACTCCGTAAACCTTGTACACATGTGGCTTTGCGCCATACACCTCATACACACGCGGTTCCACCATACATACGTGGCTCCACTTGGTACACACACGGCTCTGCTCTGCACACACACGGCTCAGCTCCGTGCACTTCGTACACACAGGGCTCCGTTTTGTACGCCCTGTACACACACAGCTCCACTCCGTACAACCCTTACACACGCGGCTCTGCTCCGTACACCCCGTACACGAGCGGCTCCGCTCCATACACCTCGTACACACGCGGCACCATTCTGTACACCTCGCCCACACACGGCTCCACTCAGTACACACATGGCTCCACTCCGTAAACCTCGTACACATGCGGCTCTGCTCTGTACACCTTTTACACGTGTGGCCACGCTCTGTACTCCTTGTACACACGGCTCCGCTCCGTAAACCTTGTGCACACGCGGCTCCGCTCCATACACCTCGCACACATGCGGCTCCGCTCCATACACCTCGTACACACGCGGCTCCACTCTGTATACCTCGCACACACACGGCTCCACTCCGTAAACCTCGTACACATGCGGCTCTGCTCTGTACACCTTTTACACATGTGGCCACGCTCTGTACTCCTTGTACACACACGGCTCCGCTCCGTAAACCTTGTACACATGCGGCTCCGCTCCATACACCTCGCACACATGCGGCTCTGCTCCATACACACGCGGCTCCGCTCTGTACACCATGTACACATGCTGCTCTGCTCCGTACAGACGCGGCTCCGCTCTGTACACCTCGCGCACACACACGGCTCCACTCAGTACACACATGGCTCCACTCCTACACATGCGGTTCTGCTCCGTACACCTTTTACACACGGACCCACGCTCTGTACACACATGGTTCCACTCACTAAACCTTGTACACATGCGGCTTTGCTCCGTACACCTCGCACACACGCGGCTCCGCTCCATACACATGCGACTCCACTCCGTACACACAGGGCTCTGCTCCGCTCCAAACACACACGGCTCAGCTCCGTACACACAGGGCTCCGTTTTGTATGCCCCATACACACACAGCTCCACTCCGTAAACCCGTACACGTGCAGCTCCACTCCGTACACCTTGCACACGCACAGCTCCGCTTCGTACACCTTGCACACGCGCTGCTCTGCTCCGAACAACTTGTACATATGGGTCTGCTCCGTACACCTCGCACACGTGCGGCTCTGCTCCGTACACCTCGCACACGTGCGGCTCTGCTGCGTACACCTCGCACACGTGCGGCTCTGCTGCGTACACCTCGCACACATGCGGCTCTGCTGCGTACACCTCGCACACGTGCGGCTCCACTCCGTACACCTCGCACACATGCGGCTCCGCTCCGTACACCTCGCACACGTGCGGCTCCGCTCCGTACACCTCGCACACACACACGGCTCCACTCCGTACACCTCGCACACACACACGGCTCCGCTCCGTACACCTCGCACACACACACGGCTCCGCTCCGTACACCTCGCACACACGGCTCCGCTCCGTACACCTCGCACACACACACGGCTCCGCTCCGTACACCTCGCACATGTGCGGCTCTGCTACATCCACCCTGTAAACCCCTCCTGACCCCACACAGAAACTTGCCTCATTTTTCTAGATAAAGTATACAAAAAAAAATTTCCCTCATTCAGCAGGATGACAACCAACACAGCAGTCCTGCATACACTGAGGCCCCTGATCATGTGACCTCAACTCCTCCCCTCCTGTGACCTCATCACGGGTCCTGTGGCAAAGAATAGAACATAGTGGCAGAGCAGGGACAGAGATGATTGATAGACCGAGGGCTGATGCGCACAGGACCTGTGATGAGGTCACAGGAGGGGAGGAGTCAGGGGTCACATGATCGGTGGCGCTGACTCCTTCCCTCCTGTGAAAATGAGGATGAATGAACTCATGGAGATCAACATCCACTACTTTTACTAGGCATTGCTCCTAAAAGCCAGTTTCCTACTCCACACTGATGAGGGGCAATACCCCGAAACAGCTGTCTGTGGATGGATACCATGTTTTGGCATAGGTGGTTTCCTTCATTGGAGACTGCCCTTCCCGTGGTTGTTCCTTCCCGGGGAAAGACCTGGCTGGTCATTGCTTGCGTTGAGAAACATGTGATGGTGTCTCCGCGGCTTCTGTTTTGCATCCTTCCCTCCTGTGACCTCATCAATTACAAGCCTTTGCACGCTACCGCAGCACCAGCATGTAGGTTAAATTGTAGGTGCTGCTGGTAGCAGAGCGCATAATGCCTCCCCCTGAGCACAGCAGCTGTCTGCCGCCTGAGCCACACGCTCAAATGGCCTCATTATAGGTGGGGCCCTGACTCCGTGCCTTTGGTAGACGTTCACTTTTTTAATATCTCAATGATCCGCACCCAGACATCTATTGCATTTCTGGAGGTGAAAGTGACTCAATGGCCAAGTTCAAATCTCACCAAGGACAGCTTCTGCAAGGTGTTTGCATGTTCTCCCCGTATTTGCGTGGGTTTCTTTTCACACTCCAAAGACATACTGATAGGGAATATAGAGAGTGATGGATGATAATGTGTGTAAAGCACTGTGGAATTAATGGTGCGATATAAGCAAGTAAAATAAATGTGTCTCCTGATTTGACCCGACCGATCACCTGGGGAATCCTAAAGACACAAGTTGTCATCACTCTCCATCCAGCGTCCAGGCCCTAAGAGAGGTCGTCCTTGAAGAATGGACGAGGATAGATGTAATATGTCACCAACTTGTTCCTTCCAGGCCTAGAAGACTTGGTGCTGTCCTTAATAATCATGAAAGTCATACGCAATACTAAATGTCGGCGTTTTTGATGTCGGGTGTACTCATTTTTGCATCAACCTAATGAGAGTAAAACTAAACCTTACTATCATGTTATGGGGTGAAAAAAATGTTCTATGAAGCTTCGTCTTGTCAAAATTTTGGAGATTGTTACACATTATGATGTACAGTTCCGTCTTGGTGATAATAGCCGAGCTCCTGCAGTAACAGCCTAAATCAATAGTGATAGCCTGTGAGATGGGAGGGGCTCACTCTCCTGCCCCATCAGGTCCCCCGCAACTGAATTGTAGGGAGCCGAATGTTGTACATCCGGGTCTACCAGGTACAGTGCCTGGATAGGTCCTGCCATAAGTAGTTCAGTGCGACACCGACAGGTCTAATATCCTGCAATGCAATGCATATTAGGCCAGTAATCAGAAGTTCAAGTCCCATAGGAAGACTAAGTTAAGAAAATGTTGGAAAAAAATGTAAAAGAAAAAAAATCACAAAAAAATAGTTTTGTCAATAACTATACATTTTTTATGTGATTAAAACATAAAAAAAATATTACATATTTGGTATTGCTGCATTCAGAACAACCAGATCTAGAAACCAGCCTAACTACTAAACATATAGAGTGAACACCTTAAAAAAATTATGGCAAATTTTTTTTTTCTCCCGATTTTCCACTACACAAAAAGTAAAAAAAAAGTTGTACATAAATAAAAATGTCAGCATAAAAGCTTTGGCGGTCAGAATAAAGTCCCCGTCACACACAGCGATCTTGCTAGCGAGATTGCTGCTGAGTCACAAGTTTTGTGACGCAACAACGATCTCACCAACGAGATCACTGTGTGTGACACTTCTCAGCGACCACCCCCCCCCCCCCCGCCGGGTATCGCTGATCATCTTGGAATGGCCTGGACATTTTTTGATCACTGGACTCCCGCTGGTCAGCACGCATCGCTGCGTGTGACAGGCGGGAGACCAGCGATCAGCGAGCTGGAAACCAAGGTAAACATCGGGTTTCTAAGCGCCGGGCGGCGCTTAGAAACCTGATGTGTACCTTAGTTACCAGCGCGCTGGTGCAGGGAGCTGGTAACCAAGGTACACATCGGGTTTCTAAGCGCCGGGTGGCGCTTAGAAACCCGATGTGTACCTTGGGTACCAGCTCCCTGCACCAGCGCGCTGGTAACTAAGGTACACAGTGGGTAACTAAGCGACGTGCGTTGCTTGTTACCCGTGTGTCGTTGTCCTGATCGCTGGTGAAGCTGCCTGTTTAGCAGCTCACCAGCGATCATGTAAGCGACACACCAGCGATCCTGACAAGTTCATATCGTTGTGGGGATTGCTGGTGAGTCGCTATGTGTGACGGGGCCCTAAGGTAGTGTACAAACAACTTGGTTTTCCTGCAGAATTGTTCTTAGTGGGGAAAAAGCAGCAGAAAATAAAAAAAAAATCTGCATAAAACTGGTATCGCTGTAATCGTACTGTCCGGAAGAATAAACTTGCCTAATCATTTTTTCCGCACGACGAACCACGTAAAAAATAAATAAAATCAATTCATCACTTGCTGTTGACTTGTTTATTCTGCTGCCAGATCACGTAAAGCTTGGCTCACATTTATCCTGTGCTCTACGCTGAGCGCTTACACCAGGGTTTCTGCCTAAATCATCAAAAAAATATGATACAGACAAAATCCTTGACGGATCCATTCACTATAATGAGGTATTTGGAGTCACTTTGGACCTTGTGTAGTCCATGATCTGGAGGTGTCATTTTTAGGATTGCATAAAAGCACAGTTGACCATAGTTTTCTGCACCTCTAGAAAGACTGGCACCACTGAACAGAGGCCAAACATAGTCTAGAGTAACTCTGCTGCCTCATTATAGTGATTGGATCTTTCAGGGGTTTCTTCTGAATCATGTCACTCAGAGATTTAGATGGAAACCCCGTTGTAAGTGCTCAGTGTAGAGTGCCGGATAAATGTGATCCCAAATGTTATGTAAAATGTTCCCAACAAAACATTTCTACTCAATCCACAAAAAAAGAAAGTCCCCACTCAGGTCCGTCATCTGTTAACGGAAATATAGTGGGCTTCCATGTCACTGGTTGCACAAAGGCTCTGGAAAAGTGCTATGGCTTCTAGTCCCCCAAAAGAAAGCAAATTCACAAATCCAAATGCCCCCCTCTCTTCTGAGCACCACAGTAGCCTAAGGCCGGGGTCACACATGTGAGAAACAAGCACGAACCTCGTGTCTCAATACCCGACACTCGGGACTGGAGTGTGCGGCTGCATGTATTTCTATGCAGCTGAGAGCTCCAGTCCGAGTGCCGGCGGCATTGCCGGGTATTGAGATGCGAGACTCGTGCGAGTTTCTCTCGTGTGACTCCGTTCTAAATCACATTTAGTGTCCAAATCTTTGTCATTACTGTAGTGACGAGAGCCCGCCTAATTTAAAGGTTGCGTGTCTCCAGCACAAGCTGTGCATAATATACAGGCTCTACAACGTACTGGGCACTACAATGGCATATTTGCAATTTTCGCTCTGCAACATCCACTGCTGCTTGTTTCTGGAAAACATCCATGGAGTAAAATCATCACTACACCTGTAAATGAGTTCCCAGAAGGGTGTAATTTAAAATAAGGGATCACTTGAGGAGGGAGGCATTTAGGAGCTCTGTATATGGAGTCTCAACTATTGTAGGAAAATCTGGCTAGCAATGACCTGGGTATAGGGACTGGATGGAACGGTGATTGTAAAAGGGTTTTCTAAGAAAGACGAAGTTTGTCCACATGGCACACAGATATCATACAGGGGAGTTCTTTGCTCCATGAGTTGAGGAGAGGCGAGTGATAAAAATCTTGGATTATTACTCACCCCCTTGCAACCTGCGCCGATGCAGCCTCCTCTGGTAGATTTGGAAGTGAGGTAGCGGCCTGCGATGTTTCCTGTTGGTGCTCGTCGATGTGGTTCTCTTCCATCTGCAAGTACAATGTCCCATATTTACCAGAGATGGTCAGGAGACCACAGATAAGGGTACACATACCGTACTCATCTACAGGCCTCCATTATGTAGTCACTCTGTAGCGCCTTACATTGAACGACTAATCCTGTAGAGTCCGGAGCTTCATTCATAATTCTGCTGTTTGTCATTACTATTATTAGGGTATGTGCACACGTTGCGGATTCTGCTGCGGATCTGCAGCAGATTTGGCCCTGGTCCGCAGCAGAATCTCCTGTGTTTACAGTTCCATTCATGTCAACCTATTTTCAAAAACGCTGTGCACATGCTGCGGATTTTTCCGCGCGGGTTCAAATCCGCAGCATGTCAATTCTTTTTGCGGCTCCGCAACATTCTTACACCTGCTCCACTATAGGAAAACGCAGGTGTAAAAACGCAGGGGAAAATGGCACAAAATCTGCAGGTAAAACGCAGGTCATTTGACCTGAAAATTTACCCAAATCCGCGTGGAAAAATCTGCAGAGTAATCCGCAGCGTGTGCACATACCCTTAAGGTGCTTTATTCTCGGCAGCACTTGCTGATTACATGAGGGGGATGTGCTGCCGACCAATGAAGATTTGTAGGCAGTGATCAAATATAATCATCCTTGCAGATGGGCATTGGGAAGATGGAACTATAAAAGCCCGGGATACACACGGCTGACCCAGGATTTTAGGAGGGGTCATTATATAGCATTTCCAGGCCTCTTCTATGCATCACTGGTCTTCACTGATGCGGAAAGTGACAGCTCGTCTTTATTGCAAAGCACAGTGAGTAGATACAGAGACAGAGAGTTTATCAGAGCGATGCGTCGGCATTACTGGACCATCCCCAAACATGTTACCTAAAATACATAAAGAAGGTAGTTCTGGGAGGCCAATCATCTCTGGTATTGGGACATTAACCCCTTCACGCCATGACATTTTCCGTTTTATACTCCCCTTCCTCTCAGAGACATAATTTTTTTTTCCGTCAAAATGGCCATGGGAGGGTTTGTTTTTTTGCGGGATGAGTTGTACTTTTGAACGACACCATTGATTTTACCATGTAGTTTACTGGAAAACAGGAAAAAAATTCCAATTGCGGTAAAATTGCAAAGAAAGTGCGATTAAACAATTGTTTTTTGTTTAATTTACTATATTCACTAAATGCTAAAACTGACCTGGCAATATGATTCCCCAGGTCAGTACGAGTTCACAGATACCAAATATGTATAGTTTATAGTTAAGTGGTGAAAAAAAAAATCAGAAATTTGTAAGAAAAAAAAATGATGTTGCCACTTTCAGAGACCCGTATTATTTTTATTTTTTGGGATCTGGTTTTGGGTGATGGCTTATTTTTTGCGCCCTGACTCTTGTTTTTACTGATACCATTTTGGGGTACATACAAAGTTTTGATCGCCTCTTATTACTTTTTCTGGCAGACAAAAAAAACGTAATTCTGGCGTTTCAATATTTTTTTTTCTATTATGCTTTTTACTGATTATTTTAATAGATTTGGATATTTCTAAATGCAGCGATAACAAATGTGTTTTTTTTCCAATGGGGCAAAAGAGGGGTGATTTGACCTTTTTTTTTTTTTTTTTTCTTTTTCCACTTTTTGCTGACTTAGGTGACTTGAAGCTGCGATCCTCCGATCACTTGTGTGATACATAGCGGGCTGCAACAGAGAAAAATCTGTGAATTCAAACTGATAAGAAGGTTCAACTCTTTGACAAAAGGACTTAATCTAACACCTGGATTTATGACTCTCTACATGGACCCAGTTCACCCCAGAGGACTCTATTACTCCCACCACCTTGGCTTATCTTAGGAGACCTGACCCCATACAACACACACAAACAGTTAATGTACTGTTGTGCTCTTGTCTCAGGAATTCATTTGCAAATCAGCCTGAGGAGCAAACATCATTCTTCTGGTTAGCCAATAAAGGGATCACTCCTAGAATACTTGTTATCTTGTCTGTCTACAGATAATGCAATATTTATGGGGGCTGCAAATCCCCTTGTGTAAACTTATATAGAACTATAAGGGGGTGGAAAGGAAATAAAAAAAAGTGATAAAACAAAGATTTAAATGTTGCAAATACATCTGTGTGCTGTGTGAGCCAGGAAGGAAAGACTGAGGATGAAAACATGGTGACATAAAGCGACTTCCAGACTCCTCAGGTCTCTACATCAGACATCTGAGGGGGTCACATACTTATAACCCACAATAAATCCAGTGATGTGAGGCTGATCACTGATAAGGCCTTGTTCACACATTGCATTATTTTTTCTGTGCAGCCTTTTACAGTACCAGCAGAATGAATTAGATTTCTGATATGTTCTGCAAACTTTTTCCTGACAGAGCATATTTTTATAAACCCAAGAAAAAAATCCACTGACACATACCAATATATGGCAATTAGCAAAAAGTGCCTATCATAAGGGACAAAATGCAATAATCACTTGGACACTCCAAAAACACATAGATCCTACAAAAAACAACGGAGTACTTATGTCCACAATTTAATAAAAATTGATTTACTAATCCAAATAAATAACATGTAGTAGACAGACTCAATAGAAGAAAGCGTATTACAAAAGCTCATGTGCTAGGACCAAAACAGCACTGCAATAACAGCATGGGAGCAACAGGCAAACCTCTGTAAATCTTTACTACCACAAATAATGTGCACAAAGTGCTAAGTGCATATAAAGTGCATACAAGGTGCAAAAGGGAAAGGGGCTAAGAGCAATCCTCCATTACGCTTAATTTAAGTAGCGTCACTGACCCAATCCCAATGGAAACCAAATTCAGAGGTATACATGTCTTACCCATAGTAAAGCTGCCAGTGTGTGTCCTATAGCAGCCCTGACGCACGTTTCGCATGGGCTTCCTCGGGGGGCTGTGCCTGTGGGTGGACAACTGGCGTCTCTTATGACTGGGGCGCAGCTGTTTGTAATCAGCGCCATGATCGGCGCATGCGCATAACGTCATCGACCCATCTAGTGTGTTAAACTGCTGCCGCTCACGTGACTAAGGGGAGAAGGGAAATCCCTCATGACGAGATCAACATCTATAGTCGGCGCCATGATCGGCGCACACATACCGCGTCATCAGCCTGTCTAGTATGTTCACTACTCGCGCTCACATGACCCGGGAGGAGGGGGAGAGGGAAAGGGAATCACTTATAGCGGATTTAACATTTATGGTCAGCGCTATGATCGGCGCATGCGTACCGCGTAATCGGCCCGTCTAATGCATTGACTCCTGCCGCTCACATGACCCGGGGGAGGAGGGGACTCCCTCATGACGTCATTGTCCCCCACGACACTAACAGCAGCCAGGAGGAAACACACCACGGTAGCCGCCACACTAGGCATGCGCACACGCTGCAATCAGCCATCTTAGATGTGGGCAAAACTAAGGGAAAAGGTAATACAGCAAGAAAAATGTGACAAATTATTATTATTATATGATACCAATAAAGGTAATAGGTGAAAAAAAATGTGCAAAATTATACAAAAAAGACATTAAAAAAAAAAAATATATATATATATATCAATGAAATACAATATTCAAATTACATAATGTGCAAAAAATACCAGACTAAAAAAACAAAAAGTGAAAAGGCTGTATCAAGAATATATTAGCAATAATACAGGAGACAATTTATCAGAAATATAAACAAATATTTTTTTCTGAACAACACTCGATGTCAGATGTCATCTTCATTCCTTTTTTGCTTTTCTTTTTTCTTCAATAATTCCCTTTTATTTCGCCCTCATTTTCGGAATTAAATAGAAGACGCTTCAAAACATCAGACAATGATGGAATAACCATATGAGCAGTAATAACTAGTAAAGACAAACAAAACACACAGGATTAAAATCTAAGAACAAGGGATATTGATAGATGAGCTACAGAAAAGGCACAAAACTTAATTGCTCATTTAAGTCAGATGAACTCATAGTCCCCAATGTTATTATCCAGCGACATTCTAGTTGTGCTAGGGTGCGTTTTGTATCACCCCCTCTAATGCCACATCTCACACGATCTATTCCACAAATTTGAAGATCTTTAGGATTACATTTATGATAGAGTCTGAAATGACGTGGAATAGTCTTTAAATTGGAAATGTCCTCCACATCACTAGCTGCCTGAATGTCACAAATGTGTTCTCGGGTACGTACCCTCAGTTCACGTGAGGTCAATCCAACATAATACAGATTACACGTACACTTAGGGTCCCGTCATACACAGCGATCTCGCTAGCGAGATCGCTGTTTGTGACGGGGATCAGCGACCGGCCCCCCTGCCGGTTATCGCTGATCGTGCTCGAGCAGCCTGGGTCGTTTTTCGATTGCTGGTCTCCCGCTGGCCAGCGCGCATCGCTGCGTGTGGCAGCGAGAGACCAGCGACACTGGTTTCTAATGTAAACATTGGGTATCTAAGAGCTGTGGCTCCTGGATACCCACTGTTTACCTTGGAAACCGGCGTACACGCTGGTTTCAAAGGTAAACAGCGGGTATCCAGGAGTCGTGCGGCTCTTAGATACCCAGTGGTCCTGATCGCTGGGACTGTCTATGTGACAGCTCACCAGCGATCAGCCTAACGATGTCCCAGCGATCCCATCCATGTCGGATCGTTGGTGGGATCACTGGGATATCGTTATGTGTGACGGGGGCTTTAGCCAAGTATACCACCAATGTAGAGTTACAAGAGATGTAATCTGTAATATTGAAGTTTCTACGACCATCGGCAGAAGTGAAAGACAAAGTCCGTACATGATTGCGACACGCTAAACAGTCAGCACATGGATAAAAACCCCATTTACGTTTACCTGCCCCAAAGGGATCAGGTGTCTTGGTCAAGTAGTGACTGTGAACTAGAATGTCCCTCAGATTATTACTCCTTCTAGCTGTCATGAGGGGGGCATCAGAGAGACATTTAGACAAGACAGGTTCAGTTTTTAAAATAGACCAATGTCTGCTTAAAATCTGTCTCATTGTCCCCCATTGGTGGTTGTAAGTGGAGATGAACCTGATTTTAGGATCGTCCACCTTAGCACGCCTCTGATTGGCAAGTAAATCACATCTTCTAGAATTCCTTGCGCGTGTATAGCCACATTTTATACTTCTTTTACTAAACCCACGCGAAAGGAATCTCTCCCCAAGGTCCACAGACTGTTTCTCAAAAGTCTCTTCCATACTGCAAATCCTCCTCATCCTTAAAAATTGTCCAATTGGAATTGCTCCAATTGTAGAAGCAGTACGGGAGGATGAGGCGGGGAGGAGTGCATTCACGGAGGTTTCCTTTCTATATACATCAGTATGGATGGAGCCATCATTCTGGACCAGCAATTTGATGTCCAAAAAAGGGATCCTTTTCTGACTATAGCTGTATGTAAGCCTGATGTTGAGGCAATTACAATTCAAACCCTGCATAAATTCATGAAGTTGATCTACTGAACATTGCCAAATAAACAAAATATCATCAATGAACCGATACCACCCCAGAATCTTGGGAGCGGACTGCGCGCCCCCCTGAAACACTCCCCTCTCCCAGTACCCCAGGAAGAGGTTTGCGTAAGAGGGCACACAGGCCGCCCCCATGGCAGTGCCCTGACTCTGGAGGTAGTACTGGTCCTTAAAAGTAAAAAAATTGTATGTAAGGATGAATCGCAAAAGCCCCAACACCAGGCTCCTCATCTCTGCATCAATATTGCTGGATTACAGAAAAAAAAGTTACAGCTTCTAAACCATCATCATAGCAGATGGAGGTATATAATGCCTCCACATCCGCCGTGACAAGAAACATATCTGGCTCCAAAACCAAACCATCCAGATGTCTCAGGACGTCCGTAGTGTCCCTGACATAGGAGGGCAATGTCTCTACCTGTGATCTAAGATAATCATCAATAAATTTACAAATAGGATCACATAGCCCTCCCATGCCAGAGACAATCGGATGCCCTGGAGGATTTGTAGCGTCTTTGTGGACCTTGGGGAGTAAATAAAATGTGGGGATCACGGGATTCGTTACTACAAGGCCATCAAATAATTTTTTGTTGAAGGTTCCGTTTTCAAAAGATTCTTCCAAAATTTTAGATAACTCAAGCTGCAATTGGGACAATGGATTATGAGAAAGTGCCGTATATGTATCTTTATTACGCAGTTGTTTTAACGCCTCTTTCTCATACTTCTCCACAGGCCAAATGACCACGTTCCCTCCCTTATCGGCAGGTTTTATCACCACGGTCTGCAACTCTTTTAGTTCTTTTAAAGCTTTCCTTTGAGACCAGGTCAAATTATCTTTTTTGCCTCTATTTGAAATTGTTTTTAAATCGGCAGAGACCAGTCTCGTAAAAATGTCAACTTGAGGACATAAGGAAAATGGAGGGACCGCGGTCGATTTTGCAGAAATGGGAGGAAGAGAAATACCTGTTGATACACCGGCAGATTCACTCTCCAACTCCTCCAAAACAGAGATTGCTTCTTGTTCAGTAGCACTTAAACTTTCTGTTGCTGACCGAGAGTGAAGTTTTTTCAATACAGGCTTTCGTGCAAAAAGATGCAAGTCTTTGAATGCTGTGAAATAATCATAGTTATTACAAGGCGAAAAAGAAAGACCGTGACCCAAGACTTCCTTCTGATCATGAGTCAAAATATAATGTGACATATTAGTTACCTCAAGGGAATTGTTCTTGGGTCTCTTGTCTTTCTGTGGTGATGTTACATTTTTCCTCTTATTTCCAAACCTAGTTATTCTCTGCCAACGATCTCTACTCACTTCAAACCGGTCAGACCCCACTTTACTCTTCTCTGATGTACCCGCTCTCTCATCAGTGGAGGATACAGAGGAGAAGGAGACCGAGCGTGCTCTGGATGTGGATCTTTTATTAACCATATTCTATCTCCATCTATATACTGTATTGTTTTGAGCATCTGAAAAATCACTCTGGTATTTTTTGGTTTTCATAGACACAATTTCCTTTTCCCATTTCTGAACTTCAAGGTCAAGTTCATTCATTCAAGAGTGAGAATTTTGTTAATTTCTTCTTGAATGAGGTTGAGATCTTTATCAATCTCATTCAAAGATGATTCATTATCGGAAATAAGGAGTCCCATGAAACCCTTTGAGCATACAGAGGCAACTTCCTCCCACTTGTTTTTAAACACAACGTTTCATTCTCAATATTATAGGAGGGGAAGACTTGTATCCTCAACCCCCTTGGAATTAATCCACAAGTAATATATCTTTCAAGGAAGGATTTATTCCACCATAGGTGAATCCTTTTCTGAAGCAACTCTTTATATTTGTTTGTCAAATCACTAAAATCCCTGGACTTAGAATCAGAACTGGCACACAAACCATTGATAAACACCTTGTCAAGCTGTAAAAGCCACGTTTTTTCATGCGCTTTAAAGTCCATTTGATCAGTGGTATGAGCTGTGAAAACACAGAAAAGACCTAAGAAAAAAAATCTACCGATACATACCAATATATATCAATTAACAAAAAGTGCCTATCATAAGGGATGATGCCCCCCTCATGACAGCTAGAAGGAGTAAGAACCTGAGGGACATTCTAGTTCACAGTCACTACGTGACCAAGACACCTGACCCCTTTGGGGCAGGTAAACATAAATGAGGTTTTATCCATGTGCTGACTGTTTAGCGTGTCGCAATCATGTACGGACTTTGTCCTTCACTTCTGGCGATGGTCGTAGAAACTTCAATATTACAGATTACATCTCTTGCAGCTCTACAATGGTGGTATAATTGGCTAAGTGTATGTGTAATCTGTATTATGTTGGATTGACCTTGTTACGTGTTACAGAACCACTCAGCACCCAAAATATGTTGTGCAGTTATATGTATGTATAATAGGTTCCATGTGAGATGCATGTCCCTAATGCATCAGTTCACAGGCTGCGCCCCTGGGAAGAGGGGACACGATATTCTCCTTTTGTCCGCCCTCCCCCCACCTTTGTAATTCCCACAGTAAACATCGGCAGGCTCCGGCCACCTGCGGCTTTTGTAATATATGTCTGGCCTGCCGCTTTTCTATTGGCCGGCCCTCTGTATCTGTGTGATATATTCTGTGTCCTGTGAGTAAAGTGTTGTCAGACTGGAAATACATGGAGAAGCAGTGATCTTTTATATGCGCCCATGTAACTAAGGAATTCCAGCCAGCATCATTCATTCAGACTCCAGCCAACGCAGAGCGGACCTCCGAAAACACAGGTTGGTACTGAAAGAGGTACCCCAGCTTGGTAGACCCTGTTACACTGGTGGCAGCAATGGGATGTTTTCGGGGAGACCAGGGTACACTCGCCTGGCACAACACAAGGTTGAGACCCAGGATCAGACCCCCCTGCGACAAAACCCCTTCCGCGTCCCTGAGTCTGTACGAGAGGGGATGCGACAAGAGATACAAGAGATGCTGCGTTTAGGGGTCAATGAAGAGTCAGATAGTCCCTGGGCATCCCCGTAGTGTTAGTGCCCAAGAAGAATGGGACTACACGGTTTTGTGTAGACTATCGTAGGCTCAATGAGAAAACAGTGACGGATGCATACCCCATGCCGCGTGTGTATGAGTTGTTAGACCGGCTGGCGGGGCAAAGTATTTGACCACCATCGATCTATGCAAAGGCTACTGGCAGATTCCCCTTAGTCCTGACGCTATTCCCAAGTCGGC
This sequence comes from Dendrobates tinctorius, assembly GCF_039654945.1. NCBI lineage: Eukaryota > Metazoa > Chordata > Amphibia > Anura > Dendrobatidae > Dendrobates > Dendrobates tinctorius. The sequence goes on from NW_027361767.1 coordinate 324,121, forward strand.
ATTTGTCACCCCGTTCGGCTTATTCCAGTTTCGAGTTATGCCATTTGGGATGAAGAATGCCCCGGCGACCTTCCAAAGGCTGGCTGACCGGCTTCTGGATGGTCTCTAGGACTATGCTTGTGCCTACATGGACAACATCGCCATCTACAGTGCGACATGGGAAGAGCATCTAAATCACCTAGAGACAGAATTGGACAGGATCCACCAGGCCTGAATCACCCTGAACCCAAACAAGTGTCACGTGGGCAAAGCAGAGGTTCAGTATTTAGGGCATTGGGTGGGAAGTAGGAAACAGCGACCAGAACCAGCCAAGATTGAGGCCATAGCCAAATGGCCCATCCCACGCACTAAAACCCAGGTCATGGCGTTTCTAGGGACAGCGGGGTAGTACAGGAAATTCGTTCCCAATTACACCAGCGCAGCCAAGCCCCTCACTGATCTGACCCGTAAGAACCAACCCCGCCAGGTAACCTGGACCTCATAGTGTGCGGAAGCCTTCCGCCAACTAAAGGACGCCCTCACCAATACCCCTGTATTGGCCGCACCCGATCCAACTAAACGTTTCCTTGTTCACACAGACGCTTCTATGTTTGGATTGGGGGCAGTACTGAGCCAAGTCAGGCCGGACAGCCAAGAACACCCGGTAGCTTACCTGAGTCGGAAACTACTGCCCCGTGAAGTAAGCTATGCGGCCATCGAGAAGGAGTGCCTGGCGGTACTATGGGCACTCAAGAAGGTGCAACCATATTTGTATGGACGACAGTTTTCCCTCCTAACGGACCATAATCCCCTAGACTGGCTTAATCGGGTCTCCTGAGACAACGCCAGATTGCTGCGGTGGAGTTTAGCCCTACAACCTCTGGACTTCACCATCCACCACAGACCCGGCAAACAAAACGGTAACGCCGATGGACTAAGTCGACAAACGGTAAAATGAAAACCTGGCACTCAACTTAATGCTTGGTGAGGCAGTTTATTGTAGTACCAGAAAACGTTTCGGTCAATATAGACCTTCATCAGTTACGTGCTAGTATGTTTGAAAGTAGCTTGAAGGAGGGCGCTTTTTATGTTATTCACTGATAACGCCAGTAATAAAATGGTCAGAATGCTGCTGTAACGCAGGATAATCTTAATAGTTGAAAATATCAGCACAGCCTGGTCCTTCAGGACGTGGGTAAACACCACTTGTCCAAGTGGTGTAAGTGGTGTTTACCCACGTCCAGGAGGACCAGGCTGCGCTGATATTTTCAACTATTAAGATTATCCTGCGTTACAGCAGCATTCTGACCATTTGTTTATTGGCGTTATCAGTGAATAACATAAAAAGCGCCCTCCTTCAAGCTACTTTCAAACATACTAGCATGTAACTGATGAAGGTCTATATTGACCGAAACCTTTTCTGGTACTACAATAAACTGCCTCACCAAGCATTAAGTTGAGTGCCAGGTTTTCATTTTATCATATATTGTTTGGGAACCTAACTTGGCACCACTACAGTAGTGCACACGGTGTTTTCTACTAAGTCGACAAACGGAACTTGTACCAACCCCATAAACTTCGGTCATTCCCAAACCGATCCGTTGAGGATCAGACTGTGTATGCCGATCGCGTCGCTGAAAAGGGGAGCCGTGTTACGTGTTACAGAACCACTCAGCACCCAGAATATGTTGTGCAGTTATATGCATGTATAATAGGCTCCATGTGAGATGCATGTCCCTAATGCATCAGTTCACAGGAAGCACCCCTGGGCAGAGGGGACACGATATTCTCCTTTTGTCCGCCCTCCCCCCACCTTTGTAATTCCCACGGTAAACATCGGCAGGCTCCGGCCACCTGCGGCTTTTGTAATGTATGTCTGGCCTGCCGCTTTTCTATTGGCCTGCCCTCTGTATCTGAGTGATATATTCTGTGTCCTGTGAGTAAAGTGTTGTCAGACTGGAAATACATGGAGAAGCAGTGATCTTTTATATGCGCCCATGTAACCAAGGAATTCCGGCCAGCGTAATTCATTCAGACTCCAGCCAACGCAGAGCGGACCTCCGAAAACACGGGGTGGTACTGAAAGAGGTACCCCAGCTTGGTAGACCCCGTTACACTCACGTGAACTGAGGGTACGTACCCGAGAACACATTTGTGACATTCAGGCAGCTAATGAAGTGGAGGACATTTCCAATTTAAAAACTATTCCACGTCATTTCAGACTCTATCATAAATGTAATCCTAAAGATCTTCAAATTTGTGGAAAGATCGTGTGAGATGTGGCATTAGAGGGGGTGATACAAAACGCACCCTAGGACAACTAGAATGTCACTGGATAATAACATTGGGGACTATGAGTCCATCTGGCTTAAATGAGCAATTAAGTTTTGCGCCTTTTCTGTAGCTCATCTATCAATATCCCTTGTTCTTAGATTTTAATCCTGTGTGTTTTGTTTGTCTTTACTAGTTATTACTGCTCATATGGTTATTCCATCATTGTCTGATGTTTTGAAGCGTCTTCTATTTAATTCCGAAAATGAGGGCGAAATAAAAGGGAATTATTGAAGAAAAAAGAAAAGCAAAAAAGGAATGAAGATGACATCTGACATCGAGTGTTGTTCAGAAAAAATATTTGTTTATATTTCTGATAAATTGTCTCCTGTATTATTGCTAATATATTCTTGATACAGCCTTTTCACTTTTTGTTTTTTTAGTCTGGTATTTTTTGCACATTATGTAATTTGAATATTGTATTTCATTGATATATGTATATATTTTTAATGTCTTTTTGTATAATTTTGCACCTATTACCTTTATTGGTATCATATAATAATAATAATAATAATAATTTGTCACATTTTTCTTGCTGTATTACCTTTTCCCTTAGTTTTGCCCACATCTAAGATGGCTGATTGCAGCGTGTGCGCATGCCTAGTGTGGCGGCTACCGTGGTGTTTTTCCTCCTGGCTGCTGTTAGTGACGTGGGGGACAATGACGTCATGAGGGAGTTCCCTCCTCCCCGGGTCATGTGAGCGGCAGGAGTCAATGCATTAGATGGGTCGATTACGGGGTACGCATGCGCCGATCATAGTGCTGACCATAAATGTTAAATCCACTATAAGGGATTCCCTTTCCCTCTCCCCCTCCTCCCGGGTCATGTGAGCGAGAGTAGTGAACATACCAGACAGGCTGATGATGCGGTATGTGTGCGCCGATCATGGCGCCGACTATAGATGTTGATCTCGTCATGAGGGATTTCCCTCCTCCCCTTAGTCACGTGAGCTGCAGGAGTTTAACACACTAGATGGGCCGATGACGTTATGCGCATGCGCCGATCATGGCGCTGATTACAAACAGCTGCACCCCAGTCATAAGAGACGCCAGTTGTCCACACACAGGCACAGCCCCCCGAAGAAGCCCACGCGAAACGTGCGTCAGGGCTGCTATAGGACACACACTGGCAGCTTTACTATGGGTAAGTCATGTATACATTTTTATGTAGGGGGCATTTATGCACACTTTATCGAAGTACAGTTTATCAAAGTACTGGCAGTTATAACATGGATGAAATGTGACACGCATCTCTATTCTCTTCACACAGGTAACCACCTCTTTCAATCTCTGCTCTGAATCAACTCCTCCATTCAATTCCTATGTAACTGAAACATTCAGCGGAACAAATTATGGAAATCAGGTGAGTCCTGAAACAAAATCCATCCACTCCAAATCCTTCTAAACTTATCGTTTGTACCATTGCAGTCTGCAGACAGCTCCTCCATTCTACACAGATTGACCATTTCCTTATACCAGTCTAATATGTCAGTGGGGTTTGTACGTTTCCAAAACCGCGGGATTACCATTCGTGCTGCTGTTAGACAAAACAGAAGAATATCTCTCTTTTAAGTCCCTATTGAAGAAGGTAAAATTGACAGAAGAGCTATTTGAGGGGACCTTGCTACACGGTTTCCCGTGATTCGTTGATAATTGTCGAAAACCTTCTCCCAGAATGGTTTGATCTTAGAGCATTCCCACCAAATGTGAATCATAGAGCCCACCTCCCTCTCGCATCTCCAACAAACCCCTGAAACTGCTGGATATATTGCATGTAGGTTACAAGGGTAATGATACCATCTCATAAGTATTTTATAGTTCTTCTCTTGTGCAATCCCAGCACTAGCAAGTTTATGAGTGAAGAGAAACCCCCTTTCCCATTCCTCAGGAGACAAGCTTATCCCCAAGTCTCTCTCCCACGCCTGCTGAAATGTTAACTTCTCCGCTTCACCCTCTCTGCTTAATCCCCCATAAATCACAGATATAGCATGTGGAGGCTTATTTTCCTCTACGAACAATTTCTCAAAAAAGGTGAAGTTTGAAATCGAAATTTTATCAAAATTATGTGTTACTAGGAAGGATTGTAATTGCAAGTATTCAAACCACCTAATTTTCTCATTTGGAAACTGAGCCTGTATAGAGACAAAAGAAGGCAATTCCCCATTTTCTAGCACCTGAAACAATCGGGTATCCTCCAGTGCCCTCCGACCGAGAAAAGATCCGCGCAAGTATCCAGGGAGATAGGATGGATTGAAAAACAATGATGTAAGTGGGCTAATATTCCTATCTGGGAACCCCTTCTTTCTCAGAGTGTGCCATATTTTAAGTGTGTCTCTAGTTAAATTACAATTGACAATAGTCAATGACTCCCCAGAACACCACGGCAGATGTCTTAAAAGGACATCCAAACCCTCCTGCTCCACCCCCACCCATTGTTTATCATCAGCCCAAAAGTGCCAGTCTGGAATCCTAAGTAATGTAGTAGCCTGAAAATACCTCTTAAAATTGGAAAAACCAGCACCACCTATAGATTTAGGTCGAGAAAGGGTCTGTATGCTTATGCGAGGTTTGAGTTTGCCCCATATGAATTTGGTTAAAGCTGATCGTAATTTACAGAAGAAACTATGAGGGGGGAAATCGGTATAGTTAGGAATATGTATAAGAAACGGGGTAAAACGTCCATTTTGATAGCATTCATCCTTCCAAACCAGGATAGTTTAAATTTACTATAATTCGCCAGGTCTCTGTATGTTCTGCGTAATAAAGCTTGATAGTTAAGCTCGAACAATTTATTAGGATCAGAAGGGACCACGACCCCTAGATATTTCAATGACTCTCCTTGCCATTTAAATGGAAATTTATTCATGATTTGAAGGACCTCATTCTGAGAAAATGATATATTTAAGGCTTCTGATTTGGAATAATTGACTTTAAAATTACTAAGTGATCCGAACCTATCAAATTCTTTTAAAATCATTGGAAACGATATTTATGGTTGTGAGATATAAAGGAGTAAATCATCTGCATACAGAGCTGTTTTATAAGAGTTAGGTCCTATCGTGTATCCATGAATATTGATATTATTTCTGATAGCGTTGGCTAGGTGTTCCATTACCACTACGTAAAGTAATGGAGAAAGTGGGCAGCCCTGTCTGGTTCCATTGTTGATCTTAAATGGGCTGGATAATGAACCATTTATTCTAACCCGCGCTGTTGGACCATTATATAAGGCTAAGATTTTCTGTAGAAAGTGAGGACCTAGACCTATCTGTCTCAAGGCTTCCTCCATAAACCCCCAATGGACTCTATCGAAAGCCTTCTCTGCATCTACAGATAAAAGACCTAGTGGTGTGGAGCTAGTTTTTGCCTTGGAAATGATAAGTAATGTCTTAATAGTATTATCCCGGGCTTCTCGTCCTTTGACGAATCCCACCTGATCATTATTGACCAGGGAAGGAAGTAAAGGGGCTAGCCTCTCAGCTAAGATTTTTGAAAATAATTTAATGTCCATGTTTAAGAGAGGAATCGGCCTAAAGTTGGCAACTATTGAAGGGTCTTTACCCGGCTTAGGGAGCACACTGATGTGTGCTTCTAGAGACTGGGGAACAAATCCAGTACTTTCATCAATAGCATTGAAAGTTTTTGCCATTATTGGAGAGAGTTGTTCCCTAAAGTTTTTATAAAACGCCGGTGTGAATCCGTCTGGACCAGGGCATTTACCCGACGGAGAGGACCGTATTGCCAAATCGATCTCCTCTATTGAAATCTCCTCCTCTAAACCTTTCAGAGCTGAACTACTGAACACAGGTAGGGATGTTTCCTGAATGTATTCTTTTATCTTATAGGAGAGGTCTAATGGGGGCATAGCTGCGAATTGGTTCTTAATGTTGTATAAATTCTCATAGTAAGACTGAAAGAGATCCACAATTTCTTTTGGGTTGTGTGTATCCCTGCCATTTTGTTTTTTAACAAACGGAATAAATGTAGCTGACTCACGTGGATGGAGCAGTCTGGATAATGGTCTCCCGCACTTGTCCGATAGGTCATAGAAAAAACGTTTAGATTTTTCCATGTATTGAAAATATTTTTTATTTAACGTTTCTCTTAATTCATTTCTTTTTTTTTTGTCGTCAGCAAGCGTGGAAGCAGATAGTTTGTGTGAAATTTCAAGGGAATGAATTTGCTGTAATAATTCATCCACTTTCTGAGCTCTCTCTCTCTTTAACCTAGAACCATGCTTTATAAGAATCCCTCTCATAACGCATTTCAAAGTCTCCCATTGCAAGGGAGCTGAAGTTTGGTCAGAGGCATGTATTTGGATAAAGGAGTCAATAGACTCTTTCAGCTCTGAAGCACATAAAGTATCCTTGATAAGGTTATCATTCAATCTCCAAGTCCAAGAACGTTGGACCAGAGATGGCAGAGATAAGGACAGAAAAATCGGAGCTTGGTCCGACCACAGAATGTCTCCGATTGTGGCCTTGGGTTGCCAGGACAAAGCATGGTGGCTCAAGAGAAAGAGGTCGATGCGGCTATAAGAATTATGTATATGAGAATAATATGTGTAATCCTTCCCCTGAGGATTCATTATCCGCCAAACATCGGTCAGTCGGAGGACATGGAGAACCCCTTTAAGAGAACGCAGCTGTCTCACCGAAACAGTTTCCCTCCCAGAAGAGTCTACCTTCGGGTTCATTGTAAAATTGAAATCTCCACCTGAGATCAGTGTACCTTCTGCGAAGGATCTATATTTTTGTAAGCCCGCAGCATTGTTATGTCCCCCCCCCATTCAAAGTTAACGAGGGGAAAAAAAATGCAATTAAAACCGTTTTTCCTGACGACGCTGTTTGCTTCTTGTTTTTGCAGCGAATAGAAAGTGTGCACATACCTCAAAGAGCGCGACAGTGTTATTGTTGATTGATGGAGGTCTGATCTGGGACTGTGTCGGCAGCTCCCTGTCCTCTCCTCTGGGGGTCTGTATGTAGGGGAGAGAGGACAAAAGCTAAAGGCCCCGTCTCACTAAGCAATCTCGGTAGCGAGATCGCTGCTGAGTCACAACTTTTGACAGTGACTTTCTCCTCTCTCTGCCATTGAAAACATCTGAACGGTCATCAGGGTCCTTAGATCGGAGACCCCTCTCCTATCTATATTTCCCACCCAACCACTGTCTCCGCAACAGATCCCTTAGAAAACAAAAGGATTGGTTGCTGAAATGTAGCTGGCAATGATCTTCTCTCCCCCAACTTTGTCTGTGGAGTTTTGGGGGGTCCTGTTGGAAGATAATATGGACAATCTATGTATCATAGGAATCACTGAACTCTATATTGAGTTTTTGAGAGCTGAAACCAGATACAAGACTGTGTACCTGAGAAGGCCTATGTCCTTGTGTGTTGTCCTTTTGTTTTAGACATAAGATAAAAGTGCATCTGCATACGAAATGAATACTGGCCCTCCAACATAATAGAAGATAAGACACCATAACAAACTATTTAATTCAAAGAATGACAGAGGGCAAAGAGATACTTTCAGCACACTGTTGGGAGGATTAGGAACAGGTATGGGTGTCATTAATGAAGCTGATATCAGTAGTTTAAGGACAAAACTTATAGACATAGCAACTAGCAACCAATAGCAAGAAAGGTTTTGAAGTACAAAGGAAAATCAATGATGTAATTAAAAATTTGCAACAAGATCATGTAAACACTTATATCGGAGTAGCAAAGATTTCAACCAACATTTTAAAGAATTAATGGAAGATACGCTGGCAAGAGGTAGGAATATGTCTTGGGCTCTAGTCTGTACACAAGGACAAATGGAATTATCAACTAACATCAAGCTAGAAGTACAAGCTATTTATGATGGACAATGGCCAAGAGCTTGTTTCTTTCTCCTAAATACCGCCAATGTATCTATAACAACACAACATTGTTATGTAATGGCATCTGTAGCTAGGGGAGCATGGTGCACTCTTAGTGGAGTTACAAAAATTAAGACAACTAACTGGGATTATGGAATTCCTACTATTCCTACTATTGCTAATCTGTCAATTGATCTGAAATACTACACTCCAGTTAATTTGCAAGCCTTAAGCCTAGGAATGGGAAAAGAACTTGGAGAATGGTTGGTTAAATTTAATAGGGATGAATATTTATTGATGAAGCTTAATCAAGAAAAGGCAAATGCCACAATTCTATTACATCATGACCAAAATGAACTAAAGGAAGTTACCCATCTGTTAGAAAATAATGCTAAGGGATACAGTGGGAGGTAATATTTGGTCATTCAAATGCAGCAAATGGCATACTGAATTATTTAATCCACCCGATTGTTATATTGCTTATTGTTTCTGTAATTTTAATCCTTTTACAAGTCTATATGTGCTGTGTTACCCGGGGTACCTATATAGGAAGATTCAGAGCTTAACTGTGAAAGGACAAGCCAATGTCAAAATTGCATCATGTGACACAGATGTACAAATGCCCATTGAATTAAATGAAATTGTAATATGTGAGAACTGTGGCAGAAGAGGGCACAGTAAAAAAGGTTGTTTGATTCCAAAACGAAACCTATAGGTAATTCCTAGTAAGAAATTTGTATCCTATCACAAATTATAAAATTGTTTTCTATATGATTTTTGTGTGATGTAATTATATGTATAATATGATGTATTTTTTTTTCCATGCCTCCTTCAATGTCCTAATAGAAATCAAGCTATAGCAAAGTTATTTTTTTTTCTTCCTTGGAGTGAATGTTGGCAACTAATGAGTGAGTGTATCAAGACTCCTTGCCCTAAGAAGAATCAACTACAGTGGTGAAGAGGATTCTGGATTTGTGGCCTCCTAACAGTTGTGTGTCATTCAGACACAAAGGGGGGTATGTTGGAAGATAACATGGACAATCTATGTATCATAGGAATCACCGAACTCTATATTGAGTGTTTGAGAGCTGAAACCAGATACAAGACTGTGTACCTGAGAAGGCACACAGGGGGTTCTTGTGTGTTGTCCTTTTGTTTTAGACATAGGATAAAAGTGCATCTGCATACGAAATGAATACTGGCCCTCCAACATAATAGAAGATATAGGTGCACACTGTGGAGGTCTTGAATGAATAGCCTCTATCCTGTTTGCGATCTATGGTACCTACATACGTACACAGCTCCTGTGGGTTTCCATTACGAACCAGTGTTCCTGAGATAGACATCCTGTGTCCGGCCTATGGATATGTATATTGATACACAATGTCTGTGGTGTTTGGAGGATAAACTATTGTTCTTCAGATGGACATCTAGTCTTGGCCTAACTGAATACCCTCAGGCCTTTTGACACCAGGACTTTATCCTAAATACAAGGACGCCATCTACAGGAAAATGATGAATACTGCAGCCAATGACAGTGTTCCTATTACTGGAAGATGATTGGATATTTGCCACAGAAGATACCGGAAGAAGGGTGGAGTCATGGGTTGTATGTGGGTGTGAATGTGAATTCTGGGTATAAATGGAGGAAGAATCAAGGCAATTTCTCTCTCTCATTATTGCCATGAAGAACTATTGCTAAGTATACTTGTATTACATAGATATTTGTATTGGTATTTATCTAATTCTAGGACATTGAAGAAAGGTTTTATTGTTATATTATTGTTTGAATTGTCTTATTACTATCTTATTTTACTTGTCATTAAATATCTTTGTCATTCTCCCAAACTTGAGTTATTGATTATATAGGAAATATTCAGGAAGGGAAACCACCTCCAACAGGTCCCCATACACATCAGACTGTCAACCGATAGGGTCTTCCCTAAAATGTAGGGAGTAGAAGTGCTGCATTCCTCATATATTGGTGTAGACGGTGATCTGGATGGATACTTCATTGGATATTTTCTTCCCTAGATAAGTGGTGCCTCTGTCTACGTATCTACATGTACAATATGTATGAAGGAGAAGACATTGGGTGGAAATGTGTCACCAGTATTTCCCCTGCGCCATATTTGCAACTTTTTTTTTTAATTTTTCCGCTGCTCACAACTTTTCTTAAAAAAAAGTGGAACAGGGCAACTCCGGTTCAGGAATTTGCTATAAATTACCCCAGAAATTGGTGTAAATTATAGTGCAAATCTAGGCCAGCTCAAGACTTGGGATCTCCATGCTGAAAATGGAAATCTTTAAAGGGCTGCTCCGGGCAGTAGGGATGCACTGTTACGTGTAGTGCATTTGTCTAGGTGTCACACTCTGCGCCCTGTGGCGTTACACGGAGCCATTTTTGTGTTTTTCTGTGATACATAGACCGTACCTTTCCGGGCTCATTCAGGCTCTCTTGCAGGGCTCCCAGCAGCTGGCTATCTAGCACGTCCAGGCCAATGGTCGCTCCTCTCGGATCTTCTTCTTGGGCTTCGCCTTGCTGTGACAGGACCACTTCTACTTCGCGGTGGTGAGTTTGCTGTGCACAGGTCACTTCTGGTGACATTATGACTTCTGGATCTCGGCATTGTCCCTCGTCTCCTCCCCTCCTTTCTATTCCATGGAAAACCAGTAGCTCTGACTGGGAGATACCAGACTGTAACTGGGAGGTGATTTCTGGAATAATGGGAGTATTGGATAAACCGTGCAGATCTGGGGTTGCATTAAAGGGCGGAGATTTCTGGGAAACTTGTGAATTTGGGTCTTGTTGGTGGGCTGAGATGTTTTGGTTCATACAAGTGTCGGAGGCCTCCTCTGACTCACAGCCATTACTTATCATACGCCTCCCATCCATGAACACGAGGGAGCGATGGTCTGCAGTAACATCTATGGTCTCTGTAATACTGGTGGCCGTCACATCTGTGTCATTAGGACCCTGGACGCTGCTTGCAGTCTTCTCCGTGGCCGTGGGGCTGAGGTTACCTGTGGCCCCAGCACGGACTGGTCCTATGTAGTCAGTGGAGGTCATCTCCACTATTACGTTTCCATCATCATGGTGCTCCCCCTGGTGGCAGCCTGAGGTTGGGAGTACTATAGAGATCGACACTTCAGGATCAGTTGCATTTAGTTGTCTGTCAGCGAGACCCTAAAATAAATGAATAAATTCATTAAAAACCTGAAAGTACTAAATATTATAGGACAGCATGTAATATAACCAGACAGTGCAGGAGGTGACATCGCTGACAGCTTCAGGCTGGACACATTGGGGTCCCTTCTTCTGCTCTATCCTACGCCGGTACTGCTAGTGCAGGCAGAAGCTATACAGCAGGGTATACACACGTGGTCAAAATTGTTGGTTCCCTTTGTTTAATGACAGAAAAACCCACAATGGTCACAGAAATAACTTGAATCTGATAAAAGTAATAACAAATCAAAAATCTATGAAAATGAAGTGAAAGTCAGACATTGCTTTTCAGCCATGCTTCCACAGAATTTAAAAAAATTAAAACTCATGAAATAGGCCTGGACAGAAATGATGGTTCCCTTAAAGAGAATCTGTCACCCACATTTAGTGATATCATATAAAGATATCACCCAATTGTGCGTCCCATAAGGATTCTATTAGGATTTTTTATTCCCCGACCCCGCACCTTTGAGGCATATTTTTTTTATCTTGTTGGGGATGTATGCAAATTGCCGCGGTCCGATGGGCATGGCTTTGTCGCCTCCCCTCCTCGGCTTGCTGCACTTAATCTTCATCTGTGAATATAATGTTGGTTTCCGCATTGTAAAGGCCTCCGGAGCCTGCGCAGTATGCTTTGCCCAACTGTGGGCGGAGCATATAATCGCTACTGCGCATGTATTTTCCAGAGCGATCTATGCCCTGGAAGTGTGTCCTGTAAAGCATACTGCGCAGGCGCTGGAGGCCTTTACAATGCACAAACGTGGAAACCAACGTTATCTGTGATATTCACAGATGAAGATTACGTGCAGCAAGTCAAGGAGGGGAGGGGGGGAGGCGACAAAGCCACGCCCATCAGACCGAACCGCGACGATTTGCATACATCCCCAAGATAAAAAAGGTATTTATGCCTCAAAGGTGCGGGGTCGGGGGGAATAAAAAGCCCTAATAGAATCCTTATGTGACGCACAATTGGTGATATCTTTACATGATATCACTAAATATGGGTGACAGATTCCCTTTAACTTAATATTTTGTTGCACAACCTTTTGAGGCAATCACTGCGATCAAATGATTCCTGTAACTGTCAATGAGACTTCTGCTCCTCTCAACAGGTATTTTGGCCCATTCCTCAAGAGCAAACTGCTCCAGTTGTCTCATGTTTGAAGGTTGCCTTTTCCACACAGCATGTTTCAGCTCTTTCCAAAGATGCTCAATAGGATTTATGTCAGGGCTCATAGAAGGCCACTTCAGAATAGTCCAATGTCTTACTCTTAGCCATTCTTGGGCGTTTTTAGCTGTGTGTCTTGGGTCATTATCCTGTTGCAAGACCCATGACCTGCGACTGAGACCAAGCTTTCTCACACTGGGCAGCACATTCCTCTCTAGAATCCCTTGATAGTCTTGAGATTTCATTGTACCCTGCACAGATTCTAGACACCCTGTGCCAGATGCAGCAAAGCAGCCCCAGAGCATAACAGGGCCTCCTCCATGTCTCACAGTAGGGACAGTGTTCTTTTCTTGATATGCTTCATTTTTCCGTCTGTGAACATAGAGCTGATTTGTATTGCCAAAAAGTTCCATTTTTTGTCTCATCTGTCCATAGGACATTCTCCCAGAAGCTTTGTGGCTTGTCAACATGTAGTTTGGCAAATTCCAGTCTAGCTTTTTTATGATTTTTTTTCAACAATGGTGTCCTCCTTGGTCGTCTCCCATGAAGTCCACTTTGGCTCATACAACGACGTATGGTGCGATCTGACACTGATGTTCCTTGAGCTTTAAGTTCATCTTTAATCTGTTTAGAAGTTTTTCTGGGCTCTTTTGTTACCATTCGTATTATCCGTCTCTTTGATTAGTCAACAATTTTCCTCCTGCGGCCACGTCCAGGGAGGTTGTCTACAGTCCCATGGAGCTTACATTTCTGAATAATATGTGTGTCACTGTAGTCACAGGAACATCAAGCTGCTTGGAGATGGTCTTATAACTTTTACCTGTAACATGTTTGTGTATAATTTTCTTTCTAATTTCCAGAGACAACTCTTTCCTTCGCTTCCTCTGGTCCATGTTGAGTGTGATACACACCATGTCACCAAACAGCACAGTGAGTATCTGTAGCCTCTATACAGGCCACTCACTGATTCCAAGATTGTAGACACCTGTGATGCTAATTAGTGGACACACCGCGATGTAACACGTCACTTTTGTTGCATTATTTTCAGGAGTACCATCATTTCTGTCCAGGCCTATTTCATGACTGTTATTTTTTAAGAATTCTGTGGAAGCATGGCTGAAAAGCAATGTCTGACTTTCATTTGCTCATTTTCATAGATTTTTGATTTATTATTACTTTTGTCAGATTCAAGTTATTTCTGTGACCAGTGTGGGATTTACGAGGGGTACCAACAATTTTGACCACGTGTGTACACTGTGCCCTTGACCTTAGTACATACATATAAGATATTGGGATACTTTCCGGGCATATTCCAGTCTCTTCCCCATTCTGCTGAGGGCCTTCCAGCTTTCTGTCGTGATCTCCTCTGCCATCATCTTCTTTCTCGCAGATCTCCGCAGGCTGAGAAGAGGTTGGTCCTGGAAGCATGGCGCAGCTTTTCGATGTGTTCCTCGATGCTGAGACGGTATCTGAAGAGCAGAAATACAGAAATGACCAGGGAGAGTCAGCACTTATATATGGATTAATGGGTCGACTAAAGGGAACACAACTAAAGGGGAACTCCACTTTTACATTGCCTAGTTTACCACCTTCCACCCTATGATGCTTATATCTGTCATGGAGCAGTTGTGAATGAATGGCGTCGGCGCTGTAGCTGATCCCTGAGTGCCAGCTGCGTTATACAGCCAGCAATGGCCGGGCAAGGTCCAACTGCTGCTGTTTAACCCCTTAAATATCACTACCAATCTTTTGACAGTGGTGCGATCTTTCAAGAGTGGCCATTTGGGCACCAACAGGCTTCCTGATCACGGGTCCCCATTAGCTATGATGGCAGCCAGGGGTTTGCTGAAGCCCCCTCACAGCACAATCTTCATGCGATTGCTTTGGCGACTTTCTTAAAACGTCATGTAGCTCCGTCCGGGGATACTGTGGCGGAGTTTCCGTTACAGTGGGTCAGGCCCGTTTCTGAACGTCCTCGGAAGCCATCTTTTTACACAATATTGGGATGAGATGCTGATATTTGTCCCCATGACACCTCAGCAGCTGCCGTACATAGCCGGCGGGGGAAGGGGTAGTAGCGGACGGCACACAGCGCGGCGCCTTCTGGCCTCACTTTTCTCCTTCCTTTTCCTCTTCATTGCTTCATAAACCTACGAAAAGAAAACCTCAGCAGTAAATCATCTGTCTGGATCCTCCCTCCTCTGCCCAAACACTATGACCGGGGGCAGCCGGTGGAGAGGCCAGATGCCCCCACCGCCAGATTGCCCACAGGTCACTGCATAAATACGTGAAAACTGCAGATCAATATCCGTATTCTCTGCAGAGATGCAATCAGTCACAGGCCCAAAGCCTGAGGCTGCACTACTGAGAAACCAATGGCGGCCACGCTCTAGAGCAGCCCCAGACACGTGACTTGGGGGCACAAAAGTAACGCAGCTCTGCACTAACCGTGGCCCCCTGGTCAGCAGAGAGGGGCCACCGAGAAAGTGATGACTGGCGAGGCTGGTGCACAAAGCTGACCTCCCTATAACACTGTGTATATGGCTGTATATGTGTCAGTGGTTGGACAGACAGCTGAGCGCATTCACACCGGGGGCGCCCCCGCAGAGCCGCGCCTCACTGCTAGTCTGAACGGGCGGATACAAAGAGCCGGCTCTGCCGTGAGAACAAGCCGAGGTTTATTATCCTGGTGCCTTACTGAAGCGAGACTGACTGTGACTCATCTGGGAGGAGCAGTCAGGAGGAGTCGGTGCTGCACAGAGGCCACACTGCCCACAGGCACCGCCCACCTCTCTACCCGCAGCTCTTCCCGCCTTGGCCGACAAACCATCACGTGACGTGTTAAGCTTAGGAAGCCGAAGGGCACCTCGGGAGTTGTAGTTGTGCTGCAGTCACGTGACGCCGGACGCGGAAGTAGTGTTCGGTAAATTCGTACTTGATTGATTTCACCGTGCTAAAGAGGATGAGCGGCTGGAGAGAGGCACGGGGAGAAGGAAAAGGGAAGACGGCGGCGCCGCTACACAAAGGGGTGAGGGGATCAGTATGGAAGGCGTACTGCGTATATACACAGGCACCTACCTGTCATTACCGTATATACACACACGGGCACCTACCTGTCATTACCGTATATACGCACACGGGCACCTACCTGTCATTACCGTATATACACACACGGGCACCTACCTGTCATTACCGTATATACGCACACGGGCACCTACCTGTCATTACCGTATATACACACACGGGCACCTACCTGTCATTACCGTATATACGCACACGGGCACCTACCTGTCATTACCGTATATACGCACACGGGCACCTACCTGTCATTACCGTATATACGCACACGGGCACCTACCTGTCATTACCGTATATACGCACACGGGCATCTACCTGTCATTACCGTATATACTGTACGGGCACCTACCTGTCATTACCGTTTATATACGCACACGGGCACCTACCTGTCATTACCGTATATACGCACACGGGCACCTACCTGTCATTACCGTATATACACACACGGGCACCTACCTGTCATTACCGTATATACGCACACGGGCACCTACCTGTCATTACCGTATATACGCACACGGGCACCTACCTGTCATTACCGTATATACGCACACAGGCACCTACCTGTCATTACCGTATATACTGTACGGGCACCTACCTGTCATTACCGTTTATATACGCACACGGGCACCTACCTGTCATTACCGTATATACGCACACGGGCACCTACCTGTCATTACCGTATATACACACACGGGCACCTACCTGTCATTACCGTATATACGCACACGGGCACCTACCTGTCATTACCGTATATACACACACGGGCACCTACCTGTCATTACCGTAAATACACACACGGGCACCTACCTGTCATTACCGTATATACGCACACGGGCACCTACCTGTCATTACCGTATATACACACACGGGCACCTACCTGTCATTACCGTATATACGCACACGGGCACCTACCTGTCATTACCGTATATACGCACACGGGCACCTACCTGTCATTACCGTATATACACACACGGGCACCTACCTGTCATTACCGTATATACACACACGGGCACCTACCTGTCATTACCGTTTATATACGCACACGGGCACCTACCTGTCATTACCGTATATACGCACACGGGCACCTACCTGTCATTACCGTATATACTCACACGGGCACCTACCTGTCATTACCGTTTATATACGCACACGGGCACCTACCTGTCATTACCGTTTATATACGCACACGGGCACCTACCTGTCATTACCATATATACTGTACGGGCACCTACCTGTCATTACCGTTTATATACGCACACGGGCACCTACCTGTCATTACCGTATATACACACACGGGCACCTACCTGTCATTACCGTATATACACACACGGGCACCTACCTGTCATTACCGTATATACACACACGGGCACCTACCTGTCATTACCGTATATACACGGGCACCTACCTGTCATTACCGTATATACGCACACGGGCACCTACCTGTCATTACCGTATATACGCACACGGGCACCTACCTGTCATTACCGTATATACACACACGGGCACCTACCTGTCATTACCGTTTATATACGCACACGGGCACCTACCTGTCATTACCGTATATACACACACGGGCACCTACCTGTCATTACCGTATATACACAGGCACCTACCTGTCATTACCGTATATACACACACGGGCACCTACCTGTCATTACCGTATATACACACACGGGCACCTACCTGTCATTACCGTATATACACAGGCACCTACCTGTCATTACCGTATATACGCACACGGGCACCTACCTGTCATTACCGTATATACACGGGCACCTACCTGTCATTACCGTATATACACGGGCACCTACCTGTCATTACCGTATATACACACACGGGCACCTACCTGTCATTACCGTATATACACACACGGGCACCTACCTGTCATTACCGTATATACACGGGCACCTACCTGTCATTACCGTATATACGCACACGGGCACCTACCTGTCATTACCGTATATACGCACACTGGCACCTACCTGTCATTACCGTATATACGCACACGGGCACCTACCTGTCATTACCGTTTATATACGCACACGGACACCTACCTGTCATTACCGTATATACTGTACGGGCACCTACCTGTCATTACCGTATATACACACACGGGCACCTACCTGTCATTACCGCATATACACACACGGGCACCTACCTGTCATTACCGTATATACTGTACGGGCACCTACCTGTCATTACCGTTTATATACGCACACGGGCACCTACCTGTCATTACCGTATATACTGTACGGGCACCTACCTGTCATTACCGTATATACACACACGGGCACCTACCTGTCATTACCGTATATACACACACGGGCACCTACCTGTCATTACCGTATATACGCACACAGGCACCTACCTGTCATTACCGTATATACGCACACAGGCACCTACCTGTCATTACCGTATATACACACACGGGCACCTACCTGTCATTACCGTATATACGCACACAGGCACCTATCTGTCATTACCGTATATACTGTACGGGCACCTACCTGTCATTACCGTATATACACACACGGGCACCTACCTGTCATTACCGTATATACACACACGGGCACCTACCTGTCATTACCGTATATACACACACAGGCACCTATCTGTCATTACCGTATATACTGTACGGGCACCTACCTGTCATTACCGTATATACACACACGGGCACCTACCTGTCATTACCGTATACACACACACGGGCACCTATCTGTCATTACCGTATATACTGTACGGGCACCTACCTGTCATTACCGTATATACACACACGGGCACCTACCTGTCATTACCGTATATACAGACACGGGCACCTACCTGTCATTACCGTATATACACACACGGGCACCTACCTGTCATTACCGTATATACGCACACGGGCACCTATCTGTCATTACCGTATATACTGTACGGGCACCTATCTGTCATTACCGTATATACTGTACGGGCACCTACCTGTCATTACCGTATATACACACACGGGCACCTACCTGTCATTACCGTATATACGCACACGGGCACCTACCTGTCATTACCGTATATACGCACACGGGCACCTACCTGTCATTACCGTGTATACACACACGGGCACCTACCTGTCATTACCGTATATACACACACGGGCACCTACCTGTCATTACCGTATATACACACACGGGCACCTACCTGTCATTACCGTATATACGCACACGGGCACCTATCTGTCATTACCGTATATACTGTACGGGCACCTACCTGTCATTACCGTATATACGCACACGGGCACCTACCTGTCATTACCGTATATACACACACGGGCACCTACCTGTCATTACCGTATATACTGTACGGGCACCTACCTGTCATTACCGTATATACGCACACGGGCACCTACCTGTCATTACCGTATATACGCACACGGGCACCTACCTGTCATTACCGTATATACGCACACGGGCACCTATCTGTCATTACCGTATATACTGTACGGGCACCTACCTGTCATTACCGTATATACGCACACGGGCACCTACCTGTCATTACCGTATATACGCACACGGGCACCTACCTGTCATTACCGTATATACGCACACGGGCACCTACCTGTCATTACCGTATATACTGTACGGGCACCTACCTGTCATTACCGTATATACGCACACGGGCACCTACCTGTCATTACCGTATATACGCACACGGGCACCTACCTGTCATTACCGTATATACTGTACGGGCACCTACCTGTCATTACCGTATATACGCACACGGGCACCTACCTGTCATTACCGTATATACGCACACGGGCACCTACCTGTCATTACCGTATATACGCACACGGGCACCTATCTGTCATTACCGTATATACTGTACGGGCACCTACCTGTCATTACCGTATATACGCACACGGGCACCTACCTGTCATTACCGTATATACGCACACGGGCACCTACCTGTCATTACCGTATATACGCACACGGGCACCTACCTGTCATTACCGTATATACTGTACGGGCACCTACCTGTCAGTGCTGTGTTTTCCCTCACGTCCTGTATCATGTGATATCACCGTTCTTGCCCTTCGCTGTGTCTGCTCCCTCAGGCCCCGTTCCTCCTCGGTTTTCCAGATGCTGGAGACTCAGATGATGACGGAAGTCTGGAAGCCGAGCTTATGGCCATCACTGGGGCGAACAAAGCTGCACGGAAGGAGAAGTCCAAAGGAAAAAGTGAGTAATGGGCGATTTCCTGCACATGTCCTATGATAGTTCTGTTCGTCCAGCGGCAACACATTGGGTCCAGGAGAACTTGGAGCGTTGGACTGTAACTCCCAACTTGTCGGGGAGTCACATGTATGTTCGGACCGTGCTCAGTAATCACAGACTGTCGTGTAACTTGTACAAGGATATGCTGTCCCCAGTTTTCATTAATGGTTTGCCCCCCCCTCCGTTCTCCCTCCAGCCCCCCTCCCTATGGAGCATATTGAGCGCATGGCCGCCCTCTGTATGCAGGATGTGGACGAGGACATTGATGACGACATGAATGACGATGAAGACTTGATGGTGAGTCCAGAGTCCTGGCCATACACATCAGAGAGCTGTCAGTCGAGCTCAGTGGAGAGGGGAGCGAGTACTCAGCCGGCAGCCCTCATGGAGGGCGTACAATGGGATTCATGTGCGGGGATTGTTACCTTCGCAGATCTGACCATCAGCTCTCTGTGTCATCGACAGGCAGAACTAAATGAGGTCCTGGGAGAGGAGGACGAAGAACCGAAAGTGACAACTCCCCCCTCACAGGTATAAATGTTCAGTGCTCGTGCCAACCCCAAAAATCCTGTTGCACCTAGTGCTAACTTGTGGTGGTCTTTTGTGTCCCCCTTAGGCTGCGCCTGCTTTAGCGGGCAGCATGGAGGGCACGGTGCTGGACCGTCTGTCCATGTACAAGGAAGCACTGAGTAATGCCAAGCAGGCCGGAGAAGGAAGCAAAGTCCGGAGATACGAGCGCGGCGTGAAGGTGCGCTGCCCTGCCGTTAGTGCCCCCTCGTACCCTCTGCCCGACATTCCCTCACCCTCTCTCTATCTACCAGACTCTGGAGGACATGCTGCGTACGGTCAAGAAGGGCGGCTCAGTGGCCACAGAAGATATCCCACCTCCGGTGGCAGTCGGCAAAAACCCCAGTGCTCCCGCAATCCAACCAAGTGTCGTCATCACGCCGGACCCCCCCGCTGTGAACGGAATACCAGCAAAGACCCCTCCGCCGGTGGCCATCAAACCTCAGAGCTTTCTGCAGCCTGTGACCATCGCTGCCCCCATCACCTCGTCTGCCCCAGCCACGCCAAGCCCAGGTAACCAGCGGAGAGTATGTCCCCATAGTACAGGGGCAACCTCACGATGGGCCGCGTGTAACGGGGTCACTCTATCCTCGCAGCATCGGATGAGAACAAGACACGAGTGATGGATCTGCAGAGAGAATATAAACTGGCGGCCATTCAAAGCAAGCAGCAGGGTGACACCGAGCAGGCCACCAAGTATTACCGCGTGGCCAAGGTAAGTACACCCGCCTCTGGGAAAGCTGGGTGCGCCCACTGTACCGAGTGTCACCCAGCTTTCCCGAAGTCTGTCCCTAATGGCAGCCATATTGCTTGTTGCCCAACTTTCATCCCCGTCCTCCTTCCTACAGTCTCTGGATCTCATGTTGTCTGCATTAGATTCTGGAAAGATGGTGGAGCTGGACAGTCTCCCCCCTCCACCAGGTGAGTCCCCATTATTAGTTAAAAAGGCATCCTTTTTTTCCCCCAAAACAGCGCCACACCCGTCTGCTGGTTGTGACCGGTATTGCACCTCCGATCCATTTAAGTGAATAGGACTAAGCTGCAATAGATAGGCATGGCGCTGGTATTGTAAGACTGCAGCCATATCACGGACAACCCGTTTAAGTATAATGGACGAGTGTTTCTATTCACTGACAGCTATCCCGTCATATTAGTCTATTGTGGGATTATATTTTCATTTGTATTTTTTCACCCCACAGTCCAGTTGGCCCCAAATAAAACGACAACACCTCAATCTCCAGTGAGCGCAGACCCTTCCCCGTCCTCTGGTGAGTTGTACGCCCCCTGCTGGATATACTGGTCACACTGACTGACGGATGCTGTCACATATCATCCGTGATGGCCAAGCTCCACCAGCCCACCAGGGACAATTTATACCTACGAGTTTAGATGTGAAGGTCCTTATGGACTGAGGAATGGCCGTTCTGTTCCAGGTTTGCCCCCTCCTCCTCGGGACACCTTGGAGGCCCTGCAGCAGAGGATGGACCGGTACCGCAGCGCTGCCGAGCAGGCAAAAGCCAAAGGAGACGACCGCAAGGCGCGGATGCACGAACGCATTGTGAAGGTGCATCGCGGGGGTCATGGCTGTCTATAAATCGGGGATAACGTTCTGCAACTTTCTCTGCATCTCCGTTCATCAGCATTTTTATATCAAGATCTCTGCTTGCTGGCGGTGAATGCAGCCATTGTTGTCTACCTGGATCCAATACTACTCCCTGGGCTGTGATAATTATTGGGGCTGGGCAGGTTTTCCAGGCCCTTTGTCTTCACTGACAGCAAGCAGAGATCTTGAAAATGGTTGAGACATTGAGCCACAAAGTGTATGAGTCCGATTTCTGCTCCTAAGAAGCTTTGTATTGTCTCTTGCCTCCCCACAGCAATACCAAGATGCCGTCCGGAGCTACAAGGCTGGGAAGCAAGTCAATCTGGCCGAGTTACCTGTGCCCCCAGGTCTGTAGGGGTCACCGCTGGCCAATCCCCCATATTTCTTATTTTTCCGTGTGCTTCTCACAATTTAGCCCCTGTTCACGTGTGACCAGCAGCATATTTGTGACTTCACAGCTTGTCCTCCATACTTTACCATTTTGCTCCCTGTTCTTTAGGCTTCCCACCAATACAAGGATCTGACGCCGTCCCCCAGGAGCAAAGTCTGGTCGGTGTGCTGGAAACGGCCATGAAGCTGGCCAATCAGCAGGACGGAGATGGCGATGACGACGATGATGATGATGACGAGGAGCAAAAGAAAGGGCCCGCTATAGCGCCAAAGGTTAACGTCATGTGCTTAAAGGGGTCCTTCTAGTGGTAGCAGCGGAGACCCCCTTTATGAAACGATAGATTATATAGACCCCACCATGACTCCGGGTTTCCTTACAGCCTGTCGCTCGCCCAGGACCTGGGTCTACTCTGCAGCCGGCTGCACCCAAACCGTCTCCCCCCAAGAGTCCCAAATTGTCCGGAAAAGGTGCGTTTCTAGTCCAGGACCCTGCCTGAAAATCCGGCACTTATCTGATCCATCAATGCTGGATTAAAGGTATTTTACTGAAATTTTTTTTTTCTTTCTTCTCTCCTCCACTCTCTGTTTTGGGTCTCGCTCCTCTTTTCGTAGCTCAGCAGCAGCTTCAGTTTTTAGAAGGAAGAAAGAAGCAGCTTCTGACGGCCGCCCTCCGCTCCAAGCAGCACAAAGACATGGAGGGGGCTAAAATGTACCTGCGACAATCCAAGGGCCTGGACCCCATGATCGAGGCTGCCCGGGGAGGCCTGCCGGTAGATATCACTAAGGTAAAGAGTTGGTGTGGTCAGAGTTCTGTCAACCGCCCCAACACACACATTGGAGCTGAGTTGTCACGGTTTTCTTCAGGTCCCTCCGGCTCCGGTAAACCAGGACGATTTCACCCTGGACCGGCAGAGTAAAGGGCGGAGCAGTGAGAAGTATGCCAAGCTGATGGAGCAGCTAAAGAAACAGCACGAGGTAGGACCACTGTATAGTGGGAGCGACCCACCTGCGGGCCGTCTGTGTGTCAGGAGCAGCAGAAAGGCCGCGGGGCTGTCTGTGTGTCAGCAGGGGCCTGCCCGCGGTTCAGGCCGCGTGCCAGGAGGGGGCTGCTCCCATGAGGCCTTCTGGACGTCTTGGAGATGATCTGACCAAGTCATCCACACATCACCATTTTTCCCATGTTGCACGGGCCGATCATTCACTGCCTTATGTCCCCTCCCTGACAGGCGCCATTGTCAGGTAGTCCGTGTTTGGCCGACTAATGCAGATTCTCTGGTTATCGATGATTTTCCTCCTTTCCTCTCAGATGTCAATGTCGTATTCTCAGCAGTTCACTCATCTGGGAAACATCACGGAGACGGCAAAGTGAGTACACCCCGATTTCTTACCCCTCATGTTCTCCGGATATCTCCCAGGGCCGTGCACTCCCTTTTGACTTACTCTCCCTGCTTCCTTCACACTTTATTTCCCCCCCCATTATAAACTCTTTATCTTCAGATACGAGAAGCTAGCGGAGGAGTGTATGAAGTACATAGAGACAGTGAAGCAGGCGCATTCTCGGGGGCTCCCGGTGCCGCACTGTCACTACGAGGAGCGGACCATCAGTGTCGTCAAGTGAGTAAGTCTATGCCGAGCAGTAATGTGTATGTATCCACTCCTGACTCGTGTCTGTCCCCCCGCAGGATATTTCCAGAACTGACCAATTCTGACCTGGTGTTATATGTGAATAAGGCCGTGAATTTACCCACAGGTGGGTCCTGTCGTCCTCCCATCTGTCCACTCTTCATCCATCTACGCTTTCAGCTGATAAGTGTTTTCTTACAGGGTCGTCGCCCAGTGACATGGACACTTACGTGCGCTTTGAGTTTGCTTATCCCAGTCTGGTAAGAGGAGCTGATCACACACAGATTCACCGCCTCATAAAGTAATAACCATCATCGGATACAAAACATCTCTACTCTCATCATTGCAGGAGGAAGCGCAGAGAGATAAAACCAGCGTCATCAAAGGGACCAACTCTCCAGGTGCGTTGGGGCGAGGGGCATATCGCGCTTATGTCACACGTCTGCGTCCCCCGACTCACTGGATCTTCTCTGTCTCCAGTCTATAAAGAGAAGTTCAACCTGCAGATAAATCGCAACCACCGTGGCCTGAAGAGGGCGATACAAGCGAAGGGGATCAAATTCGAAGTCATCCAGAAGGGGTAAATGAGGGGCGATAAGCTGCCAGGAGAGAGGGTTTTGCACTCTGTATTAATGCCATGCTGTGTATACAGGGGGCTATTTAAGAACGACCGTACTTTGGGAACGGCACATCTCAAATTGGAGACTTTAGAGAGCAACTGTGAGATCCGGGACATCCTGGAGGTAATTTACTTACATTATCTTCCTCCTCCTCCGCACTGCCCTATAGTTATTACGTCCTTCTTGGTGCCGCACTGGAAGCATTTCCTCCTCGGTACCGGCCTAGAGGTATTGCCGCCTCGTCCTCCTTGGTACCGCCCTGGAGGTATTGCCGCCTCGTCCTCCTCGGTACCGGCCTAGAGGTATTGCCGCCTCGTCCTCCTCGGTACCGCCCTGGAGGTATTGCCGCCTCGTCCTCCTCGGTACCGCCCTGGAGGTATTGCCGCTTCGTCCTCCTCGGTACCACCCTGGAGGTAGTGTCGCCTCCCTTTTGCTTTTTCCACCATTTAGACGTATAGATTTTTACTTGCTCGCCTCCATCCTATCACATTCCTTCTTTCTTCCAGGTGATGGAGGGCCGCAGACCCACTGGGGGAAAACTAGAGGTGTGCGTCCGAATACGTGAACCCTTCACGTCTCAGCAACTGAGCAGCAGCACGGAAAAGTGGCTGGTCATAGATCCCATCACCCTTCCTCCGGTACTTACGCTGATGTCTTACTCCCAATCACCCACCCATTGGCACCCAGCTTTCCTGGATTATTTGGAGGGGGACAGTAACACCTCTTGTATTTTACAGGCTTCAGTTTCAAAGCCCAAACAGCCAACCCCAATGAAATCTCCTTCCAGTAGGTGGGTGCAGTGGGCACGTGATTGGCATGACTAGTGATGTTTTACTCTCTGTACCCTACCTTTAACACCCCCGTCCTTGTATTTCAGCCCCCAGACCCTCCATTGTCTGAGTGTCTTGGCGTTTGAGAAGGAGAAGCTGGAGAAGAAGGCGAGTATAACTGCACCTCTCCCTACAGACCTCATTCTCATCCGTATCCTCTGATCCCAATCTTGTCTTCTCCCCCAGATTGTCGCCTACAGACAGCAGCACCGCACTCCTCCTGATGACCTCATAGCACTGCTTAATGATGTCACTCAGCGCAGCCAGCAACAGGTGCTGCAGCTCCGTCAGGGAGGACCTGCCATCCGCACCGGTGAGAACCACGGCAGTGGGGGGGCGAACCAGGCTCTCTCCGCTCCCTGAAGGTTGTGTATTCAGGCAACCGTACACCTACAAATGCCCCTTACACCTGCCGAAATTTGTGGCTTTGCCTCGGTTACTGTAGCATTACTCTACAGGGATCCTCAGACATCACGTCCTGCACCCCTCATAGCTTCACTACTGCTCAGAGAAGACCCTAATAAGTGACACCATGTCACAGGGCTCCCTTCGTAGGTCTCACATGTCATGAGACTTTATGGGGTTGCACCTGTCAGTCTTTTTGCATCACTTTGTATTTCTCGCTCCTTTCAGAATATGTACGGCAGCTAGAACGCTACTTGCAGTTTTACTCCGATTCTGCTCGGCGTCTCGGTCAAGAGGGCAACAGGGTAAGTGAGCGACTGTCCTGTGCATGGATGTGGGGTACAGATCGGGCTCGAGGCTCCTATGGAGGCAGCTAGGAGTTTATAGAACTTGTCCCTCAAGGACTCGAACTGAAGAGAAATAATGATATATTCCAGAACATGCGGAATGACAGAAGCAATCTCCCAAAGAAGGGGGTGAATGTGGCGCCATGTGTGTAGGTAGAGAGAATATACAGCCACGTGCTGCTCTAAAGATCGGCATCCCATCATGTCACCCATTTCTGTTCACTTTCATAGGAAGCGGCAAAAGAGGCTTTATACAAGAGGAACCTTGTAGGCAACGAGGTGGGTATTTGGCGGTCGCCGAGCAATGTTTGACAGTCGAGTAAAATGATTCTGAGGACCTTGGTTCAGTAGCCATGTTAGTACTTTGTGGCCACCGATGAGATCGCTGTGAGCCTCCTTTCACTCCCCGGCTCCTCTTCTGGTCAGTTGCCTGGGGCCATGTCATCTGTGCCTCCAACCATGTCCTACAAATGAGAAGAGGCGCCCGGGATTCCGGCGGGTCACATGGCTTTCGTCTGTTGGCCACGGACTACAGACATGGACTAGGGTCCTGCCTTAATAGTGATTTTTCTCTTCTTGTCCTCCTCAGCTGCAGAAAATGTCCAGATGAAGATTGTTGCGGATGTGGATGACTCACGCCCGTAAGGGGCTCTCTCGCCAGTAGGGGGCTCTCACTCCGGGAGCTTATCTTGCCCTTAAGGAGCTCTCTCTTTGGGGGCTCTCTTGTTCATAGGCTCTCACCCCATGAGGCTCCTGCAGATGTTTACATACCCCCCCTCCCCCACATACACTCCTATAGAAGTTGGGGACCAGTGCCTTATCCCTCCGAGCACACACTACGTTGGCCCGCCATCATCTTCGGTGACAATCAGACCTCTCCAGCACTTTCTTACCGCTCGGCTGCACTAGTGAGCGTGCAGGGTTGTGTGAGCGCGCGCATCGTTGTCATCCCCCCTAATACCACACTGCTGTGTCTGCCTGTACCAGACCCGTCCACACTACACGAGAACGGTGCGAGCGCTCATCCCCCACCTGTCTGTCAGCTTTTTATGTGTAAATTGATACGATACATGATCATGTAGCTGCTGCTAAGAATAGTAATAAAGACATAAAACCAATATGGCAGCCGTCATACGTCATCACCGCTCTGAATCTGTGGGCATCATTGTACCAATGCCATGTTTGTGCCCCCTCTGCCTCTGTCCTATCTTTTGTCCTAAGTCTGATCTTGCAGCTGAGCTCCATTTAATTTCTTTAGGTTGAGTTGCAATGCCAGATGTAGCCTAGGAAGGATGGTGGCGCTATTTCTAGATGAAATGAAAAAGTTGTGTTTTTTTTTTTACATTTCAATTCTTGAATAATAAAACCTTTTAGGGGTTTGATCACAGGTTATAGAAGATAACATTAGGTGCACAATTATCCTTTTTTATTTTGCTTTATGTCTTATGACTGTCTTTACGTCCTCTATAACTTACCCCACATCAAGTGCAGGATGAATGGCACGTTCATAAGCTACATCAGCGAAGTGCAGGAAGGTTCCCATCACACTTAGCGCATCGTATAGAGAACGTACGCGGCTATGACCTCAGAAGGCGGCCATTTATACGCGGTCATGTCCTCACAAGACAGCTATATCGCTGCCAGACCGGTATCTCCTAGTCTTTTACCAGGTGGCTGACTACACCGGCACCATAACCCTTCATATGGAGCCATGTATGCAAGGAGGAAGCGATACTCCCTAGTGCCACCTATGGGGGCTCTCCTGTCTAGAGTTTGTTTTTGTTTTTTTGGCATCTTGACCATTTTGTCGCTTGTCCCCTATATACTGCAGTCCTCCTCAGTATACAGTGAACCCAGCAGAGTGCTGTTCGCTTCACCTGAGAGTCCTGGGGGGACTGAGCTCTGCCCAGACACCACTGATCTTGCATTTCTCACTGGCCAGGCCTGGTATACCTCTATATATCCCAGGACTTACAGGTAGTACCCCTATAGCTGGCACTAGATAACATGGATTCTCTGGTTCTGGCGCCGTCACAATATCATCACTTTCTAATAATCGACTTTCTCTAGTCTCCGCCATATCGCTACTCTGCACAGTCCCATATACCGCACCAGTGAAGACCCCTGCACCGTGCCCAATACTGTTGTCATGAATACTATGCATTGTGCAGCTACTGTATATGCCACGATCGACTCATTAAGTAAATAAATTATATATAACACTGTGCATGGTCACATCAGCCGCCAGGAGGGTGGGAGAAGGTCCAGTATGGTGCCTGTAGACCACCATCAAGGTATTGCAAGAATAACAAAACAGCCCTACAAAAACCTGTATATTGCAGCGTCTGGATGGATACATAACCCCCTTATCCTCTAGGGATATTGCCCTCATCAGGATCAGATCACTACACCCTTCTGGGGGGGCGCGTCACATCTCAGCTGCGTCTTATATGGGGGGACGTGTCCTGACTCCAGCTCTACCATGTCTATTTGGGGAGATACATTTCGGCTCCAGCTCTGCCACGTCAATATGGTGAGATGCGTCCGGGCTCTAGCTCTGCTATATCTATATGGGGGGACGTGTCCCGGCTCCAGCTCTGCTCCATTTATATGGGGGGACGTCTCCTAGCTCTGCTATATCTATATGGGGGGATGCGTCCTGGCTCCTTCCTTTCCCTTTTGCAGCAGCCTCCTGCCACTGGTCGCTTCAGTTCATTTCGTCATCCTCTGTTGCCCTCTAATAGTTACATTTCCCCCTTTTTTTTAGATTCATGCATTGTTTCTCCTCATCCCATATGTCACATCCATAGTTTTCGATGTATGGATGTGAATAAGGCGCACTACAATATCAGTTTAGGTATATGGGTGCTCCATCATCTATGGAGAAAGTAATGTCAGAAGGAAGAGAATCCCAAGACGTGCACCTAATGCTGCAATAAAACAAGGTGCAATGTAACAGCAGCCCAGGAAATTACAATAAACCACAATAATAATAATCAACCACACTAATAATGGCCAATATCATATGATGAAAAAATGGTAATGATGCAGAATTTAGTGCGCAGTCATTGGACAGAGCTGAACACGTAATGAACGATAAGTGATTGGCTCAGCGGCCCGTCCTGCAAGGAGTTCTGACCAATCAGTGCATGGGAAGGAAGAGTCTCCATGGTAACCAGCTGGACACTGTGACTTGCTGCTAATGATTTGTAGGAATTCGTCAGGGTAGACAGTAGGTGACTGACTTGCCTCTATATAGGGGCAAATTAGTGCTAGTCAGTGATGGTTCATAATAATGTGTGTCCAAGGGAGCCCCCATAACGGTGTGCCGCAAAAATTCTCTTCTCCACGACTTGCTCCTCCACATCGCCGCTCCTTTACAGCAACTTCTCCACGACAACGCACCTACTGATGCCGAGAACACCACTGCTGCTCCTGCTACTTCACCGCTGCTGATCCCGCCGTGCCCACAGCTCCCGCGTCACCATGCCCGCTCCTAGACTGCGCTACATCACCGGTATTTTTACTTTTTTTTTCCACAGGTGCAGTTCCTTTAATTTTTCAACTTCGGCGGATCCGTACATCCGCCGATCCGATGCCTTCCGTTCCTGTCAGTCCGCCTGCGGATCCGTTTTCCGCTATTTTGGCGGATTCGGACTGACAGGAAAAACTGAAGTGTGAAACAGGCCTTATCAGTCTTAATAAAAGTGTATTTTTTTGTAGCAGCATTATGTGCACGTCTTACATGTACTGGGCTTTCTCTTCATTCTGACCTCCATAGATTTCAGGAATTGATGGCTGTGGTTGGTGGCGCGTTACTTTCAGGATCGTCCCTCTTTGTGACCCATTACTGTCCCTTCAACGTGTGTCTAGAAGTTGGCGCTTCATCTGATCATGGAGCTTTCTGACACCTTTCTGCTCCGATTTCCTGGAGGGTTTTGCGTTTCCCAGGAACCTGAATATTCCAGAAGAATTATTATGGGGTCTCTAAGGCTGGCACACCGTTGTGGGGGCTCCCTTGGACACACATTATTATGGGGCCTCTATGGCTGGCACACTTATGGGGTCTCTCTTGGACACACATTATTATGGGGCCTCTGTGACAAGCACACTTATGGGGGCTCCCTTGAACACACACTATAATGGGCCCTCTATGAGTGGCACACTGTTATGGGGTCTCACTTGGACACATTATTATGGGGCCTCTATGACAGGCACATTATAATGGGGTCTACCTTGGACATATTATTATGGGCCCTCTATGCATGGCACACCATTATGGGGGCTCCCTTGAACACACATTATGGGTCCTCTGTGACAAGCACACTGTTATGGGGTCTCACTTGAACACACTATAATGGGCCCTCTATGAGTGGCAC
The DNA here is from genome assembly GCF_039654945.1 of Dendrobates tinctorius. Classification (NCBI taxonomy): domain Eukaryota; kingdom Metazoa; phylum Chordata; class Amphibia; order Anura; family Dendrobatidae; genus Dendrobates; species Dendrobates tinctorius. Next base: position 354,765 of record NW_027361767.1, read on the forward strand.
ACTGTTATGGGGTCTCCTTTGGACACATTATTATGGGGTCTCTATAACAGGCACACTGTTATGGGGGCTCCCTTGGCCACACATTATTATGGGGTCTCTATGGCTGGCACACTGTTATGGGGGCTCCCTTGGCCACACATTATGGGGCATCACTGACTGGCACTTATTTGACCTTATATAAAGGCCCATGAAGACCTGGTCGCCTGGTGCACGGTCCATGGAGGATGACAGGGTCCGGGCACAGGCAGGGTCCTATGTTGGGGGCTACATGGCCGTATAATGCAGGTGAATGACGATCTGCAGTGGACGGTGACCGCGACAAGCACGTCATGTACCGTCTACCTGTAACTGACGGGCATGATGCAGTCGTTCCCTGCAGGTCACTTTATGACCCCATTTGCCTGCATTACTGTTTGGCTCCAGTCACATGCACATTTTATTCTGCAGAAATTCACGTGTATTCAGTTTGCAGTAACTCCAGGCGGTTTACTGCAAAAACCTCCTCATTCACATGAAGGTAACGAGACGAATTCCTGCAAATGATCAGCAGCAAGTGACAGCCACAAGGCCCATACATCTGTCACTGCGACAGCGTCTAGCTGGTTACCATAGAGACCGTTCCTTCCCCGCGCACTGATTGGTCAGAACTCCCCGCAGGACGGATCGCTGAACCAATCACGTATCGTTCGTTTCGTGTTCAGCAATGTCCAATGACTGCGTCATTACGTCACCGGAAATGCAGGCGGAGTTTGTTGCCGGAAGCGAAGGCACCGGCGGGGAAATGGCGCCGAGCTCGAAATCAGACCGGAGCAGCGGAAACCGGAAATGGGGCCCGAGAGACCATATTATCCGGCAGCTGGACCGAGTGAGGGTAAGAATTGTCCATTGGGCAGGCGACTATATGTAACTGTGACCGGAGGGAAGGAATAACGGGAGGAGAGAGGACCGGGGAGGAATAATGGGAGGAGGACAGCGAGGACCGGAGAAGGATAACGGGAGGAGGACAGAGAGGACCGGATAAGAATAACGGGAGGAGGAGAGAGAGGACCAGAGGAGGAGAACGAGGACCGGAGAAGAATAACGGGAGGAGAGAGGACCGGGGAGGAATAATGGGAGAAGGAGAGAGAGGACTGGGGAGGAATAACGGGAGGAGGAGGAGAACGAGGACCGGAGAAGAATAACGGGAGGAGGAGGAGAACGAGGACCGGAGGAGGAGAACGAGGACCGGAGAAGAATAACGGGAGGAGAGAGGACCGGGGAGGAATAATGGGAGAAGGAGAGAGAGGACCGAAGAAGAATAACGGGAGGAGGAGGAGAACGAGGACCGGAGAAGAATAAAGGGAGGAGGAGGAGAACGAGGACCGGAGAAGAATAAAGGGAGGAGGAGAGAAAGGACCAGAGAAGAATAACGGGAGGAGAGAGGACCGGAGAAGAATAATGGGAGGAGGAGACCGAGGACCGGGGAGGAATAACGGGAGGAGGAGGAGAACGAGGACCGGGGAGGAATAACGGGAGGAGGAGGAGAACGAGGACCGGTGAAGAATAACGGGAGGAGGAGAGAGGACCGGAGAAGAATAACGGCAGGAGGAGAGAGGACCGGAGAAGAATAACGGCAGGAGGAGAGAGGACCGGAGAAGAATAACGGGAGGAGGAGGAGAGAGAGGACCGGAGAAGAATAACGGGAGGAGGAGAGAGGACCGGAGAAGAATAACGGCAGGAGGAGGAGAGAGACGACCGGAGAAGAATAACGGGAGGAGGAGGAGAGAGAGGACCGGAGAAGAATAACGGTAGGAGGAGAGAGGACCGGAGAAGAATAACGGGAGGAGGAGAGAGGACCGGAGAAGAATAACGGAAGGAGGAGGAGAGAGACGACCGGAGAAGAATAACGGGAGGAGGAGGAGAGAGAGGACCGGAGAAGAATAACGGGAGGAGGAGAGAGGACCGGAGAAGAATAACGGGAGGAGGAGGAGAGAGGACCGGAGAAGAATAACGGGAGGAGGAGGAGAGAGACGACCGGAGAAGAATAACGGCAGGAGGAGAGAGGACCGGAGAAGAATAACGGCAGGAGGAGAGAGGACCGGAGAAGAATAATGGGAGGAGGAGGAGAGAGAGGACCGGAGAAGAATAACGGGAAGGAGGAGGAGAGAGAGGACCGGAGAAGAATAACGGGAGGAGAGAGAGGACCGGAGAAGAATAATGGGAGGAGGAGAACGAGGACCGGGGAGGAATAACGGGAGGAGAACGAGGACCGGGGAGGAATAATGGGAGGAGGAGGAGAGAGAGGACCAGAGAAGAATAACGGGAGGAGAAGAACGAGGGCCGAAGAATAACGGGAGGAGGAGGAGAACGAGGACCGGAGAAGAATAACGGGAGGAGAGAGAGGACCGGGGAGGAATAATGGGAGGAGGAGAACGAGGACCGGGGAGGAATAATGGGGGGAGGAGGAGGAGAACGAGGACCGGAGAAGAATAACGGGAGGAGGAGGAGAACGAGGACCGGAGAAGAATAACGGGAGGAGGAGGAGAACGAGGACCGGAGAAGAATAACGGGAGGAGGAGGAGAACGAGGACCGGAGAAGAATAACAGGAGGAGGAGGAGAACGAGGACCATTGAAGAATAACAGGAGGAGAACGAGAACCGGAGAAGAATAACGGGAGGAGGAGAGAGAGGACCAGAGAAGAATAACGGGAGGAGAGAGGACTGGGGAGGAATAATGGGAGGAGGAGAACGAGGACCGGGGAGGAATAATGGGAGGAGGAGAATGAGGACCGGGGAGGAATAATGGGAGAACGAGGACCGGAGAAGAATAACGGGAGGAGGAGGAGAACGAAGACCGGAGAAGAATTACGGGAGGAGAGAGAGGACCGGAGAGGAATAATGGGAGGGGAGAACGAGGACCGGAGAAGAATAACGGGAGGAGAACGAGGACCGGAGAAGAATAACGGGAGGAGGAGGAGAACGAGGACCGGAGAAGAATAATGGGAGGAGGAGGAGAACGAGGACCGGAGAAGAATAACGGGAGGAGAACGAGGACCGGAGAAGAATAACGGGAGGAGAACAAGGACCGGAGAAGAATAACGGGAGGAGGAGGAGAACGAGGACCGGAGAAGAATAACGGGAGGAGGAGGAGAACGAGGACCGGAGAAGAATAACGGGAGGAGGAGAACGAGGACCGGAGAAGAATAATGGGAGGAGGAGGAGAACGAGGACCGGAGAAGAATAACGGGAGGAGGAGGAGAACGAGGACCGGAGAAGAATAACGGGAGGAGGAGGAGAACGGGGACCGGAGAAGAATAACGGGAGGAGGAGGAGGAGAACGGGGACCGGAGAAGAATAACGGGAGGAGGAGGAGAACGAGGACCGGAGAAGAATAACGGGAGGAGGAGGAGAACGGGGACCGGAGAAGAATAACGGGAGGAGGAGGAGAACGAGGACCGGAGAAGAATAACGGGAGGAGGAGGAGAACGAGGACCGGAGAAGAATAACGGGAGGAGGAGGAGAACGGGGACCGGAGAAGAATAACGGGAGGAGGAGGAGAACGAGGACCGGAGAAGAATAACGGGAGGAGGAGGAGAACGAGGACCGGAGAAGAATAACGGGAGGAGGAGGAGAACGAGGACCGGAGAAGAATAACGGGAGGAGGAGGAGAACGAGGACCGGAGAAGAATAACGGGAGGAGGAGGAGAACGAGGACCGGAGAAGAATAACGGGAGGAGGAGGAGAACGAGGACCGGAGAAGAATAACGGGAGGAGGAGGAGAACGAGGACCGGAGAAGAATAACGGGAGGAGGAGGAGAACGAGGACCGGAGAAGAATAACGGGAGGAGGAGGAGAACGAGGACCGGAGAAGAATAACGGGAGGAGGAGGAGAACGAGGACCGGAGAAGAATAACGGGAGGAGGAGGAGAACGAGGACCGGAGAAGAATAACGGGAGGAGGAGGAGAACGAGGACCGGAGAAGAATAACGGGAGGAGGAGGAGAACGAGGACCGGAGAAGAATAACGGGAGGAGGAGGAGAACGAGGACCGGAGAAGAATAACGGGAGGAGGAGGAGGACCGGAGAAGAATAACGGGAGGAGGAGGAGAACGAGGACCGGAGAAGAATAACGGGAGGAGAACGAGGACCGGAGAAGAATAACGGGAGGAGGAGGAGAACGAGGACCGGAGAAGAATAACGGGAGGAGGAGAGAGGACCGGAGAAGAATAACGGGAGGAGGAGGAGAACGAGGACCGGAGAAGAATAACGGGAGGAGAACGAGGACCGGAGAAGAATAACGGGAGGAGGAGGAGAACGAGGACCGGAGAAGAATAACGGGAGGAGGAGAGAGGACCGGAGAAGAATAACGGGAGGAGGAGGAGAACGAGGACCGGAGAAGAATAACGGGAGGAGGAGGAGAACGAGGACCGGAGAAGAATAACGGGAGGAGGAGGAGGACCGGAGAAGAATAACGGGAGGAGGAGGAGAACGAGGACCGGAGAAGAATAACGGGAGGAGAACGAGGACCGGAGAAGAATAACGGGAGGAGGAGGAGGAGAACGAGGACCGGAGAAGAATAACGGGAGGAGGAGGAGGACCGGAGAAGAATAACGGGAGGAGGAGGAGAACGAGGACCGGAGAAGAATAACGGGAGGAGAACGAGGACCGGAGAAGAATAACGGGAGGAGGAGGAGAACGAGGACCGGAGAAGAATAACGGGAGGAGGAGAGAGGACCGGAGAAGAATAACGGGAGGAGGAGGAGAACGAGGACCGGAGAAGAATAACGGGAGGAGAACGAGGACCGGAGAAGAATAACGGGAGGAGGAGGAGAACGAGGACCGGAGAAGAATAACGGGAGGAGGAGAGAGGACCGGAGAAGAATAACGGGAGGAGGAGGAGAACGAGGACCGGAGAAGAATAACGGGAGGAGGAGGAGAACGAGGACCGGAGAAGAATAACGGGAGGAGGAGGAGAACGAGGACCGGAGAAGAATAACGGGAGGAGGAGAGAGGACCGGAGAAGAATAACGGGAGGAGGAGGAGAACGAGGACCGGAGAAGAATAACGGGAGGAGGAGGAGAACGAGGACCGGAGAAGAATAACGGGAGGAGAACGAGGACCGGAGAAGAATAACGGGAGGAGGAGGAGAACGAGGACCGGAGAAGAATAACGGGAGGAGGAGAGAGGACCGGAGATGAATAACGGGAGGAGGAGAGAGATGACCGGAGAAGAATAACGGGAGGAGGAGGAGGAGAACAAGGACCTAAGAAGAATAACGGGAGGAGAGAGAGGACCGGAGAAGAATAACGGGAGGAGGAGGAGAACGAGGAACGGAGAGAAATAACGGGAGGATGAGAGAGAGGACTGTAGAAGAATAACAGGAGGAGGAGGAGAGAGAGGACCGGAGAAGAATAATGGGAGGAGGAGAGAGGACCGATGAAGAGGAGGAGATAGAGGACTGGACAAGAATAACGGGAGGAGGAGGAGAGAGAGGACTGGAGAAAAATAATGGAAGAAGTAGACATAGGACAGGCATAACGGGGGGAGGAAAGAGAAGACTGGAGAGGAATAATGGGAGGAGGAAAGAGGGAGAGGACCAGAAAGGAATAACGTGAGGCAGAGAGGGAGGAATGGATAGGGATATTGGGAGGAGGAGAGCGAGAACCAGAGACAAATAACTGGAGGAGAACGAGAGTATTGGAGTGAAATAACTGGTGGAGGAGAGAGGGGACCTGGAAGGAATATTGGGAGGAGGAGAGGGGGGATAGGAGAAGAATATTGAGGAGGAGACAGAGGACTGGAGAGTAATAACAAGGAGTAGGAAAGATAGGACTGGAGAGGAATAACAGGGAGGAGGAGACGACAGAGGACCGGAGAGGAATAACAGGGAGGACGAGAGGGAAAGGATCGGAGAGGAATTACAGGAGGAGGAGAGGGAGAGGACCGGAGAGGAATATCGTGAGGAGGAGAGAGAGGACTGGATAAGAATAACGGGAGGAGAGAGCAGATGGGAGAGGAATAACAGGAGGAGAGAGAACTGGAGAGAAATTGTGGGAGAAAATCTAGTGATGCAGATTGATACGTGGGGTATAATCTATCACGATATCAGGATTGGCCTCTGTTATAATCATTGTTTCATCTTCCTCCACACTCACATTCTGAGCTGTCTCGGAGCAGTATAGATATTCTGATGACAATCAGTGCTGAGCACTCGCATCCACTCTCCATCTCACGGGTCTTCCCTGGACACATCATGATGATCTACAGAGCTTCTCAGGCATCAGGTGTAGTCTTGCAGTTTGTCTGGCTGAGAACATTAGAGAGAAGGATTTCCTGTCAATAGTTTTAGGTGGATAAAGCAGTTTTGTTATGTGGTCTGGGGATGTCCACGCTGGCTAAACCTTCTGAGTTTTCTCTACACTGTACCAAAAAAAATATTATTCTTCAGAGCCCTTTTGTACAAATATAGAAAAGGCGCATGGATTGGGCCGACATAATAATAAAAAAATGCTTACACTTTGCGAGTGGGACAACATCCACTTGTGTGCGTGTGCATTCACCTTCCCCCATTGACACCAGTGAGTCTGGAGCTTCCAGTCCAGGCAGATAACAGGATCTAATATAAATACTTGCCCCCAACACACATGAAGGGAGCACGATCATCATATGGGAGACGGTTCCCACATCCCACACATACGGGTTAGTCTGTTTTTAGTACATTTTTATGTCAAATGTATGTATAATAAACTCAGGCTTTCCATCCATGCTTCTGCAGAGATCCAGTTTAGCTGCGGCTCCTTTATTTTTCTACAGTGACAATAACTAACTTTTATCTGTTTTGTATTGTTTTCCAGATTACAGGACAACTTTCCCCTCGGTTGTTCCGGAAGCTGCCCCCTCGTCTCTGCGTGTCTCTGCGCAACATCGTGGACGAGGAGTTCCTACGAAAGGGGTAATTATTTTACACTTGGACCATTTTTACTTGTCAGAAACCAAGCAGTGTCTTTTTTTGCCTCAATGGGGGAGGCACATGGCTCACCATTTTGCTGTTCTTTGAATCCCTGTGTCATGCTCTGTCCCTTTAGAGCTCTGCAATAGGCATAATACTATATCCGTTTTGTATTATGTCAGCTCATTATATGTTTATATGAGAAGAAAGCAGAGCTGCAGTAAAAAGTATGGCAGATAAACCAGCAACAGCCTTAGATTGAGAAGGGTCAGGATTTGGATTTCAGATTTCAGACTACCTCAGACTCCTATTGACCATGCAGCTTGGGTGGGAGCCATTAATTATAGCTAAGAATAGCAAAGCAGCGGGCAATAGAAAGTAGTGAATGCTTTAGTTTTCTGTCAAGTGTTGCTGTTTATAAGTTTTTCAGTCTTCATATGTGTTTTTTCCTCCAGTCACGTCTTCCTGGGGTTCTCCAAATGCGGTCGCTTTGTATTATCCTACACCAGTGACGTGTTGGATGATGATTTCGCCTTTTACTCCTATCACCTCTATTGGTGGCAATTCCAAGTACACAGCAAGCTGCGCCTGGTGAGTCCTCCGTGCCCATCTGTGTGCTGACCTAGTATCAACCTGTATGCAGAGCATCAGTTCACAGCCTGTTATATCTCCACTCCTAGGTGCGGCAAGTCCGGCTCTTCCAGGATGAGGAGATTTATAGTGACTTGTATCTGACGGTATGCGAGTGGCCGAGTGACAGTTCCAAAGTCATCGTATTTGGCTTCAAGTAAGTCCTAAATAAAGTAGCCAGCTGCTTAGATAAAAAGGGACTCCTTTTCTAAATTTCCTAGGTTACGGGCAACCTCTGCAGTATTACAAAATTGGCCTATCTCCCCGGCAAGGAGCTTCGTGCTTATGGGTGGTGAATGGATCTACACTCCAATGCAGCAGAGGCAAAGCTTCCTCACATTGCAGAACTGGAGAGTTCACTGCTATTGGCGCAACTATGCTGCTGGTCCGAACTGTCAGTCATTCAGTAGTACACCGCCCCCCCCCCCCCCAGGAAGCTGGGAGGCAGGAGAACATTTTCTATTGGATGTTTGAAGGTCACCATATATTCTGCACTCTTTCCCAGCACATCTGGTAACGGTATGTTAATGAACATGATGAGCGATGAGAACCACAGAGACATTTATATCAGCACGGTGTCTGCGCCCCCAACGTCCCCCTGCACCGACTGCAGAGAGTCCCCAAAAGGTAGAGCCATATATGAAGGAGCAGAGTTGTAGCTGATGACGACTGTGACATTCCAGTATATAACACAGCGTTTATTTCCAGGCCCATGTCTCCAGCACAGCTTCATGCTCCATACGAAGTATCAGGTGGTTTACCCTTTCCCTACGTTTCAGCCGGCATTTCAGCTGAAGAAGGACAACGTGGTTCTGCTGAATACCAGCTTCTCCCTGGTGGCCTGTGCAATATCCGTGCACCCTTCAGGTAACTCGTGCGACTCCTTTCTGGCTGTTGTAACGTACTTTTTTCGGGGCCCACTTCATGCCTAACTTTTATTTTTTATTGTTTAAGGTGATAAAGAATCCAATCAAATTTTGTACAGCAAACAAAACCAACACAATGCCCATGCCAGCTGCGCCTTGTCTTTCAGCCCTAGTGTCGCTTCCTCCGGGGGGCATTCTCCTCTTCCCTCTGAACCTTGCTCCCCCACCCCTCCGGGAACTCCACCAGCTGTCACCCGGGCCCGAGAATTTGTGGCCGGTATATTCCGTCGAGCCCGGGAGGCATCTGGACTGGAGGCCGAAGACAAAGGAGAACGGCCCGGACCAAGCAAGCAAAGTCCTTCACAGCCATCTGACCCAGATTCTCCTACATGGCACCGTACTATTAACGAAGGTCACTCAAGGTCCAGTGGTCACACGGAGGAGCCCAGTTACGTAAACTACACACAGTTACGTTACGTCCTCGGTCAGGTGACCGAGACGGATCAAGAGAGCGGTGAGAGCGTTGTGGAGGGGAGCGAGACCTGTTGAAGCACGGTAAAATAAGCGGGGGATGGGCACATTTTAACCATTTTGTTCTTTGTAGAATATGAAGATGACAAGATCTCGCTCCCATTCCTGGTCACTGATCTGAAGGGGCAGCACCTGAAACCGCTAAACGACAAGGCTTCTTTCAAGGTACAGATGGTCTCTCCAGTTTCATTTATTTCTTATGTGCAGTTTCTGACCCTCTCACCCCAGTCTCTTGTCACTCAGGGCCAACATCTCACTGTGGAGCAACTCACCCTGGACTTTGAATACGTCATAAATGAAGTGATCCGCCATGACGCCTCGTGGTATCGGCAGTTCTGCTCCTTCAGTGATTATGATATAGTTATCCTAGAGGTAAAGTGATCTATGTGTGTGTGATTTACACCTTAACGAGTGACATATCCTTCACAGACAAGAATAGCTTAGTGCTTTGGTGAATATATCCACTGGTGGGCCTTGTCCACCATAATAGTCTCTGAGCTCAGCTGCCTGTGACCGGGTGGGTTCCTGCTGTGAGGAGGGGGCTGCTGGCAATGGAGTCCTCTGCAAGTATTTTCTTTCCCTCAGATGTGTCCTGAAACCAACCAGGTGATAATGAACATCGGCCTCCTGCTCCTCGCCTTCCCTGCTCCACAAGAGGACGCTCAGCTCAGGTGGGTTACCTTAGGAACCGGGACTGCGCCTCGTCGTACCTCCAGAGCCTCGCTCACACCTGTCTGCTTCATCCCATAGGCCTAAGACTTATCACACAAGCCTAAAAGTAGCCTGGGACCTGCATACCGGCGTGTTCAGCACCCTGAGCGTGGGGGAACTTACTGAGGTGAAGGGACAGACTAGGTAAATAACCACCTCATGCACCCAGTTTTGTTTCCTTTGCTGGGTCTTTGGGGGTTCTTCACCTTTTTGTGTTTCCTCAGTGGCAGCGTATGGAGCTCGTACCGGAAGAGTTGCGTAGACACGGTCATGAAGTGGTTGGTCCCAGAAAACAGCGCCCGATACGTGAACCGTATGACAAACGAGGCGCTACATAAAGGTACAGCAAACTCAGGCCCCCATTGCTCACGTATCTCGGTGCTTATAGAAGCCCACTCATGTAATCTCCTTTCCACACAGGCTGCTCGCTCAAGGTCTTGGCGGACAGTGTGCGATACACGTGGATTGTGCTGTGACCCGGCCCATCCGGAGATAGGAACTCTACCTCAGCACAAGCTTCTTGGTGCATCGGGAAGAAGAGGCGCTGCAGTGGGACCGTCATATTAGTCCTACTTGTATGCTGCCACCTACTGACCGCTCCTGGAAGATTCCAGCAACGCGTCAGGATCTGAGCTGCTTTTTACGTTCAGTGTGAAGAAAGCCACATTCTGGATAACATAGGTGGGCCGGTGGTATCCCCTGCTCTTCCCACAGAGGACATTGGTTGTCCCCCTCCCTTTACGTTGTCCAGAAATGAGCAGATGTATTTTTTTTTTAATGGCATGTGTATGTATATATCACGTTTCCCTTTGTTATGTTGGTCTCCTTTTGTGAAATAAATCTTTTTTTTCTTTTTTTTTTTTTCTGTTCACAAGTGTCAGATTTGAAGACGAGACTCTCCCTCACCCTCCACATGCTTTATTATCAGAGTCCATTCTCCAATAATTGTGATCCCTGGTTATGAAGTGAAGTGTAAAAGTATGGGGGGTTAACAGAGCATAGCTTGTATGATAGACCTATTGCCCACTTCCCCTACAAAGCACCGTCCTGAGACTCCTACTGTCTCAAGGTGGATAAATCGTTTCCCCACTCCTCCCTTCTAAGATTTCTTGTAAGCACTGCCTTGAGCCTCTCCTGCAGTCAGTGATGATACAGGTGCTGGCACTGAAGCCCGCACATGCTCTGTGTACTGTAGGGGAGTGAGGAGTTATAATGATTCATTTACTATAATGAAGTTTAGCACTGGTACACACAGCACCATCTTCCCTGGTCATGTCACCAGTTCATGAGATGACTTGCTTTTATTGCACTCATTGCCTGCGCATTGTGCTTAGAGCATCTGGATAAGTCCCGCCTCCTGCAATGTGGGTTGTACTGGCCACACCCCCTGACATCCTTTACTAGGCTGAGCCCTGCATTGTGGGCTGTACTGGCCACACCCCTAAGACATCATTCACTGGGCAGAGCTGCTGGCTGAGCCCTGACTCCTGCATTGTGGGCTGTACTGGCCACACCCCCTAAGACATCATTCACTGGGCAGAGAGCTGCTGGCTGAGCCCTGCCTCCTGCATTGTGGGCTGTACTGGCCACACCCCCTGACATCCTTTACTAGGCTGAGCCCTGCATTGTGGGCTGTACTGGCCGCACCCCTAAGACATCATTCACTGGGCAGAGAGCTGCTGGCTGAGCCCTGACTCCTGCATTGTGGGCTGTACTGGCCACACCCCCTAAGACATCATTCACTGGGCAGAGAGCTGCTGGCTGAGCCCCGCCTCCTGCATTGTGGGCTGTACTGCCCACACCCCCTATTACATCATTCACTGGGCAGAGAGCTGCTGGCTGAGCCCCGCCTCCTGCATTGTGGGCTGTACTGCCCACACCCCCTATTACATCATTCACTGGGCAGAGAGCTGCTGGCAGAGCCCTGCCTCCGGCATTGTGGGCTGTACTGGCCACACCCCCTAGGACATTCACTGGGCAGAGAGCTGCTGGCTGAGCCCCGCCTCCTGCATTGTGGGCTGTACTTGACTTCCAGTCTATGTTCCATTCCTTAAGGGACCTTAGCAGAAAGTAAGGAGTCGGAGGCTACATCACCGAATGTGACAGCTGGGGAACAGAGGCCCTTTCATCAAATGTTTCATGTTGAACTGGACACTAGTGATGAAAGCAAGTGTTTGTTACCTGGGTTTGCTGTGGGTACTGGGGTATGCCAGTGTTTGGCAAGAAATCCCTGAACGTTTTGTGGCAGCCTCTGCAGAACATGCAGCCACGGGGATGCAAACATCTCACTCGAGCACCCGCAATACCCAGCGCAAACTCGAGTAACGAGCACTTGCGTTCATCACTACTGGACACACAATGTAATAGGTGCTGTAGAGCAGAATTATTTTTTTTTCACCTTTGTTGCAGACATATTAGCAATCAACGTAGTCCGCACCTAAACAGCTAAAAATAAATTAAGTCCAAGTGGGCATTGCCAGAGAGATTTCACTGGGGGCCTGTACTTTCTCTTTCTGACACTGACCAATCATAAGCAGGCAGCAATTTACTGGGTAAAAAAAAGTACATGCCCGCAGTGAACACTCTGATAACGCCCATTTGGAATTAACGAATTTTTAAAAAAAAAATTTAGGTGCCAAATCAATAACTAACATTTCAGCAATGGAGAGGCAAAACTAATTTTTTGGGCACTTCATTGTGGGACATAGGAACCATGGCTGCCGCCGGAAGGGCAGATAACTGATTTTATCAAAACTGCAGGAAAGTTGTATTGCAGGAATCAGCATCTCTTTGCCCCTACATTATATAGTTCTCAGATGGGGTTGTAAGAAGTTGTAGACAGATTCCCTTTAAGGGCTATCCAATATATCCTACTAATATTCAATTGCTGGGCACCTGTCTTCCAGCCCCCATTTGAAGAACTCTTCATTGTTGTACACTGGTTTTGCATCCATCATACCTTTTGTAGCGACTGTCAGGTATGAATGAATAGAGCAAGTTGTGGCGTGACATCGCCCAAGGGTGGCTAATCTAAAGAAGAACCACGGACGCCGCCAGGTAAGATGTTTTTCTCCCTCCCCTGTGCGAATGGATCCGCACTAACTCTGCTTATAACCCCTTCAATAATGGCTCTCGTGTAACTTTCAGAACACAGCAAAAAAAAATTTAATTGTGTATTTTAGAAATAATACAAAAAGTTAGAAAATCTTTTTGCTCGCGGTTCCCCCTCGCCCATCTTCCGCTTTCTGCGTTATCAACATAAAACTAATATAGATATATATATATATATATATATCGCTTATACAAAATACAATGCCTCCTCTCCCTCATACAGACAGGCGGATCACAAAGGGAATGACGAACAAGAGACGTGTAAGGCCATGGTGTGTGGTGGAGCACGCAGGCGTCCCACTGCGACAAGAGCACAATATTCAGCATCAGTAACAGTAAGGAGTACAAGCCAGGGAGGAGGGAGCAGGGAAAGATTAAGGCAGTAGAATCAGATCATGTTAGAGGTTTACACTAGAGGTAGGCACCCTGCAGCTGTTGTCGAACTACAACGCCCAGTGGGCAGGAATGCTGGGCTTTGTAGTTCCCAACACCTGAAAGCCTGATTTATAGATTACCATTGAATTTGGCCAGCAACATACCTACATTTTGGCAGCATATGGGATAGGACTGCTACTATATATACGGTCTTGGCACTGAGAATTGACCGTCTGCCACTGTGGGATCTGTCATATAGATGGACTATGTATATACATATAGACACGCACGAGGTACAGAAGCCTCTGTGAATGGTATTCACAATGGTGGCCGTGTATACGACTAGCTCTCACTGTGTCTATGTACACAGATGGGGTATCAAGCTCACAAGAGCCCTTCTCCTTGTTGGTAATGATCACATACTTAGTGCAATGTTGGAGCGATTGCAGAGGTGACCGCCCGGCTTTCTCCCATCCATGCTGCCATGCGTGAGTTATGGAGCACCTTTGGCCAGTCTGCAACTAGTTAATTAGGTGTTGGGAGCAACCTGGGCAAAAATTCCCTGATCGTCGGTTCGAGCCAACTTGCTAGGTGGCTCGAGAGAATCGGATCCAAGGGCGTTGGAAGAGTCATTGGCGTGGAGGGGCAGCTCGTGAGTGATGTCCTCGTCACTCTCATCATCCTCCTCTTCTTCATCTAAGGGGTTGTAATATGACAATGTCAGTATTGTCTGAGACTATGGAAAAAGTGTGGACAGCAAATTACCGTTCACTGAAAATGGGCCTGACATTGACAGACGAGAGGCGCCATTTCTGGCCCAACACCTACCCTTGTCTTGATCCATAGGGTGGGATGAGCTCCCGGCATTAGTAAACTGGAAAATAAGAGATTATAATAAGACAGGGTGAAATGTCAGTGCTATGGAGGAAAGCATAACTCCTTAGTGCAAAAATATGCACCAGTACGTCCGTGCAGGGGTCCACATTTGTGGAGGGGGCTCATGAGCGGAGTCCTATCTGCACACAGCAGTTGCTGGCTGTGTTACATAGCTGGTATGGATCTGGACCTTGCTCGGATCGCTGCTGTTTAACAATTAAGCTGGACTGGCTGCTCACAATGCTGTTGCATTACAAGGTAAACTAATCGGTGTCATAAAATTAAAACACATCCTGCAAAAAAAAAAAAAAAAAAAACAAGCCCCCATGTGGCAATGTAGATGGACAAATAGAAAAGTTATGGCTATTCCTCATAACTCACCTCTCCCATGACTGCAATGGGAGTCTCTCCTCGGGCCTGAGCCACGCGATGCTCTATCAGGTAGTACATGTACTCATCATATAGGAGGCGAATCAGATGAAAGGAGCCAAAGCTGGCTGCACTGCGCAGAGTGAGGTCCCGGATCACCATAGAGCTGGGGGAGGACAAGAAAGCCATGTGTGGTAATCATCGCCGCACCCTCACTCGCTTCCCCTGTCCCCAGGATATGTGTCCCACCTGTAGAAGGACCACTTTAGCAGAAACAGTTTTGCAGCTTTGGAAAATCCGGGGTTGCCCTGATAAGGCTTCAGCACCTGGGAGACAACTCCGTCCAGCCACACGGCCCACTGCTCCAGGGAGCTCTGCTGCTGCAGCGTCAGCTTAAAGTCCTGCTCCAGGCGCTGGACCACTCGGTCGGCACAGCGGCACACCCACGAGGCCTGCTCCTGCGGGGAGGAGACCGACAGCGGCCAATCACATTTCACTTCTCACTTTTTATTTGGTTGGTTCCCCGTACTTTCGCACTGGAGGCGAGCGATGGCAATGACTTAACGTCTGTCAACGTGACGCCTTACTGGTCTTGACATGAAAAAGAGCTGCGTGGAACAACCTCTTTAAAAGCATACTGTTGTAGAAAGAGAATAAAAGTGACAACGAGGGAACAATGCTTACCTGTACATTGGTGAAATCTACCCGGTTGAGGTCACTGAGCATCTGGTTGATCTGGGCCGTATTCTGCAGCACTGCTCGGGCCGCCTGTGCCAGGTGATTTAATGATGTATAGCGGCGCAGAGTCTGGGCAAAGGCACTTGCCGCACCAACCTAATATGTCAGAAGAGAGAAGACAACTCTTAGAATCTATGAAACCATATGAGACTTCAATCAGGATCGAACTTTCATTGTGTCTAACGGCTTACTCTCACCTTAACTCTCACCATCTCCTCGGGGATATTCATCATTGCGCTGGTCAGCCAACTCTCCAGACTCTTGGCAAAGTTTCGGATGGCTTGTGTTAAAGCACCTGGGTTAAAGGAGTACACAAGTATGTGAATCCAATCTCTTCTCACCTGTACTTCCTCTTTTCCTAGTGTCATGTAATGAATGTTGTTACTAGGAGGAGGGGGATGCAGCTGCAGGAGCGACATTCGAGTGGCTCTGCGTTTCTACTTCCTAGATAGGTTGTGCCACTGTGTGTGGCAGCTGCTCCCTTTCCCGACTTTCAAGACTGGGAATGATGAAATTCTGCACTAAACATAATTATGTGATTATTCTGGGAGTCCTGGATAAGGATGAAGTCATAGGTTATGGTGGTCTGCCACCTTCACCTAAATCCTGGCACCTCTTACTAGACATCAGCTGGGTATAGGAAAAGCTCACGAATGTGCACACAACAAAAGCCGTCATCAGGCTTTTAACCACTCACTGGGGATGGGGCGCAGGACATCTGGGATGAGCGTCTCCACGAGCCCCTGGTACAGCTGGTGATCACAGTCTCGGCACCATTTCAGCAGGGGTTCATACTTGGACAAGAGGACCAAGCTGTCCTTGGGCAAACGTTTCTCAGCTTCATCATCTCTGAGAGAGGAGGCAGAGGCAAGAATAAGAGAGGAGATAATGGTGGAAGTATGAGTGACAGGAGGTCAGAAAAGCAGAGGACGTGATGAAGTAACCGAGTGATGTAGGCAGTAATGGAGGTAAAAGACTGATTACAGAGTGCAAGGAAAGACAAACAGACAGCCATGAGATATGACGGAGAGGTGTAAGGAGACTGGGAAGAGATTTTTTTTTAAGTGCAAGGAAGGGAGGCAGAAATGCGTAAAGACCCCAGAGAAGAGATGACACAGGCTGTGAATGAGCAAAGAGAAGGTATGAGAGTCACCTTCGCTACTCACATGCTGTTATCACTGTGCTGAGCTTGGTTGAACCTCCAGAAGGTTTTCCAGAGCGTCTCTACCAATGTAAATTGTAGATTCACTACCACGTCCACGATAGCCTGAGATACAGAATAGTGGTCACGTGTCGGTGAAGGGCAGAGCTATCCGGTGCTGTAGTATCGGGATTAGGGGTGGGTACCTCACAATGCTCACGGTACAGCAGCTGAAAGGCCTTGATAATGGCCAAGGTGATGCAATCTGGAAGCGGTTTTCCCTGCAGGTCTAGGTCACCGAACTCTGGAAGTGTCCGAGAGGCATCTGTGAGGAGAAGCAAGAGTAATCGGTGAGTGCAGACACCGATAATGGACCGCACAAGGACACAATGCCTCTCAGTCACATCATTTACCAATGTCGGTAAAAAAAACGGGCTGTTACTTTATCATTGAAAATGTTGAACTAGTCACGCGCTTGGTAAGTTTTGCTCATGAACAGGTGGCAATAGTGACAGGGACCTACCCAGGAACTGCTGGTATTGCTGGACCTGGGAGCTGATGTCAGAAAGGCCAGAAGTCGTCTGCTGCACTCCTCCGACTCCGTTACTCATTCCCTCCATCTTCTGGATTGGTTTCATCCTGGAAGGAACAGAAAACGATGAGGATTGTGACATGATATCTAACATGTCAGTCCACAGCGGCCGGATGAGGGGGGTGATCCGACCTGCACATGATTTGGCCATTCATGTATGACAGGCGAAGATGATCAGCAAAGTAATAACCACTCAAGGGACATTACTGCTGCACACACACATCAACGAGGCCTCCAAAGAGTTGCACCTCGAAGAAGGTATCGTTGAGTAGTTGGGTCTTTGTTTTTGTCTTCAATTTATGGCTCAGTGGGTCGCATGACAGATGGGGGTAGGTGGCCAGAGTACAAGAGTATGAGTACCTCTGCTTCTGAGAGAAGGGCTGCTGTCGCATGGCAAGGTGCTGCTGGTCCTCCATTAGGCGCAGGAGGGGGGAGCTGGCTTTAATTCTGAGACCGTAATAATGATACTTGGAGTTTCCTCTGCAAAAAAAAGAAAAATGCACAAAGGTTACTGTGGTATAAGAGTACAGCGTGAGATACGGATGGACCTCAGTGCGGCCTCCATGGATCAGATTGAGATCTGGGGGGATTAAGAAACAAGTTGTCTCCTTGGTCCAGCTCTAGCTCTTCATCATGTTCCTCCCACCAGTCCTGATAATATCCGCAGCGTGGCAGGGGCATTATCCTGCTGGAAGACGGCACTGCCATCAGGTAATACGCCTGCCATGAAACGGGCACTATTGTTCCACTCTCATCCATTGTCTTTCACTTCTCTGATATTTCAATATCTCAATAATACAGAAGGAATAATCTCTACCTGGTCCCCAACCTCCGGGTGCGGAGCCCCATGAAGACGGAGCGGATGAGTTTCCCAAATGAGGCGGCATTCACGGGCTCCAGCTTCTGCTCCTGGCAGTGCAGCAGGTAGTGGCAGTACAGGGTGCTCCGGGGGAGACTCACCCCTTCTGCGGTCTCATAGTTATCGAGCAGCCATTGCACCTGCTCGTAAAGGGAGAACAGTTATATGAGGTGGACGGTGAGAAGATACAGGGACTCCAGGTGCAGAGAGGGAGCGGAAGAATCTCATACCGTGGCAGGGGAGGCACGCGTGGTGTGAGAGTAGGATTGTGCGGCGTTACCCATTATAAATCCACCCTGTATAACATAGGTCCCAGATCCTGACCCTCCGCTGGCTCCGCTTCCTCCAGAAGCCCCTGGCGGTGTGGTGTTGGCAAGGATCTGTCCTCCGGATACATACATGGGGACCGAGGGACTGTTGGCTACAGCAGGGGATGATGTAGGGGAGTTGACCTGGCCCGTGGCACTCTGAGATTCATAGTAAGTGGATCCTGTGGCTTGGCTGTAGAGAGGCGTCTCTGTATAGGGGAAGGATCCCGAGCGACTACAAGAAATATTGACATAAGTAAGACGACATGGAGATTTTCAACATCTTCCAGGTAATGCAAGACGTAGTACTTACATGGTGCTGGTTGTATAGGTGGCGTCTCCTTCCTCCACATACTGGACCTGCCCGGGATAGACATGCTGTACAGGGACCTGCGGTAACTGCTGGACCTGAGATGAGTGACAATATATCAGATGCACAGAATATACAGATATATATACACCGCCTCCTGCCATGCAACTTTCTCCTCGGACCCTCACATCATGGCCTTATCACCCTGGCACCTACTTTCAGCGCGGTCGGGGCTGTACCAAACAGCAAAACTTGTGGCACTTTCTGAACTGTGACTCTCTGCTTTGGGTGGTCTGCGAGAGGGGTGGAGAAACGTAGGTGATGAGGTATAAAATGGAACAGTTCCACCCAATCGGAGTTGGGCCCTGGCACCAAAGGAGGCATGCAGTGGCAGGTCTGTGCCGGGCTGATTGGGCGCTGGATGGGTGCAGTCTCTAACTCCTCCTGATCTGTCTGAAGCCTGGCTGAACTATACAGAGATTGTCTGACTGAGCTCTGAGGAATAAAGAGAGCGTTACACAGAGACACCGCCTGCTGGAGCCATCATTGTACACAGCAACAGTGCTCAAATAGGCAGTACTATCAGCGGAGATACCCACTACACAATCTGACCACCCCCAGCCAGTTCATGTGTCATCTCAGGTCATAGGGAAGACCGCCAGACAGTATATGTGTCATCTCAGGCCAGAGAGGAGATCCTCCCCAGCCAGTACATGTGTCATCTCAGGTCATAAGGGAGACCCCCAGCCAGTACATGTGTCATCTCAGGTCACAGGGGAGACCCCCAGCCAGAACATGTGTCATAGAGAGACCCCAGCCAGTACATGTGCCATTTGAGGTCATAGAGGAGACTGCCAGCCAGTGCATGTGTCATCTCAGGTCATAGGGGAGACCCCCAGCCAGTACATGTGTCATAGAAAGACCCCAGCCAGTACGTGTCATCTGAGGTCATAGTGGAGACCCCCAGCCAGAACATGTGTCATCTCAGGTCATATGGGAGACCCCCAACCGGTACATGTGTCATCTCAGGTCATAGAGGAGACCCCCAGCCAGTATATGTGTCATCTCAGGTCATAGGGTAGACCCCCAGCCAGTACATGTGTCATCTCAGGTCATAGAGGAGTCCCCCAGCCAGTACGTCTGATCTCAGTTCACCCTCAGTTTGTAAAAGGGTTGGTCTTTAAATCCCACATCTTGCTCCTTCATTCTCCCCAGAACACAAGCCCCCCCCCACATCCTTACCTCTGAAGTCCCCTGGACGTGCTGCAAACTTTGGACATTCAGCTGATGGACAGGAGAAGACTTCTGGGGTTGAGGAGTCACCTGCACAACGGAGCACTAGAGAGGAAGAGGAGAGGAACTATCAAGGGACCTTGTACCAGCAGATAATAGGATGAGGCGCCCACATACAGCAATGCAGATGAATGCCTGGTGAAATAAAACTATGTGCCCACCTCTTGGGGGGCGCCATGCACCTGCAGGGGCTGGCTCTGTGCCGTCTTCAGGGCCACGCTCTCACTCTGTAATAGAAAGCAGGATTCATCCTCAGCCGCTCGCCAAGCTCCACATTATGGGGATGGCATAAGGGACTATGCACTATAGACAAGGGGCCACTTACCTCCGGGGGAGAGAGTGCTGGCTGCTGCAGTGTGTGTACCGCCAAGGAAACCTGAGCCGCCTTTGGGGCACTCTGCACCACCAGGCACTATATGAGAGGGAAGACAGAAGACAGAGAGGTCTGATAGTCACATTACTCTGCTGTAAAGGCTGGTGTGACAGACAGAACAGCACTATGCCATGGATGGATGTCAGGGAATACATGGGGTGTACGTTTATGCAGGCTCTAGGATATATGTATACACACAGGACAATGTATAATCTATCAATGAGGATGATATGATGGACGGAGTCACTGGTGGCAGGTGGAGGCACAGTGACATACTTGCTGGGGTACAGACGCTCCAGCCAACTGCAGGGGGGACACTGCAGTCACTTTGGGCTGGACCCTGGCTTGCACCAGCAGCCTCTGTGATTGGAAATGAAAGGATAATGTTAGCTGTATGAGTGGCGGTGGCAGAAAGCGCAGAATAGGAGGAGCAAATACCAGGGAGGAGGGGCCTACAGGGCAGAGAAGGGGCCTACAGGGCAGAGGAAGGGGCCTACAGGGTGGAAAAAGAGTCTACAGTGGAAGAAAAAGGGGTCTACAGCACAGAGGAAGGGGCCTACAGGGCAGAGGAAGGGCCTACACAGCATAGAAGGCATAAGAAGGGCCTATAGTGGAGGAGGAAGGGGCCTACAGGGCAGAGGATGGGCCTACAGTGGAGGAGGAAGGGGCCTACAGAGCAGAGGATGGGCCTATAGTGGAGGAGGAAGGGGCCTACAGCACAGAGGAAGGGGCCTACAGGGCAGAGGAAGGGGCCTACAGCACAGAGGAAGGGGCCTACACGGCAGAGGAAGGAGCCTACAGCACAGAGGAAGGAGCCTACAGGGCAGAGGAAGGAGCCTACAGGGCAGAGGAAGGAGCCTACAGGGCAGAGGAAGGGGCCTACAGGGCAGAGGAAGGGGCCTACAGCACAGAAGGGGCCTATAGTACAGAAGAAGGGCCTACAACACAGGAAAGGCCATAGGGCAGGAGGGAGAATGAAAGCATGTTCCTGGATATGTTGAGGACTATGAGAAGAATCAGAAAACAGTCCTACGACCCAGAAGCTGTGTATGCAAGGCGGTGTTTGATCTCTACAGCTTTTTAATATACTTTGCCTTCAGCTCCTCCTCTATTATTGAGAGCTCTGTTTGCTGTCACCTCTTGTGTATATTAGGAGACTATGCACCTGGCCTGACCTTGTCCCGATCATACATACAAATATCGGACGGCCACACAGCAGCACAAAGCTATACCATGAAGAGGCCTGACAGCTCTTACCTGCTCCATACCAAACTGCAGCTGTATGGGCAGGACTAGGTCAGAATGTAAACTGGTGCTTCCATATGCTGACAGCAAACAGAGGTATTGAAGAGGAGGAGGAATCAAAACCAAGTGCCAAGAACCTTGTATACATCAAACCTCCAGGTGACATGTGTCTGACCCCCGGGCCGGTACCTGCTGTGCTGCCTGTACTTGCTGCACCACTTGTGTGGGCACAGCTGTCTGTGTGGTGGAGGACCCTCTGGGGCTCATCTCGCCGTCACTTGCTCTCATGGTGCTGTCTGCAAGACAGAAGAGACAACATACATCATTCATCAACTGATCCGAGGAACATTACAACCAGGTTTGTATGTGATGCTTCTGAGCCGCCTTGTTCACACCCGTACTCACCGGAGACAGTGACCACTATGTACTGCTGCGGTGCCGGGGTCTGCGGGCCGGCTGACTGCCCACTGGGGGCTGCTGGAGTCACCTGTAGTTCTGCTACATACTGCTGGGAGGCGTTCTGAGCAGAGGAAGGTGGCGTTGCCTGGAGTTCAGTAACATAGGCCTGGGTAGCCATGGTGGCCAGCAAGCAAGTCACACTCTCTGTGGGGACACGACAACAAAACATCACAATGAGATCCATTTACTCCAGTGTGACACATAGCTGTGCCGCTGAAGTATGACATTCCTCCATGCTTTACACTGCAGCACTACCCATTCTCATTGGCTGCTGTGTATAAACAGAAGGTAGCGGCTGAGGTGACAGTGCTGTATGTGATGACGGCGGCTGAGGTGACGGTGCTGTATGGGATGATGGCGGCTGAGGTGACGGTGCTGTATGGGATGATGGCGGCTGAGGTGACGGAGCTGTATGGGATGACGGCGGCTGAGGTGACGGTGCTGTATGGGATGACGGCGGCTGAGGTGACGGTGCTGTATGGGATGACGGCGGCTGAGGTGACGGTGCTGTATGGGATGACGGCGGCTGAGGTGACGGTGCTGTATGGGATGACGGCGGCTGAGGTGACGGTGCTGTATGGGATGATGGCGGCTGAGGTGACGGTGCTGTATGGGATGATGGCGGCTGAGGTGACGGAGCTGTATGGGATGACGGCGGCTGAGGTGACGGTGCTGTATGGGATGACAGAGGCTGAGGGGACGGTGCTGTATGTGATGGCGGCTGAGGTGACGGTGCTGTATGGGATGATGGCGGCTGAGGTGACGGTGCTGTATGGGATGATGGCGGCTGAGGTGACGGTGCTGTATGGGATGATGGCGGCTGAGGTGACGGTGCTGTATGGGATGATGGCGGCTGAGGTGACGGTGCTGTATGGGATGATGGCGGCTGAGGTGACGGAGCTGTATGGGATGATGGCGGCTGAGGTGACGGTGCTGTATGGGATGACGGCGGCTGAGGGGACGGTGCTGTATGTGATGGCGGCTGAGGTGATGGTGCTGTATGGGATGACGGCGGCTGAGGTGACGGAGCTGTATGGGATGACAGAGGCTGAGGGGACGGTGCTGTATGTGATGGCGGCTGAGGTGACGGTGCTGTATGGGATGATGGCGGCTGAGGTGACGGTGCTGTATGGGATGATGGCGGCTGAGGTGACGGTGCTGTATGGGATGATGGCGGCTGAGGTGACGGTGCTGTATGGGATGATGGCGGCTGAGGTGACGGTGCTGTATGGGATGATGGCGGCTGAGGTGACGGAGCTGTATGGGATGATGGCGGCTGAGGTGACGGTGCTGTATGGGATGACGGCGGCTGAGGGGACGGTGCTGTATGTGATGGCGGCTGAGGTGATGGTGCTGTATGGGATGATGGCGGCTGAGGTGACGGAGCTGTATGGGATGACAGAGGCTGAGGGGACGGTGCTGTATGTGATGGCGGCTGAGGTGACGGTGCTGTATGGGATGATGGCGGCTGAGGTGACGGTGCTGTATGGGATGATGGCGGCTGAGGTGACGGTGCTGTATGGGATGATGGCGGCTGAGGTGACGGTGCTGTATGGGATGATGGCGGCTGAGGTGACGGAGCTGTATGGGATGATGGCGGCTGAGGTGACGGTGCTGTATGGGATGACGGCGGCTGAGGGGACGGTGCTGTATGTGATGGCGGCTGAGGTGATGGTGCTGTATGGGATGATGGCGGCTGAGGTGACGGTGCTGTATGTGATGACGGCGGCTGAGGTGACGGTGCTGTATGGGATGATGGCGGCTGAGGTGACGGTGCTGTATGGGATGATGGCGGCTGAGGTGACGGTGCTGTATGGGATGATGGCGGCTGAGGTGACGGAGCTGTATGGGATGATAGCTTCTGAGGTGACGGTGCTGTATGGGATGATGGCGGCTGAGGTGACGGAGCTGTATGGGATGATGGCGGCTGAGGTGACGGTGCTGTATGGGATGATGGCGGCTGAGGTGACGGTGCTGTATGGGATGATGGCGGCTGAGGTGACGGAGCTGTATGGGATGATGGCTTCTGAGGTGACGGTGCTGTATGGGATGATGGCGGCTGAGGTGACGGTGCTGTATGGGATGATGGCTTCTGAGGTGACGGAGCTGTATGGGATGATGGCGGCTGAGGTGACGGTGCTGTATGGGATGATGGCGGCTGAGGTGACGGAGCTGTATGGGATGATGGCGGCTGAGGTGACGGTGCTGTATGGGATGATGGCTTCTGAGGTGACGGTGCTGTATGGGATGATGGCGGCTGAGGTGACGGTGCTGTATGGGATGATGGCTTCTGAGGTGACGGCGCTGTATGGGATGATGGCGGCTGAGGTGACGGCGCTGTATGGGATGATGGCGGCTGAGGTGACGGCGCTGTATGGGATGATGGCGGCTGAGGTGACGGAGCTGTATGGGATGACGGCGGCTGAGGTGACGGTGCTGTATGGGATGATGGCTTCTGAGGTGACGGTGCTGTATGGGATGATGGCTTCTGAGGTGACGGTGCTGTATGGGATGATGGCTTCTGAGGTGACGGTGCTGTATGGGATGATGGCGGCTGAGGTGACGGAGCTGTATGGGATGATGGCGGCTGAGGTGACGGTGCTGTATGGGATGATGGCGGCTGAGGTGACGGAGCTGTATGGGATGATGGCTTCTGAGGTGACGGTGCTGTATGGGATGATGGCGGCTGAGGTGACGGTGCTGTATGGGATGATGGCTTCTGAGGTGACGGAGCTGTATGGGATGATGGCGGCTGAGGTGACGGTGCTGTATGGGATGATGGCGGCTGAGGTGACGGAGCTGTATGGGATGATGGCGGCTGAGGTGACGGTGCTGTATGGGATGATGGCTTCTGAGGTGACGGTGCTGTATGGGATGATGGCGGCTGAGGTGACGGTGCTGTATGGGATGATGGCTTCTGAGGTGACGGCGCTGTATGGGATGATGGCGGCTGAGGTGACGGCGCTGTATGGGATGATGGCGGCTGAGGTGACGGCGCTGTATGGGATGATGGCGGCTGAGGTGACGGAGCTGTATGGGATGACGGCGGCTGAGGTGACGGTGCTGTATGGGATGATGGCTTCTGAGGTGACGGTGCTGTATGGGATGATGGCTTCTGAGGTGACGGTGCTGTATGGGATGATGGCTTCTGAGGTGACGGTGCTGTATGGGATGATGGCGGCTGAGGTGACGGAGCTGTATGGGATGATGGCGGCTGAGGTGACGGTGCTGTATGGGATGATGGCTTCTGAGGTGACGGCGCTGTATGGGATGATGGCGGCTGAGGTGACGGCGCTGTATGGGATGATGGCGGCTGAGGTGACGGCGCTGTATGGGATGATGGCGGCTGAGGTGACGGAGCTGTATGGGATGACGGCGGCTGAGGTGACGGTGCTGTATGGGATGATGGCTTCTGAGGTGACGGTGCTGTATGGGATGATGGCTTCTGAGGTGACGGTGCTGTATGGGATGATGGCTTCTGAGGTGACGGTGCTGTATGGGATGATGGCGGCTGAGGTGACGGAGCTGTATGGGATGATGGCGGCTGAGGTGACGGTGCTGTATGGGATGATGGCTTCTGAGGTGACGGAGCTGTATGGGATGATGGCGGCTGAGGTGACGGTGCTGTATGGGATGATGGCGGCTGAGGTGACGGTGCTGTATGGGATGATGGCTTCTGAGGTGACGGCGCTGTATGGGATGATGGCGGCTGAGGGGACGGTGCTGTATGGGATGATGGCGGCTGAGGTGACGGTGCTGTATGGGATGATGGCTTCTGAGGTGACGGTGCTGTATGGGATGATGGCTTCTGAGGTGACGGTGCTGTATGGGATGATGGCTTCTGAGGTGACGGTGCTGTATGGGATGATGGCGGCTGAGGTGACGGAGCTGTATGGGATGATGGCGGCTGAGGTGACGGTGCTGTATGGGATGATGGCTTCTGAGGTGACGGCGCTGTATGGGATGATGGCGGCTGAGGTGACGGCGCTGTATGGGATGATGGCGGCTGAGGTGACGGCGCTGTATGGGATGATGGCGGCTGAGGTGACGGAGCTGTATGGGATGACGGCGGCTGAGGTGACGGTGCTGTATGGGATGATGGCTTCTGAGGTGACGGAGCTGTATGGGATGATGGCGGCTGAGGTGACGGTGCTGTATGGGATGATGGCTTCTGAGGTGACGGAGCTGTATGGGATGATGGCGGCTGAGGTGACGGAGCTGTATGGGATGATGGCGGCTGAGGTGACGGAGCTGTATGGGATGATGGCTTCTGAGGTGACGGTGCTGTATGGGATGATGGCGGCTGAGGTGACGGTGCTGTATGGGATGATGGCTTCTGAGGTGACGGTGCTGTATGGGATGATGGCGGCTGAGGTGACGGCGCTGTATGGGATGATGGCGGCTGAGGTGACGGAGCTGTATGTGAGGATACGATTTTGTGACTTTATGTTCTTGTGCAGGGTCGGCCCGACAGATTATTGTGAGCCCCAGTGTGGCCGGCGGCCTCCTCCCTGTCACTAGATTCTGTACAGTAAGTGACAGGTGAGGAGCCGACCATATGTTTCCTCACAGTCTGAGCTCCTGCTGCTGCATTCCCGCCCTGACCTCCATAACTGACAGAACTCTGCCCGAGTACAAACATTACACGCAGACACCATTTCACGTCACTGCATTGGTTTCTTCCGCCCCACTCCCCCCTTCATTATGCGGCTAGTTAGTACTTGCCCGGCTCCGCCCCCTTTCACATATTTAGCCAATCAACACTCGTAGAGATGTCTCCATAACTGCTCCGCCTCTTTCCATCTCAGGTTTCCATGGTGACGCGCGGCCTGCTCCTCTCTCCCGCTCGCACCAGGCGCCGCCATTTTAGAAAGGGGAGGGGTGGCCAAACCGTTTGACGTCGTCATAACGACCGAGTGTTGCTCGGTTTTCGGTGCTTACGCCACTGCCGGGGACACCTACCTAGCAGCTGTTTTGCTGTCACAGCGCTGTCTCGGATAACTTATCGCGGGTTTCCGGCTTCTCTCCACTGCTGGATCCCGGGGAGTGCCCGATGGGAAAATACCACAGACCCCACCCTGCTGGTAACGGATACACCGACTATGTAACGAGGTTACCGAACCCTGGCTGTCGGGGCACTTGTTGTTGTTGATTCCCGTTGCCGGGGTTCTTGTCGCCACGACTACCGTGGTTATGGCCGCTCCGTCCCTCACCCGGGCAACTGTTGCTACCGTCCCTCCCCTTCTTGTCGTCAACGAAGGGGAAGCGAAGCGCGATCTGATTGATCGGATGAAATGTCAGTCACAGCGTGACGCGCAGCTCCGGTTAGGAAATAACAAACGACTGTCAGGAAAAGAAGGCGGTACTCGTCAGGGTATGGCGAGCGCTGATTGGTGCAGCAACCTGTCCATCATTACAAGTCTGTGATTGGCTGGAGCCTGTCAAGCCTCCCGTGGTTCCATGGAAACTCTTGCCTCCTTTCCTGCGTCTGATTGGACGCGGCTGCACTCCTGTCATGTGACTGGCAGAGGAAAATACTAAGGCTATGTTTCATTTCTGTCTATGCCTGTGGTAGATATTTTAGTCGTATTCATCTATACCTCTGCCTATTTTAGATTATTTGTACCGTTTCATTTTCTTAATTTAGTTTTCCTTTCCACTTCACTCTATTTGAAGCAGAGTAACCAATTTATTTACTTATGTATTTATCTGACATAAAGTTGCTATACACGAATGTACAGGATGTATATCTTTGTATTGTGTTAGCCAGTAGATAGAAAAATATTCAGGATTGAGAGTCCTCAGTGGTTGATACCCTTTTAATGGCTAACTGAAAAGATGGTAACACATTGCAAGCTTTCCAGACTACTCGGGTCTCTTCATCAGGCATAGACTAATACAAAATCTGAAGTCACATATTTATGCACAATACAGCCTAGAAAAAATGCAATGGATAAGACAAGTGACGTGAAGCAGAACTATCAATATGGGAGAGGGAGAAACATAAATATAAACATTGGACCAGTTCATAGATAAGGAGTCCGGATGTTTTATTGTCCTCTGATTGGGGTCTCCTAATGTGTTGTGATGCCCCCACAAGGTCTTAGGAGCAAATTCCTTAATTGATGTAAATAGACATAAATCCATGCGACACATTCATTTCAGCATTGACAGTGTCAAAGGTCATCATAAATTTATACTCACAGACTCTTCTCTCTCTCTGAGATGTGAAGTTACCTTTCAATACCAGTAATTTCATATCCCTGGTGTTGTGGTCCAGCATACAAAAATGTTTTGTCACAGGTAGATCCATTCTTTTTTTCTCTTATTGTGTGACTGAATTCTCATCATCACACAATAAGAGAAAAAAGAATGGATCTACCTGTGGCAAAACATTTTTGTATGCTGGACCACAACACCAGGGATATGAAATTACTGGTATTGAAAGGTAACTTCACATCTCAGAGAGAGAGAAGAGTCTGTGAGTATAAATTTATGACGACCTTTGACACTCTCAATGCTGGAATGAATGTGTCCCATGGATTTATGTCTTTTTACATCAATTAAGGAATTTGCTCCTAAGACCTTGTGGGGGCATCACAACACATTAGGAGACCCCAATCAGAGGACAATAAAACATCCGGACTCCTTATCTATGAACTGCTCCAATATTTATGTTTCTCCCTCTCCCATAATGACAATTCTGCTTCACATCACTTGTCTTATCTATTGCCGTTATTTCTGTGCTGTTTTCTGCATAAATATGTGACTTCAGATTTTGTATTAGTCTATGCCTGATGAAGAGACCTGAGTAGTCTGGAAAGCTTGCAATGTGTTACCATCTTTTCAGTTAGCCATTAAAAGGTATCAGCCACTGAGGGCTCTCAATTCTGAATATTTTTCATACATGAATGTAGTGGTTAACTTTTTTGGAAACTGAATAACATTTTTAAGCTCCGTTTTTTTTTATTCGAATAAGTTCATATTAGTACAACAAGGTTATCTCCAAGTGTCATCAACATCTTTTTAGGGATTCAGTCTTTATGTGCCGCCATATTCTGCCATACCTAGGCCTATGGTAGTTTTTTTTTTTTTTTTTTTTTTTACAGTTGAATGTTTTTAATGTATTTTCCCTTTCCACTTCACTCTATTTAAAAATAAATTAGCAGAGGTTAAAACTGTAATTGTGTTTTCAACAAGGCAAACCCATACATTTCTATATAGTAACTTTAAACTTCAAATAAACACTGAATCCCTAAGGCTACGTGCACACGCTGCGGATTGCTCTGCGGTTTTGCCCTGCGGTTTTTCATCTCCACAATGGAGGAGATGGCAAACCGCAGCGGAATCCGCAGAAAGAATTGACATGTCAATTCTTTCTGTGGTTTTGAAACCACAGCAAATCCACGCGGAAAATTCCGCACCCTCTGCACTGCGGTTTCTTTTTTCCATAGGTTAGAATGCTACGGTACGACGCAGCAGAATCCGCAGCGCGTGCACACACTCTAAGAAGATCTTGATGCAACTCTGAAAATAAGTTTGTCATTAATATGAACTTTTTCCAACAAGAAAAACAGAGCTTAAAAATGTAATTCTGTTTTCAACAATGTTAATTCATACATTCCTATATAATAACTTTACATTTCAAATAAACAGTGAATCCCTAAGTAGATATTTATCGAAAAATTTTGCCTTAAAGCCCTTGTTTTTGTTTGTTTGATTTTCACACAAGACTATGGCAATGGCACAGTTTTTTTTTTTTAAATGGTTTTCTTAATTTATATAATCTCTCTGATCTCAGTTTACCGATAAAATAAAATATACAGTTTACTTTATTTAAAAAAAAAAATTAAGGGCTCACTCACACTGGCCGTTTCGGCTCCGTTATGTGCATGCGCTTTTTATGCGCACGCGCATAAGATGCGCATGCTGAATTACTGTGTCGCTGGTTTTTAGGGCAAACAGTCATTCAAATTTAAAATTAGTGATTTAGGGACAGATTATTGTAGTATTGTATATGGTCATCTAGATCGAGGACAGATAACATTTACTGTGCTGTATTTAGATGGAAGATCTGGTTACCATTAGCAGAGGTTATTTTGGGAAGAAAGCTGAACACCCATACATTCCTATATAGCAACTTTATAATTCAAATAAAGACTGAATCCCTAAAAAGATGTTGATGACACTTGGAGATAACCTTGTTGTACTAATATGAACTTATTCCAATTAAAAAAAAAAAAAGGAGCTTAAAACTGTTATTCAGTTTCCAAAAAAGTTAACCACTACCTTCGTGTATAGCAACTTTATGTCAAATAAATACATAAGTAAATAAATTGGTTACTCTGCTTCAAATAGAGTGAAGTGGACAGAAAAACTAAATTAAGAAAATGAAACGGTAAAAATAATCTAAAATAGGTATAGATGAATACGACTAAATTATCTACCATAGGTATAGATTCATTTGGCACATAGTTTTTTAGTATGCACCACTGGCAGACAACAGCTGTCGCTTATCTGTACGCATGCGTGCAGAGCATTGGCTTCTGGGAGTTGTAGTTTCTGTTGTCCATGTCGTCTAGTAGTAGTTACACTTAGTTATAAAGTCCAATATTCCTCATTTTTGTGGTGTAATCAGTGCCTGACAGTCTGTGGGGCTGATCGACCACTAGTTGCCTTTAACTTCTTCCTGATGGGGCCAGTTTCCCCTTTTTGTTGTTGTTTTTCCTCTCCTTTTTCCAAGAGACATAACTTTTTAATTTTTCCATCTATGAGGGCTCATTTATGGCTCATTCGTGTTAACGAATAGTGCGGAAAATGGGGAAAAAATGACAAGTTTGGTGAAATGTTGAGAGAAATCTGCTATTCCACCATTGGGGGTTTTTTTGTAAACTTTTATTTTTGCTTGTTTTTACTGTGTTTTAACAACGTGATTTACCGTTTGTGTATATATATATATATATATATATAAAGCTCAAAGTGTGTGTGTGTGTGTATGTCCGGGATTGGCATCCGCACCGTCGCAGCTACAGCCACAAAATTTGGCACAGTCACACTTCTGGACCCCGAGAGCATCCTAAGCTATGTTGTGAGGCTAAATTTTAACCCCGCGCGTTCCAATTCACCAAACAATTTTGCCCCGTCTACATAATGGGGAAAAAATGTGTGTGTATCAAGCCCCGCACCTCATTATGATGTCACAATGGTTGCCATGGCGACGCTGATGTCATCAAGCCCCGCCGCTCATTATGATGTCATAATGGTTGACTATGGGATGGAGGATGTGTGATGGGTATATGGGCACGGGCCTATGGGATGGCAGATATGTATGATGGGTATATGGGCACGGGACTATGGGATGGAGGATATGTATGATGGGTATATGGGCACTGGACTATGGGATGGAGGATATGTATGATGGGTATATGGGCACGGGACTATGAGATGGAGGATGTGTGATGGGTATATGGGCACTGGACTATGGGATGGAGGATATGTATGATGGGTATATGGGCATGGGACTATGAGATGGAGGATGTGTGATGGGTATATTGGCACTGGACTATGGGATGGAGGATATGTATGATGGGTATATGGGCACTGGACTATGGGATGGAGGATATGTATGATGGGTATATGGGCACGGGACTATGAGATGGAGGATGTGTGATGGGTATATTGGCACTGGACTATGGGATGGAGGATATGTATGATGGGTATATGGGCATGGGACTATGAGATGGAGGATGTGTGATGGGTATATTGGCACTGGACAATGGGATGGAGGATATGTATGATGAGTATATGGACACGGGCCTATGGGATGGAGGATATGTATGATGGGTATATGGGCACGGGACTATGGGATGGCGGATATGTATGACGGGTATATGGGCACGGGACTATGGGATGGAGGATATGTATGATGGGTATATGGGCATGGGACTATGGGATGGCGGATATGTATGACGGGTATATGGGCATGGGACTATGGGATGGAGGATATGTGTGATGGGTATATGGGCATGGGACTATGGGATGGCGGATATGTATGACGGGTATATGGGCACGAGACTATGGGATGGAGGCTAATTATAATTTGTTATAACTAACCACAGTTAGTTACTATGCCCGGGCAGCGCCGGGCTCTTCAGCTAATATATATATATATATATATATATATATATATATATATATATATATACACACACATATACATGTACACTACCGTTCAAAAGTTTGGGGTCACCCAGACAATTTTGTGCTTTCCTTGAAAACTCATACTTTTTTTAATCAAATGAGTTGCCAAATGAGTGTAAAATCTAGTCCAGACATTGACAAGGTTCGAAAAATAGATTTTTATTTGAAATAATAATTTCCACCTTCAGACTTTGCTTTCGTCGCAGAATTGTTAGGGACGGCGGAACGCACTAAATATAAAATAACATAAAGTGCGTTCGCCGCCCAGGGTCCACCGTGCAGAAGGTGTTAACACTGCTACTAGCTAATGGCGGACGTACAATATGGCGGAATTACGCACGCTGGTTGAACGTCACCCAGGTGCGCTGAGTGATCTCTGTTTACTCACAGAGATGCTTTAAGTGAAAAACACAAAAAGTCTGAACCTGTTAGCGTCTCAGGTCTCAGAGACGTGCACGCACGGTATATGGTCACAGGAGCTGAACCCTAGGCAGAGGGTCTGCGTCCGTCTAGACCTACCGTGCGTGCGGCGTCGCAACTGCGGACGCCAAGAGGAGCTGCAGACAGCAGCGCGGCGACAGACACGACACTGCCGCTAGTCGACAATGCCTGGAAGCAGGCGCACTGTCAGGCGCTAGCGCTGTGGAGGATGCTGTAGTGGCTTGTAGCTTGCCACTGGCTGGCGCTGACTCTATAGCTAAGTCCCTATACACACTCGGAATATCAGAGGGAGGGGATCTTAATGAGTCATTCGCAGGTTCATGCATCCATCACCATTCACACAGTAGCAACTAGAGACTATACTAGCGCATGGCCGAGCAGGCATGCGAACCTTTTATAGCCAGGACCTTCCGGAAGCTACCAGATCCCTGAGATGGACCAATCAGATCTGGAGAAGGACCTGGACATGTGGGAGATCGTCTCGTCAGCATGCTCAGTGGAGCGACAGAAGGACTTAGCCTCTGGAGCGATTTGCTGCTGAGCAGCTTGCATTGCCATTGCTGACCCAAAGGTGGCAGCAGTAGCTAGCCCCACAGAGCAAGTCTGGGAGAGCGTCTGGGGAGCCGGGATTGCTGAGCTATCTTCTCTGCTGTCGAAAGACAATGGGAGACCGCAAATTGTGAGGCTCTGGATTCCTGTTGAACCGCCGCAGGAACCCGACGCCTAACAAGAATGCTCCCTTTGCAGCAATTCCAGCATTGCAGACCTTTGGCATTCTAGCAGTTAATTTGCTGAGGTAATCTGGAGAAATTTCACCCCATGCTTCCAGAAGCCCCTCCCACAAGTTGGCTTGATGGGCACTTTTTGCGTACCATACGGTCAAGCTGCTCCCACAACAGCTCAATGGGGTTGAGATCTGGTGACTGCGCTGGCCACTCCATTACAGATAGAGTACCAGCTGCCTGCTTCTTCCCTAAAGAGTTCTTGCATAATTTGGAGGTGTGCTTTGGGTCATTGTCCTGTTGTAGGGCTTTACCAGCACCAAAGCAACCCCAGACCATCACATTACCTTCTCCATGCCAGACAGATGGTGTCAGGCACTCTTCCAGCATCTTTTCAGTTCTGCGTCTCACAAATGTTCTTCTGTGTGATCCAAACACCTCAAACTTGTATTCTTCTGTCCATAACACTTTTTCCAATCTTCCTCTGTCCAATGTCTGTGTTCTTTTGCCCATATTAATCTTTTCCTTTTATTAGCCAGTCTCAGATATGGCTTTTTCTTTGCCACACTGCCCTGAAGGCCAGCATCCCGGAGTCGCCTCTTCACTGTAGAGGTTGACACTGGCGTTTTGCATGTACTATTTAATGAAGCTGCCTGTTGACGACCTGTGAGGCGTCGATTTCTCAAACTGCAGACTCTAATATACTTGTCTTGTTGCTCAGTTGTGCAGCGGGGCCTCCCACTTCTCTTTCTACTCTGGTCACAGCCTGTTTGTGCTCTCCTCTGAAGGGAGTAGTACACACCGTTGTAGGAAATCTCTCATGGAATAGCCATCATTTCTAAGAACAAGAATAGACTGTCGAGTTTCACATGAAAGTTCTTTTTTGTGGCCATTTTCAGAGTTTAATGGAACCAACAAATATAATGCTCCAGACTCTCAACTAGCTCAAAAGAAAGTCAGGTTTATAGCTTCTCTAATCAGCCAAACTGTTTTCAGCTGTGCTAACATACTTGCACAAGGGTTTTCATAGGTATTCTAACCATCCATTAGCCTTCTTACACAGTTAGCAAACACAAAGTACCATAAGAACACTGGAGTGATGGTTGTTGGAAATGGGCCTCTATACACCTATGAAGATATTGCATTATAAACCAGACGTTTGCAGCTAGAATAGTCATTTACCACATTAACAATGTATAGAGTGTATTTCTAAATCAATTGTTAGCTTCATTGGAAAAAACTGTGCTTTTCTTTCAAAAATAAGGACATTTCTAAGTGACCCTAAACTTTCGAACGGTAGTGTATATTAGCGTAAAAAGCTGAAATTTAAAAGAAATTATTTTTTTATTCTGATCTCCATCACTTTTTTTTATGTTTTTGTCGATGGAGGGGTGTATTTTTTGCGTGTTGAGCTTTTCGGGTCCATATGACATTTTGATGACTTTTAGTTGCTTTTTTTGGGGGGAGGTGCAGCAGTTTGATTATTTTTTTCATCTTCATTTTATAGAGTAATTAGTTTTAGATTTTCATAGATTAGGACTTCACGTATGCGCCAGTACCAAATATGTGTATATTGTGTTTTATTTCCTTATTTTTACAGTAGATTAATGCATAATTTATTTCTTGTTTTTAAAACTTTTAATTTACTTTTTTTTTCTTTTTTTTTAAGTTTCAGGAAAGACTTCAACCTGTGACCGTTCATCAACTGCAATGTTTCGTTATTTCGGTATGTAGTAAAATGAATGATCTATGAAGCCCAACCACTGGTCTTTCAACCAACCCCACTGCTGCCAAGGACACCTGAAATCCCAACACTGGGAAGGGTGTGATAGGCTCCACCACACATGTCCACGAGGAAAGAAGTAGAGTACAGCTCTGACAAAGATCACATGTAGTGTTCGAAATCCGTAGCTGCGTTACCACTAATTGTCTGCGGGATGCTGATCTTAACTTGAATTTTTCAATAAATAGCCTTTTTTTTTATCAGCTGGACTTTTCTTTTTTCTACACATGTCCACACCAGACCGTGCCACATAGATGACACTGTTGGAGAGATTGACAGATGCAGGCGCCAGTTGTATAACCTCTGGCATCTGTGACGACTGGTGCAGGCTCAGCTCCTGAGTCTGCTCCGTAGTCTGGCACAGCCGTTATTGAGAAGTTAATAGACTGCCTATAACACTGACAGATACAAAGTAATATATTGAAATGCATAGATTATTGATATGGACAAATAGGACTAAAAAAAAAGGATTGCACTTTTGTTTTTTTTATTAAGCTCTGTAATTGGCTGCATCTTGGCACCGTCCAGGATGAAAACTATTTCTCCCCCAGGTATGGATTACAGGGTGGGACAAAACGACCAACAGGTATGGTATGTTGTTGTTTTATTATTTTTGGTTTATTACAGGAGAACGAGGGCTTTGGTGGAATTAGGCGAGGTTTTAAGTATTGTTTAATTAACATTATTAAAAGAGTCTGTGTCATTTTTTCAATTAATGGACTTTATTCTTGGTATGTTTTTATACATGGGGTTAGTAATGGGGGTGTTTTATTGACATTATTAACTTCGGGGCTTGACGTCACCTGACAATACAAAGGTGACATCAACCCCACAAATATGAACCCCTCTTGCCACCGCTACAGGGCAAGTGGGAAGAGCCAGGAAAAGTGCCATCTAATAGATGCGCCTTTTCTGGGTGGCTGCAGGCTGCTATTTTTAGGCTGGGAGGGCAATATCCATGACCCCCCTTACCAGCCTGATAATACCATCCGCCGCCTGTCAGCTTTAGCAAGACTGGTTGTCAAAAATGGGGGGGGGGGGCCTCAAGCAGGTTTTTCTTTATTATTTATTTACAGCGCTGGAGCGGCTGATGAATACTCCCATCATCCACTCCTGCTCGCACTATTAGCGGCAGCAGGTGTCGGATGATGGGAGCGGTTGTGCCATCAGCTGACACCAGTGACCGGAGGTAAACTTTAGGCTATGTGCCCACGTAGCGTTTTTCATGCAGAATATTCCTGAGCAGAAACGCACACCCTCTTCCCGGGAAAACACATGCGTTATATGAAGCGCTTTTGTAAGCGTTTTTGACGCTTTTGTTAAGCGTTTTCACATGCGTTTTCCTATGCGTTTTTGCAATACAATTGAATGTCTAAAAGCGCTGCGGAAACACTTAAAAAAAATGCAACGTGGGCACACAGCCTCATACCTCCCATCACAGCTGAGTGCTCACGCTGTCTTTTGACAGTGTGGGAACCGCGGATCTCTGACCGGCGGGGATGGTTTCATGCATATGTCATGCATATGAAAGCATGTCAAACACTGTATTGTCCGGTCCCCCATTCAAGTGAATGGGGATTGGATCGTTTCTGCTGGATGACAGGCTGTATGGACGCATCATGCAGCCTGCCATCTAGATGTAGCGGAGCTGACTGTGAGGTCACATCCTGCTGTCCTTGACTTTTCTGCAGCAAATACAAAGTCAACCAGTGTATTTACAGTGTTTTTTCACCATCCATTCAAGTCAATGAGTGAAAAATGCTAAAAAAAAAGCTGAAAGAAGTGGCATGCTCTATGTAAAAAAAAAAAACTGCCGCAAAGCACAAAATCCTGATGACAAAAAAAAATAATGTGTGTGCATGAGATTTCTGAAATCTCCTAGGCTTTGCTGGTACTGTAAAAAGCAGCTGAAAATTAGCATTAAAAAACACCCTTAAAGATTTTTTTCTTAATTTCCGAGAATGTGGCCTATAATATTATTTGGGGGTTTGATATTTTTTACAACATTACAGCTCATGTGAACCCTGCGATCTTTGTTTCTTCTGCCTTGCAGCCTCTTTCCGGTCGCTCACATCCTTTCACGACTCTCCGCCGCTGGATGTCGTCACATTTTCCTTCTCATAAGTTTCGGGGGCGACGTGTAATCTGTGGGTTCTGAGCAAATGTGGATTACTTCTGACATATCTGAGTAGATGCCACCCGCATAGAGGAGGGAGGCTGTGGTTTCTGCACCCCCGCTTCTCTCCCCCTTCGCCGTCCCCAGAATTACAGTTCCTCAATAGCTATAGAGTCACAGTAGTTAAAGGGAAGCAGCACTTTTACACATTGTGTGCAGCACGTGCAACTTCATGTTATGATTTTATTTTATTTTTATTTATTCTTTTGCTGATAAATGAGGCTTCTATGTTATTAACCCCTTCACCCCCAAGGGTGGTTTGCACGTTCATGACCGGGCCAATTTTTACAATTCTGACCACTGTACCTTTATGAGGTCATAACTCTGGAACGCTTCCATGGATCCCGGTGATTCTGACATTGTTTTCTCGTGACATATTGTACTTCATGTTAGTGGTAAAATTTCATTCAAATAACTTGCGTTTATTTGTGAGAAAAACGGAAATTTGGCGAAAATTTCGCAATTTTCCAACTTTGAATTTTTATGCCCTTAAATCACAGAGATACGGCACACAAAAAACTT
Organism: Dendrobates tinctorius; assembly: GCF_039654945.1. NCBI lineage: Eukaryota > Metazoa > Chordata > Amphibia > Anura > Dendrobatidae > Dendrobates > Dendrobates tinctorius. The sequence goes on from NW_027361767.1 coordinate 392,323, forward strand.
GATAACTAACATTTCCCACATGTTTACTTTACATCAGCACAATTTTGGAACCAAAATTTTTTTTTTGTTAGGAAGTTATAAGGGTTAAAAGTTGACCAGCGATTTCTCATTTTTACAACACCATTTTATTTTTAGGACCACATCACATTTGAAGCCACTTTGAGGGGTCTATATGATAGAAAATACCCAAAAGTGACACCATTCTAAAAACTGCACCCCTTAAAGTGCTCAAAACCACATTCAAGAAGTTTATTAACCCTTTAGGTGCGTCACAGGAATTTTTTTGAATATTTTAAAAAAAATGAACATCTAACTTTTTTTCATAAAAAAAATACTTCAGGTTCAATTTTTTTTATTTTACCAAGGGTAACAGGAGAAATTGGACTGCAAAAGTTATTGTGCAATTTGTCCTGAGTACGCAGATACCTGATATGTGGGGGGGAACCACTGTTTCGGTGCATGGCAGAGCTCAGAATGGAAGGAGCGCCGTTTGACTTTTTCAATGCAAAATTGGCTGGAATTCAGATTGGACGCCATGTCACGTTTGGAGAGTCCCTGATGTACCTAAACAGTGGAAACCCCCTACAAGTGACCCCATTTTGGAAACTAGACCCCCCCAAGGAACTTATCTAGATATGTGGTGAGAACTTTGAACCCACAAGGGCTTTACAGAAGTTTATAACGTACAGCGGTACAATTAAAAAATCATATTTTTTCCACAAAAATGATCTTTTCACCCCAATTTTTATTTTCCTAAGGGTAACAGGACCCTAAAAGTTATTGTGCAATTTGTCCTGAGTACGCTGATACCCCACATGTGGGGGTAAACCACTATTTGGGCGCATGGCAGAGCTCGGAAGGGAAGCAGCGCCATTTGACGTTTTTGGCTGGAATTGAGATCGGACACCATGTCGCGTTTGGAAAACCCCTGATGTACCAAAACAGTGGAAACCCCCACAAATGACACCATTTTGGAAACTAGCCCCCTAAGGAACTTATCTAGATGTGTGGTGAGAACTTTGAACCCCCATGGGCTTCACAGAAGTTTATAACATAAAGCCATACAATTAAAAAATCATATTTTTTCCACAAAAATGATCTTTTCACCCTCAATTCTTATTTTTCCAAGGGTAACAGGACCGTAAAAGTTATTGTGCAATTTGTCCTGAGTACGCTGATACCCCACATGTGGGGGTAAACCACTATTTGGGCGCATGGCAGATCTCGGAAGGGAAGCAGCGCCATTTGACGTTTTTGGCTGGAATTGAGATCGGACACCATGTCGCGTTTGGAAAACTCCTGATGTACCGAAACAGTGGAAACCCCCCACAAATGACACCATTTTGGAAACTAGACCCCCTACGGAACTTATCTAGATGTGTGGTGAGCACTTTGACCCCCCCAGTGCTTCACAGAAGTTTATAATGCCCGGGCGTGAAAATAAAAAATTCGTATTTTTTCCACAAACATGATCTTTTAGTCACCATTTTTTTATTTTCCCAATGGTACCAGGAGAAATTGGACCTCAAAAGTTGTTGTCCAATTTGTCCTGAGTATGCTGATACCCCATATGTGGGAGAAAACTACTGTATGGGCACACGTCGGGGCTCGGAAGGGAAGTAGTGACGTTTTGGAATGCAGACTTTGATGGAATGGTCTGCGGGTGTCATGTTGCCTTTGGAGAGCCCCTAATGTACCTAAACAGTGGAAACCCCCCACAAATGACACCATTTTGTAAACTAGACCCCCCAAGGAACTTATCTAGATGTGAGGTGAGCACTTTGAACCCCCAAGAGCTTCACAGAAGTTTATAATGCCAGGGCATGAAAATAAAAAAATCGTATTTTTTCCAGAAACATGATCTTTTAGTCACCATTTTTTTATTTTCCCAAGGGTACCAGGAGAAATTGGACCCCAAAAGTTGTTGTCCAATTTGTCCTGAGTACGCTGATACCCCATATGTGGGAGAAAACTACTGTATGGACACACGTCGGGGCTCGGAAGGGAAGCAGTGACGTTTTGGAATGCAGACTTTGATGGAATGGTCTGCGGGTGTCATGTGCGTTTGGAGAGCCCCTGATGTACCTACACTATTGAAACTCCCCACAAGTGACCCCATTTTGGACACTAGACCCCCCACGGAACTTATCTAGATGTGTGGTGAGCACTTTGAACCCCCAAGTGCTTCACAGAAGTTTATAACACTTGGACGTGAAAATAAAAAAATCATTTTTTTCCTAAGGGTAACAGGAGAAATTGGACCCCAAAAATTGTTTTGCAATTTGTCCTGAGTAGGTTGATACCCTACATGTGGGGTAAAACACTGTTTGGGCGCATGGCAGAGCTTGGAAGGGAAGGAGCAACATTTGACTTTTTCAACTCAGAATTGGCTGGAATTGAGATCAGACGCCATGTTGCATTTGGAGAGCCCCTGATGTGCCCAAACAGTGGAAACCCCCCAATTATAACTCCAACCCTAACCCCAACACACACCTAACCCTAATCTGAGCCCTAACCCTAGCCCTAACCCTAGCCCTAACGGGAAAATGGAGATAAATACTTTTTTTTTAAATTTTATTATTTTTCCCTAACTAAGGGGGTGATGACGGGGGGTTTGATTTACTATTTATGGCGGTTTTTATATTTGGCAGCTGTCGCATGCTAAAAGACGCTTTTTATTGTAAAAATAGTTTTTGCATCACCACATATTGAGAGCTATAATTTTTCCGTATTTTGACCCACCGAGTCATGTGAGGTCTTATTTTTTGCGGGACGAGTTGACGTTTTTATTGGTACCATTTTCGGGCACGTGACATTTTTTGATCGCTTTTTATTCCTATTTTTGGGACACAGAATGAACAAAAACCAGCGTTTCATGAATTTCTTTTGGGGGGTGCGTTTACACCGTTCCGCGTGCGGTAAAATTGATAAAGCGGTTTTATTCTTCGGGTCAGTACGGTTACAGCGATACCTCATTTATGTCATTTTTTTATGTTTTTGTCAGTTTTATGCAATGAAAACTATTTTATATAAAAAATAATTATTTTTGCATCGGTTTATTCTGTGAGCTATAACTTTTTTATTTTTTCGCTGATGATGCTGTGTGGCGGCTCGTTTTTTGCGGGACAAGATGACGTTTTCAGCGGTACCATGGATATTTATATGCGTCTTTTTGTTCGCGCGTTATTACACTTTTTGTTTGGCGGTATGATAATAAATCATTATTTTTTGCTTGTTTTTTTATTTTTATTTTTTAAGGGGTTCGCTAAAGGGGTTAACTAATGGGACAGTTTTATAGGGCGGGTCATTACGGACGCGGCGATACCTAATATGTGTACTTTTATTGTTTTTTTTTTTTTATTATTTCCAAAAAATGGATTTATTGGGGGAATATTTTTTTTTTTTTTCTAATTTATTTGGCGATTTTTTTTTTTTTAAATTATTTTAACACTTTTTTTATTTTTTTTTTTACTTTATTAAATAGTCCCAGGTGGGACATCACTGTCCTGTGACAGATCGCTGATCTGTCACATCACAGATCACTGTGACAGATCAGCGATCTGACACAGGCACTGCAGAAGGCTTCCTCATGCCTGCGCTTTGGAAGGAGTCCCCCGCAGCAGCGCTGCACAATGCGCTGCCGTGGGGGGCTCAGGGAAGCACGGAGGGAGCCCCCTCCCTGCCGATGCTTCCCTTTAACCCCCGGTACTCCGCGATCATGTTTGATCGCGGTGTGCAAGGTGTTAACGTGTCGGGGGCGGTCCGTGATCGCCCCTGACACATTGTGCCGGGTGTCAGCTGTGATAATCAGCTGACACCCGGCCGCGATCAGCGGCGCTCACCACGTGGGCGCCGCTGATCGCGCTAGACGTACTATCCCGTCCATGGGCATAGGGGCCCGGGTCCCATGGACGGGATAGTACGTCTCATGTCAGGAAGGGGTTAATGAGGATTGGTGAGCCATCGATCTAAAGAATTGGAGTCATAGAGATGTATCGTGCCCTTCAACACAAAGCTTTTTATACGTTTTAGGGACTGTCTGATCACAACAACCCTTACCTTATAACCTTATACACATGGACCAAAAAAATATGGTGATTGCCATAAGACTCCTTGTTGGCCAGCAGTGATGGCCATGGAGGTATAATCTATCCCTACATTTTCCCCTAAAAATAAATAGATTGTGGGCATGTAGATTGTCATCATAGAGGGGTTACGGCATGAGATTGGTATATATGGTTTCTCTTTCGCACGATGAAGCTCCTTTTTTTTCCTTTGCTATGCTTAAAGGGAGTCTCAGCACAGAATGACTGCTCAAACCAAGTACAAGCGCTTGGTGCACCCTAAGTGTGGCCAATCATTTAAATGCGCCTTCCCACCTTCTTGTTTTCCCTCTATCTCCACCCTCCCTCTCCTTTTGATTGACAGCTCAGCTCCACCCTCCCTCCTTTTGATTGACAGCTCAGGCTTAGTAGAGCCAGAGCAGGGAGGAGATAGATCCAAAATAAGTAGGTGCACTTAAATGTTTGGGTGCACTGAATGACTGTGCTTAGTTTGAACAGTCATTCTGTGCTGAAAGACTATTTAAACACAGCAAAGAAAAAGAAAAATAACCTCCAGTTTACATAATTCCCTATGTAAAAAATATGTTAGAAGAGGGCCCAATACTGACCCCCCCCCCCTCGTGGTATCCCACTGTTTATAGTGACTCAATGAGAGTGTGTTGCATTAATAATCACCCTCTGTTTCCTGTCACTGAGACAGTTTTTAAGGCAGATTAAATTAATTCCAGTTATAAATTTTCTGACTCCCAGACAGTTACTGTCAGCAAAAAAATAAGTTTATAGCTGTCAAAATGTGGTAAAAAGGTGTTAAATTGCCCAGCAGTTCCCTTTCAGTGTTTCAGCAGGCACTGGATATTACACAACAGCCTGGAGGAGGGGTGTGGACCGAAAATTCTTGCTGGTTATTGCGTCACTGTTATCGTAGCGTTCCCATGTAGCGTTTCTGATGCTGATACTTGTTTTTAATAAGGGGCTTTTGGGTAATACTGGGGAACGACAGGGAACAGGTAGGAATTATCTGGAAGATATGACTTCACACCTACACATCAAAGACATTTGGAGAGTGTTACATCCGCAGGAGAGAGAATATACCCATTATTCACACGCTCAAAATTCATGGTCTAGAATAGATTTGATATTGGGGTCCGACAACATGATACAAAGGATACGGCGGGTGACCATAGAAGATATGGTCATTTCAGACCACAGCCCAGTAGCGATAGAATTGTCAGAAAAATTTCAGAGGGGGCAGGATTTTTTATGGCGCTTCCCCTCCTTTTTACTAAAAGATGGAGACTTTGGAAAACAACTCAAGGAATGGTGGACAGAGTATGCGTTGTTAAATACCGAACATAAACAGAACGCAAAATTATTCTGGGAAGCAGGGAAAGCGGTAATACGGGGAAGGATCATAGCCTACACGTTAAAGCTGAAGAGGAAGATCAGGGAGCAATATGTATTAGCGAGTAATGAGGTAAGGACTAGGTACACAGCTTTTAAAACTTGTCCAAACGATTCTAACAAACAGAAATGGGTAGAGGCCAAAAATAAATCTGAGGAATGGGCGGAGAGGAGGGAGCAATTAGTATGGGGGCAAAGAGAAGTGGAATTCAACAGGTATGGTGATAAATCTGGCAAACTCCTGGCTAATCTAGCGAGAGGCATACGCGCACAAACCCTAATAACAGTTTTAAAGGGGAAAAAAGGGGATATGGTAACTAATCCCAAAGACATTAATGGGATTTTGGGTACATACTTTGCAAAGTTATACAAAGATGAATCTGACAATCTCACGGGGGGGGGGAGGGAATGGCTAGAGAAAATAACATTGACCCCACTTACAGAGGAAGACAAATGCTTTCTAAATATGGACATCAAAGAGGATGAGGTACAGTCCTCAATAAGACACTTGGGAGCGCATAAAGCCCCCGGCCCGGATGGGATGAATGGGGAATTCTATAAAGAACTTAGATCGCAGGTAACACCCACCCTGACACGAATGTTTAACAACATATTGAAAGGGGAAAGCTTGTCAGAGGGCATGAATACGGCTTATATCAAACTGCTCCCAAAAGGGGATAAAGATAAAGATTCACCCTCGGGATACCGGCCAATATCACTGATTAACCAGGATATCAAGATATTATCTAAGATACTTGCTGATCTCTTAGCGATGCTGTTACCAAAAATAATCACAAATCACCAGACGGGTTTTATCAAAGGTCGATCGGCAGTCACGAACGTGAGAAAAACTCTACTGATCCTAGACGCAATTAGAGCTAGGAAATTAGACCCACGTGCCGGCCCAGCCATGGTCACATTGGATGCAGAAAAAGCATTTGACAATGTGAGGTGGCCGTGGCTGGGTATGGTACTGGACAAAATGGGAATGGTGGGTCCATTCAGAGACTATTTAACGACCTTGTACAAAAACCCCAAAGCCAAAGTATATACATCGGGATTTTTGTCTGACGCTTTCAAACTGTATAAAGGAACCCGTCAGGGATGCCCTTTATCGCCATTGTTATTTAACCTAGCGATAGAACCCCTCTCTAGGTTCCTTAACTCGCCAGATTCACATGAGGGGATTAAAGTAGGATCAATGATAGTTAAGTCTGCGCTTTTCGCTGACGATATTATCCTATACATGAATAACCCAAAAAGAGATTTACCACGCTTATTAGGGGAAATCGAAAAATTCGGGGCTTTCTCTGGATTTAAATTAAACAGGGCAAAATGTGAAATATTGATGTTAAGGGAAGGGAAAGAAAGTCAGGGAAGAGATAACTTGGTAGGGATCCCGATAATGAAATCCTCACTAAAGTATTTGGGCATACAAATTGGGAGATCCCCAGGTCAGGTATATGCGCTGAATTATAGACCCCTCATAGACAAAATTGAAAAAGAATTGGAGAGGTGGAAAGGGCTACCGCTGTCGTTCTTGGGGAGATGCCATCTCTTGAAAATGGTGAGTTTTGCCAGACTGTTATATCCCATGCAAACCATACCCCTTCTGATCAAACATGTAGATTGTAACAGAATTAACAGGGCTTTCTCAAAGTTTATTTGGGGGGGGGGCAAAAAGCCGAGACTACGCGCCAGAATATTGATGGGTCATAAAGATAGAGGGGGGGTAGGTCTACCCAATGTGCGTGGTTATAATTTGGCTTGTCTGACACGCCATATAATTGATTGGATAAAGGGCACATCGAGGTATTCTGATAACGCTCTGGAATCCCAACTGTGCAAACCGTGGGATAAAGTTTCGCTACTGCACGCTTCCTTGAGTGGGGTGCCGAGCGAAGTTAAAACTCATTGATTTTTAGAGACACTCTCATGACCTGGAAGGCGGTGAGGAAGAAATTCAAATTGTCTAGGTCAATTTCCAAACACCTGAACATATGGGCACACACAGATTTCAAGTTAGGACGTGAGAATGCTTTGAGGAGTGGAAGAGGAAGGGGGTGAGAAACGTGGGTGACCTGTTACATGAGGCGGAAGGCAGGTGGTTGAAGGGGGCAGAGGTAATAGAGAAATTCAGTCTCAGAGTCTCAAATCCTCCAATATAACCAAGTGAAATTTCACATTATGGGAAAACTTCGGGAGGTGACCAAAGAAATAGGGACTAACGAATTTGACACAATGACCAAATGGGACATACAAGAAGTGAATATCTCAAAAATATATAGTTATGCAAGGGAAATCCTGTTACCATCAGGGTCAGACAAAATGTTTAGCTGTTGGACTCGAGAATTACACTCAGAGGACGCGATGGAATGTGTCTTGGAGGGCTGGGAAAGAGTAAGGAAACACATCATCTCCGAAAAATGGAGAGACAGCCACTTTCGAATTATGCACGGCCTAGTGCTTGATTTTAACATTCCTCCTTCAGCAAATTGCCCAAACAGAAGAGAGAAATGCCCTAAATGTCAGAAAGAGAGAACTGACATGATCCATGGGATGTGGCACTGTCAATATACACAGAATTTTTGGGCGATGGTACAGAGGCTCACTGAGGAAATTTGTGGGGTTAAGGTGAAACTTGAACCCATATATTGGATACTGCACCATACGGGAAATAGAGGGAGGGAAGAGAGTGTTCCAAAATTATTTCATGTTATAGCATTACTGGCCAAATGATTAATCCTGAGGAACTGGCTAACGCAGACACTCCCAGATGGAAAAGATATGATACTGGGCCTTAAAAAAGCATTGGACATTGATAAAAGAGAGGCGATGAGAAACAAAGACAGGGAAACAGCTAAATTCATGGGGAAATGGAGGAGGTTTATTGAGAACAAAATGACAAAAAACGAAAGGATAGAGGTAATGAACCCATTTACACGCTCAAACTGGTATTTACTCGAGAGCATAGGGGGAACGTTGGGGAATCTGAAGGTCTGAAACTATGTGAATGAACACATGCCTGAAATGAGGAGGGGGGACCTGGGCTGCGCGCAAACATGATTTTAATTTCTTCATTATTTTGGGGATTTTGTTATTATGGGGATTCGATCACATACTGCCTTTATCTGTGAGATAATATGTAAGTTTACAGAAATGTTCAACTGTATGAAAAACTTGAAAATTTAATAAAAATGATTTTGGAAAAAAAAAATAAGGGGCTTTTCCAGCTTCTTAACCTTCCCACAAATGGTTTTGTTAATCACGTCCTGGGAAGGAGTCCTCCCATGTAGAGGGGGGCCCAGGAGCTGAACTCCCTCCACAACAGATATTGGCTAAATTAGATAGCCAGCATGTGTCTCTAATAAACCCGGGCCGGTGTCGAGTACTGGGCGCTGCTGTTGACCATTTAAATGCTGCTCGCAATCTCTGACAGAGGCATTTAAATGGAATGTGCCCCGATGCCCGCACATACCGGTTCCCAGCGGCCCCCTACGACCCGATTACATTACACGGGTCACATTAGCATTTCAGAAGAGCTTGTCAACTTCTAGATAATCCATTTTTGCTCTCTACTTTTATAGTGTTGTACCCCGTCCACCTCGGGCACGTGGTTTGTGTCAGCGACGGCATGCTCTCGTCTTTTTTTTTCTCATATAGGCCATGATTGCTTTCTATGCTGGAAGAGACATGTCACACCTCTCTGCGGTAAAGGCGTGTATCGCTTCACTGCAGTCTTGTAGAGAGATGACCCATTTTAGCATGGAGACCACAAGTTTTCAAGCAAAGTTGCAACAATTTGGGGCAAAAATTTGAAACTAAAATAAGGATGTTTGCTTCACATGTGCCGGCAGGACCCACACATAGTTTGTGAGTGGACCGTGCTAATTGGTGGCTTTTATGTGCAGCTTATCACATTGCATTACCGGCGGTCTCTGCCTAAATCCTGAGCGAATCCTGAGCGTGTAAACCGGTCTTTAAAGGATTAAACATTGTTCTTTCCTGGTTGGGAAAAAAAAAACACACTATGTGATTGCAGCTCAAAATCTTTGTGTTGATCATCAAGCTGGAAAGAGAAGATCAGGGTTGTAAAACGACAAGTATCAGTATAAATCTGACCTCGTGATCGCCTCCTAAATAGGCGACTGTACCATGGCAGATAGGCTTATCTTCACTTTTTATTGTTCTTTACATTGCTGTTGTGATTTGCGCTTTCCAGATTAGAAATGGAAGCCAGTGATTCTCGATTTACTAATATTTATGGCCCTCTTCTACGTACAGAAGACAAATCTTCATTTCTCGCTTGTGTTTTTTTTTTTGAAGCAGGTGAAAGCTTGTCATGCATCAGGGATTCTAGATGGCTGTTTCTGGTTGGTCTTCGAGGGATAATCCCATAAATTAAAATAACAAGTCACTTACTGAACATCTTTTTAACAATAGCCTTAATGACTGAAAAATAAAAACCTGATCAACTTTCTCAAAAGATATCTGTCATGAGTTGGCATCTGTCACTCTATTTAGTGTCACAAAAAGGTCCTTGGAAAAATTGTCTAAATCCGTTTCTCCAGATGTCCAAAGTCTCTGGTGAACGTCCAGCTTTAGTTTTGTTTTTTGGTTTTGAGAAGCTTGAATAATTTTTCAAATTGACGTGGTTGCAGACCTGCATACCGGATCCTTAGTGGCATGACGGAGTTGAGATGCAAAGTCACAGGACCCGATTCATTATTTGCTTGTTTTCAAGTTAATTTTCTTTTTGACTTTTGGTTTTCACTGATGTTTTTTTTGTGCCAAAGTCATCCAAATAGCGCACATGTGATTCATGAATTTTGCCCCAAGCGCAGTAATGTCTTTTTCTATCTTTAACTGGTTTTATGACTCTTTAGCGAGAAAAGTCACTTTAGCAACAAGTCACAAAAAAAAGGCAGCAAAATAACTGGCGTTCATATAATCACCCTAGGATCCGGCGCTGTCCGGTTTTTCACCGCAGACAAAAACCTTTACTAGAGACGTTTTTTCCAGACGCCGGAATCAAAATTTTTGCCGGATCCGGCGAAAACTGGAAGAAACGGAAGGCCATGCGGCGTGATCCGGCGCTAATACAATTCAATGAGAGAAAAAACGGTTCGGGCGCCTGATTTCACCGGATCCGGTTTTTCTAAAAATAGCTGGATCCTGCCTGTCGTAAAATTGCCTTTCTTAGTGACATCATCTCCAAATGGCCTAGTCAGACAAACTCCTGTGATGGAGTATTGAGACCGTAATGTGATCTGTTGCAGTTTGTTTGGTGTTTCCTACCATCCATCTCCTCAGACTTCTGTGATTTCTACAATTTGCACTTGCAGCTCCTCAAGAACTACTGGTTAACCCTTCATTTGCTGTAAGCATTGAAAACTGCTTTGAGACAGATCTTTGCAAATTCTTCTGGTTTCTACAACCTACTTCTATAGCTCTACAGACCACCCGATTAACCCATTATCTGCTGTGCTGCTTCTTAGAGACCGTTCTCTTTACACTGCAATCGTCACTGCAGCTTTCTTCTGTTTTTTTGTATCTAAAACCCGATTTACATATTCTGTTGACCTTTCATCTGCTCTCTTTTAATGGTCACCCCTGGCTCCGTGGCTTCTGGTGTGATCTGCTCTGCTTGTTTGCCACCCAACATTGCCCATTGTCCTGGTTCTCTCTGCTCTGCCATGTCCCTCAGGCCATGACTTGATCCTGACCTGAGACTTGGTAGATTCATCGCACCAGGTGAGCCTAACGTACAGAAACGAGGAGGCTTTGGTATGTGATGTAGAATTATTGTTACGGTCTCCTCCACTCTATAATCTGCTGCTGACCGTAGACATGAGCTAATTATCAGCTAAAAGTTCTTCTGAACATCACCGCTCCAACTCGGCCTCATAGAATGGAATATACTTATTAAGAAAAAACAAGTTTTCCATGAAAAATGGCATAATTTTCTGTTTCAAATAAAAGGTAAAATGGACTGGAAACAAATAATTTTGTCTCGACTGTTCTTGATGTGCCTATATATACTCCTTAGTTCACTGTTGGCCATATGTTCCTTCAGTCTTCAGTCTTCTTCTAAACCCTCACGACTTACCCCATACACAGGCTGAATTCACTTGTATTTTCAATGAAGAAAGGGGAATCCACCAATATCAGACCCCTCTGGTGGCAGAATACCTCCCACAGTAACAAAGGATAAGATATTTATAAGGTATTTTGAAGTCCAACAGGGCTTATCCTTATCGGCCATCAAAGAAAAGTTGGGATATTCCAAATTGTGAGGTCCGGCTGACACAAATCTAATCTATATGGACACCAGCTGCAACAAATATAGCCTAAAGAAACCGTTTGATATTTGGGTCCACCAAAATAAGGTATGGTGACCTACAATAGAGTCACAAATCCCTTTCCACCGATACCGAAGAATATGAAAAGTTACTTTCTGTCTTCCAGAAAACTTCCCGATATGCCTGTTTAATATTCCGTTACCGCCAGCTTGGTCCTGTGTTAACATTCGCACCACGGTCACACAGCACCTTATCTCGTGGGTGTCAAAGATCTGATTTCAGAGGTGACAGGATCATCTTTTGTTATGAAAATGTTAGGGCAGCGGGAAGCGAGGAAAGGCGGCTATCTGCGTCTGTACGATGTTATCAGCCGCTCAGTGACATTATACCGGACAAAGGAACCCGTGTCATCGGCTAGGAGGCTAATGAAATGTCAATTAATAAAGTTCACATACATATAGATGAGTATATTCCACAGGGAGGCAGATCATACCAGACGTCGCTTGTACCCTGTCAATCACTGGATGTTTACTGAGATATGGCAGAGGCCTTCATAACGGCATCTTGTGCGTGTCCTGGAGAAAATGGTGCAAACTTACCTGTAAGTGGTGAATGTTCTCCAGTAGCTTTGGGAGAAGTAACGAGGGTGTACTAACAGGGAGTCGTGACGATACATTACAGTATCTTCTATATAGCAAATTGTCCTCTTTGATCCTTCCTCATTAACACGTTGTCTTCTATCCATGAGATCCATCGATCCTCAGGACAGGAATCCAAAATGTCTTGTTAGAACTGCTCCACTCTTTTCTTATGGGACTGCTGGAGATAGTTGGCTACAACGCCACTCTATAATAACGTCTTTGATCCGTCACCCAGTGGTCCGGCACTTGCTTGTGACGAAGACTTGGCATTGGATTCCCAATAATAAGAGGAATATTCAGAATTCCAATGTCAATGACTAACACTTGGACAAGGCTGGAAGAAGATGGAGGAGAATTCACCACTGATGGATGGAGTCTATGGAATGCCAATGATGCTAGGCTTGGAAACTGGAGCTGCTCAGAGTATGTTATCGAGCTCTACCTTGGCTCATCACAATGACTCCAGGCTGTAGCTATGTGCACACAAGTCAATCACACGATGTCAGATGCGATGTGCATTTAACGTTTGCAAAAAGAAGGATATTGTTCTCAACGAAGCTTCAAAGAAGTCTGCAGCACTCACTGTTAATGCTTAATAATAAATCCAAAGTCCTGTATTGTAGTCACAAAATGTGCCCGCCCCTGGACTGTGATCGAGAAGCACACACCCAGATAGAATACTACTGATATTGTGATGCGTACCGGTCATTTAAAGGGAACCTGTCAGCAGGATTGTGCACAGTAACCTACAGACAGTGTCAGGTCAGCGCCATTATACTGATTACAATGATACCTGGTGATGAAATCCATCTTATGGTTCTTGTTTAACCTTTATTTGCCGTTTTCAGTTAATGATATTCTCATGCTCCGGGGTGGGGCTTTATGTGGTGCTCTGCTTACATATTTTTTTTTTTATTTTACATATTGCATAGAATATGGTTTAAAAAAAATCAAATTAATCAGGTAGGCAGCGGCTGCGCTGTGGCATGATAAGGTGGATAATATCCCTATTTTCATTTTATTTAGACATATTGTTTTGTTGGAATAAAAAGTATATACCATTGACAAAGACATGAAAAGTCTATAATTTTAAGCGTAGGTTAATATTAGCATTGAGAGATAGAATATCAAAAATAAAATCCAGAAAATCACATTGTATAAATTATATAAATTTATTTGCATTTTGCAGTGAGAAATAAGTATTTGATCCCTCTGGCAAACAAGACTTAATACTTGGGGGCAAAACCCTTGTTGGCACGCACAGCAGTCAGACTTTTTTGTAGTTGATGGTGAGGTTTGCGCACATGTCAGGAGGAATTTTGGTCCACTCCTCTTTGCAGATCATCTCTAAATTAGTAAGATTTTGAGGCTGTCACTTGGCAACTCGGAGCTTCAACTCCCTCCATAAGATTTCTAAGGGATTAAGGTCTGGAGACTGGCTAGACCTCTCCATGACCTTAATGTGTTTCTTTTTGAGCCACTCCTTTGTTGCCTTGGCTGTATGTTTTGGGTCATTGTCTTGCTGGAAGACCCAGCCACAACCCATTTTAATGTCCTGGCGAAGGGAAGGAGGTTGTCACTCTTACGGTACATGGCTCCATCCATTCTCTCATTGATGCCGTGAAGTAGTCCTGTGCCCTTAGCTCCTGCGCAGGCGTACTATATCTTGCCTGTTGAGGTCAGAGTAAAGTACTGCAGTGCGCAGGACCTCTCTGACCTTTCCCGGCGCCTGCACACTGCAGTACTCTGCTCTGCCCTCAACAGGGCAGATATAGTACGCCTGCACAGGAGCTGCGGCTGAAGTAAGAAGGAGGACGTCATCGCTAGAAGATGGGAGGCGCCGGACCAGACCGCGACACCCATCGGACCGGACCCCCAGGTGAGTATATTCTAACTCTCTTTTCTTATAATTCAGCTTACATCGGGCGCTTATCTACAGCATTATAGAATGCTGTAGATAAGCCCCTGATGGAGGTGGCAGCATCTCATAGGCCAAAAATGAGGTGATAGATTCCTTTTAACCCCTTACCTACAATTGACGTAATATTCCGTCCATGTGACCATGGACCTAATTACCATGGACGGAATATTACGTCACCATGATCAGCGGCGCCCACGTGGTGAGCGCCGCTGATCGCGGCCGGGTGTCAGCTAATTATCATAGCTGACACCCGGCACAATGTGTCAGGGGCGGTCACGGACCGCCCCCGACAAGTTAACCCCTTGTACACCGCGATCAAACGCGATCGCGGTGTACCGGGGGTTAAAGGGAAGCATCGGCAGGGAGGGGGCTCCCTCCGTGCTTCCCTGAGCCCCCCACAGCAGCGCAATGTGCAGCGCTGCTGCGGGGGGCTCCTTTCCTCCAGGCCCCCGAATCCAAGATGGCGACGGGGGCCTTCGGGGGCCTGAGGAAGCTGGCTTCCTCAGTGCCTGCAAAGCGCAGGCATGAGGAAGTCTGCAGCAATGCCTGTGACAGATCGCTGATCTGTCACAGGACAGTGATGTCCCACCTGGGACAAGGTAATAAAGTAAAAAAAAAAAAGTGTTAAAAATAATTTAAAAAAAAATCGCTAAATAAATTAGTAAAAAAAAAAAAAAATATTCCCCAATAAATCCATTTTTTCAAAATAAAACAAAAACAAAAACAATAAAAGTACACATATTTGGTATCGCCGCGTCCGTAATGACCTGCCCTATAAAACTGTCCCATTAGTTAACCCCTTTAGTGAACCCCTTAAAAAATAAAAATAAAAAACGAAGCAAAAAATAATGATTTATTATCATACCACCGAACAAAAAGTGCAATAACGCGCGATCAAAAAGATGCATATAAATATCCATGGTACCGCTGAAAACGTCATCTTGTCCCGCAAAAAAACGAGCCACCATACAGCGTCATCCGCAAAAAACTAAAAAAGTTATAGCTCGCAGAATAAAGCGATACAAAAATAATTATTTTTTATATAAAATTGTTTTCATTGCAAAAAACCGACAAAACATAAAAAAAGACCTAAATGAGGTATCGCTGTAAGCGTACTGACCCGAAGAATAAAACCGCTTTATCAATTTTACCGCACGCGGAACGGTGTAAACGCACCCCCCAAAAGAAATTCATGAAATGCTGGTTTTTGTTCATTCTGCGTCCCAAAAATCGGAATAAAAAGCGATCAAAAAATGTCACGTGCCCGAATACCAATAAAAACGTCAACTCGTCCCGCAAAAAATAAGACCTCACATGACTCGGTGGGTCAAAATACGGAA
Source organism: Dendrobates tinctorius (assembly GCF_039654945.1). Classification (NCBI taxonomy): domain Eukaryota; kingdom Metazoa; phylum Chordata; class Amphibia; order Anura; family Dendrobatidae; genus Dendrobates; species Dendrobates tinctorius. The sequence continues at coordinate 407,992 of NW_027361767.1, forward strand.
AAATTATAGCTCTCAATATGTGGTGATGCAAAAACTACTTTTACAATAAAAAGCGTCTTTTAGCGTGTGACAGCCGCCAAACATAAAAACCGCCATAAATAGTAAATCAAACCCCCCGATATCACCCCCTTAGTTAGGGAAAAATAATAAAACTAAAAGAAAATGTATTTATTGGAGTTATAATTGGGGGGTTTCCACTGTTTGGGCACATCAGGTGCTCTCCAAAGGCAACATGGCGTCTGATCTCAATTCCAGCCAATTCTGCGTTGAAAAAGTCAAATGGTGCTCCTTCCCTTCCAAGCTCTGCCATGCGCCCAAACAGTGTTTTACCCCCACATGTAGGGTATCAGCCTACTCAGGACAAATTACAAAACAACTTTTGGGGTCCAATTTCTCCTGTTACCCTTAGGAAAATAAAAAATTGGGGGCAAAAATATAATTTTGCGGAAAAAAATGTTTTTTTTATTTTCACGCCCAGGCGTTATAAACTTCTGTGAAGCACTTGGGGGTTCAAAGTGCTCTCCACACATCTATATAAGCTCCGTGGGGGGTCTAATTTCCAAAATGGGGTCACTTGTGGGGAGTTTCAATAGTTTAGGTACATCAGGGGCTCTCCAAACGCACATGACACCCGCAGACCAATCCATCAAAGTCTGCATTCCAAAACGTCACTACTTCCCTTCCGAGCCCCGACGTGTGCCCATACAGTAGTTTTCTCCCACATATGAGGTATCAGCGTACTCAGGCCAAATTGGACAACAACTTTTGGGGTCCAATTTCTCCTGTTACCCTTGGGAAAATAAAAAAATTGGGGACTAAAAGATGATGTTTGTTGAAAAAATACGATATTTTTATTTTCACACCTGGTCGTTATAAACTTCTGTGAAGCACTGGGGGGTTCAAAGTGCTCACCACACATCTAGATAAGTTCCTCAGGGGGTCTAGTTTCCAAAATGGGATCATTTGTGGGGGGTTTTTACTGTTTAGGTACATTAGGGGCTCTCCAAAGGCAACATGACACCCACAGACCATTCCATCAAAGTCTGCATTCCAAAACGTCACTACTTCCCTTCCGAGCCCTGACGTGTGTCCATACAGTAGTTTTCTCCCACATATGGGGTATCAGCGTACTCAGGACAAATTGGACAACAACTTTTGGGGTCCAATTTTTCCTGTTACCCTTGGGAAAATAAAAAAATGAGGACTAAAAGATGATGTTTGTGGAAAAAATACGATTTTGTTATTTTCACGCCTGGACGTTATAAACTTCAGTGAAGCACTGGGGGGTTCAAAGTGCTCACCACACATCTAGATAAGTTCCTTGGGGGGTCTAGTTTCCAAAATGGTGTCATTTGTGGGGGGGTTCCACTATTTTGGTACATCAGGGGCTTTCCTAACGCGACATGGTGTCCGATCTCAATTCCAGCCAAAAACGTCAAATGGCGCTGCTTCCCTTCCGAGCTCTGCCATGCGCCCAAATAGTGGTTTACATCCACATGTGGGGTATCAGCGTACTCAGGATAAATTGCACAATATCTTTTAGGGTCCTGTTAATTTTGGAAAAATAAGAATTGAGGGTGAAAAGATCATTTTTGTGGAAAAAATATGATTTTTTAATTGTACTGCTGTACGTTATAAACTTCAGTGAAGCACTGGGGGGTTCAAAGTGCTCACCACACATCTAGATAAGTTCCTTGGGGGGTCTAGTTTCCAAAATGGTGTCATTTGTGGGGGGGTTTCTAGTGTTTTGGTACATCAGGGGTTTTCCAATCGCGACATGGTGTCCGATCTCAATTCTAGCCAAAAACGTCAAATGGCGCTGCTTCCCTTCCGAGCTCTGCTATGCGCCCAAATAGTCATTTACACCCACATATGGGGTATTAGTGTACTCAGGACAAATTGCACAATAACTTTTAGGGTCCTATTACCCTTGGAAAAATAAAAATTGGGGGTGAAAAGATCATTTTTGTGGAAAAAATATGATTTTTTAATTGTACCGCTGTACGTTATAAACTTCTGTGAAGCCCTTGTGGGTTCAAAGTTCTCACCACATATCTAGATAAGTTCCTTGGGGGGTCTAGTTTCCAAAATGGGGTCACTTGGGGGGTTTCCACTGTTTAGGTACATCAGGGGCTCTCCAAACCCGGCATGGCGTCCGATCTGAATTCCAGCCAATTTTGCATTGAAAAAGTCAAACGGCGCTCCTTCCCTACTGAGGTCTGCCATGCGCCGAAACAGTGGTTCCCCCCCACATATCAGGTATCAGCGTACTCAGGACAAATTGCACAATAACTTTTGCAGTCCAATTTCTCCTGTTACCCTTGGTAAAATAAAGAAAATTGAACCTGAAGTATTTTTTTTTGTGAAAAAAAGTTAAATGTTCATTTTTTTTTTAATATTCAAAAAATTCCTGTGACGCACCTAAAGGGTTAATAAACTTCTTGAATGTGGTTTTAAGCACCTTAAGGGGTGCATTTTTTAGAATGGTGTCACTTTTGGGTATTTTCTATCATATAGACCCCTCAAAGTGGCTTCAAATGTGAAGTGGTCCCTAAAAATAAAATGGTGTTGCAAAAATGAGAAATCGCTGGTCAATTTTTAACCCTTATAACTTCCTAACAAAAAAAAATTTTGGTTCCAAAATTGTGCTCATGTAAAGTAAACATGTGGGAAATGTTATGTATTAAGTTTTTTGTGTGCCGTATCACTGTGATTTAAGGGCATAAAAATTCAAAGTTGGAAAATTGCGAAATTTTCAAAATTTTCGCCAAATTTCCGTTTTTTTCACAAATAAACGCAAGTTATTTGAATGCAATTTTACCACTAACATGAAGTACAATATGTCACGAGAAAACAATGTCAGAATCACCGGGATCCATGGAAGCGTTCCAGAGTTATGACCTCATAAAGGGACAGTGGTCAGAATTGTAAAAATTGGCCCGGTAGTTAACGTGCAAACCACCCTTGGTAGTGAAGGGGTTAAACCCTGCAGTTCTCAAATTCAGTCAGAAAAGAAAAAAACATGTCCATGCGATTTCTGAAATCAGCTTTTATTTGACATAAAAATGCAGCAAAATAATGCTGCATATGAACATGGCCATAAACCTACAAAGAAAAAATAAGCAATGTGTGCATAAGACTTCAAGAATCTCATTAAATTTACGATTTATGAAATCCTTCAGATTTTGTGACCAAACAGCAAAGAAAAAAATTGACAAAAACTCAACAAGTACACATATCCTGTCATTTAAAGAAAACTTGCATTAGAATATCTGGGTCTGCCTTCAGCTCCTCCCTCCATAGAATCTTATGAGCACCAACCGCCATCTTCTGTCTCAGTAATGGGAAGTGTCTATGTCTGCCTCCAGCTCCCGCCATAGAATCTTATGAGCACCAACCATCATCTTCTGTCTCTGTAATGGGAAGTGTCTGCCTCAAGCTCCTCCCTCCATAGAATCTTATGTGCACCAACTGCCATCTTCTGTCTCAGTAATGAGAAGATTCTGTGTCTGCCTCCAGCTCCCACCATAGAATCTTATGAGCACCAACCTTCATCTTCTGTCTCCGTAATGGGAAGTGTCTGTGTCTGCTTCAAGCTCCTCCCTCCATAGAATCTTATGAGCACCAACCATCATCTTCTGTCTCAGTAATGGGAAGTGTCTTCTGCTTCCAGCTCCTCTAACCATAGAATCTTATGTGCGCCATCCATAATCTTCTGTCTCGTAATTGGATGTCTGTTTTACTGAAGACATATATTACTCTGAATTGAAAGTTCCGTCCAGGTACAAAAGAGGCAGATTCCTCCAATAAAATATGTTGTAACATTTCTTATCTTCATTTGTTCTATTGATTCATGGGGGTAAAGAAATTAAAACAATGCGGCCTCCAGTACCTCAGCTACCTGTCAGTCTGCTGCCTCCAGTACTTTAGTTACCAGTCTGCCTGCGGCCTCCAATACCTCAACTACCTGTCTGCCTGCGGCCTCCAGTACCTCAGCTACCTGTCTGCCTGCGGCCTCCAGTACCTCAGCTACCTGTCTGCGGCCTCCAGTACCACAGCTACCTGTCAGCCTGCGGCCTTCAGTACCTCAGCTACCTGTCTGCCTGAGTCCTCCAGTACCTCAGCTACCTGACTGCCTGCGGCCTTCAGTACCTCAGCTACCTGTCTGCCTGCGGCCTTCAGTACCTCAGCTACCTGTCTGCCTGAGTCCTCCAGTACCTCAGCTACCTGTCTGCCTGCGGCCTCCAGTACCTCAGCTACCTGTCTGCCTGCGGCCTCCAGTACCTCAGCTACTTGTCAGCCTGCGGCCTTCAGTACCTCAGCTACCTGTCTGCCTGAGTCCTCCATTCCCTCGCTACCTGTCTGCCTGCGGCCTTCAGTACCTCAGCTACGTGTCTGCCTGCGGCCTCCAGTACCTCAGCTACCTGTCTGCCTGAGTCCTCCAGTACCTCAGCTACCTGTCAGCCTGCGGCCTTCAGTACCTCAGCTACCTGTCTGCCTGAGTCCTCCAGTACCTCAGCTACCTGTCTGCCTGCGGCCTTCAGTACCTCAGCTACCTGTCTGCCTGCGGCCTCCAGTACCTCAGCTACCTGTCTGCCTGCGGCCTCCAGTACCTCAGCTACTTGTCAGCCTGCGGCCTTCAGTACCTCAGCTACCTGTCTGCCTGCGGCCTTCAGTACCTCAGCTACCTGTCTGCCTGAGTCCTCCATTCCCTCGCTACCTGTCTGCCTGCGGCCTTCAGTACCTCAGCTACGTGTCTGCCTGCGGCCTCCAGTACCTCAGCTACCTGTCTGCCTGAGTCCTCCAGTACCTCAGCTACCTGTCAGCCTGCGGCCTTCAGTACCTCAGCTACCTGTCTGCCTGAGTCCTCCAGTACCTCAGCTACCTGTCTGCCTGCGGCCTTCAGTACCTCAGCTACCTGTCTGCCTGCGGCCTTCAGTACTTCAGCTACCTGTCTGCCTGAGTCCTCCAGTACCTCAGCTACCTGTCTGCCTGCGGCCTTCAGTACTTCAGCTACCTGTCTGCCTGCGGCCTTCAGTACTTCAGCTACCTGTCTGCCTGCACATTTTTAATGGTGATCAAAGAGCCTGCCGGGAATTTGTAAATCAATGCACTGTTTGAAATGTGCCTTCAGTGTTTTTCTTCTGACCGGTGTAAAGTGGCATATGTAAGAAGATGGACTGGACAGGGGGTAACTCTCTGGCACCCTTTCTGGAACTGTCGGGGCTGTCACCATTGTTCTCCGGGGGAACGCTTTCCAACCCGGACCGACCTTTGCACTCAACAGCAGGGGGCGTGACTATGATAAACGGGCCTGTGCGCGGGAAAGGAGGGAGAGACTTGGCAGGAAGACAGCAGGGGAAATTTGGTGCTCTGTCCTCTGATCACCGTGACAGTGCAGGCCCGTGCTATAGATCCTTTGCGCACAGGAACAGTGACTGTGGACAGAGATCTGCCGTGTGCCCGTTGGCGCCAGCAACCAAAAGTGCCAAACGCTCAGGGTCAGTTGTTACCGCGCGCGTGCCGCCTAAGACAAACCAGGTGACTCTTCCAGAACTGTGCCATTCCTCACCCGCATAATACTGTCGAGCTGAGTCACGCTTCGGCAATGCTACAGACTGTGCTGCACTCCGCACGACGAACCTTGGACTCAGGACCCCGCACAAGACAACAAAGACTCATCACCACCGATGGGAATCGGACCCCTCAGCATCTTCAGGACAACACTGGAATCAACACACGCCAGTTGCGTAGGCGCCACTTTTGGAACCTAAGACTCTGCAGTCAGGAAGCCGTCGGACTGATAAGTTAACACTTTCATGAACAGTTGCTGTACGTAATACCTCACCCCGCACCCATACTGTTCTAATATCACCTGCCATACTTCTGCTTAACCCTTTACCTCCCTGAGTGGAGTATACCCCTGTTAATAAATCTGTTAACCCTTGCTCTGCCTCCGTTCCGTCACTGCATCCCGCAACCTGCTCACACTTGGCGTAGTCGGCAGGATGCAGTTCAACAGCATGGAGGTGGCAGACCAAGCAGTTGGAGTGGGCCCTAGGTCCAGCATATCCCTGGGGGCGATGATGAGCAACCTCCTGAAGTTTACTGGGAACAATACCATGCTATGGAGCTGGACCGGCCGGATCAGGGGAATGATGAGGATGCACCCCATGACCACTGCATTAGAAGCGGAGATTGCCATGATGGCTCTAGATGGAGAGGCAAGGGATTCTGTCATGATACGACCCCCCCCCCTTCCCGGGAATGAGACACTTTTAACAAGATGTTACAAATATTGGAGGAAACCCATGGAGACCCCAAGGACGTAAGGGAGTTAGGTATGTGCTTATTTTGCCGGGTTTAAAGGGAGGGGGAGACGGTGACATGAACGCGCTAAAGGAGATCCATACTGCCATTACTAGAAAAGACGGCATAGGCATAGGGTCTACTGACATAGTGCTGCGGGACCAGTTGGTGACAGGCTGTGGGTAAATCCATGCGCGAGCAGGAACAGGGGGTGACAGTCCCGGTGGGGAAGGTCCGGAGTGTAGAGGTATCTGACAATGACCACCAAACCGAGATGGGTGGAAGAGTTGTGGAAGGAAATTCAGGATATATGAGAAGAGTTGGCTGATTCAAAAAAGAAACCTGCAGTTTCATAAAACCCGCCTGAGAGCAGAAATGGTCCTGAACCTCGTCGCAAAATAAGAACGTCCCGCCAAGAAGAACTCCCCACATGCTACTACTGCGGTAAAATTGGACATTTGGCTCGAACCTGGGGGACGCCGCCCGGAGCCTCAACAGTCAAGAAGGAGTATCAGAAGTCCCACACAACTAGTTTCCATGTGTCCCCTCGGCCATATGTCCCCTCGTCTGGGCCGAAATGGATGGTACGGCTGTTCGTTGTCTGGTATACACTTGCTCGTAGGTGACCACTATGCCTGAAACATACTTCCAACGGCACTTCCCCCAGGCGATGCGGCCTGAATGGGGCCCAGTGATAAAGTTGACGGCTGCCAATCACTTGCCCATTCCGGTCACAGGTGTGGTCTGGATGCAAATAACCATCTGCGGTAAAGACATGGGTCGGAAGGGAGTGGTGCTGACCACTGGTGACTCAGGTAACGGGCATACTGTCACTCTAGGGATGAACTGAAGGAATTTTGAAGTCTTCTCATCAGATGTGTTCCTGAAACAGTGCAGCCCTCACACTCCACAAAGGAGAATGTTTCAACAGCTAATCCGTGCGGCCCAAGCCCAAAAGACCTCTAGAGATGGGAAGATGTTGGGAAAAGTGATTGTTCCAGCCTCAGCCAATCTTCTTTTTCCCCAGGGACAAACCATGCTTACTCTGCCCGTCCGGGCTTGTACCCCTCTGGAAGGAGTCGAGATACAGATAGAGCCAGCTATTATGGAGCAATTACCTCCAGGGTTCCTTGTTGCGTGGACGTTAGCCACTGTACACGAAGGGACGATGTGTTAATTTGGGAGAAAGTAATATCACGCTCCCATCCTGGAGTGAAGTAGCGCAAATTCTGGGCATGCCAGAGGAACTTGTACCACCACAGGCTGTACAATTGACGGTGAAACAGGGAGATCCTTGGACCATGTGACACGACTTCAGTACCAGAACCTCAGCACCTGCGGGAGGGCCGCTGTTTACTAGAACAAATGCGGGCCGAATTGACAGAACTTACACCGCAATAGGTTCAGCAGGTAGAAGCCCTATTAGGGCGATATCAGGATGTGTTTGCACATCATGAGGACGATTTTGGCTGCACTACAGCGATCACCCACAAGATTCCAACTGGAAATGCCGCACCTATAAGAGAGTGGTACCGGAAAATTCCACCACAAATGTACCAAGATGTGAAAAGTTTGCTGACACAGATGCTACAGAGTGGTGTTATTCGAGAGAGTCAGAGCCCGTGGGCTGCTCCCATTGTGCTGGTGCGAAAGAAAGATGGAACTTTGCGTTTTTGTGTGGGCTATCGTAAACTCAATGCCTGCACTGTGCGACATTCCTATCCGCTACCAAGGATTGAAGAATCTTTATCTGCCCTTGGAAGCACAAAATACTTCTCATAGTTGGATCTAGCCTGTGGCTATTGGCAAGTACCGATGTCTGAGCAGGACCGAGCAAAGACGGCCTTTATACTCTCCATGGGTCTATACAAATTCAACTGGATGCTGTTTGGGCTGGCTAACGCTTGTGGTACTTTCCAGCGACAGATGGAGAGGTGTTTAGGCGACTTGAACTTTGAGGCCACTCTCATCTATTTATACGATATCTTCGTGTATGCCGCCTCGTTAAACGAACATCTCCAAATACTGAAACAGGTGTAGAGCCGTCTTCAAAGACACGGTTTGAAAGTGAAGCCTCAGAAGTGTCATCTGTTTCGCACCCAGATTGAGTACTTGGGACGTCGTCTCTGCTGAAGGGGTGAGGCCGTCCCGTGAGAAAATTGCTGTGGTACAGGATTGGCCTACCCCGAAGACGGTGAAAGATGTACGGCCTTCTTGGGGCTTACCGGCTATTATTCGCGATTCGTAACGAACTTTACTCGCATAGTGAACCTGCTGTTAGAACTTTTGAAAGGGGTGTCGTCTGGCGTGAAAAATAGAACTATTCCGTGGGGAGAACTCCAGGAGAAAGCATTTCGAGCTCTGAAGGTGCTTTGACTGAAGCGCCTTTGTTAGCCTATGCCGATTTCTCCCAACCATTTATTCTCCATACTGATGGTAGCCTGCATGGACTCTGACTGTGTTGTCCTAGATCCAAGAAGGAAAAGAACGAGCAATCGCCTACACAATTCGGTCTCTCCATGACTCTGAAAGGAATACAGACAATTACAGTTTGTTCAAACTGGAGCTGTTGGCATTAGTGTGGGCTATGATGGAGAAGTTTGCGGAACACTTGTGTCATGTTTCCAGTGCAGGTTGTGACCTTCACGCCAGGGGTTAATGTCTTGATCTCAGTGCAGGCTCTGACCTGCACACCTGGGGTTAATTATTGTGACCTCTCTTTGGTTCGTGGAGAGTTTGTTAGAGCCCTGGGAAGCTCCAATCCCCGTCAGTTATACTTCTGCCCTTGGGTGAGTGTGTCGACCCTTGTGTGCCTATGCCTTGTGCCTGTGTTCTAGCTTGCTTGTATGGTTCTGTCCCCGTTGTGAGTTTCCCTTTTGATTCTGTACTGTGTATCTGCTTCTCTGGTTTTTGACTCCTGCTATGTCCCTGACTATTCCTGATTAGCCTGCTCCTTGTGTACCGCGTTGCCCCTCTCATTTACTGACCTCGGCTTGTCTTGGATTTTGTCTCCCTCAGGTGCCCCGTCCTTTCCCTGGTGTCCGATGGCCCCTTTTCCCCTCTGCTCTGCTCCAGGGTCCCTGTAGCATCCTGCAATCATCTCCAGCAAGAGGACGCCAAGCCCCGCCCCCTGTGGTCACGTGCTACAGGTCCTGTCAGTACACTCACCACCTTGCGTTCTGCTCATTCCAGCCCTGCTGTATTGCTGTCATCTTGCCCAATTACATCTAGTTGTAAGTACAGCTGTCACAGGCCGTCAGAGGCTCCAGGCTCTCACTATCAGAGCTGCTGAAACCGCTGTTAAGTGCCCACCTGGCGGTTTCTCCTGACAATTTGTTGGGCTCTGAAGTTCTGGTACGCACTGACAGTAACCCTTTAGCACATCTAGAAAATGCAAAACTAGGAGCTCTGGAGCAGCGTTGGGTGGCTTGGATGGCAAAGTATCGATATAAAATAGCCTACAAGAGAGGAGCAGAGATTACTCATGCTAGTGCCTTATCTAGAGTGACTCATGAGTAACCTGGGCCCAACTGAGATGAAGAAGCTGAAGAGGTCCCTGAGTTTTGGGATTCTGCCAGGACGTTAGCAGCTACGCAGCAGCTGGTACAGGTAGTGTCCCAAGAATGCATACTGGGAAGGTTCCGTGATAAGTGGGTTCGGTTACAGCAAGAAGATGGGGAACTCGCTCAAATCAGACAATGGGTAACGTTAAAACAACTTCCAGTCAGAGAGAGACGCCTTGTCCCCGGGGACTCTGCAGATTCTTCAGCAGTGGGAGAAGCTCCAACTGAGGAATGGGCTACTGTTCTGGAAAATCCAATTTCAACGGGAGCTGGGTGTCACCTGGCAGGTGTTGATCCCTGAGGCACTGCTATCTAAGGTGGCCACAGAAACGCATGAAAGAGCAGCTCACTTCGGTCAGAAGAAGATCTTTCAGTGGCTGCAATGATTAGTTTATCATCCCCGGCTGAAAGCCGTGGTGGATGAGACCTGTCAGCTATTAAAAGCTGCGAATTAGCAAAACCTCCAGAGCAGAGAGTACCCACACAGACCATTGTGACCTCTGCTCCTCTGGAAGTACTGATGATAGACTATTTGACAATTGACCCAGCTCATGAAGGATATGAACATTTGTCTGGTCATGGCGGACCACTTCACGAAGTTTGCCGTTGTGAGCCCGACACGTGATCAAACTGCTGAATCCGCTGCACATGCCTTCTGCAAGAATTTCCTTCAGGTGTACGGCTGCCCTAAGCGAATCCACTCTGATCAAGGCACCTGTTTCTTGGGTGAGTGATGGAAGAATTGCATCGCCTGTACCAGATCGAAAAGTCTTGGACGTCTTAGGCCTCTTTCACACATCAGGCGCGATCCGGCGCTTTTGACAGAAACCGGATCCGGCGAAATGCAATGCCGGATCCGGTTTCACCCACATTGACTTGCATTTGCGCCGGATCGCGCCGGATGGCCATGCGTTTCATCCGGTTTTCGCCGGATCCGGCAATGTGTCGCAATGTGTCGCGATCCGGCGTCTGGAAAAAACGTCTACTGTAACGTTTTTTGTCTCCGGCGAAAAAGCCGGACACGCCGGATCCGGCGCGTCCGGCTTTTTCACACAATGAAAGCCTATGAGCGCCGCAATGCGCCGGATCCGGTTTTTTGGTCTGAGCATGCTCAGTAGCTCTGCCCACAAGACATATATAAAAGCAAGACAGTGGGACCCACAGCCACACCCAACATGCCACCCAAGAAAGCAACCAAGCGAAGCAGGAGAAGGCAGGAGACCACTGCAGCACCATCAGCACCACCACCACCCCAAATGGAGCAGCAAATAGAACATGCTGAGGAGGGGAGGCCAGCAGCAGATGAGAGACGGTAATTATCAAATCCCCCATTCCTCCAAACTAGGGCCATGGAATATCAAGATATTCATTGGCCCTTTGTTTCTCTTTATTCAACAGCCGCCAAAGAGATGCAGCAGCAGCACCATCAGCACCACCCCAAATGGAGCAGCATGCTGAACGGGAGGGGAGTCCAGAAGCAGATGAGAGACGGTAATTATCAAATCCCCCATTCCTCCAAACTAGGGCCATGGAATATCAAGATATTCATTGGCCCTTTGTTTCTCTTTATTCAACAGCCGCCAAAGAGATGCAGCAGCAGCAGCAGCAGAAATGGCATCACTGGCAGCAGCAATACCCACAGCCATGGAGTCTGGCCATCAACAGGACAGCACATCTTCTTCTGGGAGCCCTCCCTCGCATCGTCAGCGTTTGACGGTAAGTTTTTATTTCCAAAATCCATCATCTCTGTAATATATGTCTATTCATTGCCTTTTATTTCAAAACAGGAATCACAAGATGAAGAGGAGCTCCCAGAAGAAGAAGGAAGGGGTGGACAGACGCTTGGAGTGGGCTCACAATTCGTAAGTTTTTTGCATCAAACGCAGAAACACAACATCACACTACACACAACACATAGAAAACAATGTTCTGCAGACCACACACAGCAAACAAATGCCTACATCCAAACTCATAACATTTTTTGTTTTCTTCTCTAGTCTTCCCAATCTGGTGCTCGGCCAAGAGGTCCTCGCAGTGCCTCCCAGGGTCGTCGGCGACAGCAACGCGGCGGTCACCAGCGTGTAAGTATAAATATTTTTGCTTTGTTTTTTTGCACTTTTTTTTTCATTTCTTTTGTGGAGGCTAATTATGTTATTTTTGTCTTTTTCTTTAACAGCCTTCACAGCGTGCTCCCGACTCTGACGGTGAGGATGGAGGGATTGATGTGGACCGCCTCATCGATCTCGTCAGAGAAAGGGAGCCGCTCTGGAATATGGCTGACCGCCGCCACGCTGACCTGATCGTTACCCGACGACTCTGGGAGGAAATCTGTTCTCTCCTTGTGGGCCGCTGGGAGGACCTCGAAGCTCGGGCCCAGATTAAAGAGCGTAAGTATATACAGTAACGGTTGCTTGATGTAAACCAGTGTTTCCCGAACTCCAGTCCTCGTGGTCCCCACGGATCATGTGTTCAGGATTTCTATTTACTATTGAAATCCTGAAAACATGACCCCTGGGGACCATGAGGACTGGAGTTTGGGAAACACTGATGTTGTATACTAACCACTCCTTTCTCGTTTCAGGGAACAGAATTGTGAATCGGTGGCGGTCTGTGAGGGATCGTTTCAAGAAGGAGTTCAATAAAGAGATGCGGGCCCCGAGTGGATCTGGAGGACGCAGGAGCAAGTACAAGTACGCACAAGCCCTGTCGTTCCTCCGGGAAACAATGCTCACCAGAAGGTAAATATTACACACCACATGTGAAAAAAATGTTAGATGTAACTTTTTTTTTTCAGCCAGGGCCATACCATGTCAGTATTTTAATTGTTTTTTTTTCTCTTTATTCCACAGCACGGTGAGCAGCACTCGGGAGCCTGCACGATTGGACCCTTCTGAGGCGATCCCTGAGGAGACCGGCACCGAGGGACACTTCGAACGCCCCGGTACATCTGCACCTTCCCTGCCTTCCCACACATTCGACCCATCTGTCCCATCCACCAGCACAGGAGCATCGTGGCCGCCTACATTACATGAAGCTGCTGGTGAGGAGATCGCTTTCCCTTTACCCCACCCTTCTGCCCCTGCCGCCTCTAGTACACCTGCGGGTACTGGGCGACAGCGGCAGAGGGGTCAGGAAAAGAGTTATGCGCAAGAGTTATTGCATCTGAATGCATCTTTCCAGAACTGTCTCAAAGTCTTGTCAGAGCAAATCTCCGCAGGCTTTCAGCAGATCAACTCCAGCATTCTGGAGGTGAAGACACTTCTGCAAACCATGCATTCAGAAGCAAGATCTTCGCCAAACCACACCTTTTTCAGGTCTGTTGTGGAGTGCATGGAAACGCTCTCTCCTGCCCAGCAGATGCATGTAATGCATTTGTGCCACGGTGCTCTCCAGCAGGTTACCTCCCAACCTCCACCTCCCACCACTGTAGTTCCTCCACCTGCACCCCCTCCAGCCACTTTCCATCCTCCCCCTCCTATTACATCTGCACCCCCTCCAGCCACTTTTCATCCTCCCCCTCCTATTACATACCAGCAACCTGCCCAGTACCAGCAACCTCCCCAGTACCAGCAACCTCCCCAGTACCAGTCATCTCCCCACTTCCAGCAACCTGCCCCGTACCAAACTCCTTCCCCGTACCAAACTCCTTCCCCATACCAAACTCCTTCCCCATACAACTTTCCATCAACATCATCTGCTCCTACAGTCCCTGCCCAACCCTCCACTCCACCACCCACCACCTCTTCTGCTTCCCACATGTCCACCCATTCTGTAGTTTTTTCCACACCTTCACCTCTAACTGTTCCTTCCCCACCAAGATCCCAGTCCTCTCTCCACACACCCAGTGTCGAAGTGTCCCGCAGCCCCTCCAGCAGTATTTCCACCCCACAGTACACAGAATTGTAATGTGTGTTTTTTGTAATAAAAATGCCCATTGGGTTTAAAACCTTTCTAAAAAAGTTTTTTTGCACTTTAAAAACATTTTACAAAAAAAAAAAAATGTAAATAAAAGTTAAATTATCGTTTCACAATGGTTGTCTGTCATTTCTTTCTGCGGCGAACTATGTTTTAAAAAAAGGTTAAATACAGGGTATTTCAAAGGTAAAAAGGTATTCAAAACCAGGTATAACTGTGGGTAAATTTTAGCTTTTTGCCACCAGTTCCTGGTTGTGTTTGAAGCAAAGTATTTCACTTAAAAAGTTGTGTTTATTGTTGGTGATTTCCTACCAATGTACACAACTTTTGTTAAAAGGTGAAATACTTTGCATAAAACACAACCAGGTACACACCTGTGGCCTAAAGGTAAAAATAGTAAGACCATGACAAGATAGCCAACTTTGGTTGGCAAAGGTATATACTGTTGGTCCAGAAGGTACACAAGTTTAGGGCAAAAATCTCTCACACTCTGTCATCCCAGTGTACTCTGCCTTGAGGTGACATAAAGTATAGTGGAAAATTGTCCCTGAAACCGTCACAGAACTTCTAGTGGTAATATTTCCAATGACAACATCCATCTTCGCCAGTAACTTGCTCTTCTCTCCAACCTGCACTTTCTTCTCTACAACCTGTCAAAGAAGGGCTGTAGGAACATGCTATATATAGTTTTCCAGTAGCCAATCCCGTTCGGAAGGCCACAAGGGTCAATTTTAAAAACCGGATCCGGCGTAATCCGTCGAAAAACGGATAGAAAAACGGATGAACCGGATGAGACGGATCCGGTTTTGTCTGTCAAGAAAAAGACGGATCCGGCAGAAAACCGGATCCGTCACATCCGGTTTTACTAAACATTTGCCGGATCCGGCGTTCCGGCACGACGCCGGATCGCGCCTGACGCCGAAAACCTGATGTGTGAAAGTAGCCTTACCACCCTCAGGGAAATGTAGCCTGTGAACGGTTCAACCAAACTCTGATCCAGATGTTAAGGACACTGGACGAAGATCGAAAAGCCCGGTGGCCTGAATTCGTAGCTGAGTTGGGGTGTGGGTGTACAACAATTGAATACATTTCACCACCGATTACACTCCATATACCCTGCTGTTCAGCCATCCAGGAAGATTACTGAGCTGGAGTTGGATCCAGAGGAGGACTACCCACGGATGGGTGTGTCCACCTGGGTCCGAGAACATCGTCATTGTCTGCAGACACTACATCGTCTGGTGCAGACCAAGTTTCAGGAACTAGAGCATCCAGAGGCAAACTGGGGACCATGTGTTAGTCCGGGATAAATGGCCCAGAGACAAGCTGGAGTCCCGGTCGGAGAAGACCCTATATCGGGTGAAGCGGAGAATCAACTCCGAAGGGCCCTTCTATGAAATCAAACCTGAAGGGGACGAAAACGCTTCCACTCGAATAGTTCACCGGAATTTGCTATGACCCTGTTTGTCAAGAGATCCTAACCAAATTGAAGAGCGGCAAAGTGCTCCTGAAATACCCCCTCCAGTCATTGCTGATTGTGAAGAGGAGGAAGGTCCTGAACAACTGCCTGTAGATCCAAGAGAGGGGCAGGTGCCTGAAGTGGCTGCTCCGTTAGAAACGGGTGCGTTCCCTCCCTCACCTGTACAACCTGACTCGACTATCCAACTTAACTCGGCTACTCCTTCTGACTTACGGCGCTCTGAATGGGCAACAGCCAGGATACCCTCCCCCAACAGATACAATCAAGGCCAATTTATTTGGCAACAAATCGTTCAAAGACTGTCTTACAAAATGAAATAAGAAAAAGGGTGAAAAAACAACCGGCTAACTGAAGAAAACCCTTTAAAACATAAAAACATAAACTTTTAAAACATAACTTAGTTACCCACTGTTTACCGTGGATACCAGCTCCCAGCGCGAGCACGCTAGTATCCAGGGTAAACAGCGGGTAACTAAGCGACGTGCGCGCTTAGTTACCCGCTATTTACCCTGGATACCTGCGTCCTCGCTGGTCCTGATCGCTGGCGAGTCTGCCTGTTTGACAGCTCACCAGCGATCATGTAGCGACGCACCAGCGATCCTGACTAGGTCGTATCGTTGTCGGGATCGCTGGTGTGTAGTTTAGTGTAACGGGGCCCTTACTGTTAATACAAATCAGGAACGTAATGAATGTACTCTATTCTAATGAAGATGTACACTTTCTGGTGACATGCATGATTTCAATGATATGTAAAAAAACCCCAAAAAACAGTAAATATGGAGGAGCTAATGGTGTTGGAAAAAGAGACAGTATAAAGAGTTACACAGTGGAATCATACATACACCATAAGGAAATGCAAATAAGTGGTCTCAAATGAGTCCCAAATGTGCCAAGGACAAAATTACTGACAGGTAGGGTGTATAATAAACATATCATACAGGTTGATGGTTTAAAGTGCTGTACACCCGATAGAAACCCAACAAGCATCAAATGTGACAGAAATTAATATCATGATAACTCCACATATGTCACATACACTGTCAGATGCTAATAAACTTATAATCAGGCCAAATAAAGCTATCAAACGATTCATCACATTGGTAAGCAACAGTGCTTGAGCACCCCATGCCCAAGATACACAAAACCAAGCAGATGCCACAATGATTTATGGTGCTCATAACCTAATCCGCATCAAAGAGGGCAATGAAATGACAGACAGCATTCCACATCCGCTATAATCACTATGTGATGACTTTCGGATTCTGCAGTGCACCAACTATGTTCCAGCACTTTGTGAACAAAATCTTTCGATATGTTTTGTATCAATATGTCTTAGTCTATCTGGATGTGAAGCAAAAAAAAAAAGCGGTCTGTAGGAGCGCTAAAGGAGAGGCAGAAACCAGAAAAAAAGGGTAAAAAACAACTTTTATTCTTCCTCCAATACCCACAACGCGTTTCTACGGTCACAGCTGTCTTCCTCAGGTGGAATAAAGGAAGCATCAATTATTACAGCCTTTATAGGTAGCCCTAGTTGGAACAACCCACAATCCTATGCAACCTCCCCTTGATATTGCGCATTAACCCTTACATCCCCAATAAAAGCATTAAAAATAAAAACATTATAAAAAAAACATTCGTTAGACAATCATACATTTTGCAGGTGACAACATTCATCAATATTCCATAAAAAACTAATGATAAACCCTGTCCAAATAAAAAAAAACTAAAAAAATCCCCAAAAAAAGAAGAAAAAAAACCCCCTCTCCTTTTAAAAAACTACATATTGCACATAAAAAGAGAAATCAATCATAATCACTAAACCATTAACCCTACCTGGAAACTTTATAGTGAGATTCAACCCTCTGGATATAACGTACCCAACCTAAACATCCAGTAGCTTTCTCTCCTAATAAGGTTACTCAGCCTCCTTTCACCAAGCTCCTTGATATGGTCAATGATGGTCAATCTTATCTTTCCTGGATCCTTATTGTGACTCCCTGCAAAGTGTCGGGACACACTGTGTAATTGGTAACCCGAGCGGATGTTCTGTCTATGCTTATTCAATCTTGCATGCGCTGTTTGGATAGTCCTTCCCACATATTGAAGCCCACAAGGGCATTCCAATAAATAGATTATATATGTGGACTGACAAGTAACCTAAGATGACATCTGGATGACATCTTAATCTTCCCCAGAAACTTTGACTATCATCGCCTTCATGTCTGCTCCGTTTTAATGAGTCTGCGACAAAGTCAATTCTATGCCAATTTGGAGAAGTGCCTTTCTGAGTGGCAACAACTGCCATTCCTCGGCTACATCATCTCTGCTGGTGGATTTCATATGGACCCAGAGAAAGTTTCTGCCACATTGGATTGGCCACAACCAGTTGGTCGCAAGGCCCTCCAAAGATTCCTTACCACCAGCTTATTAAAAACTACTCTCGAGTGGTTGCCCCTTGGACTGTTCTAAGTTGGAAGGGCACTAATTCCAGGAACTGGTCAAAATCTGCCATTAGAGCTTTTCATGAACTCAAGTCTTGTTTTTCTATTGCTCTAGTCCTACACCATCTTGAAGTGAACAGACCTTTCTCTTGTGAAATTCCTCTAGAGAAAAAAATCATGCCTGTGGATTCTTCTCCAGACAATTTTCTCCAGCAGAGTTGAATGATTCCATTGGTGACTGTGAACTCTTAGCCTAAAAAAGGACCATGAATAATGGCGACATCTTCTTGAAGGAGCTATGTTCAAAGTGACTATATACGTATACTGACCACAAAAAATTGGAGTACCTTCAGTCTGCTCATGGGTTGAATCAACTTCAAGCCTGATGGTCGCTCTTTTTCTCACTATTTTGATTTCATTCTCTCCTATTGCTCAGCTGAGAAAAAAATACAGGGCTGATGCTCTATCCAGGTCTTTTGGTCCATCTGATGCTGCTGATGATCTCCATCCACATGTAACTGAACCTGACCGCATTATTGCTGCCATCTCTTCTTCCTCCACCTCACCACCTAAGTAACGTTCTATGGCTTTAAAAGCACTCAGCTGGAAGGTCTTATCCTGGGCTCATTCATACATCCTTTCTGGTCATCCATGTCATACCACTGAACTCTCCCACTCCTATTGGAGGCTCAAACGAAGACAAGATGTCAAGGAGTGCGTATCATCCTGCCCTTAGTATACGCAGTTCAAACCCTTTTTTGCTAAGCACATTTTAGGCCTCTCCCAATTCCACAAGAGCCTTGGGCTATCTCTATGGACTTTGTCACTGATCTTCCTGAGGTGCAGGTGTTCACTACTATATGGATCGTTGTGGACCATTGCTTCAAAATGCCTGATTTTGTGTCCTTACCAGGTCTTCAATCTGCTCTACAGTTGGCTCAAGTGTTTTTTAAAGAAATGTTCTGGTTCCATGGTCTTCCAGCTTGTATCATCTCTGACCATGCTGTGCATTTTGTTTCCAGGTTCTGGAGAGGGATCTGCAAGAACTTAAAACTTTCTCTGGATTTCTCACCAGACTATTAACCCCAATTTAATGGGTAGGCTGAAAGAATGAATCAGTTCATGGAGCAATAGTTACAAATATTCTCCAACTCCCACCAAAATAAGTAGTCTACTAGGAGATCTCCAGTTGTTATTGTGTTTGGCAAAGAACCTCGTCTCCCTCTGCTTATTCCAGCTAAAAGCTTACTTTCTCCCGTGTACGGCGTCTATCAGGACATCCATAATATCTGGACTAAGGTACAAGCTAATTTAGCTGCAGCGAAAGCTAGGAAGAGTGCTGACAGACACCACCGACCTGTTCCCATCATCGGCCCCAGAGATAAGGAATGGCTTTCTACAAGAAAAACATCCAATTGAATACTCTTTGTTAAAAAACTGGCACCCAATTTCATTGGCCCATTCCGAACTATTGAGCAAGTAAACCCAGTCACCATCACCTTCTGTCTTAAACTACTTCCCATTCTGACAATCCCTAATGCCTTTCATATGTCTTTTCGGCACCCTCTGGTCCTCAATAGGTTCTCTCCTTAGGTCAAGACTGTCCCTGTAAGGCTGTGTGCACACGTTGCGGATTTTGCTGCGGTTCCGCAGCGGTTTTGGCCGCTGCGGACCCGCAGCAGTTTTTGCTGCGGTGTACAGTACCATGATTCCCTATGGGAATCAAAAACCGCAGTGCAGACGGTGCGGAATTTTCCGCGCGGATTATCTGCGGTTTTCAATCCGCA
This sequence comes from Dendrobates tinctorius, assembly GCF_039654945.1. Lineage (NCBI taxonomy): Eukaryota > Metazoa > Chordata > Amphibia > Anura > Dendrobatidae > Dendrobates > Dendrobates tinctorius. Next base: position 427,487 of record NW_027361767.1, read on the forward strand.
GAAAGAATTGACATGTCAATTCTTTCTGCGGATTCCCCTGCGGTTTGCCATCTCCTCCATTGAGGAGATGAAAAACCGCAGGGCCAAACCGCAGAGCAATACGCAGGTAAAACCGCAGGTCTTTTGACCTGCGGTTTCACCTGCGGATTTTACAAAATCCGCGCTGATGAATCCGCACCTAATCCGCAGCGTGTGCACACAGCCTTAATGGTTCATATTCTGACATGGAGTGCGAGATCAATAAAATTCTGGACTGTACGAAGGTTTACGGGATTCTCCTCTACTTGATTGACTTGAAAGGATACGGTCCTGCTCAGAGATGTTTGGTGCCAAATAAGGATTTAAAGAGGTTGTCCCATGAAGAAAAGTTAATTTTAATCAATAGATTATATGAGGCAGTGAGGGGGATCATATGCGAGGGTCAATATGTGTACCTAATAAACCCGCTGGAGTGCCATGTGTTCACAGCAGGATGCCTGTGAGTCACAAGGCAAAATGAAAGAGTAGATTGGGTCCAAGTAGTGACTCAGTCAAATTGTTAGGAAAAACCCGATAAGAGGGTTTTATTTTTAGAGGGATTTGCAGGTTTGCTAGTGGGGCGGATCCCTCTCTCCATCCCAGGTTTTGGAAGTGGCTCTGTAGCCACAATTTCATTTAATTCTGTCAATTTTTGCCTTGGGTGTGTCTACAGCAACGGGTTTGGAGTTCTGGACTGTGTTTATGGAAACCCAGTTGCGATCCGGAGGACATCACTCCTGTGTGAGTTTGTTTGGACATTAAAGACATTTGCTTTGAACTTTTCTGGGGTCCTTGCCTATCTGTTGCACTGCACCAACCCCGCTGCGCTACAATTAATAATATTGGCATAATAATAATTTCCACAATTGGATGTGATTAAATAAAATGTTCCTGAGCTGAGATAATCTTATAAATGTGCCCCTGCTGTGTTCTGTGTAATGGCCGTGTCTGACTGTACAGGAACATGGTTAAGATCAACTATGTCCAAATTTCAAAGGATGGCACTTCAACATACAATCTTAAACCAATAGGGGCAGCAATTACACTGTCACCTATAAGAAGCGAACCATGAATAGGTTAAAAATATATATTTATTAGATAAAGATTAAAACAAATATAAAAACAGCTACTTGGCCATAGTTTCTGTAAACATACCCCAAGGGGAGCACCAACCAGCCACAAATCAGAATTTGCAAAACAATATTAGAAAAATTAAAGAAAACATGTGCCTGGTATATATCATAGAATGGTAGAGTTGGAAGGGACCTCCTGGGCCATCTGGTCCAACCCCCTGCTCAAAGCAGGATTCGCTAAATCATCCCAGACAGATGTCTGTCCAGCCTCTGTTTGAAGACTTCCATTGAAGGAGAACTCACCACTTCTCATGGCAGCCTGTTCCACTCATTGATCACTCTAACTGTAAAAAAGTTTAATCTGTGTCTCCTCCCATTCAGTTTCATCCCATTGCTTCTAGTCTTTCCTTGTGCCAATGAGAATAAAGTTGATCCTTCTACAATGTGACAGCCCTTCAGATATTTGTAGACAGCTATTAAGTCTCCTCTCAGTCTTCTCTTTTGCAGGCGAAACATTCCCAAATCCTGCAACCTTTCCTCATAAGACAGGGTTTGCAGACCGGTCACCATTCTGGTGGCTCTTGTCTGAACTTTCTCCAGTTTGTTGATGTCTTTTTTAAAATGTGGCGCCCAAAACTGGACACAATATTCCAGATGAGGTCTGACCAAAGAGGAGTAGAGGGCAATAATGACTTCAAAAGAGGATCACATATGAGGTAGAATAATTGTACTTAATAAATTCTCCAAAGAGAAAAGAAAGGAAGTGCCAGTAGATTCAGTGTACAATATGTGCTCTTTTAAGCATCAATATTAAACTCCACAGGCACCTCAGACTATATATATCAGACTAAATATGACCTCCTAAAGCCCCTGTTACACACTGCGATATCGCTAGCAATATTGCTGTAAAGTCACCGATTTTGTGACGTTACAGCGATATTGCTAGCGATATCGCTGCATGTGATACTTACCTCCGACCGGCTCCTCCGCTGGTTATCGCTGATCGCGCGAGAAGCTCCTGGACCATTCCTCGTCGTCCACTTCCTGCGGCGCTTCCTGCTGTGACGACAAGCGATGCGTGGAGCCGGGCGGGAGGACGTCAGGATCGCCGCGTCTGACAGGTAAGTAGCGATCCCTGTCCCCTGCGATGTCGCTGGTGAGATCTGCCTGAGTGTCAGCTCACTAGCGACCACCCAGCGATTCACCAGCGATCCTGACTGCGTCATATCGCTGGTCGGGATCGCTGGTGAGTCGCTAGGTGTAACGGTACCCTAACTCTTATGCATGGCAAGTTGAATGAGTCACATAGTCATTGCCAATGTGACAGCCTGCATAACAAGTGCAAATGAAGGTACTTACATAAAAGTAAATAGAGATAATGCCCATGGTGGTGAACCCCTGAGCCCCGACGCGCGTTTTGGCTTTCTGCTTCTTCCCGGGGCGTCAGTCTGTCCTGTCTGTATACTCTATTAATTCCTCCTCTGCCCAGGAGCTGTGGTATGATCAGACCAGGTTCCTGTACGGTCAGACACAGACATTACACAGTACACAGCAGGGACACATTTACAAGATTATCTCAGCACAGGAACATTTTAATTAATCACAAACAATTGTGGAAATTATCATTATTATTCCAAGATCTATTGATTAAAATACAATTTTGTTTGTGGGAAAACCTCTTTAAACTCTCCAATGTTGCTCAGAAAATTTCACGCTAAGCATCCGTTTCCTACGATTGCGGACTCATTTGGTATGGACCCTATGAAGGGGGTACTGTTATGCATTTGCCCTGAATCTGGGCTTTGATTCCCTCACCCCGGTCCATTAAACTTTGTTATGCTCCACGTTGGGCTTTGCAGATGACCCAGCGTAGTCTTATGTGTTCATCTGCCTGAATCTGTATAAGGCTCACCAAGATACACACCTGTGTCCTAGTTTAAGATTTTTACTTTGTGCACAGTTATCTGTCTGCGGCTTCCAGTCCCTCATAGACCTGTTGACCTGCTGCTTCCAGTCCCTCAGCTACCTGTCGGTCTGTGGCTTCCAGTACTTTAGCTACCTGTCTGCCTGTGGCATCCAGTACCTCAGCTGCCTGTCTCTGACTTCAGGTATCTCTGCTACCTGTCTGCCTGCGGCTTCCAGTGCTTTAGGTCCCTGTTGGTCTGTGTCTTCCAGTACTTTAGCTACCTGTCTGCCTGTGGCATCAAGTACCTCAGCTGCCTGTCTCCGACTTCAGGTATCTCTGCTACCTGTCTGCCTGCGGCTTCCAGTGCTTTAGGTCCCTATTGGTCTGTGGCTTCCAGTACTTTAGCTACCTGTCAGCCTGTGGCTTCCAGTGCTTTGGCTACCGGTCGGCCTGTGGCTTCCAGTACTTTAGCTACTTGTCTGCCTGCGGCTTCCAGTACTTTATGTACTTGTCTGCCTGCGGCTTCCAGTACCTCTGCTATCTGGGTAATGTGTGCCTCACCCATCTGCTGTATTGATGCATGTTTGCTCACCTGGAGCTTGGGCTTGGAGGATCCACCTCACCAGGTAAGCCTAACATTGGAGAGCGTTCTTTTGAGTAGGTTTTTCCCACCTATTGGGTAGAAGAGATGGAAGGACTTTTGACAAGTGTTGCCCATTGTATGCCCACGATGTTTTGCACTCCAGCTCGGTTTTCTCAGAGTGGACAGATTAGACGCAGCAGGGCAGATTTGCCAGTAGGTCCCTATGATGTCATTCATCGGAGATCAATGATAAGTGACATCACTAGAGTGAATATTTGTAATCTTCGGTGCACAGTGTGCAATGGTGTCCGGCAGACTTGTCAAGTAGTAAATGAATGATTTTCTGCTACTGGCGAGCTCTGAATAATTCCAGGTTGATTATGCTTTAGAAAGGTTATCTCTCCGTTCAGAGCAGGTCCGGGAGGGGGTCGCAGAACGAAGGTGCTTATCTCTTCCTCAGGACCACACCGCCTCCTTATAAGAGGGTGACCAGCAGTCCTGAAGATGTTCTCATTCATGCTGCTGCCGTCCAGGGACCGTCCAGCATAATGCGGCAGCGACTGGCGCCAGCTCTCTTGACACTTCTGTGGTTGTTGACCCTGCACGGCAGCGCCCACGGAAGTGTGAGAGTGCCAACCATTGGGGTGAAGCTATGCGGACGAGAATTCATACGGGCGGTCATCTTTACATGTGGAGGGTCCCGGTGGAGACGAAATGATGCCATGCAAACAGGTGGGTAAAATACATCTTTATAAACATGTACACGGTGCGGTTTTCAGAGACCGCATCATAAGCTTAGATGCACCAGATCAGACTGCAGTAATTCACATGAGACATTAGGTTGTTACACGGGATCTGCTTAGATACACCAGCTTAGCTGCAGCTTGTGCCTAGATAATGAGTCAGTAATATTACACGATGGGTATCACTATGGCTGTCTGGTTGGCACCGTTACCTTACAGCAGGGGCGTCATGAGTTCAAGTCCTGCTTGGGACATCTGTGGATGCATCTGAAATGACATCACGTAGACCCTCCCGGGACCCCCAATTACCGTCAGGAAGGGGAGCTGTGCTCCATTGGTTTCCAGTATGGAAATCCCAAAGCTAACGGCATAGAATTTATCTTGTATGATCAAGTAACTTTTTCCTACAGGTTATTCAAGGTCTCAATTCTCTTTTAAGACTAAATGATGGTCTCGTTAACCCTTACTGATGGAGTCAATTTCCTTTATTTTTGTCCCCTTCTTCCAGAAACTGTAACTTTTTCTATGCCAAGAACATAGCCATACACTGCCTTGTTTATTTTTACATTATAGAATTATTTAATGTTCTGAAAAAAAAAAAAAATCCAAGTGGGGTAAAAAGGTGAGAAAAAAAAAGAAAACGCAGTTCTGTTACTGTTTTTTTTTTTTTTGTGGCATTTAGCGTCTGATAAAAAATATTCATCAGCACAAATCCTCGGGCCAGTACATTTGTGACAATACTAAATATCTTTTTTTTTTTCAGATTTTCTTGGCTAAAAAGTGTAGACAATTTGTAAAAAATAAACAAGTAAAAAATAAAATACATATATATATTTTTAATTATTATTTTATTTTTATTTTTTGCCGCCATGTTATGAGGCCCATAACGTTAATAGAGCCAATGTGAGGGATTGTTTTCTTTGTCTATGAAGCTGTTGTTTCTATTGGTGACATTTTGGGTACATATCATGTGTTGATTACTTTTTTATTACATTTTGGAGAGGAGGCACTGGGAAGAAAAATTGGCAATTCTGGTGTTTTTTTAGGTCGATTTTTTTTAATATAGTTACTTTTCCATTGAAACAATGAGGGTGATACAACACACAGTTGTAAGGAGGAAAAAAAAGATATTTAATGGTAAATGTATATTTGCTGAACCTGACATGTAGGGAGAGGTGCCAGGTACTTTTTAGGTTTATGATTAACCTGACTAACTACAAACTGCCTGGAATTCGTCATAGTTATTTTTTTTTATATTTTTGACCTCCAAATGGGAATAAATTTAAAGGACAATATTACCCAAATTAGACTTCTGCCTGAGGACAGACAGCATTTAGGTGGGGATCTAACAATTACCCATCTGCCTTAAAGGGGATGTCCAGTGAATCGAAGTTATGATAGGTGATAGCAGAGATCGGTGAGGGTCTGACCATTGGATTCCCCACCGATCGACAGAATGGGGCACTTTTATCTCTGGAGTAGTAGAGCACATACTCCACCTCCGCTCCATGCATTCTCCATGGGGATGACGGAAAAAGCCTCCATGGATAATGAATGAAGCGGTGGTCGGTATGTGCACTTTCGCTCCATTCTAAGGGATAAAAGTGCCTTGTTCTGCCATTTGGAGAACCTTCACCAATCTAGAAGGTGTCACCAATTCTATGGATAGACAACTTCTCTTCACTTTGGGCAATATTTGAGCATTTGCCTAAATAACGGGGACAGTTGGGAGGGATATTGGAAGTACAAGTCATCCCACAAAGCAACAGGCCTCGTGCGGCTATGTTGCCCCATTAGGACCTATAGATATCATGTAGGGGGCCACCGTTGACTTTCCACCATGACTTCACATTGCGTCTTTTTCTTAGAGGCTTGTTACTTACTTTTTATCTATATTATATCTCTTGTGTGTTCTATTATTTGACGCCTCGTCAGAACATCAAGTTCTTTGGCTTTTCTGTGGGTAAAAACCACCTGTCGGCCGCTCTGTTATCACCTCTGTACGAGCTCAAACCACAAAACTAGCTAACATGACAATTCAGTTATTATTAAGTAGTACATTTTTGCGGATATACCTTATTTTACTAGCAGATCCAATGCTAAAGATGATCGCTCCCATCATGGCTTTGCCCTGGTCGGAGCCTTCTCAAGGGCTCATTGACATCCACGCGCAGTGTATACGAGCAGAAAGGGAGTCCTGCTGCGGCTGTCACTTCAGGGGGCCTCTATTCAGTCTTTATAACTAGTATAGCCTAATTTCATCAATTTAACAATTAGAAAACAATCCCTTATGTACAAGATTAGAACGACTGTGTTTTTTAAAAAAAAGTCTACACACCCGTTATGATGCCTGATTTTTGTCATGTAAGAAAACACATCCTACCAAGAAGAATCATTTTAGAACTTTTTCCACCTTTATTGTCGTCCATAATCTGTATAAATCCATTGAAAAACAAACTGAAATATTTTTGTATGGAAAAATAAAAATAAAGAACTATAATAATGTGGCTGCATAAGTCTGCACACTCTTACACTAATACTTTTGTTGATGTCCCATTTGAATTTATTACATCATTCAGTGTTTTTGGGTCGGGATCTATCACCGCAGCACATCTAGAATTGGCGATCTTTGCCCACTCCTCCTTGCAGTAGCTCCATATCTGTCACACTGCGGGGGCATCTTCTGGGTACAGCACCCTCTTCTGATCACCCACAGATTGTTACTGGTGTTTATGTCTGGGCTCTGGCCGTGCCATTCCAAAACTATGATCTTCTGGTGAAGCCATAATTTTGTTGATTTGGAGGTTGCTTAGGGTCTTTGTTGTGTTGAAAGGTGAAATTCGGCTTCATTTTCAGCCCTTTAGCAGAGGCCTGAAGGTTTTGTTGCAAAATTGACTGATATTTGGAACTTAATAAGTCACCCCATCTTGACTAAATTCCCATTTACAGCTGTCAAAATGCAGCCACGAAGCACAACGCTGCTTCCACCATGCCTCACTGTGGGGATGGTGATCTAGTTATGCGCAGTGTCAGCTTTGCCCCTTTTGGAATAATGGCCAAAAATTCAATCTTGTTCTTATCATATCATAACACATTTCCCCACATACTTTTGGCCTGTTTAATGTAGGTTTTGTCAAAACATAGCCAGGCTTGAATGTTATTCTTTTTCATAAAAGGCTTCTGAATTGCCATCCTCCCCCACAGTCCGGATATATGAAGAATTCAGGAGATTGTTGTTGCATGCAATTCACAAGCATGACTTGCCAGAAATGCCTGCAGCTTCTTTAATTTTGCTGTCAGCCTCTTGGCAGCCTCCCGAAACAATTTTCTTCTTTTCATCAATTTCTGAGGGACGTCTAGTTCTTGGTAACGTTGCTTTTGTGCTAAATTTAAGCGACGTCTTGATGACGTCGTCACAGTTTCCATGATATATCTCTAATGTCTTGGAATTTTTTCTACCTTTCTCCCGATTGATAACTTTTGTCTTTGAGATCCCTTTGCTGTGTTGTTGGCTGTTGCTGTAAAATGCAAATAAGAAAATGTAAGTAAAAATCTCCTAGAACAGCAAAACTTTACATTGGGTAAATCAGAATCCTTGTAAATAATGGCGGCTGAGCACTGATTACTGTGAAACATGAGGATAAATGTGATTGGGGATGTCGTGGTGTTCACAATTAGTCAATAAGAGGGTGCTCACACTTATGCAACCACATTGTTTTAGTTTTGTCAGTTTTATTTTCCCCCTGAAAATGATTTCAGTTTATTTCTCCCTATACATTAGTCACACTTTTGTGTAATATGTTTATGGGGAAAAGATAAACTGAGGAATATACGTGATGCCTTGATGCGAACCATCCTGCTCACTCTACTAGGTAACATGGTAAAAAATTGCATGAAGATAGTAGTAATAATAATAATAATTTTTTTTTTTATTTCAGGATATTTGCCTTTTATTTTCTCTGTGTAAAGGTCATGTGTTTATATGCATTTACATTTTGCATACACATTAATTTACTTTTTCAGCTCAGACCCAGTTTCTCATTTAGGCCGGAGTCACACTACAGCGAGATACGGCCGAGTCTCGCAGGTTAAAACCAAGCTCTGGTAGCGGCACTCCGGAGCGGAGCGTGCAGCTCCATGTATTGCTGTGCGGCTGCATGCTCCGCTCAGGAGTGCCGGCGCCAGAGCTTGGTTTTAACCTACGAGACTCGGCCGTATTACGCTGTGTGTGATCCCGGCCTTAGTTCAATGTCCATTCTGTGCATATAAGGGTGTGACCGCCCTGTTTCTGAGTTGGGAAATCCATCCTGTCTGGCCTATGCTATTACTGGTGGTTCAGTCCCTCGGTCCTTATTCACATTTACGTCACTTGACAAGTGGAAAGGTTTTAAATACTAGAGTAGGACTGTCCCACAAGGGTTGCCGTGACGTGGCGGGATGGCTTGTACATTATTTTGATCAAAATTATGTTTACTAAATACCCTTATTATTATTACTACCTTCATGCAATTTTTGCAATTTACTTTTAACTTTTTTTATTTCAGGATATTTGTTTTTTTTGTTTTTGTTTTCTCTGTGTAAAGGCCATGTGTTTATATGCATTTACATTTTGCATACACAATAATTTACTTTTTCAGCTCAGACCTAGTTTCTCACTTAGGTAACATTGGCACAAAGATATATTTTTACTGATTTGGAAATTTTACAGCTTTACCTGGCTCCTGTGTTGCTAGAACACACTTGGTAAGCCTAGGAGATGAGACGTATATTTTGGTACTTTATAGTATTGCCCAAGGCTGGATTAAATAACGAAGCAAAAGCACAGTTGCCCACCCATTCAACCATAGACTGGCCACTGGCCCATAGGACACTAGAATCAAGGTGACATTTGGGAGCCATGAGCCGATTTTACCCTTCCTCGGAAGAAAAAGTTGGAGACCAATGCAAGATGATTGACCACCACTGACCCTGTTCTTTCCAGTTGCCACAGCATGTTGGGGAGTTAGAGATATTACCCCCAGGAAACCACGTGAACTAGATCTGCATTGTGTTGATCGTAGATCGATTTTAGGTCGGATGCCATCTTTCACGCTGACGTTGCATGCCTTGTGTGCTTGTAAGGTAACAGAATTTTTGGGTTTTTCAGGTGACCTTGCTGATCTTTTTGGGAACTTAGGACCCACAGATATCAATTCTGATGAAGAAGAAGTATTTACTGAGTGGGCTTCCAACTTACGACCCCACAGCGGTGATATCTTGGACTATGGATCCCCTCAAACCTGGAGAGATCCCACAGGGAGCAGGCATGGAGTACCGGAGGACCCCGTACGGGCGGTGGAAAGGAGAGGACGGGAAGCAGCACTGGGTTTGTCCAATACATGCTGCAAATGGGGATGTAGTAAAAGTCAGATTAGCTCACTGTGCTAAGATTGGACATTGTCCCCTATCCCGGAGACATCTCCGGATCAGGGAGGGCAGATCACAGGAGCGTATGATCCATGTACTGTTCTGAGCCCCTAGCGGGCTGTGACCATTCACATATGTGTCATATACCGTCTGATGTGTCAGTTATTTGTATATTATCCCGCTACATATGGCGCTGTGAAAACCTAGGGTTTATTTTGCCATAGAAATAAAAACTCAGAAGTGTCCGACTGTCTAAAAGAAATAACTTATGTCTTGGGGAACTTTTTTGCACAGCTGTTGATCAACCTTATTGGCATTGACCACTCACTCCCATCCCGAAAACTGTGCACACTGCTGGTGGCCCCCATATTATCACACCGGTCCCACCTCGCCAAACCCAACAAGGTTGGTAGAGCTGCCGTACCTCACCACCACCAGACCTAATTTTTGGAAGACAAGCTTTGTCCTGAGACTTTACATGGTGTGAGGCTATCATCATGGACGACACAATCTTACGCTGAGCAGTGGCCATGGGCAGAGGCTACAATTACTATGTGAGGGACCTAATAGGGTGTGCCCCATAGCTAAAATGTCATAAATTCAGTGGTGACCACTAGGGTGACCGGATCTCATATAGGGGGGGGAAAATGTCAGAATCTTGTTCGTCTGGACCCCACAAAACGTTTCCCCTTTCCAGATATTGAGAGAGCCAAAATTTGAGCTCGATCAAACGACGTTAACCCGTGCCGCTCGTCGCTCAAAGTTTAAAAAAATCCAAATTGAGGTATTTTAAGATTTAGGTATTTTGCATAGTCTGTTAGACTATAAAGAATGTGACAACAACATTGCAGAAATAGCCCTGACCAAATTTTCGAACCATTTGTGGTATTTGAATGCAGAGTTGGTGGGATTATCGTTTTTTGATCCCACCATTACAGACAATGAAAAGTTGTTAATGGCTAATAAATTGCTCAGTAGCACAGATGAACCATCAGAGCACGCTAACCTACATGAGTTGATAATTTTACATAGTTATCTAATCTATTCTAGAGCTTTTGTTAAAGTAGTTTTTGAAACGTCAGAATACAATGCTCGGCATTTGCTTACAACTTGCAGGACATACTGCTTTTGTTCTTCATCTTTTGTCAGAAGGTCGTTAAAGTCGGTTACTTCCTACCTCTTTTAATTTTTCTTTCCTAACTTTTGGATTTACAACCCTAGCGTGCTCTGATGGTTCATCTGTGCTACTGAGCAATTTATTAGCCATTAACAACTTTTCATTGTTTGTAATGGTGGGATCAAAAAACGATAATCCCACCAACTCTGCATTCAAATACCACAAATGGTTCGAAAATTTGGTCAGGGCTATTTCTGCAATGTTGTTGTCACATTCTTTATAGTCTAACAGACTATGCAAAATACCTAAATCTTAAAATACCTCAATTTGGATTTTTTCAAACTTTGAGCGACGAGCGGCAGGGGTTAACGTCGTTTGATCGAGCTCAAATTTTGGCTCTCTCAATATCTGGAAAGGGGAATCGTTCTGTGGGGTCCAGACGGACAAAATTCCGACATCGATTTTTTGCGGTCACCCTAGTGACCACAGATGACCCCAAATAACAATGGTTTCTTGGAAGCTGAGGCCCGAGTTGCTCCATGTTGGACTCCACACGCTGCAGAGCTGATCGCGATGACTCCGATTCCGGTTATGTCTCTTGGCTGCTCTCCTGATTCCGGAGCCGTGGTTTCTGGTAAGGATTCCTCTCAGCAACATCGTCAGTCCGACGCTTTTTCCCATAACTATTACACAACTGCCTAAACAGCGAGTCTCCGGAAAGAAGTGTTCATTTTAGGTATCGTAATAAAGAGAAGTCAGTGGATTTATCATTAACCCCTAACTACCCCCATCACTGCTGGTGGGACCTGATGAGAGGTGGTTTTCCACCTTTGAGGACTTTTTTTTTTAACTTAAGGTATTTCTGGTAGTGATGAGCGAGTGTGCTCGGATAAGGTGTTAGCTCAGCATGCTTGGGTGCTAACCGAGTGTCTTTGGCGTGCTCGAATAATATGTTCCAGTCTGCGCGGTTGCATGTCTCACTGCTGATCGACAGCCACAACACATGCAGGGATCGCCTAACAGCTGCCAAACATGAAGATGTGGGGATTCTAGAATCATAGAATCGTAGAGTTGGAAGGGACCTCCTGGGCCATCTGGTCCAACCCCCTGCTCAAAGCAGGATTCGCTAAATCATCCCAGTCAGATGTCTGTCCAGCCTCTGTTTGAAGACTTCCATTGAAGGAGAACTCACCACTTCTCGTGGCAGCCTGTTCCACTCATTGATCACTCTGTCAAAAAGTTTTTTCTAATATCTAATCTGTGTCTCCTCCCATTCAGTTTCATCCCATTGCTTCTAGTCTTTCCTTGTGCAAATGAGAATAAAGTTGATCCTTCTACAATGTGACAGCCCTTTAGATATTTGTAGACAGCTATTAAGTCTCCTCTCAGTCTTCTAACATTATTCAAGCAGGCCAAAGACATTCGGTTAGCACCTGAGCATGCTCAGATAACACCTTGTTCGAGTACATTCGCTCATCAGTACTTTCGGGCTAAAAATCCAGTTGAGAAGAAATGGAGGACACCTTGGATAGCGAGTAGCAATCCGCAATCTCCTCCGACGCCATCTTCTCCACACATACAAGTGTTTTATTTAATGGGGTGAGGGGGGGGGTAAGCTTCTGCCAAACACTGCAGAAATTGGATGTAACATGTCCAATCCTCTCCTGCTGGGAAGCCCCCATACACATCAGACATTCGGCTGATCCCATAGTGGAGAGGGCCACACAACCACCTCTCCTATGTGTGGCTCCTAGAATAGTGCCGAAAGGCCTGAGATTCTGAGGAGTCAAGTGTAAAAGTGAAGCTGGAAGTAGCAAGAAAGAGATTGAAACGTGGGAAACAGCCAGCATGGCAATGACAGTGTGACGGCTACGGACGGCAGGAAAGGGTTAAGTAGACGGGTTCATTAATAATGATATGTGCTGTTATCATACATACAGCTGCAGGAAGTCAGTAGGGAGCAGCCCCACATGTGGGTGTAGCCAAAATTATTACATGTAGAGGCTGAGAAAGAAGAGTGAAGAGACCTAATAGAGATTCCCCCGTCACAGAGGCGCTGACCTGAGGAGGACAGCAGAGGGTCCGTGGCCATATGGGACCCTCACACACACTGACCACAGGCACACTGTGAGGGCAGAAAGAGGAGGCGAAAAACAAGACAAGGAAAGACTGTAACCCGAGTACTACAAGGCGGAAGATGTGCAATACATTCCCCTACTACAGGTACGTGGGGAATACAGGGAGAAATGGGGGAAGATATGAGGAGGATATATGGGGTAATAAGAGGAGATATAGGGAGGATATATGGAGTAATAGGGGGAGATATAGGGAGGATATATGGAGTAATAGGAGGAGATATAGGGAGGATACATGGAGTAATAGGGGGAGATATAGGGAGAATATATGGAGTAATAGGAGGAGATATAGGGAGGATACATGGAGTAATAGGGGGAGATATAGGGAGGATATATGGAGTAATAGGGGGAGATATAGGGAGGATATATGGAGTAATAGGAGGAGATATATGGAGGATATATGGAGTAATAGGAGGAGATATAGGGAGGATACATGGAGTAATAGGGGGAGATATAGGGAGGATATATGGAGTAATAGGGGGAGATATAGGGAGGATATATGGAGTAATAGGAGGAGATATATGGAGGATATATGGAGTAATAGGAGGAGATATAGGGAGGATACATGGAGTAATAGGGGGAGATATAGGGAGGATATATGGAGTAATAGGGGGAGATATAGGGAGAATATATGGAGTAATAGGAGGAGATATAGGGAGGATACATGGAGTAATAGGGGGAGATATAGGGAGGATATATGGAGTAATAGGGGGAGATATAGGGAGGATATATGGAGTAATAGGAGGAGATATATGGAGGATATATGGAGTAATAGGAGGAGATATAGGGAGGATACATGGAGTAATAGGGGGAGATATAGGGAGGATATATGGAGTAATAGGGGGAGATATAGGGAGGATATATGGAGTAATAGGAGGAGATATAGGGAGGATACATGGAGTAATAGGGGGAGATATAGGGAGGATATATGGAGTAATAGGGGGAGATATAGGGAGGATATATGGAGTAATAGGAGGAGATATATGGAGGATATATGGAGTAATAGGGGGAGATATAGGGAGGATATATGGAGTAATAGGGGGAGATATAGGGAGGATATATGGAGTAATAGGGGGAGATATAGGGAGGATATATGGAGTAATAGGGGGAGATATAGGGAGGATATATGGAGTAATAGGGGGAGATATAGGGAGGATATATGAGGTAATAGGGGGAGATATAGGGAGGATATATGGAGTAATAGGAGGAGATATAGGGAGGATATATGGAGTAATAGGAGATATAGGGAGGATATATGGAGTAATAGGGGGAGATATAGGGAGGATATATGGAGTAATAGGGGGAGATATAGGGAGGATATATGGAGTAATAGGGGGAGATATAGGGAGGATATATGGAGTAATAGGGGGAGATATAGGGAGGATATATGAGGTAATAGGGGGAGATATAGGGAGGATATATGGAGTAATAGGAGGAGATATAGGGAGGATATATGGAGTAATAGGGGGAGATATAGGGAGGATATATGGAGTAATAGGGGGAGATATAGGGAGGATATATGGAGTAATAGGGGGAGATATAGGGAGGATATATGGAGTAATAGGGGGAGATATAGGGAGGATATATGAGGTAATAGGGGGAGATATAGGGAGGATATATGGAGTAATAGGAGGAGATATAGGGAGGATATATGGAGTAATAAGAGGAGATATAGGGGAGGATATATGGAGTAATAGGGGGAGATATAGGGAGGATATATGAGGTAATAGGGGGGGATATAGGGAGGATATATGGAGTAATAGGGGGAGATATAGGGAGGATATATGGAGTAATAGGAGGAGATATAGGGAGGATATATGGAGTAATAAGAGGAGATATAGGGGAGGATATATGGAGTAATAAGAGGAGATATAGGGGAGGATATATGGAGTAATAGGAGGAGATATAGGGAGGATATATGGAGTAATAGGAGGAGATATAGGGAGAATATATGGAGTAATAGGAGGAGATATAGGGAGAATATATGGAGTAATAGGGGGAGATATAGGGAGGATATATGGCGTAATAGGGGGAGATATAGGGAGGATATATGGAGTAATAGGGGGAGATATAGGGAGGATATATGGGGTAATAGGAGGAGATATAGGGAGGATATATGGGGTAATAAGAGGAGATATAGGGAGGATATATGGAGTAATAGGGGGAGATATAGGGACGATATATGGGGTAATAAGAGGAGATATAGGGGAGGATATATGGAGTAATAGGAGGAGATATAGGGAGGATATATGGAGTAATAGGGGGAGATATAGGGAGGATATATGGAGTAATAGGGGGAGATATAGGGAGGCTATATGGAGTAATAGGAGGAGATATAGGGAGGATATATGGAGTAATAAGAGGAGATATAGGGGAGGATATATGGAGTAATAGGGGGAGATCTAGGGAGGATATATGGCGTAATAGGGGGAGATATAGGGAGGATATATGGCGTAATAGGGGGAGATATAGGGAGGATATATGAAGTAATAGGAGGAGATATAGGGAGGATATATGGAGTAATAGGAGGAGATATAGGGAGGATATATGGAGTAATAGGGGGAGATCTAGGGAGGATATATGGCGTAATAGGGGGAGATATAGGGAGGATATATGGAGTAATAGGGGGAGATATAGGGAGGATATATGGCGTAATAGGGGGAGATATAGGGAGGATATATGGAGTAATAGGAGGTGATATAGGGAGGATATATGGAGTAATAGGAGGAGATATAGGGAGGATATATGGCGTAATAGGGGGAGATATAGGGAGGATATATGGAGTAATAGGGGGAGATATAGGGAGGATATATGGCGTAATAGGGGGAGATATAGGGAGGATATATGGCGTAATAGGGGGAGATATAGGGAGGATATATGTAGTAATAGGAGGTGATATAGGGAGGATATATGGCGTAATAGGGGAGATATAGGGAGGATATATGGAGTAATAGGGGGAGATATAGGGAGGATATATGGAGTATTAGGAGGAGATATAGGGAGGATATATGGAGAAATAGGAGGAGATATAGGGAGAATATAGGGAGTAATAGGAGGAGATTTCAGAAGGATATATGGAGTAATAGGAGGAGATATAGGGAGGATATATGGAGTAATAGGAGGAGATATAGGGAGGATATATGGAGTAATAGGAGGAGATATAGGGAGGATATATGGAGTAATAGGAGGAGATTTCGGAAGGATATATGGGGTAATAGGAGGAGATATAGGGAGGATGTATGGAGTAATAGGGGGATATATAGGGAGGATATATGGAGTAATAGGAGGAGATATAGGGAGGATATATGGAGCAATAGGAGGAGTTATAGGGGAGGATATATGGAGTAATAGGAGGAGATATAGGGGAGGATATATGGAGTAATAGGAGGAGATATAGGGAGGATAGATGGAGATATAGGGAGGATATATGGAGTAATAGGAGGAGGAGATATAGGGAGGATATATGGAGTAATAGGAGGAGATATAGGGAGGATATATGGAGTAATAGGAGGAGACATAGGGAGGATATATGGAGTAATAGGAGCAGATATATGGAGTAATAGGAGGACATATAGGGAGGATATATGGAGTAATAGGAGGAGATATAGGGAGTAATAGGAGGAGATATAGGGAGGATATATGGAGTAATAGGAGGAGATATAGGGAGGATAAATGGGGTAATAGGAGGAGATATAGGGAGGATGTATGGAGTAATAGGGGGATATATATAGGGAGGATATATGGAGTAATAGGAGGAGATATAGGGAGGATATATGGAGTAATAGGTAGAGATATATGGAGGATATATGGAGTAATAGCAGGAGATATAGGGAGGATGTATGGAGTAATAGGAGGAGATATAGGGAGGATAAATGGGGTAATAGGAGGAGATGTAGAGAGGATATATGGGGTAATAGGAGGAGATATAGGGAGGATATATGGAGTAATAAGAGGAGATATAGGGAGGATATATGGAGTAATAGGAGGAGATATAGGGAGGATATATGGAGTAGTAGGAGGAGATATAGGGAGGATATATGGAGTAATAAGAGGAGATATAGGGAGGATATATGGAGTAATAGGAGGAGATATAGGGAGGATATATGGAGTAATAGGAGGAGATATAGGGAGGATATATGGAGTAGTAGGAGGAGATATAGGGAGGATATATGGAGTAATAAGAGGAGATATAGGGAGGATATATGGAGTAATAGGAGGAGTTATAGGGGAGGATATATGGAGTAATAGGAGGAGATATAGGGGAGGATATATGGAGTAATAGGAGGAGATATAGGGAGGATAGATGGAGATATAGGGAGGATATATGGAGTAATAGGAGGAGATATAGGGAGGATATATGGAGTAATAGGAGGAGATATAGGGAGGATATATGGAGTAATAGGAGGAGATATAGGGAGGATATATGGAGTAATACGGGGAGATATAGGGAGGATATATGGAGTAATAGGAGGAGCTATAGGGAGGATATATGGAGTAATAGGGGGAGATATAGGGAGGATATATGGCGTAATAGGGGGAGATATAGGGAGGCTATATGGAGTAATAGGAGGAGATATAGGGAGGATATATGGAGTAATAGGAGGAGATATGGAGTAATACGGGGAGATATAGGGAGGATATATGGAGTAATAGGAGGAGCTATAGGGAGGATATATGGAGTAATAGGGGGAGATATAGGGAGGATATATGGCGTAATAGGGGGAGATATAGGGAGGATATATGGAGTAATAGGAGGTGATATAGGGAGGATATATGGAGTAATAGGAGGAGATATAGGGAGAATATATGGCGTAATAGGGGGAGATATAGGGAGGATATATGGCGTAATAGGGGGAGATATAGGGAGGATATATGGCGTAATAGGGGGAGATATAGGGAGGATATATGGAGTAATAGGGGGAGATATAGGGAGGATACATGGAGTAATAGGAGGAGCTATAGGGAGGATATATGGAGTAATAGGAGGTGATATAGGGAGGATATATGGAGTAATAGGGGGAGATATAGGGAGGATATATGGAGTAATAGGGGGAGATATAGGGAGGCTATATGGAGTAATAGGAGGAGATATAGGGAGAATATAGGGAATAATAGGAGGAGATTTCGGAAGGATATATGGAGTAATAGGAGGAGATATAGGGAGGATATATGGAGTAATAGGAGGAGATATAGGGAGGATATATGGAGTAATAGGGGGAGCTATAGGGAGGATAAATGGAGTAATAGGAGGAGATATACGGAGGATATATGGAGGAATAGGGGGAGATTTAGGGAGGCTATATTGAGTAATAGGGGGAGATATAGGGAGGATATGTGGGGTAATAGGAGGAGATATAGGGGAGGATATATGGAGTAATAAGAGGAGATATAGGGAGGATATATGGGGTAATAGGAGGAGATATAGGGGAGGATATATGGAGTAATAGGAGGAGATATAGGGGAGGATATATGGAGAAATAGGAGATATAGGGGAGGATATATGGAGTAATAGGAGGAGATATAGGGGGATATATGGAGTAATATGATGAGATATAGGGGAGGATATATGGAGGAATAGGGGGAGATATAGGGAAGCTATATGGAGTAATAGGAGGAGATATAGGGAGGATATATGGAGTAATAGGAGGAGATATAGGGGAGGATATATGGAGTAATAGGAGGAGATATAGGGGAGGATATATGGAGTAATAGGAGATATAGGGAGGATATATGGAGTAATAGGAGATATAGGGAGGATATATGGAGTAATAGGAGGAGATATAGGGGAGGATATATGGAGTAATAGGAGGAGATATAGGGGAGGATATATGGAGTAATAGGAGATATAGGGAGGATATATGGAGTAATAGGAGGAGATATAGGGGAGGATATATGGAGTAATAGGAGGAGATATAGGGGAGGATATATGGAGTAATAGGAGATATAGGGAGGATATATGGAGTAATAGGAGGAGATATAGGGGAGGATATATGGAGTAATAGGAGGAGATATAGGGAGGCTATATGGAGTAATAGGAGGAGATATAGAGGAGGATATATGGAGTAATGGGGGAGATATATGGAGGATATATGGAGTAATAGGGGGAGATATAGGGAGGATATATGGAGTAATAGGGGGAGATATAGGGAGGATATATTGAGTAATAGGGGGAGATATAGGGAGGATATATGGAGTAATGGGGAGATATAGGGGAGGATAAATGGAGTAATAGGAGGAGATATAGGGAGGATATATGGAGTAATAGGAGGAGATATAGGGAGGATATATGGAGTAATAGGGGGAGATATAGGGAGGATATATGGAGTAATAGGAGGAGATATAGGGAGGATATATGGAGTAATAGGAGAAGATATAGGGAGGATATATGGAGTAATAGGGGGAGATATAGGGAGGCTATATGGGGTAATAGGAGGAGATATAGGGAGGATATATGGAGTAATAGGAGGAGATATAGGGAGGATATATGGAGTAATAGGAGGAGATATAGGGAGGATATATGGAGTAATAGGAGAAGATATAGGGAGGATATATGGAGTAATAGGGGGAGATATAAGGAGGCTATATGGGGTAATAGGAGCAGCTATAGGGAGGATATATGGAGTAATAGGGGGAGATATAGGGAGGCTATATGGGGTAATAGGAGGAGATATAGGGAGGATATATGGAGTAATAGGAGGAGATATAGGGAGGATACATAGAGTAATAGGAGGAGATATAGGGAGGATATATGTAGTAATAGGAGGAGCTATAGGGAGGATATATGGAGTAATAGTTAGAGATATATGGAGGATATATGGAGTAATAGGAGGAGATATAGGGAGGATATATGGAGTAATGGGGAGATATAGGGGAGGATAAATGGAGTAATAGGAGGAGATATAGGGAGGATATATGGAGTAATAGGAGGAGATATAGGGAGGATATATTGAGTAATAGGGGGAGATATATGAAGAATATATGGAGTAATAGGGGGAGATATAGGGAGGATATATTGAGTAATAGGGGCAGATATAGGGAGGATATATGGAATAATGAGGAGATATAGGGGAGGATAAATGGAGTCATAGGAGTAGATATAGGGAGGATATATGGAGTAATGGGGGAGATATATGGAGGATATATGGAGTAGTAGGGGGAGATATAGGGAGGATATATTGAGTAATAGGGGGAGATATAGGGAGGATATATGGAGTAATGGGGAGATATAGGGTAGGATAAATGGAGTAATAGGAGGAGATATAGGGAGGATATATGGAGTAATAGGTGGAGATATAGGGAGGATATATGGAGTAATAGGGGGAGATATAGGGAGGCTATATGGGGTAAAAGGAGGAGATATAGGGAGGATATATGGAGTAATAGGAGGAGATATAGTGAGGATATAGGGAGTAATAGGAGGAGATATAGGGAGGATATATGGAGTAATACGGGGAGATATAGGGAGGCTATATGGGGTAATAGGAAGAGATATAGGGAGGATATATGGAGTAATAGGAGGAGATATAGGGAGGATATATGGAGTAATAGGAGGAGCTATAGGGAGGATATATGGAGTAATAGGAGGCGATATAGGGAGGATATATGGAGTAATAGGAGGCGATATAGGGAGGATATATGGAGTAATGGGGAGATATAGGGGAGAATAAATGGAGTAATAGGAGGAGATATAGGGAGGATATATGGAGTAATGGGGGAGATATATGGAGGATATATGGAGTAATAGGGGGAGATATAGGGAGGATATATTGAGTAATAGGGGGAGATATAGGGAGGATATATGGAGTAATGGGGAGATATAGGGGAGGATAAATGGAGTAATAGGAGGAGATATAGAGAGGATATATGGAGTAATAGGAGGAGATATAGGGAGGATATATTGAGTAATAGGGGGAGATATATGAAGAATATATGGAGTAATAGGGGGAGATATAGGGAGGATATATTGAGTAATAGGGGGAGATATAGGGAGGATATATGGAGTAATAGGAGGAGATACAGGGGAGGATAAATGGAGTAATAGGAGTAGATATAGGGAGGATATATGGAGTAATAGGAGGAGATATAGGGAGGATATATGGAGTAATAGGGGGAGATATAGGGAGGATATATGGGGTAATAGGAGGAGATATAGGGAGGATATATGGAGTAATGGGGGAGATATATGGAGGATATATGGAGTAATAGGGGGAGATATAGGGAGGATATATTGAGTAATAGGGGGAGATATAGGGAGGATATATGGAGTATTGGGGAGATATAGGGGAGGATAAATGGAGTAATAGGAGGAAATATAGGGAGGATATATGGAGTAATAGGTGGAGATATAGGGAGGATATATGGAGTAATAGGGGGAGATATAGGGAGGCTTTATGGGGTAATAGGAGGAGATATAGGGAGGATATATGGAGTAATAGGAGGAGATATAGGGAGGATTTATAGAGTAATAGGAGGAGATATAGGAAGGATATATGGAGTAATAGGAGGAGATATAGGGAGGATATATGGAGTAATAGGAGTAGATATAGGGAGGATATATGGAGTAATGGGGGAGATATATGGAGGATATATGGAGTAATAGGGGGAGATATAGGGAGGATATATTGAGTAATAGGGGGAGATATAGGGAGGATATATCGAGTAATGGGGGAGATATATGGAGTAATAGGGGGAGATATAGGGAGGATATATTGAGTAATAGGGGGAGATATAGGGAGGATATATGGAGTAATGGGGAGATATAGGGAGGATATATGGAGTAATAGGTGGAGCTATAGGGAGGATATATGGAGTAATAGGGGGAGATATAGGGAGGATATATGGAGTAATAGGGGGAGATATAGGGAGGATATATGGGGTAATAGGAGGAGATATAGGGAGGATATATGGAGTAATAGGAGGAGATATAGGGAGGATATATGGAGTAATAGGAGGAGATATAGGGAGGATATATGGAGTAATAGGGGGAGATATAGGGAGGCTATATGAGGTAATAGGAGGAGATATAGGGAGGATATATGGAGTAATAGGAGGAGATATAGGGAGGATACATAGAGTAATAGGAGGAGATATAGGGAGGATATATGGAGTAATAGGAGGAGCTATAGGGAGGATATATGGAGTAATAGGAGGATATATACGGAGGATATATGGAGTAATAGGAGGAGATTTAGGGAGGATACATAGAGTAATAGGAGGAGATATAGGGAGGATATATGGAGTAATAGGAGGAGATATAGGGAGGATATATGGAGTAATAGGAGGAGATATAGGGAGGATATATGGAGTAATAGGGGGAGATATAGGGAGGCTATATGAGGTAATAGGAGGAGATATAGGGAGGATATATGGAGTAATAGGAGGAGATATAGGGAGGATACATAGAGTAATAGGAGGAGATATAGGGAGGATACATAGAGTAATAGGAGGAGATATAGGGAGGATACATAGAGTAATAGGAGGAGATATAGGGAGGATATATGGAGTAATAGGAGGAGATATAGGGAGGATATATGGAGTAATAGGTAGAGATATATGGAGGATATATGGAGTAATAGGAGGAGATATAGGGAGGATATATGGAGTAATGGGGAGATATAGGGGAGGATAAATGGAGTAATAGGAGGAGATATAGGGAGGATATATGGAGTAATAGGAGGAGATATATGAATAATATATGGAGTAATAGGGGGAGATATAGGGAGGATATATTGAGTAATAGGGGGAGATATAGGGAGGATATATGGAGTAATGAGGAGATATAGGGGAGGATAAATGGAGTAATAGGAGTAGATATAGGGAGGATATATGGAGTAATGGGGGAGATATATGGAGGATATATGGAGTAATAGGGGGAGATATAGGGAGGATATATGGAGTAATGGGGAGATATAGGGGAGGATAAATGGAGTAATAGGTGGAGATATAGGGAGGATATATGGAGTAATAGGGGGAGATATAGGGAGGATATATGGAGTAATAGGGGGAGATATAGGGAGGATATATGGAGTAATAGGGGGAGATATAGGGAGGATGTATGGAGTAATAGGGGGAGATATAGGGAGGATGTATGGAGTAATAGGGGGAGATATAGGGAGGATATATGGAGTAATAGGAGGAGATATAGGGAGGATATATGGGGTAATAGGACGAGATATAGGGAGGATATATGGAGTAATAGGAGGAGATATAGGGAGGATATATGGAGTAATAGGGAGAGATATATGGAGGATATATGGAGTAATAGGAGGAGATATAGGGAGGATATATGGAGTAATAGGAGGAGATATAGGGAGGATATATGGAGTAATAGGAGGAGATATAGGGAGGATATATGGAGTAATAGGGGGAGATATAGGGAGGATATATTGAGTAATAGGGGGAGATATAGGGAGGATATATGGAGTAATAGGAGGAGATATAGGGAGGATATATGGGGTAATAGGACGAGATATAGGGAGGATATATGGAGTAATAGGAGGAGATATAGGGAGGATATATGGAGTAATAGGAGGAGATATAGGGAGGATATATGGAGTAATAGGGGGAGATATAGGGAGGATAAATGGAGTAATAGGTGGAGATATAGGGAGGATATATGGAGTAATAGGGGGAGATATAGGGAGGATAAATGGAGTAATAGGTGGAGATATAGGGAGGATATATGGAGTAATAGGAGGAGATATAGGGAGGATATATGGGGTAATAGGACGAGATATAGGGAGGATATATGGAGTAATAGGAGGAGATATATGGAGGATATATGGAGTAATAGGAGGAGATATAGGGAGGATATATGGAGTAATAGGAGGAGATATAGGGAGGATATATGGAGTAATAGGAGGAGATATAGGGAGGATATATGGAGTAATAGGGGGAGATATAGGGAGGATAAATGGAGTAATAGGTGGAGATATAGGGAGGATATATGGAGTAATAGGAGGAGATATAGGGAGGATATATGGGGTAATAGGACGAGATATAGGGAGGATATATGGAGTAATAGGAGGAGATATAGGGAGGATATATAGAGTAATAGGAGGAGATATAGGGAGGATATATGGAGTAATAGGAGGAGATATAGGGAGGATATATGGAGTAATAGGGAGAGATATATGGAGGATATATGGAGTAATAGGAGGAGATATAGGGAGGATATATGGAGTAATAGGAGGAGATATAGGGAGGATATATGGAGTAATAGGAGGAGATATAGGGAGGATATATGGAGTAATAGGGGGAGATATAGGGAGGATATATTGAGTAATAGGGGGAGATATAGGGAGGATATATGGAGTAATAGGAGGAGATATAGGGAGGATATATGGAGTAATAGGAGGAGATATAGGGAGGATATATGGAGTAATAGGGGGAGATATAGGGAGGATATATTGAGTAATAGGGGGATATATAGGCAGGATATATGGCGTAATGGGGAGATATAGGGGAGGATAAATGGAGTAATAGGAGGAGATATAGGGAGGATATATGGAGTAATAGGAGGAGATATAGGGAGGATATGTGGAGTAATAGGGGAGATATAGGGAAGATATATGGAGTAATAGAGGGAGATATATGGATGATATGTGGAATAATAGGAGGAGATATATGGTGGATATATGGGGTAATAGGAGGAGATATAGGGAGGATATATGGAGTAATAGGAGGAGATATAGGGAGGATATATGGAGTAATAGGAGGACATATAGGGAGGATATATGGAGTAATAGGAGGAGATTTCGGAAGGATATATGGGGTAATAGGAGGAGATATAGGGAAGATATATGGAGTAATTTGGGGAGATATAGGGAGGATATATGGAGAAATAGGAGGAGATATAGGGAGGATATATTAAGTAATAGGACTAGATATAGGGAGGATATATGGAATAATAGGGGGAGATATAGGGGAGGATATATGGTGTAATAGGAGGAGATATAGGGAGGATATATGGAGTAATAGGGGGAGATATGTGGAGTAATAGGAGGAGATATAGGGAGGATATATGAGTAATAGGAGGAGATATAGGGAGGATATAT
This sequence comes from Dendrobates tinctorius, assembly GCF_039654945.1. Taxonomy (NCBI): domain Eukaryota; kingdom Metazoa; phylum Chordata; class Amphibia; order Anura; family Dendrobatidae; genus Dendrobates; species Dendrobates tinctorius. The sequence continues at coordinate 452,524 of NW_027361767.1, forward strand.
GGAGTAATAGGAGGAGATATAGGGAGGATATATGGAGTAATAGGAGGAGATATAGGGAGGATATATGGAGTAATAGGGGGAGATATAGGGAGGATATATGGAGTAATAGGAGGAGATATAGGGAGGATATATGGAGTAATAGGGGGAGATATAGGGAGGATATATGGAGTAATAGGGGGAGATATATGGAGGATATATGGAGTAATAGGAGGAGATATAGGGAGGATATATGGAGTAATAGGGGGAGATATAGGGAGGATATATGAGTAATAGGAGGAGATATAGGGAGGATATTTGGAGTAATAGGAGGAGATATAGGGAGGATATATGGAGTAATAGGAGGAGATATAGGGAGGATATATGGAGTAATAGGGGGAGATATAGGGAGGATATATGGAGTAATAGGAGGAGATATAGGGAGGATATATGGAGTAATAGGGGGAGCTATAGGGAGGATATATGGAGAGATATATGGAGGATATATGGAATAATAGGAGGAGATATAGGGTTATAGGGTGCTTGTTACCAGGGGTCTCTAATTGTTTGGGTACACATGAGTCCACCATGGACCTACAGTGGTTCACAATACAATCAACAGATTACTGTAATATTTCGTACGTTCACCTGTTTAGGATTTACTGTAATTTTATAAGTCGGGAAATATATCATGTAACAATCCATTTCTCAGGGTGGAATGTCGGACAGGCATTTTTGGGTCATTGCTCTTTTCAGAGGATTCCTGGTGCTGAATCTCTCCTATATGTATGGTAAGGTATAATTCATATCCTCCCTCTTACCTCTGAACACTAATCACCTCGGACCACCTGTCTCTGTGATGTCTATGTTCTTCCTCAGCTAACCCCCTACCCATCCTGCTGTGGCCACTGATGTTCTAACATCGGCTTCCTCTGGGTTGTCCAGTTTCCTTTCACACGTCCAAAATGTTCTGATACTTGTCTGCAAAGTTCTTGACCCCATCCTTTGGAGCCAAAATGCCCAGGACCACCTCCCAAGACAATAACTTTATCATTTTATCTCTGTCGTGGTGACATTGGGATTCTTGCCATCTGTGCTGATGGGTCAAGAAATTGTCCTCATGGGACAGAAGATCATATGACTGCCCCTGGAGGACAAATCTGGTATTACATGAGGCTTATCCCATTTTTGTCTTGGCAAGTTTTCATTTTTGCACTTTACTTTTTTCTGTACTCTCTTTCCAGTAACTGTAATGTTTTTGTGTTTTTTTTTGAAACATCATTTTTATTGATTTTGTAATGAAGTTGCATATTACAAGTTATAAACGTTGCCCTGAATTGTTACAAAGAACATATTTAACCATGCTTATCACCTAAGCCTGAATAGAAGCAAAAATAAACTCAACAAATATAAAATTATCAAACCCCCTTACGTCCACATTTTCATTGATTACATTGACTGAAATCAGACACATTGTCTCCATCTTATCCTCCTTATAGCTCATATAACACATTTCAGTTTACCCAGATTACCACTCAAATCCTCTAATAGATACCAATCCGAATCCACAAAGGCGCTCATTAAGTCTTAAATTTCTCTGGTGGTCAGTGACGTTTCTATAAACACTCTCCATTTTTATAAAAATATTTTCGTCATTTAATCTTTATTTCTTTCTGTTTCTCTTTTTTCCAAAAATAAGACCGATGTTAAACCTTCCTTGATCTCTTTTACCCCTGGGAGTGTTTTAGCTAGCCAGTGTTGCAGAATTAGACGTTTTGTCACCATTTCAATGGTGTGAAACAAGTCATGTAGCCGTCCTCCTCTTGTTTTACCCGTCGTAAAGTGAAATAACCAACACAATGGATCTACTTCTACCCATATCCCACAGATCTTCAGATACATATCCTGGACTTTTAACCTGAGTTCTTGTGTCCTGGGACATGACCACAATCCATGTTCTGTGTCTGTTTTGGGCTTTGTACATTTTGGGCAACGTGTCTGCATATCAGGATTCTGCAGAGTCGGAGGTATATTGAAGCCACCTATTGTTTTATGCATTATTCTGAGCTGACTATCTCTCCATTGTTCATTGATGATATGCTTTCTTACCAATTCCCAGCCCCGCAGAATCTTATGCTCAAGTTCTTCATCATGTCTATGTTTTTCCCATTTGTGAAATATTTTGCCCTTCCCTGAAGAGCATAATATGTCCCTCAGCATCCCATATATTGAGGTGATAGATATTTCTCCAATGTCTTTGGTAACCAAGTCATCCCATATTTCTGAATCGATTTCCTTCCTCACATCCTGAAGGAGGTCTAATACATAATGCTTTAATTGACTATATAACATCAAATGAAATCTCGGCAGCTCAAATTTGTCTATCACTTCCAATCCCGTCAACCAGCGGCCTTCTTATAGATGTAGTAAGTCCCCTAGCGTCTGTATACCTTTCCCCAACCACTCTGTGTATATTTATCCTTATCCAGTAGTGAGTTCTTATATTTTGTATAGGTGCTCCTAACTTCGCTGCTTGCTGCTAAGTACTGCTCTTTTATTTGTTTTTTTATTCTCTGCGTGTAAGCCATGATGTTTCCCCTTCACCTTTGCTGTTTCCCAATATAGTCTTGGGTTAGGTTTGTGCTCCTCATTATACATTGCAGACTCTGTCCACCATTCCCCCATCCATTTCACAAAATCCTGCTCTTTTGTCATGTTTCCTGGGAATCGCCATAGATAGTCCGTCCCTTTCTGATGTGCGTCAGCTAAGTCTAGAGATATAGGACTATGATCAGATATCACCATGTCCTCAATATTGACATCACACATTTTGTGTAGTATCTTATCTGACACAAAGAACATGTCTATTCTCGACCATGTGTGCATGAGAGTAATGTGAGAATTCCTGATCTATAGGGTGTGACGTTCTGCACGCATCTTTCAGCTGCCAATTCGATATCATATCTTCCAAATAACCTTTTTTCCCCCTATATCTCTTCCCTTCTCCTGGATTTAGTCTTATTAAGCTCCCTTTTCTGTCCTCTTCCTCCTTAAGCACCTCATTACAATCTCCTCCTATGATTATGCTGTTACCACTATCAGCCAGTATTTTGTTCTGTAAGGACATAAAAAATTTCTTTTGGTTTATGTTCGGGGCATATATATATTGTACAGGGTAATACTCTCATTATTTATCTCTAATTTCAGACGGATTACCCTACCCCCTGGTCCATTTCTACGGCTGACACTCTGTGTGCCAATGCTTTATGTATCAGTATTAGGACTCCTGCTCTTCTGTCTACCGAGCTAGAACCATAAACTTCTGCCACCCATAATTTCTTCATTCTAAAAATGTCTTCTTTACCCAAGTGTGTCTCCTGAAGCAAGGCTATTGTGACATCGGCGGCTATGCCCGCCGATGCCCCTCCTGCAGCAGCGCGCACCGCAGCGTTCCCTTACCTGCGCGCCCCCGTCCGGGCGCGCGCCCGTCGTCCACTCGCCCTCACGGCGGCTCCTGGCACCCGCCCTCTGTCTCGCGCACGCCCCCTCCCGCTCTCTCTCACCAGCGGTGGGCGGCGCTGAGGGGCTGGACTGGGGGACGCACTTCCGGGGGTTGGTGTATTTCAGGCGTCCTCGCTGTTAGGAGGACGCCTGATGATTGTGTAGTACTCTGCACCCTCTGGCCTCTACAGTTCTCCTGTAGCTTTACCTTTCTCTGCCTTATCCTCTCTGCCGTCCTCAGTCTCGTCCCCCTCGCCCTCCCCAGTCTGTCCAGGCGCTGCTTCCTTCCTATCCTCTGTGCCCTTCCTCTGTCTCCGGTTAGCCTGGTCCTTCCTCTTGCCATTCCCCGTATTGTGTCTTCCCTGTGCTACCAGTCCCTGCTCGTATCTCGGCCCGCTGCCTCCCCAGTCCCTTTTGTCCGTGGAGCCGTCCCTCTTGGTTCCGGCTGTCGTGCCTCCGCCCTCTGTGGTCCTGCCCCAAACGATCCCTGTATAGGGGTCGGTCTTCACCTGGCGTGCTTGACCCAGGGGCTCCGGACCCGCGATCCAGAGGGTCCACTCTCTGACGTAGTTTCTCCTAAAACATTACAGTATCATCAGGCCATGGACCCCGCCGGTGCCGCGGCTGCCACTCAAAAGGAACTGCTTTTCCTAAGAGAGAATCAGACCCGTATCATGTCATTCATGAAGTCCATGGACACCCGGCTCTCCGCCCTGCAAACCGCTGACCCAGCGCATGCACCTCTCTTAGTCAGTCTCCAGCAGGAGCTTGCACAGCAGCGCGATGCGCAATCTCACATTTTGGGGTATATGGCGTCCGTGGATGATCGGCTGCTTTCTTTGCAGTCCTCTGCGGCCGCTTCTACCCAAGCCCGGGACGCTGTCTCTTTCCCTCCTCCCCGTCTTGGTAAGCCGCCTAGGTACTGTGGGGACCCAAAGTTGTGTAGGGGATTTTTAAACCAGTGCAGACTGCACTTTGATCTTCTGCCCCAACAATACCCCACGGACCGTGCAAAGGTGGCCTTTATAATCTCCCATCTAGAGGGGGAGGCGTTGGCTTGGGTGAATCCGTTGTGGGAGAGGGATGACCCGGTGGTGACTAACATCCAGAATTTTTTGGAAACATTCCGTAAGGTTTTTGATGAACCCGGACGCCTTGCTTCCTCTACAGAGGCCCTTTTTAACCTCTGCCAGGGGTCCCTTACGGTAGGGCAATACGCCATCCGTTTCCGGACCTTGTCCTCGGAGCTGGGGTGGAATAATGAAGCCCTGGTTGGTGCCTTTTGGAGAGGCCTTTCTAGTAAAATCAAGGACGAGTTGGCCGGGCGTGACCTTCCAACCACCCTGGAAGATCTCATCTCCCTGGCTACTCGCATTGACCTGCGTTTTCAGGAACGCGCTAGAGAGTCAGCCAGGGAGAAGAGGCCCTTTAGATTATACCAAGCTCCCATTCCGCGCGCCGTTGCTCTCCCTAGTAACACTGCTCCCGAGCCTATGCAGGTGGATCGCATCAAGCTGTCCGAACAACGGCGTAAGGAGAGGATGACTAAGGGACTCTGTCTATATTGTGGAGGGGCCAATCACTTCGTACGCACTTGTCCTGAGAGACCGGGAAACGCATCCGCCTAGGCCAGGTAGGAGAGGGCCCCCTAGGTGATCAGACCCCCTCTCTCCCACTTACTCTTTCAGCTCTGCTTATTACAGGTCGGGGGCGTGGCTCTGTGGAGGCGTATGTGGACTCGGGCGCAGCAGGCAACTTCATCCGCCAGGAGGAGGTTGACAAACTCCAGATTCCCGTGGTCGTCTTAAGTAACCCTCGAGCAATCACCTCAGTCGATGGCAAACCTCTTCCTGGGCTCATCACCACGGTTACCACTGAAGTAAAACTACAAATTGGCGCACTTCATTCTGAGAGGATTGCCTTTTATGTCCTGCCTCAATTATCCCACGCCATTCTCTTGGGACTACCTTGGCTTAGGCGGCATGAGCCAGTTGTCGACTGGCGCTCCGGAGAGATCTTGCGCTGGGGGCACACCTGCCATGCAAGCTGTTTACGTACCCTGGTTCGTTCCCATTCTCAGCCTAGGCCAACGGATCTCCCCGGCCTTCCTGTTCCATACCACGCCTACGCTGATGTTTTCTGCAAGAAGGAGGCGGACTCCCTGCCCCCCGCACCGGCCCTATGACTGCCCCATCGACCTGATTCCTGGAGCGGTTCCTCCCAGAGGTAGGACATACCCTCTTTCTCCTGCCGAGACCTCTGCCATGTCGGAATATATTCATGAAAATCTGTCCAAGGGGTTTATCCGGAAGTCCTCCTCTCCTGCGGGCGCAGGTTTTTTCTTCGTCCGGAAGAAAGACGGATCACTGCGGCCTTGCATTGATTACCGGGGTCTAAACAATATCACCGTTAAAAATCGTTACCCCCTTCCGTTGATTCCGGAGCTCTTTGACCGGCTGAGAGGAGCTCGGATCTTCACAAAGTTAGATCTGCGGGGAGCCTACAATTTGGTCCGGATCCGTGCTGGGGATGAGTGGAAAACGGCCTTCAATACCCGTGACGGGCATTATGAATACCTAGTCATGCCATTCGGCCTTTGCAATGCCCCCGCTGTGTTTCAAGAATTTATCAACGAGGTGTTCCGGGATCTACTCTATTCCTGTGTGGTCATCTATCTAGACGACATTCTCGTTTTCTCGCCCGATCTGTCCTCCCATCGCAAAAGCGTACGCTTGGTCTTGCACCGCCTTCGGGAGAACCAACTCTACGCCAAGATTGAGAAATGCCTTTTTGAGCAGACGTCACTGCCCTTCTTGGGATATGTCGTCACCGATTCCGGTCTAAAGATGGATCCCGAAAAACTCAGTGCGGTACTCAAGTGGCCCCGTCCAGTGGGGATTAAGGCCATCCAGCGGTTTCTTGGGTTCACAAATTATTACCGTCAGTTCGTGCCTCATTTTTCTACGGTTACCAAACCCATCACGGCCTTGACCCGTAAGGGAACGAAGTCCAACAGCTGGTCCCCTGAAGCTGAAAACGCCTTCCAGGCTCTGAAACGTTCTTTTGCGTCAGCACCCATTTTGCATCGGCCTGTGACCAGCAGGCCCTTCGTCCTGGAAGTGGATGCCTCCTCCACTGGAGCGGGGGCGGTCCTGTCCCAGCAGGCTTCATCCGGACGGCTGGTCCCTTGCGGCTTCTTTTCTAGAGCCTTTTCACCTGCGGAGTGCAACTACTCCATTGGAGACCGAGAATTACTGGCCATTAAGATGGCCTTGGCTGAATGGCGGTATTTACTCGAGGGGGCTGTACATCCCTTCACCATCCTCACGGACCACAAGAACCTGGCTTACCTGCAGTCTGCCCAAAGACTCAATGCCCGGCAAGCCAGGTGGGCCCTGTATTTCTCCTGCTTTGACTTTCAACTTCACTTTCGACCTGGTAATAGGAACATCAAGGCCGATGCCCTTTCCAGGTCGTTACAGTCATCGGAGAGGGATGAAGTTCCATCCTATATTATCGAGCCTACTAAGATGATCACCGTGGCCCCTGTGAATTTTGCTATTCCTCCGCCCGGTAAGACTTTCGTCCCTCAAAGCAGACGTACAGAGGTGTTGGGCTGGGGGCATTCCTCCAAAATTGCTGGTCACGTTGGGACTAAAAAGACTCTCTTGCTGCTGTCCCGGTATTACTGGTGGCCCACGCTTCGCCAGGATGTGATGGACTATGTTGCCTCGTGCACAATCTGTGCCCAGAACAAGGTGGCTAGGACTTTGCCCGCCGGTCTTCTTCACCCATTGCCAGTTCCTGAGGTCCCCTGGTAGCAGATCGCCATGGATTTTGTGACTGATTTACCCCGCTCAGCTGGATGTACCACCATCTTAGTCGTAGCAGATCGTTTTTCCAAGATGGCCCACTTCATTCCCTTACCGGGACTACCGTCCGCCCCGAAGTTGGCCGAGATCTTCATCCACCAGGTCTTCAGGCTGCATGGTCTTCCTCAGCGGATTGTGTCGGATCGGGGGGTCCAGTTCACCTCCCGCTTCTGGAGGGCTCTCTGCCGGCTTATGGGTACATCTCTCGACTTCTCCTCCGCATACCATCCTCAGACTAACGGGCAAGTGGAGCGAATTAATCAGGTGTTAACCACCTTCCTACGTCACTTCTCCAACGCCCATCAGGACAATTGGGTCGCGCTCTTACCTTGGGCTGAATTCTCGCACAATAACCATCCCAGCGAATCTACCACCAAGTCACCATTTTTTGTGGTAACCGGTCAAAACCCAGGTATTCCATTACCTTTCTCCACGTCTACAGGAGTACCCGCAGCCGATTCTCTTGCTAAGGAATTCTCGCAGATTTGGAGAGAGACCAGGGACGCGCTCAAGGGTGCCAACAACCGAATCAAGAAACATGCAGACAAAAGACGGAAGGACGTGCCTCCGTACCATCCAGGTGACAAAGTCTGGCTTTCAACTCGACATATCCGTCTGAGAGTTCCCTCTTATAAGCTGAGTCCTCGTTACATTGGGCCGTTTGAAGTGATTGGACGCATTAATGAAGTGGCTTACAAACTGAGGTTGCCTGCTTCGCTCCGGGTTCCCAACGCTTTCCATGTCTCGCTCTTGAAACCCGTAGTCCTGAATCGGTTCCAACCAGTTTCCATCGTCCCTCCTTCACCTGTTATCTCGGACAACGTCTTCGAGGTCAAGGATATCTTGGCTATGAAAAGAGTCAGGGGTAAGACCCTTTTTCTTATCGATTGGGTGGGTTTTGGTCCCGAGGAAAGGTCCTGGGAGCCTCGGGAAAATATCAACGCTCCCCGGATTCTGAAAAAGTTTTTGGCCAATCTCAGTAGGGGAGGACGTAAGGAGAGGGGTACTGTGACATCGGCGGCTATGCCCGACGATGCCCCACCTGCAGCAGCACGCACCGCAGCGTTCCCTTACCTGCGCGCCCCCGTCCGGGCTCGCGCCCGTCGTCCACTCGCCCTCACGGCGGCTCCTGGCACCCGCCCTCTGTCTCGCGCACGCCCCCTCCCGCTCTCTCTCACCAGCGGTGGGCGGCGCTGAGGGGCTGGACTGGGGGACGCACTTCCGGGGGTTGGTGTATTTCAGGCGTCCTCGCTGTTAGGAGGACGCCTGATGATTGTGTAGTACTCTGCACCCTCTGGCCTCTACAGTTCTCCTGTAGCTTTACCTTTCTCTGCCTTATCCTCTCTGCCGTCCTCAGTCTCGTCCCCCTCGCCCTCCCCAGTCTGTCCAGGCGCTGCTTCCTTCCTATCCTCTGTGCCCTTCCTCTGTCTCCGGTTAGCCTGGTCCTTCCTCTTGCCATTCCCCGTATTGTGTCTTCCCTGTGCTACCAGTCCCTGCTCGTATCTCGGCCCGCTGCCTCCCCAGTCCCTTTTGTCCGTGGAGCCGTCCCGCTTGGTTCCGGCTGTCGCGCCTCCGCCCTCTGTGGTCCTGCCCCAAACGATCCCTGTATAGGGGTCGGTCTTCACCTGGCGTGCTCGACCCAGGGGCTCCGGACCCGCGATCCAGAGGGTCCACTCTCTGACGTAGTTTCTCCTAAAACATTACAGCTATATCTGCTTTCAATCTCTTCAGGTGACGTAGTATCATCATCCTTTTATGGTGGTGAGCGCAACCCTTTTACATTCCATGTTATTACCGTATATACTTGAATATAAGTCGAGTTTTTCAGCCCCCTTTTTGGGCTGAAAAAGACCCCCCTCGACTTATATTCGGGTCACGGTTCAAACTTACCTGGTCCCCGTCGTCTCCGCGATCCCCGGTATGTGTCTGCGGTCCCCTGCAGCCTGTCAGTGTCCCGGCGGCAGCGGCGTTACAAGTCGCTGTGCGCCGCTCTCTCCCAGCGCGCCGCTCTCTCCCATCCTCCGGCAGTGACGTTCAGGGGGCGCGATGACGTGGATAGCATGCGCCCTCTGCCTGAGTCACTGAAGAGCCGGTAACGCTCAGGAGCAGCTGTCAGCAACGGAGGTGAGTATATAGTGTTTTTTTTTTTTTTTTTTTTTTTAAATTCCAGCAGGGGCAGCAGCAACATGATAGGATTACGGTACCGGTAATCCTATCACTTGGCCAATAAATCATGCACTGTGCAGCATTTATGGGGGCATATGTTCTGCAGCATTACGGTATTCTTATCTTTTTTTATTTTTGAAATTTACCAGTATCTTCGGCAATTCCCACCCTAGACTTATACTCGAGTATATACGGTAATCTAACCATTTTTAATTGCAAAATGGTTTCTTCTGCGAGGACGTGTGAAGCTTCTCCCTCTCAGGTATGGATTACCTGTCAATGTCATCTCAGTCAGTAATAAATTAATTCGTACAATAGTAGTGGGCTCATGAACTTTAACTTCCCTCCTTTTTTTCCCCCCTTCTCATCTCACCCTCTCTCCATATAACAACCTATTTGTTGATTCCTCTTTTTTCCGCCATTATCCAAACCAAAAGAGAAATAATTTCCCGCCCGCCTATTATCCCATATTTATCACATTGTACCTATTTTATATCCATTCTCTATCTGAGCCCTGACCCTCATGTAACTTTGAAACTCTGAAATCTTAGATCAACATCTATTTCCCTTACTTTATCATATCAATTCAGTGGCGTAGCGTGGGGGGGGCAGTCCGCCCCAGGCGGCACGTGTGTGGGGGCGGAGCAGCAGCAATTCCTCTCCTCTGTGGGAGAAGCGCGGAGGCACAGTGCAGCAGCCAGCAGGACCTGTCTGTGTGTCTCCACCGTGGGCGTGGCAGCGCACTTCCGGCCCGGCGAACACCGCTGATGGCAGCTACCAACAGACTTGTCCTGGGTCGGGGCCGGGGGGCCATCGATCAGGGCACCAGATCCACCCGCTTTTTGGTAAGAGGGCACAGGAGTGCCTGCCTGACTGTGTATGTACATCCATTGTGTGCATCATGTCACATTGGCGTCTATGTGGGAGTGTGGTGTGGCACTGCTGCGGGGTGGGCTCTGTGCTGCTGACCCTGGCTGATGGGCACATCTGGCTACAAGGAATGAATAGTCTTATGGAATGGCCACCAGGATTCTGGACTTTGTGGGCAGGGACTGTAGATGTGTATGTGCCCACTGGGCACTGCCCAGAGATCTCTGCCCACCTGGTCCTGGGGTGTCACTGTAGATGTATATGCGCCCAGAGATCTCTGCCCACCTGGCGTCACTGTAGTTGTTGCCAGAGATGTCTGCCCACCTGGTGTCACTCTGTAGATGTGTATATGCCCAGAGATGTCTGCCCACCTGGTGTCACTCTGTAGATGTGTATATGCCCAGAGATGTCTGCCCACCTGGTGTCACTCTGTAGATGTGTATATGCCCAGAGATGTCTGCCCACCTGGTGTCACTGTAGTTGTTGCCAGAGATGTCTGCCCACCTGGTGTCACTGTAGTTGTTGCCAGAGATGTCTGCCCACCTGGTGTCACTCTGTAGATGTGTATATGCCCAGAGATGTCTGCCCACCTGGTGTCACTCTGTAGATGTGTATATGCCCAGAGATGTCTGCCCACCTGGTGTCACTCTGTAGATGTGTATATGCCCAGAGATGTCTGCCCACCTGGTGTCACTGTAGTTGTTGCCAGAGATGTCTGCCCACCTGGTGTCACTGTAGTTGTTGCCAGAGATGTCTGCCCACCTGGTGTCACTCTGTAGATGTGTATATGCCCAGAGATGTCTGCCCACCTGATGTCACTCTGTAGATGTGTATATGCCCAGAGATGTCTGCCCACCTGGTGTCACTCTGTAGATGTGTATATGCCCAGAGATGTCTGCCCACCTGGTGTCACTCTGTAGATGTGTATATGCCCAGAGATGTCTGCCCACCTGGTGTCACTCTGTAGATGTGTATATGCCCAGAGATGTCTGCCCACCTGGTGTCACTCTGTAGATGTGTATATGCCCAGAGATGTCTGCCCACCTGGTGTCACTCTGTAGATGTGTATATGCCCAGAGATGTCTGCCCACCTGGTGTCACTCTGTAGATGTGTATATGCCCAGAGATGTCTGCCCACCTGGTGTTACTCTGTAGATGTGTATATGCCCAGAGATGTCTGCCCACCTGGTGTCACTCTGTAGATGTGTATATGCCCAGAGATGTCTGCCCACCTGATGTCACTCTGTAGATGTGTATACGCCCAGAGATGTCTGCCCACCTGGTGTCACTCTGTAGATGTGTATATGCCCAGAGATGTCTGCCCACCTGGTGTCACTCTGTAGATGTGTATATGTCCAGAGATGTCTGCCCACCTGGTGTCACTGTAGTTGTTGCCAGAGATGTCTGCCCACCTGGTGTCACTCTGTAGATGTGTATATGCCCAGAGATGTCTGCCCACCTGGTGTCACTCTGTAGATGTGTATATGTCCAGAGATGTCTGCCCACCTGGTGTCACTCTGTAGATGTGTATATGCCCAGAGATGTCTGCCCACCTGGTGTCACTCTGTAGATGTGTATATGTCCAGAGATGTCTGCCCACCTGGTGTCACTCTGTAGATGTGTATATGCCCAGAGATGTCTGCCCACCTGATATCACTCTGTAGATGTATATATGCCCAGAGATGTCTGCCCACCTGGTGTCACTCTGTAGATGTGTATATGCCCAGAGATGTCTGCCCACCTGGTGTCACTGTAGTTGTTGCCAGAGATGTCTGCCCACCTGGTGTCACTGTAGTTGTTGCCAGAGATGTCTGCCCACCTGGTGTCACTCTGTAGATGTGTATATGTCCAGAGATGTCTGCCCACCTGGTGTCACTCTGTAGATGTGTATATGCCCAGAGATGTCTGCCCACCTGATATCACTCTGTAGATGTGTATATGCCCAGAGATGTCTGCCCACCTGGTGTCACTCTGTAGATGTGTATATGCCCAGAGATGTCTGCCCACCTGGTGTCACTGTAGTTGTTGCCAGAGATGTCTGCCCACCTGGTGTCACTGTAGTTGTTGCCAGAGATGTCTGCCCACCTGGTGTCACTCTGTAGATGTGTATATGCCCAGAGATGTCTGCCCACCTGATGTCACTCTGTAGATGTGTATATGCCCAGAGATGTCTGCCCACCTGGTGTCACTCTGTAGATGTGTATATGCCCAGAGATGTCTGCCCACCTGGTGTCACTCTGTAGATGTGTATATGTCCAGAGATGTCTGCCCACCTGGTGTCACTGTAGTTGTTGCCAGAGATGTCTGCCCACCTGGTGTCACTCTGTAGATGTGTATATGCCCAGAGATGTCTGCCCACCTGATGTCACTCTGTAGATGTGTATATGCCCAGAGATGTCTGCCCACCTGGTGTCACTCTGTAGATGTGTATATGCCCAGAGATGTCTGCCCACCTGGTGTCACTCTGTAGATGTGTATATGTCCAGAGATGTCTGCCCACCTGGTGTCACTGTAGTTGTTGCCAGAGATGTCTGCCCACCTGGTGTCACTCTGTAGATGTGTATATGTCCAGAGATGTCTGCCCACCTGGTGTCACTGTAGTTGTTGCCAGAGATGTCTGCCCACCTGGTGTCACTCTGTAGATGTGTATATGTCCAGAGATGTCTGCCCACCTGGTGTCACTCTGTAGATGTGTATATGCCCAGAGATGTCTGCCCACCTGGTGTCACTCTGTAGATGTGTATATGTCCAGAGATGTCTGCCCACCTGGTGTCACTCTGTAGATGTGTATATGCCCAGAGATGTCTGCCCACCTGATATCACTCTGTAGATGTGTATATGCCCAGAGATGTCTGCCCACCTGGTGTCACTCTGTAGATGTGTATATGCCCAGAGATGTCTGCCCACCTGGTGTCACTCTGTAGATGTGTATATGCCCAGAGATGTCTGCCCACCTGGTGTCACTCTGTAGATGTGTATATGCCCAGAGATGTCTGCCCACCTGGTGTTACTCTGTAGATGTGTATATGCCCAGAGATGTCTGCCCACCTGGTGTCACTCTGTAGATGTGTATATGCCCAGAGATGTCTGCCCACCTGGTGTCACTGTAGTTGTTGCCAGAGATGTCTGCCCACCTGGTGTCACTGTAGTTGTTGCCAGAGATGTCTGCCCACCTGATGTCACTCTGTAGATGTGTATATGCCCAGAGATGTCTGCCCACCTGGTGTCACTCTGTAGATGTGTATATGCCCAGAGATGTCTGCCCACCTGGTGTCACTCTGTAGATGTGTATATGCCCAGAGATGTCTGCCCACCTGGTGTCACTCTGTAGATGTGTATATGCCCAGAGATGTCTGCCCACCTGGTGTCACTCTGTAGATGTGTATATGCCCAGAGATGTCTGCCCACCTGGTGTTACTCTGTAGATGTGTATATGCCCAGAGATGTCTGCCCACCTGGTGTCACTCTGTAGATGTGTATATGCCCAGAGATGTCTGCCCACCTGGTGTCACTGTAGTTGTTGCCAGAGATGTCTGCCCACCTGGTGTCACTGTAGTTGTTGCCAGAGATGTCTGCCCACCTGGTGTCACTCTGTAGATGTGTATATGCCCAGAGATGTCTGCCCACCTGATGTCACTCTGTAGATGTGTATATGCCCAGAGATGTCTGCCCACCTGGTGTCACTCTGTAGATGTGTATATGCCCAGAGATGTCTGCCCACCTGGTGTCACTCTGTAGATGTGTATATGTCCAGAGATGTCTGCCCACCTGGTGTCACTGTAGTTGTTGCCAGAGATGTCTGCCCACCTGGTGTCACTCTGTAGATGTGTATATGCCCAGAGATGTCTGCCCACCTGGTGTCACTCTGTAGATGTGTATATGTCCAGAGATGTCTGCCCACCTGGTGTCACTCTGTAGATGTGTATATGCCCAGAGATGTCTGCCCACCTGGTGTCACTCTGTAGATGTGTATATGTCCAGAGATGTCTGCCCACCTGGTGTCACTCTGTAGATGTGTATATGCCCAGAGATGTCTGCCCACCTGATATCACTCTGTAGATGTGTATATGCCCAGAGATGTCTGCCCACCTGGTGTCACTCTGTAGATGTGTATATGCCCAGAGATGTCTGCCCACCTGGTGTCACTGTAGTTGTTGTCAGAGATGTCTGCCCACCTGGTGTCACTGTAGTTGTTGCCAGAGATGTCTGCCCACCTGGTGTCACTCTGTAGATGTGTATATGTCCAGAGATGTCTGCCCACCTGGTGTCACTCTGTAGATGTGTATATGCCCAGAGATGTCTGCCCACCTGATATCACTCTGTAGATGTGTATATGCCCAGAGATGTCTGCCCACCTGGTGTCACTCTGTAGATGTGTATATGCCCAGAGATGTCTGCCCACCTGGTGTCACTGTAGTTGTTGCCAGAGATGTCTGCCCACCTGGTGTCACTGTAGTTGTTGCCAGAGATGTCTGCCCACCTGGTGTCACTCTGTAGATGTGTATATGCCCAGAGATGTCTGCCCACCTGGTGTCACTGTAGTTGTTGCCAGAGATGTCTGCCCACCTGGTGTCACTGTAGTTGTTGCCAGAGATGTCTGCCCACCTGGTGTCACTCTGTAGATGTGTATATGCCCAGAGATGTCTGCCCACCTGATGTCACTCTGTAGATGTGTATATGCCCAGAGATGTCTGCCCACCTGGTGTCACTCTGTAGATGTGTATATGCCCAGAGATGTCTGCCCACCTGGTGTCACTCTGTAGATGTGTATATGCCCAGAGATGTCTGCCCACCTGGTGTCACTCTGTAGATGTGTATATGCCCAGAGATGTCTGCCCACCTGGTGTCACTCTGTAGATGTGTATATGTCCAGAGATATCTGCCCATCTGGTGTCACTCTGTAGATGTGTATATGTCCAGAGATGTCTGCCCACCTGGTGTCACTCTGTAGATGTGTATATGTCCAGAGATGTCTGCCCACCTGGTGTCACTCTGTAGATGTGTATATGCCCAGAGATGTCTGCCCACCTGGTGTCACTGTAGTTGTTGCCAGAGATGTCTGCCCACCTGGTGTCACTCTGTAGATGTGTATATGCCCAGAGATGTCTGCCCACCTGGTGTCACTCTGTAGATGTGTATATGTCCAGAGATGTCTGCCCACCTGGTGTCACTCTGTAGATGTGTATATGCCCAGAGATGTCTGCCCACCTGGTGTCACTCTGTAGATGTGTATATGCCCAGAGATGTCTGCCCACCTGGTGTCACTCTGTAGATGTGTATATGTCCAGAGATGTCTGCCCACCTGGTGTCACTCTGTAGATGTGTATATGCCCAGAGATGTTTGCCCACCTGATATCACTCTGTAGATGTGTATATGCCCAGAGATGTCTGCCCACCTGGTGTCACTGTAGTTGTTGCCAGAGATGTCTGCCCACCTGGTGTCACTCTGTAGATGTGTATATGCCCAGAGATGTCTGCCCACCTGATGTCACTGTAGTTGTTGCCAGAGATGTCTTCCCACCTGGTGTCACTCTGTAGATGTGTATATGCCCAGAGATGTCTTCCCACCTGGTGTCACTCTGTAGATGTGTATATGCCCAGAGATGTCTGCCCACCTGGTGTCACTGTAGTTGTTGCCAGAGATGTCTGCCCACCTGGTGTCACTCTGTAGATGTGTATATGTCCAGAGATGTCTGCCCACCTGGTGTCACTGTAGTTGTTGCCAGAGATGTCTTCCCACCTGGTGTCACTCTGTAGATGTGTATATGTCCAGAGATGTCTGCCCACCTGGTGTCACTGTAGTTGTTGCCAGAGATGTCTGCCCATCTGGTGTCACTCTGTAGATGTGTATATGTCCAGAGATGTCTGCCCACCTGGTGTCACTCTGTAGATGTGTATATGCCCAGAGATGTCTGCCCACCTGGTGTCACTCTGTAGATGTGTATATGCCCAGAGATGTCTGCCCACCTGGTGTCACTGTAGTTGTTGCCAGAGATGTCTGCCCACCTGATATCACTCTGTAGATGTGTATATGCCCAGAGATGTCTGCCCACCTGGTGTCACTCTGTAGATGTGTATATGCCCAGAGATGTCTGCCCACCTGGTGTCACTCTGTAGATGTGTATATGTCCAGAGATGTCTGCCCACCTGGTGTCACTCTGTAGATGTGTATATGCCCAGAGATGTCTGCCCACCTGGTGTCACTCTGTAGATGTGTATATGCCCAGAGATGTCTGCCCACCTGGTGTCACTCTGTAGATGTGTATATGTCCAGAGATGTCTGCCCACCTGGTGTCACTCTGTAGATGTGTATATGCCCAGAGATGTCTGCCCACCTGATATCACTCTGTAGATGTGTATATGCCCAGAGATGTCTGCCCACCTGGTGTCACTGTAGTTGTTGCCAGAGATGTCTGCCCACCTGGTGTCACTCTGTAGATGTGTATATGCCCAGAGATGTCTGCCCACCTGATGTCACTGTAGTTGTTGCCAGAGATGTCTGCCCACCTGGTGTCACTGTAGTTGTTGCCAGAGATGTCTGCCCACCTGATGTCACTCTGTAGATGTGTATATGCCCAGAGATGTCTGCCCACCTGGTGTCACTCTGTAGATGTGTATATGCCCAGAGATGTCTGCCCACCTGGTGTCACTCTGTAGATGTGTATATGCCCAGAGATGTCTGCCCACCTGGTGTCACTCTGTAGATGTGTATATGTCCAGAGATGTCTGCCCACCTGGTGTCACTGTAGTTGTTGCCAGAGATGTCTGCCCACCTGGTGTCACTCTGTAGATGTGTATATGCCCAGAGATGTCTGCCCACCTGGTGTCACTCTGTAGATGTGTATATGCCCAGAGATGTCTGCCCACCTGGTGTCACTCTGTAGATGTGTATATGCCCAGAGATGTCTGCCCACCTGATGTCACTGTAGTTGTTGCCAGAGATGTCTGCCCACCTGGTGTCACTGTAGTTGTTGCCAGAGATGTCTGCCCACCTGATGTCACTCTGTAGATGTGTATATGCCCAGAGATGTCTGCCCACCTGGTGTCACTCTGTAGATGTGTATATGCCCAGAGATGTCTGCCCACCTGGTGTCACTCTGTAGATGTGTATATGTCCAGAGATGTCTGCCCACCTGGTGTCACTGTAGTTGTTGCCAGAGATGTCTGCCCACCTGGTGTCACTCTGTAGATGTGTATATGCCCAGAGATGTCTGCCCACCTGGTGTCACTCTGTAGATGTGTATATGCCCAGAGATGTCTGCCCACCTGGTGTCACTCTGTAGATGTGTATATGTCCAGAGATGTCTGCCCACCTGGTGTCACTCTGTAGATGTGTATATGCCCAGAGATGTCTGCCCACCTGATATCACTCTGTAGATGTGTATATGCCCAGAGATGTCTTCCCACCTGGTGTCACTCTGTAGATGTGTATATGTCCAGAGATGTCTGCCCACCTGGTGTCACTCTGTAGATGTGTATATGCCCAGAGATGTCTGCCCACCTGATATCACTCTGTAGATGTGTATATGCCCAGAGATGTCTGCCCACCTGGTGTCACTCTGTAGATGTGTATATGCCCAGAGATGTCTGCCCACCTGATATCACTCTGTAGATGTGTATATGCCCAGAGATGTCTGCCCACCTGGTGTCACTGTAGTTGTTGCCAGAGATGTCTGCCCACCTGGTGTCACTGTAGTTGTTGCCAGAGATGTCTGCCCACCTGGTGTCACTCTGTAGATGTGTATATGCCCAGAGATGTCTGCCCACCTGGTGTCACTCTGTAGATGTGTATATGCCCAGAGATGTCTGCCCACCTGGTGTCACTCTGTAGATGTGTATATGCCCAGAGATGTCTGCCCACTTGGTGTCACTCTGTAGATGTGTATATGTCCAGAGATGTCTGCCCACCTGGTGTCACTTTAGTTGTTGCCAGAGATGTCTGCCCACCTGGTGTCACTCTGTAGATGTGTATATGCCCAGAGATGTCTGCCCACCTGGTGTCACTCTGTAGATGTGTATATGTCCAGAGATGTCTGCCCACCTGGTGTCACTCTGTAGATGTGTATATGCCCAGAGATGTCTGCCCACCTGGTGTCACTCTGTAGATGTGTATATGTCCAGAGATGTCTGCCCACCTGGTGTCACTCTGTAGATGTGTATATGCCCAGAGATGTCTGCCCACCTGATATCACTCTGTAGATGTGTATATGCCCAGAGATGTCTGCCCACCTGGTGTCACTCTGTAGATGTGTATATGCCCAGAGATGTCTGCCCACCTAATAATAACAGCAGAGTTAGTAGCAGACTAAAAATTAGATCTTTGAGTGTAGTGTGGGCTCTTCGGATGCTTCTGGATTATCAACGACCAAAGGGGCGGCAAATTTTTCGACCACCCCGAGCACCACAAACAGTTGCTACGCCACTGTATCAATGTCCTAACATCTTAATATTCACAACCATATTATCTTAAAGTCCTTCTCCATCTCTCCTTTTTGATGTCAGAGAGGTATAAAAATACTTTACTCCCACCCTGTTCATCCTCCCTGGCAATATCTCCCAATGTGAACCCAGCATTTGTATGATACTTTCCCCCTGGAAGATATCTTAATTTAACCCAAAATACTCCCATCAACATTCAATGAAGATCTTGTCTTCTACCTAGTATATACATCACATCTGGTCATCTTTATCCCAACTTTATATACGTCTTTTTGTTGTGAAAACCTCACAATGTCCATAAACCTGGAAGTCACAAATTCGCTGTCAGCCAGTATGATCAGCTTGCAGACCAATTAAATCAGCACCTCAAATTCTCCATTCAGTCCACCAGAACCTGTGAAGAGAAATAAGATGGGGAAAAAAAGAAGAAAAAAAAAAGAAATAGGAGAAGGGGGGATCTCTCCACCAGCTGTCCTGTAGTCTTCCTTGAACATACATAGTTCCGTCTGATATTGACCCGGTCGGGTGAATATACCTGTGAATTTGTAAGTTTTGTACACCACCATGTGGTTCACAGATGATATCCCTTATTACTGTACGTCTTCCTATTTTAGGTGATTGGGAGTGTAAGTAGTCTTTCTGTAGCTCAACCTGGACCACAAAAATTTCTCCCTTCCATCTTCATATTATCATGTGAGGTATTGCAGTCATACTTTTCACTTATGCTGACCCCAGGATAAATCTTGACACGATCTGATAAGCATTAGATCATTTAGTATTCTGTCTCGTTTGGTTCTTCCTGAACGCCCTTGTCATTGGGGTTCTTTGTTCCTTAGCCATTGTCTCTTTCATTATCTCCTTCCAACTGCAACTCGGACCTCAGGCTATACGGATAGGGTCTCCCCCTCTCGTCCTCAGCATCTCCCCCTGTCTGGTATTTTCAGGTGATTGCTGGCCAGATGAAGGTTGCTGCTGGGACATAATTTTCATGGCCTCCTTGGGATCTGTAAATGACCTCATCACACCATCTCTTATCCTAAAACGCAGCTTTGCTGGGTAGTTTAGCTGGAATCTGTTGTTGCGTTTAAACAGCAGAGTGCATGCTTCGCTGAATGCCCTTCTTCTCCGTGTCACCTCTGCTGAATAGTCTCCAAATAAAAGGACTTTATGTCCCTGAATTATCAGTGGTCGCCTTCTTCCTTTATAAGCCCTGAGTATTTCTTCCTTATCTTTAAAGTTCAAGTACTTTGCCACTGCCTGGCGTGGTCTCTGAGCTTCCTTGTTATTCTGCTTATTCCTGCCCCTCTCAGCCTCGGAGGCCTCTCTGGGGGCCTATCCTGTGTGCACGCTCCACTTTGCAGTTATAGGACAGTCCCAGTGCTTTTGGCAATTCCACCTCATAGATATCATTTAGCTGCTGTGTGTTTATTGTCTCTGGGAGGCCTATCATTTTCAGATTGCTTCTGCGGGACCTATTCTCCAGATCCTCTAGTTTATCCACAGTGTAGGAGGCTTGTTTCTTTAAGTCACTGACTTGTTTTTCCAGCTGAATAACTTTGTCCTCCGCCTCAGAGATTCTCTGCTCTGCTTCCTGCAGTTTCTGCTCCTGATGAGTCATCTTGCTTTGCAGCTCTTTAGTGGTAGATTGGATCATGTCAGCCACTGCCTGCTGAAAGTCTTCAGCCACGTATGATGCCATTTCTTTTGCTAGCTGTTTAAAGTTTAATGAGCCATGAGCATGTAGCTGCGTTTCCAATGTGCCTCTTGCCTCCACCGTCTCCCCCTGGCTGAAATTTCCTTCTTTCTCTGGGGCTTCCTCCTCCCGTTCTATCTCCTCATGTGCTTGCCCTGTTTGTGCTTGTGTCTCCGCCGCCATTACTCTTGCTCCCACTCTGCAGGCCTCCTCCTCCCTCTGCTCCTTCCCTGCGCCTCTCGTGACAAACCGATCCCTGTCGCGGAGGGTCCCGGGTGGTCCCACGATTATCCCAGTACCTTTTGTGAGTCAGGGCTCTGTGTAAATGCAGAGTGTTTGCGGCGGTCAGCAGGAGCTCCCTCACATGCGTCTGCACATGGCGGCGCCGGAACAGGAAGTCCTATGTTTTTGTGTTTTATTCGACATAGATTTATCATGGCTTGTGGCTTGCTGTGCGAGTTGTATTTTTGAATGACACCGTCTATTTTTTTGTTTAATGAACTGGAAAATGGGAAAAACTCCAAGTGCGGTAAAATATTTTAGAAGAAAAACTCTTACGTTGTTTTTTTTCCGTTTGTTTTATATTTGTCAAAATAACCGGGCAACACCATTATGGTGAAACCAACATTTTATTTTTTAAAATATTTTACTGATTATAAAAAAATTCAAAACTTTGTAAAAATAATTTTTGGGGATATTATTTGAGATCTATATATTTTTTTTATTTTTCCATCCATGAAACTGTATGAAGGCTTGAAGGCTTTATTTTTTGTGTGGTGAGCTGGCACCATCCAGGGGTACATACAATTTTTCTTGCATTTTTTCCCCGGAGATACTGTAGGTTCATTCACCGTAAAATGGCAAATCTGTAGCTTCCATTATTTTTCTCGTTATGTTTTCTGTACAGGTTATTTATTTGATATTTTAACATATTTCACTTTTACAGATGTGGTGATGCTAAATATGTTTATTTTTTACTTTGCCATTAAAAAAACGATGGTGATTTAAAATGATATTTTTTTTTAATTTCTATTAATTTTTCTTTTTTTTTTAAATTCTTCTTGAAGTCATAAATCTGTGATTAAATAGACCCTTCAATATGACCCCAGCTGCCATGGCAAATCTCATGGAGCTGGTTCAGTTCCTGGGCCTGCACCTCCACAGCAGGGGTGACACTTAAATTTACGTGTGTGTCATAATTTCATGGCATGTAAGTGACGGGAACTATGCTTACGGCTCCAGCCTGGATTTCGAGATCTCAACCTGATGATGACTCATGAGAATGTTATGGGCATGCTCTGTGGCATGTGCAGAGATCACTGCGCAGGGAATGGAAGGAAATGAGCTTTGTCCTATCACCTAGTGACTATTATGGTAAAATGCAGAGAGCATGGACTGTAACATGCTGACGTCACTGTACAAGCAGAGGAAGGAGATGTCCATGACTACTGCGGAAGTGTAGTGAGCATACTCTTCTCCTGTGCGGATATCACTGGGCAGGGAGGGTGCTAGGAGAGCTTGCTCTGTGACATGCAGAGGTCACTGGCCAGAAAAGATTAAGGAAAGGATCTGTGTGTGTTACCTAGTGACAGTCTGGTGATGCCTCATGACAGTTCTGCAGCAGAGTATACCTATCACCTGTTGACTTTTATAGGAGCACACTGTGAGTGTAACAGTGGCAACCGGGGTGGTAGTCCTGACCAAGCTCACCCACTAAACACAATCTGTAGACACCCCAGTCCCTTGTACATGCAATAGACGGAACCGACACAGCTTCTCCCACAGTTTACCTTGTTCTCTCTCCTGCCCTGGTAGTCCAGGTAAATTAGAGTCCAAGAAGGCAACTGTTGTCCAACAAGGAATAACTTTTAATAAACAGGGATGGAATAGAATGAAAAGAGAATAACACTGGATTCCTAATCTCTCCCTGACACTCTCCACAGCCGCACCCACAGCAGCTGCAGCAGCCGAAGATTTACAGTAGTCCACGTGCTGGGATCTGGGCACTCACATCCAGAGTCCTGGAGCCCGTGTTGCGGTCTTTAGTCCTTTTTAGTCTTTGGGACCCCTCTTGAGTCTTCTCGTGTCCTTTCAAGCTCCTCTGAGTCCTTGGAGTCTGGGACAACAGATCTCTCCCATCCGGGAGTCTGGTAATGCCCCGTCTGCGGTATACGTCAGCTCAGGGCTAACGTGCCTGGGCTTCTGACCACTGACTGGGAGCGGCAGCTTCCTCTTCCCTCTCTGCTGCTGACCCAGCCCACCAAATTAACTATTTACTTTCCCTAACGCTACACAGACAGCAATTACACGTGACAATACATTTAAGAACATTACCATAGAGAACATTAGGACCAGATAAGCACAGCACAATTAAGGCAGGAAACACATATGTGACATTACAGTATAATTATGCAAATTGTCTCTTCAGAGAGGAAGAGGACTAGAACTCTAGTGCCACCTATTGGAGGTAGCAATCCTAAAAGTCTATGTTGACCCTTTAACGAGCCTAGTTACATGACTTAGGATAAAAGCCAAGCCAGAATCTCCATTTGCAGACACTGTGTTTCAGGTACTGCCCCTCATCAGTGCAAAGTGGGAGATCTTGTTTGTCTGTGAGAGAGGCGTCTGACCGACATTACAGTATAAAACACATATAACATACAGGTACATAACATATGTACATAAAAGTGAACGGGGGGATCACACGGAAGGAGGAGAGGGTGCAACTGAGGGGACCTGCCACTTCCCTACATGAGCATGCTTTGTGACATGAGCAGATGTTACGGTGCAAAGAAATGGAGGAAGTGAGCAGCGCTCATCACCTTTTGATTTCTTTAGAAGAGTGTAGTAGTCGTGCTCTGTGGCTTTGTAATACTTGCTGTGCCGCGGTCTGTGTCACTTTCCACTACACACTGACACCCACGCTCCTCATTCACATTATAGGGGCGCACATCTCCCGCTATTATAACACTCTCATTATTGCCGCCTGTGCGGGAATAATAACTGAGCGGAGAATTTATTAGGGAGGAGCATCCCCCCAATGTCTGCCCGAGATGTACACTCTCCACCTCCAAAGATATTATCTTCACTCATAGCCTGAACCTAAAACACAATTTTAGGTCTCATAAAAAAACCCTGTAAAGGTATGAACCACAAATGTCACCATTTTGCACCATTTTTCTCCCACGGACCTATAGACACCCCTCACGCATGTCACAATAGTTGTTTTTTCATTTTTGTTAAAAAAGAAAAGAAGAAAAGTAAAGATTATTATCCATGATGTATATAGCTCAAATCCTTTGTTGAGGTTAGACGGTCATTGTTTTCAGTATCTACTGTAACCAGAGAGAGATCAGAGATCATTGCTCTGCTACAGGGGAGGGAGTTACTGAAAGTGACGGGCGAGTCCGGAAATATTCACTGAGTAATAGAATCCGGAGTTCAGTAAATCTCCTCATTATTCTCTGATGGGAAAAATCATTTCTGAAAATGTTACTGTAAGAAACAGTGAGGAAATACAATATACACTAAATATATTGAAAACCAGAGAAAAAAGGGAGCAAGCGATGATTTGCAAAAATATCAATAATTTTTATTATTAAATAGCATACAAAAAGTGCACAAAAATCATGTTGAAGTGTCAATATAACGCAGATGAATACACACCCGACCAACCCCTCTCCATCCAACATGGAAACAATATCCTCATCTATATATTCTGAATATATTGCTTAAAAAGTGGAAGCGCCAATTGTAATGCCACCCTGCAAAGAGTTAATGACCATGTGGCTCAGGTT
The DNA here is from genome assembly GCF_039654945.1 of Dendrobates tinctorius. Classification (NCBI taxonomy): domain Eukaryota; kingdom Metazoa; phylum Chordata; class Amphibia; order Anura; family Dendrobatidae; genus Dendrobates; species Dendrobates tinctorius. The sequence goes on from NW_027361767.1 coordinate 476,838, forward strand.
ATTCCAAAACCATTCTGAGCAGAGCTCAGAATCATTGGGGGAAGTAAATACCGTCCTTTTAATGCAGGGAGTCTAAGTACAAGTAAGGCAAACACCACTAAAAGACAAAAGTAATTATCAGTTAAGGATCTTACCAGAGGATGGGGAGGAGAGGGGGAACGTCTGGCAGTGACCCCCGACGCGCGATTTGTGGCGCTAGATGGCCGCTTTATCCTTATCCTTTATACATGAGGATATTGTTTCCATCTTGGATGGAGAGGGGTTGGTCGGGTGTGTATTCATCTGCGTTATATTGACACTTCAACATGATTTTGGTGCACTTTTTGTATGCTATTTAATAATAAAATATATAAAGTGCTCTCAGTGAGAGAAACAAAATAGGAATCTTGTGGGTATGATACCTTTTAATGGCTAACAAATAATAGTGAATGTTGTTACAAAGCAAGCTTTCGGGACTGCTTATGTCCCTTCATCAGGCTGATATCAAGGGACGTAAGCAGTCCCGAAAGCTTGCTTTGTAACAACATTCACTATTATTTGTTAGCCATTAAAAGGTATCATACCCACAAGATTCCTATTTTGTTTCTCTCACTGAGAGCACTTTATATATTTTTTTCTACTGGCTAACACGGTACCAAACCACTTTTTTCGTTTTATTTAATAATAAAAATTATTGATATTTTTGCAAATCATCGCTTGCTCCCTTTTTTCTCTGGTTTTCAATGGATCATAGGAGCTGATGTGGCTTATGCCGTGGGTGAACAAATTGTTTTGATATCACCCATTGGTAACTGAGCAATCTACATGTGATCTCTGTTAACACTAAATATATGTATATACTGTATATACTTAGTAGTTATATTCTTGTATATAGGGGCAGTATTATAGTAGTTATATTCTTGTACATAGGGGCAGTATTATAGTAGTTATATTCTTGTATATAGGAGCAGTATTATAGTAGTTATATTCTTGTACATAGGGAGCAGTATTATAGTAGTTATATTCTTATACATAGGGGGCAGTATTATAGTAGTTATATTCTTGTACATAGGGGGCAGTATTATAGTAGTTATATTTTTATACATAGGAGGCAGTATTATAGTAGTTATATTCTTGTACATAGGGGGCAGTATTATAGTAGTTATATTCTTATACATAGGAGGCAGTATTATAGTAGTTATATTCTTGTACATAGGGGGCAGTATTATAGTAGTTATATTCTTATACATAGGGGGCAGTATTATAGTAGTTATATTCTTGTACATAGGGGGCAGTATTATAGTAGTTATATTCTTGTATATAGGGGCAGTATTACAGCAGTTATATTCTTGTACATAGGGGGCAGTATTATAGTAGTTATATTCTTGTACATAGGAGCAGTATTATAGTAGTTATATTCTTGTATATAGGGGAAGTATTATAGTAGTTATATTCTTATACATAGGGGGCAGTATTATAGTAGTTATATTCTTGTATATAGGGGCAGTATTACAGCAGTTATATTCTTGTACATAGGGGGCAGTATTATAGTAGTTATATTCTTGTACATAGGGAGCAGTATTATAGTAGTTATATTCTTGTATATAGGGGCAGTATTATAGTAGTTATATTCTTATACATAGGGGGCAGTATTATAGTAGTTATATTCTTGTACATAGGGGGCAGTATTATAGTAGTTATATTCTTATACATAGGGGGCAGTATTATAGTAGTTATATTCTTGTACATAGGGGGCAGTATTATAGTAGTTATATTCTTGTATATAGGGGCAGTATTACAGCAGTTATATTCTTGTACATAGGGGGCAGTATTATAGTAGTTATATTCTTGTACATAGGAGCAGTATTATAGTAGTTATATTCTTGTATATAGGGGCAGTATTACAGCAGTTATATTCTTGTACATAGGGAGCAGTATTATAGTAGTTATATTCTTGTATATAGGGGCAGTATTATAGCAGTTATATTCTTGTACATAGGGGGCAGTATTATAGTAGTTATATTCTTGTACATAGGGGACAGTATTATAGTAGTTATATTCTTGTATATAGGGACAGTATTATAGTAGTTATATTCTTGTATATAGGGACAGTATTATAGTAGGTATATTCTTGTATATAGGGGCAATTTTTATTATAAACCAAACATAAAACAATTATAATAAAACAAAAATCATCCAGTATTACAAAACACAAACCACTTAGTTAATATATACACAGCACTACATAATCAGATCATATTCATAAATAAATTAAAGTGTCCACACCTGGGGATAGAAAAAGAAAGTTAGAAAAAAAAAAAATCATCATATTTTTCTAACTGAATTTTACGTTTCTCCATAACGTTATGTTTCTCGGACTCCTTCCAACTTCCAGTGATTTTATCCACCGGAGTTCTGACATAACCTGATTGGCGGCAGCGGTGTGATCGAACAGCTCATTGTGTAGTGACACCCGGGTTCTCATGTGCCAGTGATAGTATTTGATGACACTGATTATAATGTACATCGTCTCTCTGTTGATGTTACTAACAGTGGAGGGGACACCATAGATAATGTCGGGATACTTTAGGGTCCGCAGTCTGGGGATTTTTAGATTATCTGACACTTCCTCCCAGATCTTCCTCCCTCCCCAGCAATCACATATAAAGTGCTCCATAGTTTCCTCCTGCTGACAACCAAGGGGACAATTCCGATCAGAGACACACAGATGTTTCAGATTCCCTCTGACAAAGAGCCGACTATGCAGTGAAAGCCAAGTGACATCAAACAGTTTAGGAGGAAGTCGTTTCCGGTTTAGGAACCTAAGGCTTTCCTGCAGGGTGGTGGTGACACAATCTCTCAGGGCCAGTGGAGAGTAGAAGAAAGTCCTACATACACGAGCATACAGGTCTCTTCTGGTATTGCTCTCAATGTAAGACCTCTCCAATCCCCACCTCCTAACACACTTCAGTCCATAGTCCAGATACTGGGGGAGGTGGTCACCTGTCCATCTCCTCCTCTTGAGACTGCCGCCTCGCACCCAAGATTCTGCAAAAGGCAATATCCAGTACCCGATACTATTTATCCACAGGGAGCTACTGTTTGAGTCCATGTTCCCAAAATTCACCTTTAGAAACAAGGAGTCAAAGAAAACCCTTGGATTCAACATATCCAGCCCACCCTCTCTCCGCCGTAGGTACGTTATTCCCCTCTTTATTAGGTTCAACCTATTCCCCCACAAGAGCTGGAAGAACAGGCTGAAGAGCCTCGCTGAGAAAGATCCTGGCAAAGGGAAAGCGACAGAGACATACAATAAAATGGGGACCAGGTACGTCTTCAACATTGTGACCCTTTCTCTGTAGGTCAGCCTCCAGTTCTTCCATCGCTGAACCTTTGCATTTCCGGTTTCCAATTTCTCCTCCCAATTTAGCATGGCATTATCATCCCTCCCAAATTTAACCCCTAGGATCTTAATATGGGTGGAGGCTTTGGAAAACTGCGGCAGATCAAAGCTGGGCTCAGTATCTAATGTCCACAGAGCTTGGCTCTTTTCAAGGTTAACCAGAGACCCGGAGGCCTCTGAGTAGCTTCTGATGGACGCAGATAACATCTGCACCTCACGAGGATTGGAGATCACCAGCGTCACATCATCTGCATAGGCAACAACATTCAGAGGCGGGCAGTGGGGGACCGGCACCCCCTGAAAATCACACTCCTGCAGTGACCTCAGAAACGGGTCTAGGGCAAAAACATACAGGAGCGGACTCATTGGGCAGCCCTGTCTCACCCCCGCCCCAGCTCCAAAAGTGTCACCCTGCCAACCATTAATCAGAGGAAAGCTCACCGCCTCTCTGTACAACGTCTTCAGCCAATCCACAAATTGTCCCGGAATACCGTACTTTGACAAAGTGGCCCACAGATAGTCATGATCAACCCTGTCAAAGGCTTTAGCCTGGTCCAGACTAACAACATATCTCCCACACCGCAGAGCTTTACATCTCTCAAACATTTCTCGTATCGAGATGACTGCTCCAGAGATGTTCCGCCCTTTTACTGTGCCAAACTGAGAGCCTGCCAACAGTGCCGGGGACAAACAGACTAATCTAGAAAATAGGATCTTTGCTAGAATCTTCCTGTCCACATTCAAGAGGGCAATCGGCCTCCAGTTCTTGATGTCGCTCGGCTCTTTACCTTTAGACAGCAAAATTAACAAGGACACTCTCATGGATGGAGGCATCAGGTGATTTTCTAGACAATTTCTATACACATCCACGAGAATTGGAGCCAGGAGGTCTCTGAATTTCTTATAAAATTCTGCCGTTATACCATCTGGACCTGGTGCCTTCTTCAGATGTAACTTATCAATAGCCTCCTTAACTTCCTCCACCGTTAATTCTGCTGTCAAAGGAGAAAAGTCCAGATCATTAGTATCAGGCACTGGAGTTGCCTCCAAGAATTGAGCCATCTTATCTTTATCCAAAACTTTCCTCTGAAACAAGTCAGCATAGTAAGATCTCACCACCTCCAGGATACCCTCCCGTGAATCCTGCAATACACCCTGGGAGTCTGTGAGACCCGTGACCATTTTTTTGGCCACCCTCTCCCTGCAATTCTCAAAGGGATCAGGGGCCCCTAAGGACCCATAATCCCGTTCAAGAACCAGGGAGGTATACCTGCTATACTGATACTGCTTTATCTCAGATTTCAGCCGGTCGATCTTCACTTTGTCATCCCCGCCCGCCGAATACAGTGACTCCAATTCTTTGCGCAGCTTTAGGTACTGGCTGTATTTATTCCTCCCTTTATTAACTGACAGTCTCTTTAAGAGGGATCTGATATCCTCCTTGACGTCCTCCCACCAGTCGGTCATGTTGTCATAGAAGTCAACCCTGTCTAGATGAAGCTGGATAAGGGAGTGAACACGGCTCTGAACATAGGCATCATCCAGGAGACTGGAATTGAGCTTCCACAACCCTCTACCAATGTCCGGACGGTTAGAGGAACCCAAAGAGAAGCCCAAGGCAAGGTGATCAGAGTAAGGGACGACCTTCTCACTCAGGGCGCCGACATCCTCAGTAGGACTGACAAAAGCAAAATCTATCCTACTGCTCCTGTTGGAACATGAATATGTGAATTTTGGCTGTCGCCCACCCTGCGTGAAAACGTCAGTCAGTCCTGCCTGCATTATGACGTTATGCAGGACCTTACCGTCCCTGGTCACTGCCCTGCCTGAGGAGCTGTCACCTGATGTCATTATGGCATTAAAGTCCCCCGCCATCACCACTGGAAGAGAAGTGAAGAGGTAAGGCTTGACGTCATTAAACAGGTGGATCCTGTCAGTCACTGTCTGTGGCCCATAGATGTTAATAAGTCGGAGTCGCCTCCCATGGATAGTGACTTCCAAGACCAGACATCTTCCCATGGCCACCTCCGTCATCCTATGCACAGTCACATCATTGGTGTTAAACAGGACAGCGACCCCGGCGTAAGGCTCTACAGCCAGTGACCAGAAAGAAGGACCGGACCGCCATTCCCTCTCAGCCTCTCTCATAAGCCCCAGAGATGTCAGTCGTGTCTCCTGCAGGAAGATGACATCTGTGTCCAGATATTTGAGATGTTCGTACACCACGTGTCTAGTTCTCCTCAGCTTAATGCTATTCACATTGCTCGAGGTCACTGTCAATGAGAACCCCGCCATCACAGCACAATATAGAAGGAGCAGAGTAACAGCCATCATCATGAGTCAGAGATGTTCTGTCCACCACTGGTGTCCATGTCAGACTCTACCTGAGGGTCCACAGATAAGGGCTTCCGCTTTGGCGGGGGATGGTCCTCTATGTCCCTGTCACACTCAGCCTCAACTTTCCTCAACTCTTCCTCATAATCGTCACCATTGGAGTCAGATAAAACTCCATACCTGTTGGACACGACCATCACTCCTGCAGAATTCTGAACCTTCTTACTAGCAGTCTGACCAGTGTCATATTCTGCCTCAGGTTTACGGGAGGATGTGTTCTTTTTCTTCCTTTTATTATTATTAAGGTTCCAGTCATCAGATACAGACAGCGATGCTGAAGGGGGGGCTATCTGAGGCTGCTGGACCTGATGGACGACCTCCATGTTCCCCTCTGCATCCTGCTTCTCTGGTGCTGCCTGAGTGGACTCCTGGTGGGCATCTGAGTTGGTCAACATCTCTCCTGACATTAAATACTCCTCCTCATGTGTCCCTGCCACAACATCCTCATCCTCCTGAGCCTCTGCCCCTGCCATCACTAACTCATCAGGGAAGACTCTGCAGATGTTGTGCCAGGCGTCTGGACAGTCCCTGTGAGGGTGGCCCATCCTACCACAGAGGTTGCACCTGGCGTCCCGGCAGTCTGCAGCGACATGGCCGATTGCCCCACACAGACTGCACTTCACCACAGTACAGGCGTTAGCCAGATGACCTTTCCCACCACATTTGAAACACTTTCTGGGTTGCCTGGGATAATAACACCTTCCCTTCTCCCTCCCAATGAAGAAGGAGTTGGGTAAGTGGGCAGTGATGTTATTACATTGCCGCAATTTTACCAAGACCCGCCACCCCATTGTCCAGATACCATCCTCATCTCTGACCTTGGTGAGTCCAGAGACGAGGTCACAGTGTCTCCGGAGCCACACCTCGATGTCCTGTGGAGGAACGGCCTCATTTCGGAAGGTGATATTCACTGTGACAGTGTCCGGCCTGGAGATAGGAACCAACACAAACTTATTCCAGCCCGCAACATCTCTGAACTTGGGGTAATTGGCCCAGAGTCTGTTCAGGTCAGACATGAGCTTGAAGCTGACCTCGTAGCCCTGCCTGTCCTGAAGATTAGACACTGCCAGTATTTCCTTTGCTACAAACCCCATCTGGCCGCAGAGCAGCTCTCTCACCACATACCTGCGTTGTGGCAGATCCTCCTTGGCACCTATGTATTTAAACCGCACCACATTAATACGCTTGAATGTCTGGCCGGTATACCTGGCGCTGGAAGTGAAGGATGGGGCGCCGCGGCTCCAGGCATTCCTGGGGGGCACCTGCCGGGTCACACTGGGCTGACTGACAGGGAGAGGGCCTGCAGCAGGGGGGGCTGTCACACCTTGTGGACTAGATGGCAAATGGGGATAGTCACACATATCATGCACATTATCATAAGCAGCATCATTATCAGACAGTGCGACGTCCAATACAGAGTGTGAAACCCCTCCAACCCCCGACCCCATGGGCACAGCATCACCAGCCACAGTCTGTGCTTCAGCCTCATCAGCACAAACAGTCTCACATACACTGTCCTGCTCCTGTGTGGGGCATTCTGGGACCTGTGGTGCCTCTGCTGGAGTCTGCAGTGTGTGCTCCTGTTCACACTCGGCTGCCTCATCAGCACAAACAGTCTCACATATACTGTCCTGCTCCTGTGTGGGGCATTCTGGGACCTGTGGTGCCTCCTCTGCAGTCTGCAGTGCATGCTCCTGTTCACACTGAGCTGCCTGCTGCTGCAGTTGTTTTCCCTCCTGGAAGCAGAAGCGGGCAGCCTGTAACACTGGCCGTGTCCGCTGCTGGGGGGTCCCGTCCTGAACATCAGGGGTCCTGGCCTCTACAGCACAGTCCTGCTTATAGGAGGCGAACTGCTCCCGGTTCCTGTAGGTCTCTGCCAGGGGCCCCATGCTCTCCAGCACAGACTCAGTGTCCTGCACAACACTCGCCAGCTGTACACCCAGTGTGTTCAGTCTCAGGTCATACGCCTCATTACTGGCAGGATTAGTGGTCTTTAGGTTATAGATGAAGTCTACCTCCATTTGCAGCGCTTTTTTTTGCTGCTGTAACTCACCCAGTTTTCGGACAAGTCCCGGTATCTCATCCGCTAGCTGCAGCTCGGGTGCACGCGCCGGCCCACAGGTTTAGTCTTGACCACGGGTACAGGGGTTTTGAAGACAGTCTTGTGCGGGTCCACCACGGATGGTTTTGTGGCCCCTTGGCTGGATGCAGGCTCCGCAGCAGGTTTATTGCTGCCACCTGACTGTGACCGTGTGCGTCCTGACCGCGCCATACTGCCGTAGGTTCTCCTGCATTGTCTGCCTTTCCAAAGACGTCCGTCTGTGCCTGGAAGCAGGAGAGCTGATCTGCACAGCTGGGGCCGATCTCACCTGTGCACCTGGCAGGAGCTGCTTACTGACTGGGGAGCTACAAGACTTCACATTCAGCTGGAATCCATCACTCACTGACACTTTTCCTTCTTGTTTCTTTGCTGGAACTGGAGCTGGCTTTCCTCCCAAAACTTTAGTCAAAGCCTTTTCCTCCTTCACAGAACTGCTGCAGCTTTGACTCGCTGCATTCACTGGACTCACAGTGGCTTTGGGATTAACATTCCCATCAGTATAAACCTGGGAGGCTAGTCCCAGTGTAGGCCGGGAAGCCTGGGCCTTGCCATGGAAGCTTCCCTGCCCAGGGTGGCCCCTCCCTGGGCTTGCTCCAGACATGAGGAGAACCACTGACACATAACCTCACAGCTAGGAGGCAGTATTATAGTAGTTATATTCTTGTACATAGGGGGCAGTATTATAGTAGTTATATTCTTGTATATAGGGGCAGTATTATAGTAGTTATATTCTTGCACATAGGGGGCAGTATTATAGTAGTTATATTCTTGTATATAGGGGCAGTATTATAGCAGTTATATTCTTGTACATAGGGGGCAGTATTATAGTAGTTATATTCTTGTATATAGGGACAGTATTATAGTAGTTATATTCTTGTAAATAGGGGTCAGTATTATAGTAGTTATGTTCTTGTACATAGGGGGCAGTATTATAGTAGTTATATTCTTGTAATAGGGGGCAGTATTATAGTAGTTATATTCTTGTACATAGGGGGCAGTATTATAGTAGTTATATTCTTGTACATAGGGGGCAGTATTATAGTAGTTATATTCTTGAACATAGGAGCAGTATTATAGTAGTTATATTCTTGTATATAGGGGCAGTATTATAGCAGTTATATTCTTGTACATGGGGGCAGTATTATAGTAGTTATATTCTTGTACATAGGGGACAGTATTATAGTAGTTATATTCTTGTATATAGGGACAGTATTATAGTAGGTATATTCTTGTATATAGGGGCAGTATTATAGTAGTTATATTCTTGTACATAGGGGGCAGTATTATAGTAGTTATATTCTTGTACATAGGGGGCAGTATTATAGTAGTTATATTCTTGTACATAGGGGCAGTATTATAGTAGTTATATTCTTGTACATAGGAGCAGTATTATAGTAGTTATATTCTTGTACATAGGGGGCAGTATTATAGTAGTTATATTCCTGTATATAGGGGCACTATTATAGCAGTTATATTCTTGTACATAGGGGGCAGTATTATAGTAGTTATATTCTTGTATATAGGGACAGTATTATAGTAGTTATATTCTTGTAAATAGGGGTCAGTATTATAGTAGTTATGTTCTTGTACATAGGGGGCAGTATTATAGTAGTTATATTCTTGTACATAGGGGGCAGTATTATAGTAGTTATATTCTTGTACATAGGAGCAGTATTACAGTAGTTATATTCTTGTACATAGGGGACAGTATTATAGCAGTTGTATTCTTGTACATAGGGGGCAGTATTATAGTAGTTATTTTCCTGTACATAGGGGGCAGTATTATAGTAGTTATATTCTTGTATATAGGGGCAGTATTATAGCAGTTATATTCTTGTACATAGGGGCAGGGGCAGTATTATAGTAGTTATATTCTTGTACATAGGGGGCAGTATTATAGTAGTTATATTCTTGTACATAGTGGGCAGTAGTATAGTAGTTATAGTCTTGTACATAAGAGCAGTATTATAGCTATATTCTTGTACATAGGAGCAGAATTATAGTAGTTATATTCTTGTACATAGGGACAGTATTATAGTAGTTATATTCTTGTACATAGGGGACAGTATTATAGCAGTTATATTCTTGTACATAGGGGACAGTATTATAGTAGTTATATTCTTGTATATGGACAGTATTATAGTAGTTATATTCTTGTATATAGGGGCAGTATTATAGTAGTTATATTCTTGTACATAGGGGGCAGTATTATAGTAGTTATATTCTTGTACATAGGGGGCAGTATTATAGTAGTTATATTCTTGTACATAGGGGGCAGTATTATAGTAGTTATATTATTGTATATAGGGGCAGTATTATAGTAGTTATATTCTTGTACATAGGGGCAGTATTATAGTAGTTATATTCTTGTACATAGGAGCAGTATTATAGTAGTTATATTCTTGTACATAGGGGGCAGTATTATAGTAGTTATATTCTTGTATATAGGGGCAGTATTATAGCAGTTATATTCTTGTACATAGGGGCAGTATTATAGTAGTTATATTCTTGTACATAGGGGGCAGTATTATAGTAGTTATATTCTTGTATATAGGGACAGTATTATAGTAGTTATATTCTTGTATATAGGGGCAGTATTATAGTAGTTATATTCTTGTACATAGGGGGCAGTATTATAGTAGTTATATTCTTGTACATAGGGGGCAGTATTATAGTAGTTATATTCTTGTACATAGGGGACAGTTTTATAGTAGTTATATTCTTGTATATAGGGTCAGTATTATAGTAGTTATATTCTTGTACATAGGGGGCAGTATTATAGTAGTTATAGTCTTGTACATAGGAGCAGTATTATAGTTATATTCTTGTACATAGGAGCAGAATTATAGTAGTTATATTCTTGTACATAGGGACAGTACTATAGTAGTTATATTCTTGTATATGGACAGTATTATAGTAGTTATATTCTTGTATATAGGGGCAGTATTATAGTAGTTATATTCTTGTACATAGGGGGCAGTATTATAGTAGTTATATTCTTGTACATAGGGGGCAGTATTATAGTAGTTATATTCTTGTACATAGGGGGCAGTTTTATAGTAGTTATATTCTTGTATATAGGGGCAGTATTATAGTAGTTATATTCTTGTACATAGGGGCAGTATTATAGTAGTTATATTCTTGTACATAGGAGCAGTATTATAGTAGTTATATTCTTGTACATAGGGGGCAGTATTATAGTAGTTATATTCTTGTATATAGGGGCAGTATTATAGTAGTTATATTCTTGTACATAGGGGCAGTATTATAGTAGTTATATTCTTGTACATAGGGGGCAGTATTATAGTAGTTATATTCTTGTATATAGGGACAGTATTATAGTAGTTATATTCTTGTATATAGGGGCAGTATTATAGTAGTTATATTCTTGTACATAGGGGCAGTATTATAGTAGTTATATTCTTGTACATAGGGGGCAGTATTATAGTAGTTATATTCTTGTACATAGTGGGCAGTTTTATAGTAGTTATATTCTTGTATATTGGGTCAGTATTATAGTAGTTATATTCTTGTACATAGGGGGCAGTATTATAGTAGTTATATTCTTGTACATAGGAGCAGTATTAAAGTAGTTATATTCTTGTACATAGGGGACAGTATTATAGCAGTTATATTCTTGTACATAGGGGCAGTATTATAGTAGTTATATTCTTGTACATAGGGGGCAGTATTATAGTAGTTATATTCTTGTACATAGCGGGCAGTAGTATAGTAGTTATAGTCTTGTACATAGAAGCAGTATTATAGTTATATTCTTGTACATAGGAGCAGAATTATAGTAGTTATATTCTTGTACATAGGGGACAGTATTATAGCAGTTATATTCTTGTACATAGGGGGCAGTATTATAGTAGTTATATTCTTGTATATAGGGACAGTATTATAGCAGTTATATTCTTGTACATAGGGGGCAGTATTATAGTAGTTATATTCTTGTACATAGGGGGCAGTATTATAGTAGTTGTATTCTTGTACATAGGGGGCAGTATTATAGTAGTTATATTCCTGTACATAGGGGGCAGTATTATAGTAGTTGTATTCTTGTACATAGGGGCAGTATTATAGTAGTTATATTCTTGTATATAGGGACAGTATTATAGCAGTTATATTCTTGTACATAGGGGGCAGTATTATAGTAGTTATATTCTTGTACATAGGGGGCAGTATTATAGTAGTTATATTCTTGTACATGGGGGCAGTATTATAGTAGTTATTTTCTTGTACATAGGGGGCAGTGTTATAGTAGTTATATTCTTGTACATAGGGGGCAGTATTATAGTAGTTATATTCTTGTACATAGGGGGCAGTGTTATAGTAGTTATATTCTTGTACATAGGGGGCAGTATTATAGTAGTTATATTCTTGTACATAGGGAGCAGTATTATAGTAGTTGTATTGTTGTACATAGAGGCAGTATTATAGTAGTTCTATTGTTGTACATAGGGGCGGTATTCTAGTAGTTACAATTTTGTATATAAGAGGCAATTCCTACAAAAATCATATATCCGTCCTGTCTTCTTTTTGTCAGTGACTATTTTCTTCTATAAACAGGTTTCTTTGATGATTCCTCTGTTTTCTGTGTAATCAGAGATCAGAGCGGAGACCTGAACTGCTCATGGAGAAGTGATGTCTGGACGGAGCACTCTGTATCCTTGCAGAATCTCACCCAGTAAGTGCGGAGAAGTCACAGAAAACCATTACGTTGTTAAGTTGTTTTTTGGGATTATAATCCATCCTTTCGTTCCTTCCTCCAGTCCCCATGAACCTCCTCTTTTCTTTTCTATTCCTACTGGTCAAAACTGGCTGCTAATTAAACGGGATAATCTGGTGAGCATGAATGAGTATCTTATCATGGTCACTGCAGGAGGCCGGAGGAAGACTATTCATTTCACCTATGGAAGTCATGGACATCATTGTAAGTATACACCGGTGCCGTGGAAAATATCATATTATGTTGTATTGTCAATGTCAGACGCAGTAATATCTGCAAATCATGTTCTATACTCGAGATGTCAGCTCTGAAGTCGGCAGAATTGTGAATGGAGCTCTGAATTATATGACAAGGACCGGTACAGGATGATTTTTACAAATGCGATCAACTTTCAACAACCCATTAATCAATCTAATTTCTTGCAGCCAGACCTCCTGTTCTTAATTCTTCCATCTCTGGAAGCGATAGTTTGGAAATTACCTGGAAACATCCAGATGACGAGGTGTTGGATCACCCGCCAGTGGAGCTGAGGTATCGCATAATGGGAGCTGACAATTGGACTGAGGTCAGTAGTAATATGGACTGTTGACCTGGAGAACTGTCCTGTAACACTGTAGATATCGGATCTATTTACTGCACTGTACTGCAGTATGCACTAAGCTCAGGAGCTCCCCCCAGTGGTGACTGCAGGCAGCCAGAATTGTATCACTTGTATCAGAATAGCGGTGGTCTGCCCTCTATAGGGCTAAATGATAAAATACTTCCATGCAGAATTTTATGGCTAAGATAATACTAAGGATCCATACAAAAAATTATTCTTAATATATTATGGTCTTTGGTTACACAGCCCTGCTGCCTAAATAAATGGATATCTCGTCCCGTCCCAATGTGGTCGAGCATTTGTGCCCCTCTCCATTCTTCGTCTTAGGGATTAACTTATTTTTAGGGGAATACTACTTTAACTCAACTATTACCCTAGACAATCTGACTCATCTACTAACCTAGATCATTAGAGAGACTGTCATTAACCCCTCCAGTACTCTACACCACCAGGGAAACTGCCATTAAGTCATCCAACATTCTAGAGCACTATGGAAACTGTCAATAATCTCTTCACTACGCCAAACTACCAGGAGGACTGTCATTATCTTTTCTAATACTCTAGACCACCAGGAAAACTGTTGTTAGCACCTCCACTAGGAGCTGTTGCAATATCCCTGGTGGCTTAACTCTAGGCCACCAGGGATATTGCAATTAACTCTTGCCCCACACTAGACCACGAGGAATATTGTCAATAGTCCCTCTTCCGACTCTAGAAATTAGTCTGATTTTTTTTTTCTTAAATATCTTTCTTTGTGTCTTTGATAAATTCACAAACTATGTTGATTTCTACACGACTGAGAATAGATCCCACGTACATTACATGTGATATCTGTAGCTCGTGTGGCCTCTGCGGCCCTGGCACTGGTGAAATAATACAATGTATTGTTCTGTTCCGGAAATACCAGGTAGAAAATGAAGACCTGGAGATAAATAACTATATACTGGATGAGCCGGCGGGGTTCACACAGTATGAGTTCCAGATTCGATATCTACCAGAGGGAGGGAAGAAAGGAAGTGTATGGAGCACAAGCCACATCCTAATGAGCCCTGAAATGGGTAAGAGACGTGGCATGGCATTTCTTCCCCATCCTATACCTTCATCCCATTGCATAACCCCATACAGAAACTATTGACGGCCACCATCCATATATCATATAGAATGCATACGGCTCCACCTCATTCTTGTGTGTCCTACACCATATACAGTACACTGCTCAAAAAATAAAGGGAACACTAAGATACCACATCGTAGATATCACTGAATGATATATCGCAGCTGTAAATCTTTATTCATTACATAGTGGCATGCGTTGAGAACAAGAAAAGGTTAAAATGATCAATGTAAATCAAAATTAATATCCCATGGAGGTCTGGATTTGGAAGGATACTCAAAATCAAAGTGGAAAATCAAATTACAGGCTGATCCAACTCCAGTGGAAATGCCTCATGACAAGGAAATAATGCTCAGTATTGTGTGTGGCCTCCACGTGCCTGTATGACCTCCCTACAACGCCTGGGCATGCTCCTGATGAGGCGACGGATGTTGTCATGAGGGATCTCCTCCCAGACCTGGACTAAAGCATCTGCCAACTCCTGGACAGTCTGTGGTGCAACCTGATGCTGGTGGATGGAGCGAAACATGATGTCTCAGATGTGCTCAATCGAATTCAGGTCTGGGGAACGGTCAGGCCAGTCCATAGCTTCAATGCCTTCATCTTGCAGGAACTGCTGACACACTCCAGCCACATGAGGTCTGGCATTGTCCTGCATTAGGAGGAACCCAGGGCCAACCGCACCAGCATATGGTCTCACAAGGGGTCTGAGGATCACATCTCAGTACCTAATGGCAGTCAGGCTACCTCTGGCGAGCACATGGAGGGCTGTGCGGCCCTCCAAAGAAATGCCACCCCACACCATTACTGACCCACTGCCAAACCGGTCATGCTGAAGGATGTTGCAGGCAGCAGATCGCTCTCCATGGTGTCTCCAGACTCTGTCACGTCTGTCACATGTGCTCAGTGTGAACCTGCTCTCATCTGTGAAGAGCACAGGGCGTCAATGTCAAATCTGCCAAACACTGTGTTCTCTGGCAAATGCCAATTGTCCTGCACGGTGTTGGGCTGTGAGCACAACCCCATCTGTGGATGTCGGGCACTCAGACCATCCTCATGGAGTCGGTTTCTAACCGATTGTGCATACACATGCACATTTGTGGCCTGCTGGAGGTCATTTTGCAGGGCTCTGGCAGTGCTCCTCCTGTTCCTCCTTGCACAAAGGCTGAGGTAGCGGTCCTGCTGCTGGGTTGTTGCCCTCCTACGGACCTCTCCACATCTTCTGGTGTACTGCCTGTCTCCTGGTAGCCCCTCCAGCCTCTGGACACTATGCTGACAGACAGAGCAAACCTTCTTGCCACAGCTCGCATTGATGTGCCATCCTGGATGAGCTGCACTACCTGAGCCACTTGTGTGAGTTGTAGAGTTCGTCTCATGCTACCACGAGTGTGAAAGCACAACCAACATTCAAAAGTGACCAAAACATCAGCCAGAAAGCATTGGTACTGAGATGTGGTCTGTGGTCCCCACCTGCAGAACCACTCCTTTATTGAGTATGTCTTGATAATTGCCAATTGTCTATTGCATTTGCATAACAGCATGTGACATTGATTGTCAATCAGTGCTGCTTCCTAAGTGGACAGTGTGATCTCACAGAAGTTTAATTTACTTGGAGTTATATTCTGTTGTTTAAGTGTTCCCTTTATTTTTTGAGCAGTGTATACACCTCGTTCTTGTGTCTCCTGCACCATATATACGGCTCCACCTCGTTCTTGTGTCTCCTATACCATATATACGGCTCCACTTCGCTCGTGTCTCCTATACCATATATACGGCTCCACCTAGTTCTCTTGTCTCCTTTAGCACCTTGTGAGGACACTTATCATCTTCACTTGTCAGCTTTTGTGTTCTCCTTTCAGCTCCTAATGGAAGCTGCGATGTCTGGAGAAGTCTGGAGAACGGATCTTTTCTTCTGATGTGGAAGGTAAAGCTGAATATAAATTGTTACTGGATACAACTGTGACATCAGGAAACCAGAAGAACCATGACTATAGCTTTAGACTCGAATGGAGAAGATGATTATATTACTGAGCTGCAAGCAACGCTCATTTTCTCCAGTCACATCCAGAGCTGCGGCCATCTCTCTGTGTATATGATGTCTTCTTATGTCACTGACGCTGGCTCTCCATTTGTTGCTACAGGCTTTGGAGCATCGTTCTGCCAGGGGTCGGGTCCTGTACGAGGTGACATCTGTACATGGGGGTGAGAGTACCACCGAAGAAGTCCCATGTTGTAGCAGTATCCTCCCTGCCCAGTCCACACAAGTGTGTATCACTGCCAGGAACTCGAAGGGAGTAGGACCACCGGCGTGTGTCACCCCACCATGTAGAGGTGACTAATCACTGACATATATCCTGTGATTCCTCCTGTCACTGTACATTGTCCTGTGATTCCGCCTGTCACTGTACGTTCTCCTGTTACTCCTCCTGTCACTGTACGTTCTCCTGTTACTCCTCCTGTCACTGTACATTGTCCTGTGATCCCTCCTGTCATTGTACATTGTATTGTGATTCCTGCTGTCACTGTACGTTGTCCTGTGATCCCTCCTGTCACTGTACATTATCCTGCTATTCTTCCTGTCACTGTACATTCTCCTGTTACTCTTCCTGTCACTGTACATTCTCCTGTTACTCCTCCTGTCACTGTACATTCTCCCGTTACTCTTCCTGTCACTGTACATTCTCCTGTTACTCCTCCTGTCCCTGTACGTTTTTCCGTGATTTTTCCCATTATTGTGCCCTGTTACTCCTCCTGTCACTGGACATCTTCTTTGATCATTCTGGGATAATTGTTATTACAGAAGTAATAAATGGAAGTGGTTCTTACTGTAAAGTCCACGGAGATTCATCTGGAAAAGTCAATGTTTTGTGTGATGCCCGGGTGAGACCTGATGACATCCTGAACTACGTCATCGAGTGGAGAGAAGTGAGAGAGGATGAGAAGACCCAGGTACACTGGACTAGATGCCAGGCGCTCAGTGAGACGGTGGTACTTCCAGGTGGGGGTCTCACCAGACATCCTTGTCATGTAACACATAATTTGTCCCCCCAATATCTCCAAATTGCCCCAGGACTGCGACTAACTCAGTGTCACATAGGAGGAGCAGGGACTGTGCATTTCCATGTAGCCTGCGTGACCATGTGACTAATTAATGGCATCCAGGCTGCTAATAATGGCTGCTGTAAGAAAGAAGAGGTCAGCGAAACCGCACACAGTGATGGTGGGAGATCCGTTCTCAACTCATTTGTTTCCATTTGTGTGATCAGCCATTCTGGTATTATTTGGGCACTGTGTGGCGGTATTACGTGGTCGGTGTATAGGGTTATTACGTGGGCACTGGATAGCACTGTCATCATGATGATATTATTGAGCACTGTGTGGTGGTATTATTTGAGCATTGTATAGTAGTATTACATTGGCATTGGACAGCACTGTGTTGTGGTATTTTTTAAGCACTATGTGGTGTTATTATTTCAACACTGTATAGAGCTGTGTGCAGGTATTTTTAAGCACTGTAAGATGGTATTTGGACACTGTGTTGTGGTATTATGTGGTCTTTGTGTAGTGTTATTACTTGGGCAGCTTATATAGCTGAGCACTGTGTAACATATATTTTTATGTATCTCACCTATTGATATAATTATACCTCTTCTTGTAATATTTCCTGGCGTTCCGTCTTATCGTGTATATTATATCTGCACTTATTATCTGTGGTTCTGTATAATATAATCTTTTTCAGCCATTTATATGGACTTCATGATTTCTCTGGCAGGTAACTTTACTCCTGGGATTCCTTATTACATCTCTGTAAATGTCATTTACAATAACAGCTGCATCAGGATCTTCGCTTCAGAGGCCTATAGTGAAGAGGAAGGTAAGATACAAGGGTCACAGATCTAGTATATGTAAGATGGAGTTAATTGGATAGTTGATAGGTCTAAAAACTTAGGACAACCATACACATTATATCAGTGCCGCCAAAGCCAGTCTGCCATCTAATGTACATGGAGGTGTCCATTCTCGAGGGACTAAAGAAGGGTTGGGTATGCTGTATTTTAACATGCCCAGTCCTTTCATTTTCAATGGAGGTAAGCCGCTGCCCAAATTGTTACCTCTCCCTATTGAGAACACATGGATGCTAAGCATGTCTGTATGTGGCTACGGGGAATTTGTTGTCGGCAGAACCTCTCCTCTTCCCTCATACTTGTTTTACAATAATCCACTTATTGAACAAATGGCTGAATCTGCAGGCAAGAGAATAGGAAGTAAAATAAAGAAATGAATGAATGAAATTTCCATAATAATGACTAAATCCACAACATATACTTATATAACATGGCTTCCTTTGTTTCTGCAAAATACGTCATGAGAGCACAAATACAAAACAAAAAATGAAGACATTCAACTACAGATGGCGCTGTAGTAACTCACAAATTTATAAATGCATTGCGTGCAAGGAACAGCAGGTGGCAGTGTTGTCTGTTAACTCAAGTTATTGATATGAATCAATGAAAGTTCTCAGTCTAGTGTCATTCCGACATCACATATCATGGGAGGAAGGCACTTGAGAGTTTTCTTCTTAGGCCTCTTTCACACATCAGGTTTTCGCCGTCAGGCGCGATCCGGCGCTTTTGACAGAAACCGGATCCGGCGAAATGCAATGCCGGATCCGGTTTCCCCCCATTGACTTGCATTTGCGCCGGATCGCGCCGGATGGCCATGCGTTTCATCCGGTTTTCGCCGGATCCGGCAAAGTGTCGCGATCCGGCGTCTGGAAAAAACGGCTACGGTAACGTTTTTTGTCTCCGGCGAAAAAGCCGGACACGCCGGATCCGGCGCGTCCGGCTTTTTCACACAATGAAAGCCTATGAGCGCCGCAATGCGCCGGGTCCGGCGAAAGTCGGATCCGGCGGCCGGATCCGGTTTTTTGGTCTGAGCATGCTCAGTAGCTCTGCCCACAGGAGATATATAAAAGCAAGACAATGGGACCCTCAGCCACACCCAACATGCCACCCAAGCCAAGAACCAGGAGCAGGAGAAGGCAGCAGACATCTGCAGCAGCAGCACCATCACCACCCCAAATGGAGCAGCAAATGGAACATGCTGAGGAGGGGAGTCCAGCAGCAAATGAGAGACGGTAATTATCAAATCCCCCATTCCTCCAAACTAGGGCCATGGAATATCAAGATATTCATTGGCCCTTTGTTTCTCTTTATTCAACAGCCGCCAAAGAGATGCAGCAGCAGCAGCAGCAGCAGCAGAAATGGCATCACTGGCAGCAGCAATACCCACAGCCATGGAGTCTGGCCATCAACAGGACAGCACATCTTCTTCTGGGAGCCCTCCCTCGCATCGTCAGCGTTTGACGGTAAGTTTTTATTTCCAAAATCCATCATCTCTGTAATATATGTCTATTCATTGCCTTTTATTTCAAAACAGGATTCACAAGATGAAGAGGAGCTCCCAGAAGAAGAAGGAAGGGGTGGACAGACACCTGGAGTGGGCTCACAATTCGTAAGTTTTTTGCATCAAACGCAGAAACACAACATCACACTACACACAACACATAGAAAACAATGTTCTGCAGACCACACACAGCAAACAAATGCCTACATCCAAAGACATAACATTTTTTGTTTTCTTCTCTAGTATTCCCAATCTGGTGCTCGGCCAAGAGGTCCTCGCAGTGCCTCCCAGGGTCGTCGGCGACAGCAACGCGGCGGTCACCAGCGTGTAAGTATAAATATTTTTGCTTTGTTTTTTTGCACTTTTTATTTCATTTCTTTTGTGGAGGCTAATTATGTTATTTTTGTCTTTTTCTTTAACAGCCTTCACAGCGTGCTCCCGACTCTGACGGTGAGGATGGAGGGATTGATGTGGACCGCCTCATCGATCTCGTCAGAGAAAGGGAGCCGCTCTGGAATATGGCTGACCGCCGCCACGCTGACCTTATCGTTACCCGACGACTCTGGGAGGAAATCTGTTCGCTCCTTGTGGGCCGCTGGGAGGACCTCGAAGCTCGGGCCCAGATTAAAGAGCGTAAGTATATACAGTACCGGTTGCTTGATTTAAACCAGTGTTTCCCGAACTCCAGTCCTCGTGGTCCCCACGGATCATGTGTTCAGGATTTCTATTTACTATTGAAATCCTGAAAACACGACCCCTGGGGACCATGAGGACTGGAGTTTGGGAAACACTGATGTTGTATACTAACCACTCCTTTCTCGTTTCAGGGAACAGAATTGTGAATCGGTGGCGGTCTGTGAGGGATCGTTTCAAGAAGGAGTTCAATAAAGAGATGCGGGCCCCGAGTGGATCTGGAGGACGCAGGAGCAAGTACAAGTACGCACAAGCCCTGTCGTTCCTCCGGGAAACAATGCTCACCAGAAGGTAAATATTACACACCACATGTGAAAAAAAATGTTAGATGTAACTTTTTTTTTTCAGCCAGGGCCATACCATGTCAGTATTTTAATTGTTTTTTTTTCTCTTTATTCCACAGCACGGTGAGCAGCACTCGGGAGCCTGCACGATTGGACCCTTCTGAGGCGATCCCGGAGGAGACCGGCACCGAGGGACACTTCGACCGCCCCGGTACATCTGCACCTTCCCTGCCTTCCCACACATTCGACCCATCTGTCCCATCCACCAGCACAGGAGCATCGTGGCCGCCTACATTACATGAAGCTGCTGGTGAGGAGATCGCTTTCCCTTTACCCCACCCTTCTGCCCCTGCCACCTCTAGTACACCTGCGGGTACTGGGCGGCAGCGGCAGAGGGGTCAGGAAAAGAGTTATGCGCAAGAGTTATTGCATCTGAATGCATCTTTCCAGAACTGTCTAAAAGTCTTGTCAGAGCAAATCTCCGCAGGCTTTCAGCAGATCAACTCCAGCATTCTGGAGGTGAAGACACTTCTGCAAACCATGCATTCAGAAGCAAGATCTTCGCCAAACCACACCTTTTTCAGGTCTGTTGTGGAGCGCATGGCAACACTATCTCCTACCCAGCAGATGCATGTAATGCATTCGTGCCACGGTGCTCTCCAGCAGGTTACCTCCCAACCTCCACCTCCCACCACTGTAGTTCCTCCACCTGCACCCCCTCCAGCCACTTTCCATCCTCCCCCTCCTATTACATCTGCACCCCCTCCAGCCACTTTCCATCCTCCCCCTCCTATTACATCTGCACCCCCTCCAGCCACTTTCCATCCTCCCCCTCCTATTACATACCAGCAACCTCACCAGTACCAGCAACCTCCCCAGTACCAGACATCTCCCCACTTCCAGCAACCTGCCCCGTACCAAACTCCTTCCCCGTACAACTTTCCATCAACATCATCTGCTCCTACAGTCCCTGCCCAACCCTCCACTCCACCGCCCACCACCTCTTCTGCCTCCAACATGTCCACCCATTCTGTAGCTTTTTCCACACCTTCACCTCTAACTGTTCCTTCCCCACCACGATCCCAGTCCTCTCTCCACACACCCAGTGTCGAAGTGTCCCGCAGCCCCTCCAGCAGTATTTCCACCCCACACTACACAGATTTGTAATGTGTGTCTTTTAATAAAAATGCCCATTGGGTTTAAAACATTTATTAAAAAAGTTTTTTGCACTTCTGTAGCTTTGTTCTGATGATCCGTGGGGACCACGAGGACTGGAGTTCGGGAAACACTGGTTTAAATCAAGCAACCGGTACTGTATATACTTACGCTCTTTAATCTGGGCCCGAGCTTCGAGGTCCTCCCAGCGGCCCACAAGGAGAGAACAGATTTCCTCCCAGAGTCGTCGGGTAACGATAAGGTCAGCGTGGCGGCGGTCAGCCATATTCCAGAGCGGCTCCCTTTCTCTGACGAGATCGATGAGGCGGTCCACATCAATCCCTCCATCCTCACCGTCAGAGTCGGGAGCACGCTGTGAAGGCTGTTAAAGAAAAAGACAAAAATAACATAATTAGCCTCCACAAAAGAAATGAAATAAAAAGTGCAAAAAAACAAAGCAAAAATATTTATACTTACACGCTGGTGACCGCCGCAATTATCGTTTCACAATGGTTGTCTGTCTTTTCTTTCTGCGGCGAACTATGTTTAAAAAAAAGGTTAAATACAGGGTATTTCAAAGGTAAAAAGGTATTCAAAACCAGGTATATAACTGTTGGTAAATTTTAGCTTTTTGCCACCAGTTCCTGGTTGTGTTTGAAGCAAAGTATTTCACCTAAAAAGTTGTGTTTATTGTTGGTGATTTCCTAACAATGTACACAACTTTTGTTAAAAGGTGAAATACTTTGCATAAAACACAACCAGGTACACACCTGTGGCCTAAAGCTAAAAATAGTAGACCATGACAAGATAGCCAACTTTGGTTGGCAAAGGTATATACTGTTGGTCCAGAAGGTACACAAGTTTGGTTAGGGCACAAATCTTTCACACTCTGTCATCCTGCCAGTGTACTCTGCCTTGAGGGTCAATTTTAAAAACCGGATCCGGCGTAATCCGTCGAAAAACGGATAGAAAAACGGATGAACCGGATGAGACGGATCCGGTTTTGTCTGTCAAGAACAAGACGGATCCGGCAGAAAACTGGATCCGGCACATCAGGTTTTACAAAACATTTGCCGGATCCGGCATTCCGGCACGACGCCGGATCGCGCCTGACGCCGAAAACCTGATGTGTGAAAGTAGCCTTAGGGAATCATGTAATATAATCTTTTTTTCTCTGTTCTCACTTGGCAGTTCCTACTGCTGCTCCAAATTTTACCTGCCTCCATCTTTCTGCCGGAAACATCCTTGTCTCGTGGGAGGAGATACCAAGACTGCACAGGAGAGGAATAATTTCACATTATACCATCTACATAAATAGCACCAACACCTATAAGTATTACACAGGTATTTCATCAACTTTTATCATCCTTTTTATACTATATATAATTAACTCATCCCAAGTATACATTAGTGTTTCTTCCCATCCTTGTATAAAGTAACTAATAATGGCACTATATGAGTACCCATTACTGTACCTTTTCACTTTGTATAAAGGTAACCAAAACTGGCACTATGTGGGCACCCATTACTGTACTCTTTCATCTTGTATAAAGCCAAGAAGGATTGTTACCCCCTGGTTAATAATCATAATATCTATTCACTTTTTGTCCAATTATCTAATAATGGTACAATATATGGGCACCCATTGATATACATTCTTTTTTATGTTTTTTGTTTCTACTGAAACAGAAAATTAACAAAATATCTTCTTGGTATGTAGGCATAGTCAATATAAGTTATATATACAGTAGGTACCATTGATGTTTTAGCAAACTATTTTGAGAACCACAGTTAAATTGTAGTCATACATATAAGGCACTTAAACAAGCATTTATGACATTCAAGAAAAATAGTGCCAAATCTCATTATGGACATCCTAAACGGTTTCGTATAGAACAATGACATCCGAGAAAAAATTGTACACAGAAACCAACTTTGCAAACAAAGACATATAGATTTTATTAGAGTATTACACATAGAAACAAGTTTAAAAAGACAAGACTCATTAAAAAGTGGGAAACCACCGAAATGGCACCATAACCCACATAAACTCTATGAGGAGGCTGCACATGTTTTAAATGTCCAAATGGTGCTATACATATGCTGGTATCTCAAACCCCATGTAAAACATAGTTTTCTTAAAAAGACAGCGAATAGCTAACTAATGCATACATAACAATGAATTTGTGCAGGTAAACCTTACCTCCCGTGGGTGATGGTGACACATCTCACAGGTTCCTTTCACTTTTCAAATTTTTTTAGTATAAATATAACCTTAAATGTTTTCCATCACTTTTCTTATAATCCTCGCTAACTCAAGAATTTATAACAGACTATTTAGGTAATGACTTAATGTTAGGAATGGTTTGTCTTAGTATTGAATGGCAGTGGGAACAAGACCATCTCGGGACTGTCATCAGAGACTGTGTATACCATCTGGATGACTGCTTCCACTAGAGCAGGTGAAGGACAATCAAGTCCCCTAAAGACATTTCCAACTTCAGGCATGTACACAAATAAATCTGTGCCAATTTAGTATGTGTTTTATATAACATTGTGTCCTGACACCTCAACGTGTTCTTTTCCTCTTCAACATCAGGAAAACGACACCGCGTGCTGCTCATAGTCCCTATAGTCGTCATCACACTTTTAGTCTGTGGCACCATTCTGTGTTTCTTTGATTGTAAGACTCAATTTTGGCCCAAAATCCCCAAACCAGAAGACAAATTTAAGAAACTCTTCATAGCATCCAATGTCAACATGTGGCAACCCCATCAGGTAATGTCTATGATGTAAAACTTATGCTATATTATGAATTTTTTTATCTGCATTTACAATTTTGTGCTATTCCCACAAAATTACTACTGAAACTCATGGTATGACTGTATACAGTAGGTCTGAGTACAAAATTAAAAATGATACCCGTCTTGAAGTACTGGGAGTCCCTAACTTATGAACATCAGACTTATGTACAACCCCTAGTTACAAACGTCAAATGATTGCTTTGTATAAGGGTAACCAAATTTGGCACTATGTAGGCACCCATTACTGTACCCTCTCAGCTTGTATAAAGGCAAGAAGGATTGTCACACTATAGTTAACAATGCATGTTAAAAGAAAAACTACTAAATATACTTACTTCATCTGACCTCTCTGGCATCTCTCCGGACTTCTTTCCCTCGTCGCGCACTGCAACTCTCACTATCGTTCACTAAACGCCAGGCTCCCAGCCATGTTCAGGCCAGAGCTCACTCTGCAGTATAAGGTCGTGTCGTCATCGCAACCTTAAGGCATGCCAGTACTATAGTGAGAGATGCGGCACTCGAGGCAACAGAAAGAAGAGGAAAGGATGGCAAGGTGAGTATTGGTTAAAAAAAATACAAACTAATTCTAAGCTATCAGACCATCAGAACAAAGCTACAGAAGATAGCTAGTTCTTAACCTTGGGGGCTGCCTGTAATCCAGTGTGTCAGCGCTGAGAAATAAAGCTTTGAAACAACATGCATATTAGCCTGGAAGTGCACTGGGGGGCGTGTCGACGTAGTCAGAGTTCAGTGACACACCCCAATGCACTTCCAAGCTAATTTGCTTGCGGTTTTAAAGTTTGATTTTTCAGTGCTGACACATTGGATTTCAACCAAACTAGTTAAATCTGTATTGTCATATTAGGACGTAGACAACCAACCGGCGTCAGGAGTAAAATTGTCATCAGAAATTCCCTTCAAGTAAGCAGGAACGTTGTGAAGATGAATAGAAGCCATGATGCTATAAAGAACGCGGATGAAAATTATCTTTACAGAGGGTTTTTGTTTCCTAATAAATACATAGAAAATTATGGATTTCGGTCTATCTAGCCATCATCATTGATGCTCTTCATTACAGGGGCAATCTAGTTCAGTTACTGGATGATACTGGTCTATTAGTAGATTTGGTCTTGGTCAGACTGGGCAGTCCTAGTCTTATGTGTAGATTATAACAGCGCCCCCCCATGGGGTTTACTGGTATAGCTAGCTGGAGCATTGAAATACACTGCATAGATAGTGCAGAGCTTACAGTCTAAAAGTCAATGTTTGGACACACAGGACACCACGTGTTTTAATAGCTGATGTGGCCTCTGTGTGGGGAGTGCTGGCCACTCGTTCGGCCATGCTGGGAAACAGCAAACAAGCAGACATCTGTCATTATCCACCCACTTCCCCAATATGTAATGCTGACTCACGCGTTTCATTGTCCCAGCACGTTTCAGACAGGATTGACAAAATGCAGACTCTGATTTCTGTGCACTCTGAGGATTGCGGAGGGGAGGATGACGTTCTCTGATTGTTTGGGAAACAATCAAAAGTATTTGTCCGTAATAGTTCACTGGAACAATGGATAACCACCTTAAATTATTGTGAGGCATAGCTCAGGGAGGCTCGACCCCACCAGTCCTAAAATGGGGGGGGGGGGAAGCCTGTAACAAGCTGCTCCTCGGAGACTTCTATACAATAAAACAAAATAAGATAACGTCAGAAATCTTTGAGCAGTGCCTCCGGAGGTCAGACATTGTAAATACAAGGCCAGAAATTTACTAATATTGTTCAAGGTGGTTTGGACACTTTAAGGGAATCATGTACTTTAAAGGGAAGATGTCATCGAAAAATGACCTATTGCTTAAATCCGGTTTTTGTTACATAAACTTTTAAAAAAAAAGTGTTTTTTTTTTTCATATCATGATTTTTTTTTATAAAAAAATGAAAGCAATCCATTGCATTTTTAGACCCATAGTTTCCATCAGAAAGAGTTTTCAGCAGGCTCCTTATCATCACAGGCAGACAGTGACAGATAACACCTCTATACACAGGTATTATACACGTGAGGTTTCTCATCTAATATCGTACATATCTGCTTATATTCCTAAAGGTTTCCCTCAACCCACTCATTGCAGTAGTAGAAGAGATAGAGCCTCCACCTCAGCCTCCAGCGCCATCACCACAATCAACCCTACTGAATAAGCCTCCTGTCATTACTTCTGGGTATGAAAAACACTTCATGCCAACTCCAGAGGAGGTAATGGGTTTAGGCTGAAGGACACTTAAAGTTGCCCATGATGGATAGAAGATGAAGTTATTTGACCTGGCTGAAATGGACATCAAACGTGATACATCAAGATTCAAAGCATATGGGTTATTATTAGATATACTTGGACCTGAAGAACATGTAAGGTCTCCTGACGGTCTACTTTTACCCTGTTGGCTCTCTGTTGATGAAGTGTAACCCTACTTGGGCCTCTGCTAAACAAGTCCTACTCTGTTTGGGTCTCGTGTGGGCCAGTCAGACCCTCTTTGAACATTTAACAGCCTATCTGTTGGTGTCTGCGTTTCCCTGGGCTTGTCTGACTCCGAATGTCTGGTCGGTAAGTGAGACCTTGTTTTGGTCATTGATGGGCAACTCACACTGTGTTTGGGCCTCTAGTAGGTGAGTCTGACCAGTTTTGAACATCTGGTAGACCAATCTGACAGGTTGGGTCTCTTATGGGCCATTATGGCGCATATTTAGGACTTGATGGATTGGATGGGCCAGTCTGATCGTTTGATCTCTTGGAGACCATATTTGAGCAATGTATACAGTCATATGTAAAAGTTTGGGCACCCCTATTAATGTTAACCTTTTTTCTTTATAACAATTTTGGTTTTTGCAACAGGTATTTCAGTTTCACATATCTAATAACTGATGGACTCAGTTATATTTCTGGATTCAAATGAGGTTTATTGTGCTAACAGAAAATGTGCAATCTGCATTTAAACAAAATTTGACCGGTGCAAAAGTATGGGCACCCTTATCATTTTCTTGATTTGAACACTCCTAACTACTTTTTACTGACTTCCTGAAGAACTAAATTGGTTTAGTAACCTCATTGAGCTTTGAACTTCATAGCCAGGTGTATCAAATCATGAGAAAAGGTATTTAAAGTGGCCACTTGCAAGTAGTTCTCGAAGAGTGGCATCATGGGCTCCTCAAAACAACTCCCAAATGATCTGAAAACAAAGATTATTCAACATAGCTTTTCAGGGGAAGAATACAAAAAGTTGTCTCAGAGATTTAACCTGTCAGTTTCCACTGTGAGGAACATAGTAAGGAAATGGAAGAACACAGGTACAGTTCTTGTTAAGCCCAGAAGTGGCAGGCCAAGAAAAATATCAGAAAGGCAGAGAAGAAGAATGGTGAGAACAGTCAAGGACAATCCACAGACCACTTCCAAAGACCTGCAGCATCATCTTGCTGCAGATGGTGTCACTGTGCATCGGTCAACAATACAGCGCATGCATAACGCCTTTTTGTATGACCAAACAACTCAATCTTTGTTTCATCAGTCCACAGGACCTTCTTCCAAAATGTAACTGGCTTGTCCAAATGTGCTTTTGCAGACCTCAGGCGACTCTGTTTGTGGCGTGCTTGCAGAAACGGCTTCTTTCGCATCACCCTCCCATACAGCTTCTCCTTGTGCAAAGTGCGCTGTATTGTTGACCGATGCACAGTGACACCATCTGCAGCGAGATGATGCTGCAGGTCTTTGGAGGTGGTCTGTGGATTGTCCTTGACTGTACTCACCATTCTTCTTCTCTGCCTTTCTGATATTTTTCTTGGTCTGCCACTTCTGGGCTTAACAAGAACTGTACCTGTGTTCTTCCATTTCCTTACTATGTTCCTCACAGTGGAAACTGACAGGTTAAATCTCTGAGACAACTTTTTGTATCCTTCCCCTGAAAAGCTATGCTGAATAATCTTTGTTTTCAGATCATTTGAGAGTTGTTTTGAGGAGCCCATGATGCCACTCTTCATAGGAGAATCAAATAGGAGAACTACTTGCAAGTGGCCACCTTAAATACCTTTTCTCATGATTTGATACACCTGGCTATGAAGTTCAAAGCTCAATGAGGTTACAAAACCAATTTAGTGCTTCAGGAAGTCAGTAAAAAGTAGTTAGGAGTGTTCAAATCAAGAAAATGATAAGGGTGCCCATACTTTAGCACCGGTCAAATTTTGTTTAAATGCAGATTGCACATTTTCTGTTAGTACAATAAACCTCATTTGAATCCAGAAATATAACTGAGTCCATCAGTTATTAGATATATGAAACTGAAATAGCTGTTGCAAAAACCAAAATTGTTATAAAGAAAAAAGGTTAACATAAATAGGGGTGCCCAAACTTTTACATATGACTGTATACCCTTCTAAATCTAGCTCTCTAGTGGCCATTGTCTGTTTGGTCTTTGGTGGATGAATGTGACACTTTTTGGACCACTGGAGAGCCAATCTTACCTGTTTTGGTCTCTAGCCAGTCAATCTGACATGTTTCGACTGCTGCTCAACCAAATTGACTCTGTTTGGGCCTTAAGTTTTACAATATTTGGGGCCTCCGATGGTCCAGAATGAGTTTGTTGTTTTTTTTGGTGGGCAATCTAACCCTGATTGGGCCAATAGACACAACACTGAGGTATTTCTGACATTTCGGCCTTAAAATCAAATTACGGTAATCCCAATCCAGTGACTATGGGCTCAGGTCACCGTCATTGTCAGGGCCTGGTTACCTTGTATTATATATGATGGCTGCCTACTCTTGGAGTAGTTGGACCAGAAACATTTTGCCCGCCTCATTGTAAAAGTGTTAATTACTATAGGGTAAAGGGTTATTTTCCTATTGACTTGATAGACAGTATGGCTAGGGACGAATCCTTTCCACTCGTCCTATTAGATCTCAGGTATGAGGAAACTGGTGCTCGCCCTGTCCTACACCATCTGTGATGAGATTCACGCGCTCTTCTTCCATGTGTCACCTCATCACAGTTTGCACTATCGGATCCAGACTTCATATCTGGTTTACATATCACAGAACCGGAGTACGTGACAATGGCTGCCTGTCCCCGTAAGGA
This sequence comes from Dendrobates tinctorius, assembly GCF_039654945.1. Classification (NCBI taxonomy): domain Eukaryota; kingdom Metazoa; phylum Chordata; class Amphibia; order Anura; family Dendrobatidae; genus Dendrobates; species Dendrobates tinctorius. The sequence continues at coordinate 506,613 of NW_027361767.1, forward strand.
CAATATTGTGCACTGTTTTACTTTTGTATAATATTTTTTGGAAAATATGAGATAAAATATTCATTTTTGTAAGAATTGTGTCTCCGACTCTTACTTCCAAGAATGTGGAATGTGGTTTCTATTTTTACTACAATGGTTTTACGGATTTCCCAAGGGTATTGGTGGGGAGTCATGTTTTTAAAGGGGTTTAAAGTATTATTATTATTATTATTTATTGTTATAGCGCCATTTATTCCATGGCGCTTTACATGTAAGGAGGGGTATACATAATAAAAACAAGCACAATAATGTTAAACAATACAAGTCATAACTGGTATAGGAGGAGAGAGGACCCTGCCCGCGAAGGCTCACAATCTACAAGGGATGGGTGAGGATACAGTAGGCGAGGGTAGAGCTGGTCGTGCAGCGGTTTGGTCGATTGGTGGTTACTGCAGGTTATAGGCTTGTCGGAAGAGGTGGGTCTTCAGGCTCTTTTTGAAGGTTGCGATGGTAGGTGAGAGTCTGATATGTTGTGGTAGAGAGTTCCAGAGTAGGGGTGATGCGCGAGAGAAATATTGTATGCGATTGTGGGAAGAGGAGATAAGAGGGGAGTAGAGAAGGAGATCTTGTGAGGATCGGAGGTTGCGTGCAGGAAAGTACCGGGAGACGAGGTCACAGATGTATGGAGGAGACAGGTTGTGGATGGCTTTGTATGTCATGGTTAGGGTTTTGTAATGGAGTCTCTGGGCAATTGGGAGCCAGTGAAGGGATTGACAGAGGGGAGAAGCTGGGGAATAGCGGGGGAACAGGTGGATTAGTCAGGCAGCGGAGTTTAGAATAGATTGGAGGGGTGCGAGAGTGTTTGAGGGGAGGCCACAGAGCAGGAGGTTGCAGTAGTCAAGGCGAGAGATGATGAGGGCATGGACTAGGGTTTTTGCAGATTCTTGGGTGAGGAATGAACGGATTCTTGAAATATTTTTGAGTTGAAGTCGGCAGGAAGCGGAAAGGGCTTGGATATGTGGTTTGAAAGAGAGATCAGTGTCAAGGATTACCCCGAGGCAGCGAGCTTGTGGGACTGGGGAGAGTGGGCAGTCATTTACTGTAATTGATAGGTTTGTAGGGGGGGGTCACGTGAGATGGGGGAAAGATGATGAATTCTGTTTTGTCCATGTTGAGTTTCAGAAATCTAGCGGAGAAGGATGAAATAGTGGACAGACATTTAGGGATTCTGGTTATATTAGTAGGGAGGTGATACCTGGTCCAGAGATGTAGATCTGTGTCATCAGCATAGAGGTGATACTGAAAGCCATGAGATTCTATGAGCTGTCCCAGGCCAAAGGTGTAAATAGAGAACAGCAGGGGCCCAAGGACTGAACCTTGTGGGACTCCGACAGATAGGGGGCGAGGTGAGAAGGTGGTGTGTGAGTGGGAGACGCTGAATGTCCGGTCTGTTAGGTATGATGAGATCCAGGATAGGGCCAAGTCTGTGATGCCGAGGGATGAGAGGCTCTGTAATAATAGGGAATGGTCCACTGTGTCAAAGGCAGCCGACAGGTCCAGGAGGAGGAGGACAGAGTAGTGTCGCTTGCTCTTGGCGGTTAAGAGGTCATTGGTGACCTTAGTAAGGGCAGTTTCAGTGGAGTGGTGTGACCGGAAGCCAGATTGTAAGCGGTCGAAGAGGGAGCAAGAAGAGAGATGGGAGGACAGTTCAAGGTAGACGTGTTGTTCCAGGAGCTTCGAGGCGTAGGGGAGAAGTGATATAGGGCGATAGCGAGATACAGAGGATGGGTCAAGAGAGGGCTTTTTGAGGATAGGTGTGATGGAGGCATGTTTAAAGCTTGAGGGGAAAACACCAGTTGTTAGTGATAGGTTGAAGAGATGGGTTAGGGTTGGGATGAAGACTGTGGTGAGGTTTGGTATGAAGTGGGATGGGATCGGGTCGAGTGCACAGGTGGTGAGATGTGATCTTGAGAGTAGAGTTGAGAGTCGATCTTCTGTAATGGTGGAGAAGTTGGTTTTGGAGGTGGAGGGCTGGGAAGTCGGGAGGAAGGGCTCTGGGGGTTGTTGACCAAAACTGTCTCTGATGTTAAGTATTCTTAAAGAGTAACCACTGTTTTCATGTTTATTTAATAAATTAATATAAAACATGAAAATAAGCAACTTTGTAATATGTCTTATCAGATAAATCTGCTTAATTCATGGGTATAATCTTTAAAATCTGTATTCAGCGAAGAAAGATTTCCCATTACTGAGATAGAAGATGACAGTTGGTGCTTACAAGGTTCCATGGAGTGGGGAGGAGCTAGAGGCAGACACAGAGAGGGGGAGGAGCTAGAGGCAGACACAGACAGGGGGAAGAGATAAAGGCAGACTCAGACAGAGGGGGAGGATCTAGAGACAGACAGAGGGGGACGAGTCAGAGGCAGACACAGACAGAAGGGGAGGAGCTAGATGCATACACATACAGAGAGGAAGGAGCTAGAGGCCTACACCTACAGAGGGGGAGGAGCTAGAGGCCTACACCTACAGAGGGGGAGGAGCTAGAGGCCTACACATACAGAGGGGAGGAGCTATTCGTAGACACAGACATTCTTCTGCAAGTTCTCCTGAAACAACAGTTACACTACAAATTTATGATAAGCGAAAAAGTCAAATGTCATTTCAGAAGAACTTGCAGAAGAATGTCTGTGTCTGTCTCTAGTTCCTCCCCCTCTGTATGTGTAGGCATCTAGCTCCTCCCCTTCTGTATGTAGGAGCAGTATTATAGTAGTTATATTCTTGTACATAAGGGCAGTATTATAGTAGTTATATTCTTCTACATAGGGGCAGTATTATAGTAGTTATATTCTTGTACATAGGGGGCAGTATTATAGTAGTTATATTCTTGTACATAAGGGCAGTATTATAGTAGTTATATTCTTCTACATAGGAGCAGTATTATAGTAGTTATATTCTTGTACATAGGGGCAGTATTATAGTAGTTATATTCTTGTACATATGAGCAGTATTATAGTAGTTATATGCTTATACATAGGGGCAGTACTATAGTAGTTATATTCTTGTACATAGGGGGCAGTATTATAGTAGTTATATTCTTGTACATAGGGGCAGTATTATAGTAGTTATATTCTTGTACATATGAGCAGTATTATAGTAGTTATATGCTTATACATAGGGGCAGTACTATAGTAGTTATATTCTTGTACATAGGGGGCAGTATTATAGTAGTTATATTCTTGTACATAGGGGCAGTATTATAGTAGTTATAGTCATGTACATAGGGGGCAGTATTATAGTAGTTATATTCTTGTACATAGGGGGCAGTATTATAGTAGTTATATTCTGTACATAGGGGGTAGAATTATAGTGGTTATATTCTTGTACATAGGAGCAGTATTATAGTAGTCATATTCTTGTACATAGGGGCAATATTATAGTAGTTATATTTTTGTGCACAGGAGGCAGTATTATAGTAGTTATATTCTTGTACATAGGGGCAGTATTATAGTAGTTATATTCTTGTACATAGGAGCAGTATTATAGTAGTTATAGTCTTGTACATAGGAGCAGTATTATAGTAGTTATATTCTTGTACATAGGGGCAGTATTATAGTAGTTATATTCTTGTACATAGGGGCAGTATTATAGTAGTTATATTCTTGTGCATAGGGGGCAGTATTATAGTAGTTATATGCTTATACATAGGGGCAGTATTATAGTAGTTATATTCTTGTACATAGGAGCAGTATTATAGTAGTTATATTATTGTACATAGGGGCAGTATTATAGTAGTTATTTTCTTGTACATAGGGGGCAGTATTACAGTAGTTATTTTCTTGTACATAGGGGGCAGTATTACAGTAGTTATAGTCATGTACATAGGGGCAGTATTATAGTAGTTATATTCTTGTACATAGGGGCAGTATTATAGTAGTTATATTCTTGTACATAGGGGCAGTATTATAGTAGTTATATTCTTGTACATAGGGGCAGTATTATAGTAGTTATATTCTTGTATATAGGGGGCAGTATTATAGTAGTTATTTTCTTGTTCATAGGGGGCAGTATTACAGTAGTTATAGTCATGTACATAGGGGCAGTATTATAGTAATTATAGTCTTGTACATAGGGGCAGTATTATAGTGGTTGTATAACATTTATTCCAATGTATTCATTATTTCTGCTCTATTTATTCTGAATTACAATGGGAATGACAATAGTAAAATGGGTGGTTGGTAAAACCTCCTTTTCCCATCATTTCTATCATTCCTCCATCATTGCCATTGACATCACAGTTACAGATCTGCTCTTGTTGGGTATGTTGCCTCAATAACATCGTGAGGACAAAGTCCTCAGTAACCACCATCGTCCAGGCTACAAACAGATGACTATAATGCCGCAGTTTCCATCCATAAAATGAAGATTTCCTTTGACAAACTCAATTAACGCTTATCTTCCTATAACACGGCAGGTGCATTGCTATCACTACGTGATCCTGGCTACCAGCTTCAAGCACAGCCGGCAAAAATACATTCACAAAATGATCCATTAAACATTTTTAAGCAATTTACTGTCTTTTCTGGGAAAAACACATATACTGTGACACCACAACATGAGGAATATGTGTCTCCATGGTAACAGACTACAAACAAACCCAGTGTAGTCTTATCCTACAGCAATTCTTTTTTTACACGTCTCCCTATTTCCATGGACACACAGAATTTTGCTTAAATGAAGAAATATTGTAATGTTGCTTCATTTCTCATTTTAGATGTATTGGAGCAATAAAATGGGGAGACATAGTCAGTAAGGCCCAGGGGGTGCGGTAGACCATAACATGGGGGTGATCCTCAGCATGACAATCTCTAAGACCCTGTACGAGGCACATCCAGTCTCTAGCCCGATGGGTCAGGCCATACTTGAAGGACATAAATACTAGGCCAGCTGGGGGAAAAGACTAAGAAACTGCAACCACACAAGGAAATTCAAGTTGGATGCCAAAACTGTCCTTATCATGTTGAAGACCCTTCGTCTGACAAACATTTCAGCTCTCCTGACCAGGAAAAGTTAGTTATGAGACCCAACTTTGCAGAGAAAAAGGACCTCCAGATATTTGTCCATAGCTAGAGGGCAGCCATAATCCCACAGCATGTATAGGATTTGGGGACCTTATTTTTCCTTAACAGTCGGGATCACAAAGCTCAGTTTCCCCATAATTTACTGTTTTGACCCGTTTGATCAGCAGGTGGCGGCACGCTATTGAAACATTGACTTTACGTAGACGTCATCTTGGAAGAACCTTCAATTTCTTCGACTTCTACTGTACAAACTTCCTCAGTAACCAATGTAACACATCAAATAGAAAACAAGGATGAAGAGGAAGGAGGGGGATGCAGCTGCATGCTGTGAGAGGGGAGAGGGAGCAGCTACAAACCAAGGTGTCCACGAGGTTCTGAATGAAAAATACAGGTTTTATTTAATTCATAATAAATTCATACAATTATTAACATTTCCTTTTCATTATCTACTATATATGTATTAAAAAAATCTCATTAAAATACATAAAGTGCAAACGTTTCCTGGGAACAGTGGAGGAGACAGGCTACCATTTTGTGGGTTGTATAAATATTCACAAGCAGGGATAATGGTCCAAAGCCTACAAAATGGCTACATCCACTGAGTGCAGGCGACGAATACACTTCTAGCTCATGATTAGGAAGTCACAGCCCTGATGCTACATCCAAAAATCTCCGATGACCTTTATTACAAAAATTCTCATTTCAAACCACAGTAATGGTAATAGAAGTGTCATGTCCTTCACATGATCACACAGCACTGACAACTCTTCTTTTTCCCAGGCGTGCTCTTATCCCGAGTCTCTGCCGTGTTAGACCCATGTGTTCCCACTTGGGCATCAGTTTCTGGTGGTTTGTGCAAGAGTGGCTGATTTTCTGCAGGCGTGCTTGCTTCTGTTGTGCCAGGCTGGTAGTGGTGGTTGGTTGATGGACCATGTTGAGAAGAGTGATGGGCAGGTTCTTCAGAAAATGGAGGTCCCGGGGTTGTTATGACCACCACTTGGGATATCTGAACTTGGCTCACTAGATCCTCACATGGCAGTGATACACTGGAAACTTGGTCATTACATGGCGGTTTTGTACTATGCTCCTGGTCAGATGACATTTGTAGCAGGCTTTGCTGGATAGGAAATGAGGTTGACTCCAAATCTTGTTTTTTGTCATAACCTATCAATACCGGCACAGGATCAACAGGTTCCTCTTGGCATATTGGGAGAGCAGATTCTTCATTTTGGTCATTATTTTGGTCATCTTGAATATTTGGTAAAGACACGTGCTTCTCTTCTACATCTTGGCTATTGTGAACTGAGTTGTCCCTCACCAGAGGTTCATCTTGGTCCTCATATTGTTTCACCACAACTGGAGATGGTTCTGTTTCATTCTCATGTTGGTCACTTTCCTCAAGCAGTGTTACCTTGACCAAGTTATGCTGACTGTCCAAATCATTCCTCACATCTTCATTTGATGAACTTAGTTGTGAGATCTCTGCCTTTAGACCTTCTGCATGGAAGCTAAAGTCTTTATGTTCTAGCTCCTTATTGAGATGTTCAATGTTTTCCTCTTCGATCCTCAGTCTTTTGTCCAGATCAGAGTTCTGGTTTAAAAGATCTTGGTCTCTATGTTCCTGGTCAAGACTTCCATCTTTTAACTCCTCATTTAGAATCAGGTTCTCAGATTTGTCATTCTGAGGTTCTAGACTATAATTTGAAGTTTCCATTTCTGTATCATGTTTTATCTCCATAATATCAGTTTTTCTATCTGAAGATGTTTCATCTTGATTCTTTTCGATCAAATGATTTGCGGAAACTCTTATGCCTCGAGGAGCAGGTACTGGATGTCCCACCACCACATCCTTCGGGTCTTTTTGTGATGGGACAACTACTTCTTCCTGTTTTTCACTCTCTCCATTAGGCTGAACGTCTTCTTCTTGTATGACGTTGTGTTCTTCTTGAAGATCTCTCTTTCCAGGTATGGGGTCTTTCTCATCAGGGTTTTGTTGGCTTCGATCACCATTTATAAGTTGTGTGTTAGACCCCTGAAATAATAAAATATAAAAATCAAACCCAATCAGATCACACCTTAGTTGTTAAGTCATACAACACAAGACAACATAAAAAAGTTGAGCAAAAACATAATTTTTTGAGCTACCTGCTGTTTCTTCAAGTTTTCAATTTTCAGTTCTGGTTTTTCCAAATAGACCAGTTGTACTTGGAGGCTGGAAGAAGAAGAAGAGGACATGGTAACGTCCAGGCCATCACATTAATTTACGCCACTGTCAATTTCTATGGCTGCCACTGACTCACCTCTCCAGCTCATCTTCCAGTTGCTTTATCTTATCTTCCGTCTCACTTAGAGGATTCTCTGTTTCTGCACCTGGAGCAGGAACTAGACCGTCCATCAACCATCGATCCCGCAGAGACTTCCTCTGGGCAAGAAATGGGGGAGAAAAGAACCATATTAGGTTTTGAGTCATAGGTAATGAAAAATTTGTGACCGATTGAGGACCTATCACTTTTACAATATGTCGGCCATCCTTACAGTGACTTAATGGGGTTCTCAGAGTACAAAAACAGCAACACTAGAGGAAAAGGCAAGTCCCATAGCGCTATTGAGAACTCAGTCTGGCCCATGGGCTGTAATACTGTGATATATAGGCCATTACTGGAAATATTACGGGCAACTATTGCTTCAACTACAATAGTGTAAGGAAAATGAAGTTGGTGACAAGAGGCACAACAGAGTCTCATGGCGGCTCTCTTACCTTTAGTTGCTGCAGCTTCAGTTTTTGCAGCTCCAGCTCCCTCTCTATTCTGTCCACCTCTCCCAGGAGTCTGCGCTTTTCCTATCACAGCAATAGAAAGTTTGAGATGAGATGAATATATCTTTTTATTTTTCCGTTACATGTATTCTAGAGATTAAGAAGTCTTCACTGATATATGAACATTTGTAGAGTAGAGTGCAAGCTCCATAGGCCAGAATGACATTATCTGATGGATATACACTATTGTATCTGAGCATTAGAGTGTCAGCTCCGCAGTTAAGGATCATGTCACTGTACCCCCGTATGTGCGTTTGTGAGATCAGCACCTTCCGCTGCATCTGTGTGTTCCGGACATTAGAGTGTCAGCTCCTTCTCTTAATGTCTCGGTGCCTCCTGCATTATTACAACTGTGTATTCTCTGTGTAAGAATGTCAGCTCTTCAGACAAGGTCACACCTTTCCTTCCTTTCCTATACTGTGGCAATGACTATGTATGCGGTAGAATGTAAGCTCTTCAGTTCGGTGGCACTTACGGTGATTCCAAACAAGCGTTGGTTGTAGATCTGCGTCTCCCCCATCTTGATGCTGCAGAGGAAGCAGAATATTACCTTATTATGGTAGCAGGGTTTCACCACTTCCTGGCATAGCCGTCACCAGCACCCATTATCCGGGCACAGAGTGATACAGAATGAGAGCTGCACAGTAGAATACCCCTCTACAATCATATCTGCCGAATGAACAATGTCTTGGATCAGTCCCATTTTTTTCTGATAGTAAGTGCAACAGTCCCTCGGGTATGGGGGGAGTCCAAACCATGACCAGTTGTTAATGCTTCTGGTGGTCTTGGTCCCGTGAGTTAGAGGGCCCCATGCAGGCAGCCCGCCGCCACCTCCCGGTGAAAAACTTTCAATGGCTTCTGCATACCAGATACAGATGCAGTTGAACCCAACGATGAAGCAGGGAGCTGTCAGCTTCCTCCTCCATCATCCTCCCTGTGCACCTGAGCCCCAACGTCTCAGCGCAGCGGGCGTGCTGACGTCACTACATCGCACCACCGTACAAAGCTTCAGAACACACGGCACAGAGACCGGAGCAGCGCGGGAAGCGGGGATAGGTGAGTAGTTTTATTTTACTTTATCAATGAGGCTGGCCTACTATGTGTAGGGGATATACTGTGGGGCCATCATAATGCATGTAGAGAGACGTGGGGCCATCATAAAGTATAGGGAGCTTTGGTGGTCCTCAACTATATGTGGGGGACTTTGGAGGTGATTACACTGAGTGTGGGGGACTGTAAGGGACATTATACTGCGCAAAGGGCAATCTGAGGGGCACTATACTCTGGGGAGGGCTCTGTGCAAGCCATTATACTGTGTGGAGGGCTGTTGGGGACATTATGCTGTGTGGGGGCCATTATATTTTGTGCAGTGCTGTGTGGGGGGCATTATACTGTGTGGAGGGCTGTGTGGGGTCCATTACACTGTGTTGGGGTCATTATATTTTGTGCAGTGCTGAGTGGGGAGCATTATACTGTGTGGAGGGCTATGTGGGGTCCATTACACTGTGTTGGGGTCATTATATTATGTGCAGTGCTGTGTGGGGGGCATTATACTGTGTGGAGGGCTGTTGGGGACATTATGCTGTGTGGGGGCCATTATATTTTGTGCAGTGCTGTGTGGGGGGCATTATACTGTGTGGAGGGCTGTGTGGGGTCCATTACACTGTGTTGGGGTCATTATATTTTGTGCAGTGCTGTGTGGGGGGCATTATACTGTGTGGAGGGCTGTGTGGGGTCCATTACACTGTGTTGGGGTCATTATATTTTGTGGAGGGCTGTGTGGGGGGGGGGCATAAAATTGAGTGGGGGCCATTATATTGTATGGAGTGTTGTGTGGGGGTGTCATCCTGTGTGGAGGGCAGTCTGGGGGTCAATATACTGTGTAGAGGGCTGTGGGGGCCATCATACTGTCTTGTAGAGCTGCTAGAGGCAATTATACTGTTTTGTGGGACTGTGTGGGCCATCAAATTGTGTTGTGGGGCTGGGGGGGCACTGTACTATGTGGAAGTCAATAGTAGCCTTATAATGTGTGTGGGGCAACTATGGAGACATCACTATGATGGCGGCATCATGTCTTGAGGGCACTGTGAAAGCATTTTACTTTGTGAGGGGTACTGTGGGGTCACTATACTGTGCGTGTAGCGGACACAGTTAAGGAATTCACTGTGGGGTTATCAAACTGTGTTTGGGGGGATTTTTGTTGACATCATGCTTTATAAGGGCCAACCAAGAAAAGGGTATCGTACTGGTTGAGAACACTAAGGGGATTCAATTGGGGCAGAATTACTTTGTAAGTGCCGCAATACATGTCCGCCTCTCTGTGTTTAAAAGATGAAGATATGCCCTTCTGTAACTATTCCCACGGACCGTGACTCTGCGTACCCCACCAAATCTATTTTTTTTCATTATTTTTTTATGGGTGGGGTGGCAGAGTTGGGGTGCACAATTAGAAATTCTACTATAGCCTCCCTTCATTTCTATGGACGCTTCTTGTCCTAATATCCTAATAACACACCTGGCACCAGTAAATCCAGTAACAAGCTAGAAACTCCAGTAATAATGATTCTGCTGGTCTGGTTACATCATCGCTGCACTGATTCATCATCTACATAAATCTAGGAGATGGAGCAGCAATAATCCGTCCTCTTCTGGAGGCAAGTACCAAACAGAAATAATTGTATATGTCATGAACAAGTACAACCCCATTACCACAAACTGAAACCAGGACCAGGAAAGTAGAGGGTTTACCAAGACTGTACTTAACCCTAACAGTAATCAGAGTCCTCCTGTTAAGATCTACAATATACACTTGTCCAGTGTATAGCATCAGAGAAATATATATATACAAGAGGCAGTATTATAGTAGTTATATTCTTGTACATACGGGCAGTATTATAGTAGTTATATTCTTGTACATAGGGGGCAGTATTATAGTAGTTATATTCTTGTACATAGGGGACAGTATTATAGTAGTTATATTCTTGTACATAGGGGACAGTATTATAGTAGTTATATTCTTATACATAGAAGCAGTATTATAGTAGTTTTATTCTTGTACATAGGAGCAGTATTATAGTAGTTATATTCTTGTACATAGGGGGAAGTATTATAGTAGTTATATTCTTGTACATAGGGGGCAGTATTATAGTAGTTATATTCTTGTACATAGGGGACAGTATTATAGTAGTTATATTCTTGTACATAGGGGACAGTATTATAGTAGTTATATTCTTATACATAGAAGCAGTATTATAGTAGTTTTATTCTTGTACATAGGAGCAGTATTATAGTAGTTATATTCTTGTACATAGGGGGAAGTATTATAGTAGTTATATTCTTGTACATAGGAGCAGTATTATAGTAGTTATATTATTGTACATAGGGGCAGTATTATAGTAGTTATATTTTTGTACATAGGGGGCAGTATTATAGTAGTTATATTCTTGTACATAGGGGCAGTATTATAGTAGTTATATTCTTGTACATAGGGGGCAGTATTATAGCAGTTATATTCTTGTACACAGGGGGCTGTATTATCGTAGTTATATTCTTGTACATAGGGTGGCAGTATTATAGTAGCTATATTCTTGTACATAGGAGCAGTATTATAGTAGTTATATTCTTGTACATAGGGGGCAGTATTATAGTAGTTATATTCTTGTACATAGGAGCAGTATTATAGTAGTTATATTATTGTACATAGGGGCAGTATTATAGTAGTTATATTTTTGTACATAGGGGGCAGTATTATAGTAGTTATATTCTTGTACATAGGGGCAGTATTATAGTAGTTATATTCTTGTACATAGGGGCAGTATTATAGTAGTTATATTCTTGTACATAGGGGGCAGTATTATAGCAGTTATATTCTTGTACACAGGGGGCTGTATTATCGTAGTTATATTCTTGTACATAGGGTGGCAGTATTATAGTAGCTATATTCTTGTACATAGGAGCAGTATTATAGTAGTTATATTCTTGTACATAGGGGGCAGTATTATAGTAGCTATATTCTTGTACATAGGAGCAGTATTATAGTAGTTGTATTCTTGTACATAGGAGCAGTATTATAGTAGTTATATTCTTGTACATAGGGTGGCAGTATTATAGTAGCTATATTCTTGTACATAGGAGCAGTATTATAGTAGTTGTATTCTTGTACATAGGAGCAGTATTATAGTAGTTATATTCTTGTACATAGGGGGCAGTATTATGGTGGTTATATTCCTGTACATAGGAGCAGTATTATAGCAGTTATATTCTTGTACATAGGGGCAGTATTATAGTAGTTATATTCTTGTACATAGGGGGCAGTATTATAGTAGTTATATTCTTGTACATAGGGGGCAGTATTATAGCAGTTATATTCTTGTACACAGGGGGCTGCATTATCGTAGTTATATTCTTGTACATAGGGTGGCAGTATTATAGTAGCTATATTCTTGTACATAGGAGCAGTATTATAGTAGTTATATTCTTGTACATAGGGGGCAGTATTATAGTAGCTATATTCTTGTACATAGGAGCAGTATTATAGTAGTTGTATTCTTGTACATAGGAGCAGTATTATAGTAGTTATATTCTTGTACATAGGGTGGCAGTATTATAGTAGCTATATTCTTGTACATAGGAGCAGTATTATAGTAGTTGTATTCTTGTACATAGGAGCAGTATTATAGTAGTTATATTCTTGTACATAGGGGGCAGTATTATAGTAGTTATATTCCTGTACATAGGGGCAGTATTATAGTAGCTATATTCTTGTACATAGGGGGCAGTATTATAGTAGTTATATTCTTGTACATAGGGTGGCAGTATTATAGTAGCTATATTCTTGTACATAGGAGCAGTATTATAGTAGTTGTATTCTTGTACATAGGAGCAGTATTATAGTAGTTATATTCTTGTACAAAGGGTGGCAGTATTATAGTAGCTATATTCTTGTACATGGGGCAGTATTATAGTAGTTATATTCTTGTACATAGGAGCAGTATTATAGTAGTTATATTCTTGTACATAGGAGCAGTATTATAGTATCTATATTCTTGTACATAGGGGGCAGTATTATAGTAGTTATATTCCTGTACATAGGGGCAGTATTATAGTAGCTATATTCTTGTACATAGGGGCAGTATTATTGTAGCTATATTCTTGTACATAGGGGGCAGTATTATAGTAGTTATATTCCTGTACATAGGAGCAGTATTATAGTAGCTATATTCTTGTACATAGGGGGCAGTATTATAGTAGTTATATTCTTGTAAATAGGGACAGTATTATAGCAGTTATATTCTTGTACATAGGGGGCAGTATTATAGTAGCTATATCCTTGTACTTAGGGGGCAGTATTATAGCAGTTAAATTCTTGTACATAGGGGCAGTATTATTGTAGTTACATTATTGTACATAGAGGGCAGTATTATAGTAGTTATATTCTTGTCCATAGGAGAGGATAGACTGTGTTTGTGAGCTCCCAGCAGGGCGGAGGCATGGCTTCTGACCCAGGTGGAGGGGAGGGAAGCTGGGCTGATGATCCAGGGAAAGCCCCTAGCCTGTAGTGTGGCCTGCCGTATGGACCTCATGGTAATGGAAAGCTGGAAATGGTGGCTGGTGAGTCTTCTAAACCTGCTTGTTATGTTGCTGGATTGAGTGGTAAAGTTACAAGGCAAAGCATTTTTAAGCTGGAAATGCAAATCAGCAAACTAAAGGATGAAATTTTGAAGAGACTGATCCAAAGATAAAACTGATAAAATGTGAGAGCCTGGATGTTTGCAGACGAGAGCTGGACATTCGGAAAGGAAACCTGGGCAAAGATGTGAACTCTGTGCCCAGAAAGGAAACTTGGGCTGTGGAGAAAAAGAGGGGAACCAGAGTCCAGAAGGAGAATAGAAAACACTCTATCGGTAATATGGACATTAAATATAAAACTGTGCACGGTGTGGAGCAAGGACATCTGGTAAGAAATGCAGCACTTATATCAGCCGCACAATGTGAAGGGTCTGGGGCAGCAGACAATTTTGGGAGCGCTGCAGAGGAAAGTGTGTCAGCAACCGAGGGGTTATCTGCAGTGGACTCTGTGTGCAGCAATGAAGGGAGCTCAGCTCTTGTGAGTGATAAAGAAAGTGCCCCCTGTACTGACACTGAGTGTGGGACCCCGCTCGGTGCGATGAGTGGGACCCGGCTCAGTGGTGCTGGTGAATGCTTGTCTGTAGCAGATACAAATATTATAATGGACTCTGAACCCTCCATGTCAGTGAATGGAGACCACATTGCGCAACAATCAGTAATGAATCTGTGTGTTTTTGCAGCACAAACAGGTGTCAGTGATCATGGGGCTGTGGAGAGCTCCAGCACTAATCCACCTGGAGCTGGGGAGAGCTCCAGTACTGATCCACCTGGAGCTGGGGAGAGCTCCAGTACTGATCCACCTGCGGCTGGGGAGAGCTCCAGCACTGATCCACCTGCGGCTGGGGAGAGCTCCAGCACTGATCCACCTGCGGCTGGGGAGAGCACCAGCACTGATCCACCTGCGGCTGGGGAGAGCTCCAGCACTGATCCACCTGCGGCTGGGGGGAGCTCCAGCACTGATCCACCTGCGGCTGGGGAGAGCTCCAGCACTGATCCACCTGCGGCTGGGGAGAGCTCCAGCACTGATCCACCTGCGGCTGGGGAGAGCTCCAGCACTGATCCACCTGCGGCTGGGGGGAGCTCCAGCACTGATCCACCTGCGGCTGGGGAGAGCTCCAGCACTGATCCACCTGCGGCTGGGGAGAGCTCCAGCACTGATCCACCTGCGGCTGGGGGGAGCTCCAGCACTGATCCACCTGCGGCTGGGGGGAGCTCCAGCACTGATCCACCTGCGGCTGGGGGGAGCTCCAGCACTGATCCACCTGCGGCTGGGGAGAGCTCCAGCACTGATCCACCTGCGGCTGGGGAGAGCTCCAGCACTGATCCACCTGCGGCTGGGGAGAGCTCCAGCACTGATCCACCTGCGGCTGGGGCGAGCTCCAGCACTGATCCACCTGCGGCTGGGGCGAGCTCCAGCACTGATCCACCTGCGGCTGGGGCGAGCTCCAGCACTGATCCACCTGCGGCTGGGGCGAGCTCCAGCACTGATCCACCTGCGGCTGGGGCGAGCTCCAGCACTGATCCACCTGCTGACCAACATCAGTTCAGGAGACTGTTCTCCAATGTCACAAGACTAGTGAGCTCTCCACCTCAGAGGAGGAATGCAGTCAGGATAAAGTACACGGGACCAGAGGAGAACATCCCATCCAGAATTTATATTGGAAAAGTTCTTCTGAAAGACTTTATTAGGTTTAAGGCATCTGAGGTCTGTGCTCTGATCCATGTCCCACCCAGCAGGATCTATGACATCAGCTTTAAGCTCCAGTGTGATCTGGATCTGTTCTGGAACATCTATAATGGCACTAGAGAAGATGAGATATGGGACCATCTCCATTGTATCCAGCTGTCTAAGCCGCAGGAAAAAACGGCCACTGTCCTGTTCCAGTCTGAGGTGGTGGCTCTGGCAGATCTGCAGCACTGGTTGAGCCGGCAGTGCATGGTGAGAAGTCATCCCCAGAAGATCTATGACGAGAAGGAAATATGGAATGGAGGATATTCTGTGAAAATCCAGCTTCTACAGGAGAATGATGTAACCAGACATCTGCCGCACTCCTTCTACCTGGGCTCAGAGAGGGGGATATGCTATTACCCCGGACAGCCACGTCTGTGCCATAGATGTGGGGGCAGGCACCTCGCCATGAACTGCTCTCGTATCACGTGCTCATTGTGTGGACAGTTCGGGCATACAAAGGACAAATGCACAGGAACCGTCATCTGTAACCTGTGCTCAGGACCCGGGCATGCGTTTCGTGATTGCCCTCATGCAGAGCATACTAAATATAATGGCCAGACTGCCTTGGAAATGATTGAAAAAGTTGTCACCAGAGGTGCAGATGTTGTCCAAGATGCCGGCACTGATGAGGTGATAAGTCACAGTAGCAACCAACTTGTTTCAGAGTCTGATGTATTACAACCTGCACTACTAGGACCACCAGCCACTGAAGAAATTACTAAAGCATAGCTCTCAAGTGTCCCGGCTTCCGCGGGACAGTCCCATTTTTGCCCCTCCCACCCGCTGTCCCGCCCGCGATACTATTTGTCCCGCACTGCAGGGAGACAAGCCGCACGCCCCTCCCCATACTTGCCCTGCCAGAGACGCGGTGGAAGCCAGTCAGCCTGCAATGAACGCTAGGGTGTAGTTAGTACTCTGTGCCACAGGACCTGTGTTGAGGTCACAGGAGGGGAGGAGTCAGAGGTCACATGATCATCATGTGCTCCTGTGACCTCATCACAGGTCCTGTGGCACAGAGAAGTTCATTACAGGCGGGGCTGCGGTGATCAGGTGCCTCAATCCGTGTCTGCACCTTATTAGCACCTTGGCTGCACCGTGTCTCAGGGCAGGTGACAGATATGAAGGCTGGGAGCGCTGCACATTTTCTAATTCCTTCATTTGTTGATCAAATCCTACGTGATTTTTAGCAGAGCGCAGTGATGCTGGAATTTATTGAATGAAGCCACAGTGATCTTTACAAGAGTGCAATGGATGTTACGGGGGCAGTGATTTTCTTTTGAGAGTTTTATGAGAGCGCAGTGATCCTGAGCTGAGACATCTGTGTGATCAGTTATCTTCCTGAGAGCGAAGGGATTTCTATGATAAAGAAGTGATGTCTGTGAGAGCGCAGCGATGTCTGAGAGCGCAGCGATGTCTATGAGAGCGCAGTGATTTATATATTAGAGCGCAGCGATGTCTGTGAGAGTGCAGCGATGTCTGTGAGAGTGCAGCGATGTCTGTGAGAGTGCAGTTATTTATATATTAGAGCGCAGTGATATGTGTGCAGGACTTTGCTGTGCTGGATGAGTGAAGTTTATGTGTGGGGTCAGGAGGGGTTTACAGAGAGGATGTAGCAGAGCCGTGTGTGTATGGAGCAGAGCAATGTGTGTACGGAGCGGAGCCGTGTATGTACGAGGTGTATGGAGCGGAGCAATGTGTGTACGGTAGCGGAGCCACGTGTGTACGAGGTGTACGGAGCAGAGCCGCATATGTACGAGGTGTACGGAGCAGAGCCGCGTATGTACGAGGTGTACAGAGCAGAGCCGCGTATGTACGAGGTGTACGGAGCAGAGCCGCGTATGTACGAGGTGTACGGAGCAGAGCCGCGTGTGTTCGAGGTGTTCAGAGCGGAGCCGCGAGTGTACGAGGTGTACAGAGCAGAGCCGCGTATGTACGAGGTGTACAGAGCAGAGCCGCGTATGTACGAGGTGTACAGAGCAGAGCCGCGTATGTACGAGGTGTACAGAGCAGAGCCGCGTATGTACGAGGTGTACAGAGCAGAGCCGCGTATGTACGAGGTGTACGGAGCAGAGCCGCATATGTACGAGGTGTACGGAGCAGAGCCGCGTGTGTTCGAGGTGTTCAGAGCGGAGCCGCGAGTGTACGAGGTGTACGGAACGGAGCCCTGTGTGTACAAAGTGTGCTGAGCCAAGCCATGTGTGTATGGGGTGTACTGAGTGGATCCGCGTGTGTATGGAGCGGAGCCGTGTGTACGGGTTGTACGGAGCGGAGCCACTTGTGTGCGGGGCGTACAAAATGGAACCCTGTGTGTACGAAGTGTACAGAGCTGAGCCGTATGTGTACGGGGTGTACAGAGTGGAGCCGCGTGTGTAAAGAGTGGAACCGCTTGTGTACGAGGTGTATGGAGCAATGCTGCATTTGTACAAGGTTTACGGAGTGGAGCCGTGTGTGTACAAGGTGTACAGAGCGTGGCCGCATGTGTACAAGGATTACGGAGCAGAGCCGCACGTGTACGAGGTTTACGTAGTGGAGCCATGTGTGTACTCAGTGGAGCCGTGTGTGCGTGAGGTGTACGGAGCGGAGCCGTGTGTGTGTATGAGGTGTGCAGAGCCATGTGTGTACAAGGTGTATGGTGGGGAGCATTTATACCTCCCAACTGTCCCAGATCCAGCAGGACAGTCCTGATTTTGAGTCTGCCCCACTGCCCCGGCCGGGAGGTTACTTTTCCCGCAGACACAGGAGTACACGCTCTAAACTATATAACCCCTTAAATATAGCTTTTAATTCAATCATTAAAAACATTATTTGGTAAAAATGACTAAATACCTAAGGAGGTAGAGGACGAAATTGAGAGTGGCCAAACCAATATTAGTTTTCTATGTGATAATCACAACACATGAGACAAAAAGGCTAAATTTCCCTAATACGCCCTAATCCAACCCTTCCTAACCGCGGAGGTTGGCACCCTAGTTGTTGACGATATGGCGCCCCCGCTCAACGTCGGTGTCCCTAATAAGCCCCTAAGCCTCCCTACCTATACAAAAAAGGACACAAAAAAAAAAATACACACACACCTATGATACCGAAACAAAAAATGAGACAATAATTGTCTCATAAATAAAGTAAAGTGCTTGTAAACTTATCTCGTAGTCAGTCTAATGATATAAATACCCCCCCCCCAAAAAAAAACAAACCCTTATCTCGTAGTCAAAAAGAAAAGAGAATGGGTATCAAAGAGCAGCTTTAGTAAGACTTATCTCGTAGTTGAAAAATACTTTTATGCTGCAATAGGCAGACCCATATATCAAATAATATTGTCAATAAAAAACGTCTACAAGAGAATTTAGTATATAGCACATATGACAATACATTTGTCCAGGTCCAAGAACAAGCACCTAGAAAATAATCACAACACTGCACATTAACAAGCAGAAAAATGAATCCTGTGTTGCACATACGGCGGCCATTATTTAGAAGCAGGGATTAATAGTAGCCCTGTTTAACTAGTAGGTACAATCCACCTCAGAAAAAATGTCTGTATATAAGGCAAAAATACACACCATATTGTCAACAACTAGGGTGCCAACCTCCGCGGTTAGGAAGGGTTGGATTAGAGCGTATTAGGGCAATTTAGCCTTTTTGCCCCATGTGTTGTGCTTATCACATAGAAATCTAATATTGGTTTGACCACTCTCAATTTCGTCCTCTACCTCCTTAGGTATTTAGTCATTTTTACTAAATAATGTTATTAGTGATTGAATTAAAAGCTATATTTTAGGGGTTATTCTGTGTTGTGCAGTATTATAGTAGTTATATTCTTGTACATAGGTGCAGTATTATAGTAGTTATATTCTTGTACATAGGGGCAGTATTATAGTAGTTATATTCTTGTACATAGGGGCAGTATTATAGTAGTTATATTCTTGTACATAGGGGCAGTATTATAGTAGTTATATTCTTGTACATAGGGGGCAGTATTATAGTAGTTATATTCTTGTACATAGGGGGCAGTATTATAGTAGTTATATTCTTGTACATAGGGAGCAGTATTATAGTAGTTATATTCTTGTACATAGGGAGCAGTATTATAGTAGTTATATTCTTGTACATAGGGAGCAGTATTATAGTAGTTATATTCTTGTACATGGGGGGGCAGTATTATAGTAGTTATATTCTTCTACATAGGTGCAGTATTATAGTAGTTATATTCTTGTACATAGGAGCAGTATTATAGTAGTTATATTCTTGTACATAGGGGCAGTATTATAGTAGTTATAATCTTGCACATAGGGAGCAGTATTATAGTAGTTATATTCTTGTACATAGGAGCAGTATTATAGTAGTTATATTCTTGTACATAGGTGCAGTATTATAGTAGTTATATTCTTGTACATAGGAGCAGTATTATAGTAGTTATATTCTTATACGTAAGAACAGTATTATAGCAGTTATAGTCTTGTACATAGGGGGCAGTATTATAGTAGTTATATTCTTGCATATAGGGGCAGTATTATAGTAGTTATATTCTTGTATATAGGGGCAGTATTATAGTAGTTATAGTCTTGTACATAGTAGCAGTATTATAGTAGTTATATTCTTGTACATAGTAGCAGTATTATAGTAGTTATATTCTTGTACATAGGAGCAGTATTATAGTAGTTATATTCTTGTACATAGGGGGCAGTATTATAGTAGTTATATTCTTGCACATAGGGGGCAGTATTATAGTAGTTATATTATTGTACATAGGGGCAGTATTATAGTAGTTATATTATTGTACATAGTAGCAGTATTATAGTAGTTATATTCTTGTACATAGGTGCAGTATTATAGTAGTTATATTCTTGTACATAGGGGGCAGTATTATAGTAGTTATATTCTTGCACATAGGGGGCAGTATTATAGTAGTTATATTATTGTACATAGGGGCAGTATTATAGTAGTTATATTCCTGTACATAGGAGCAGTATTATAGTAGTTATACTCTTGGACATAAGGACAGTATTATAGCAGTTATAGTTTTGTACATAGGGGGCAGTATTATAGTAGTTATATTCTTGTATATAGGGGCAATTTTTATTATAAACCAAACATAAAACAATTATAATAAAACAAAAATCATCCAGTATTACAAAACACAAACCACTTAGGTAATATATACACAGCACTACATAATCAGATCATATTCATAAATAAATTAAAGTGTCCACACCTGGGGATAGAAAAAGAAAGTTAGAAAAAAAAAAAAAAAATTATCATATTTTTCTAACTGAATTTTACGTTTCTCCATAACGTTATGTTTCTCAGACTCCTTCCAACTTCCAGTGATTTTATCCACCGGAGTTCTGACATAACCTGATTGGCGGCAGCGGTGTGATCGAACAGCTCATTGTGTAGCGACACCCGGGTTCTCATGTGCCAGTGATAATATTTGATGACACTGATTATAATGTACATCGTCTCTCTGTTGATGTCACTAACAGTGGAGGGGACACCATAGATAATGTCGGGATACTTTAGGGTCCGCAGTCTGGGGATTTTTAGATTATCTGACACTTCCTCCCAGATCTTCCTCCCTCCCCAGCAATCACATATAAAGTGCTCTATAGTCTCCTCCTGCTGACAACCAAGGGGACAATTCCGATCAGAGACACACAGATGTTTCAGGTTCCCTCTGACAAAGAGCCGACTATGCAGTGAAAGCCAAGTGACATCAAACAGTTTAGGAGGAAGTCGTTTCCTGTTTAGGAACCTAAGGCTTTCCTGCAGGGTGGTGGTGACACAATCTCTCAGGGCCAGTGGAGAGTAGAAGAAAGTCCTACATACACGAGCATACAGGTCTCTTCTCGTACTGCTCTCAATGTAAGACTTCTCCAGTCCCCACCTCCTAACACACTTCAGACCATAGTCCAGATACTGGGGGAGGTGGTCACCTGTCCATCTCCTCCTCTTGAGACTGCCGCCTCGCACCCAAGATTCTGCAAAAGGCAATATCCAGTACCTGATACTATTTACCCACAGGGAGCTACTGTTTGAGTCCATGTTCCCAAAATTCACCTTTAGAAACAAGGAGTCAAAGAAAACCCTTGGATTCAACATATCCAGCCCACCCTCTCTCCGCCGTAGGTACGTTATTCCCCTCTTTATTAGGTTCAACCTATTCCCCCACAAGAGCTGGAAGAACAGGCTGAAGAGCCTCGCTGAGAAAGATTCTGGCAAAGGGAAAGCGACAGAGACATACAAGAAAACGGGGACCAGGTACGTCTTCAACATTGTGACCCTTTCTCTGTAGGTCAGCCTCCAGTTCTTCCATCGCTGAACCTTTGCATTTCCGGTTTCCAATTTCTCCTCCCAATTTAGCATGGCATTATCATCCCTCCCAAATTTAACCCCTAGGATCTTAATATGGGTGGAGGCTTTGGAAAACTGCGGCAGATCAAAGCTGGGCTCAGTATCTAATGTCCACAGAGCTTGGCTCTTTTCAAGGTTAACCAGAGACCCGGAGGCCTCTGAGTAGCTTCTGATGGACGCAGATACATCTGCACCTCACGAGGATTGGAGATCACCAGCGTCACATCATCTGCATAGGCAACAACATTCAGAGGCGGGCAGTGGGGGACCGGCACCCCCTGAAAATCGCACTCCTGCAGTGACCTCAGAAACGGGTCTAGGGCAAAAACATACAGGAGCGGACTCATTGGGCAGCCCTGTCTCACCCCCGCCCCAACTCCAAAAGTGTCACCCTGCCAACCATTAATCAGAGGAAAGCTCACCGCCTCTCTGTACAACGTCTTCAGCCAATCCACAAATTGTCCCGGAATACCGTACTTTGACAAAGTGGCCCACAGATAGTCATGATCAACCCTGTCAAAGGCTTTAGCCTGGTCCAGACTAACAACATATCTCCCACACCGCAGAGCTTTACATCTCTCAAACATCTCTCGTATCGAGATGACTGCTCCAGAGATGTTCCGCCCTTTTACCGTGCCAAACTGAGAGCCTGCTAACAGTGCCGGGGACAAACAGACTAATCTAGAAAATAGGATCTTTGCTAGAATCTTCCTGTCCACATTCAAGAGGGCAATCGGCCTCCAGTTCTTGATGTCGCTCGGCTCTTTACCTTTAGACAGCAAAATTAACAAGGACACTCTCATGGATGGAGGCATCAGGTGATTTTCTAGACAATTTCTATACACATCCACGAGAATTGGAGCCAGGAGGTCTCTGAATTTCTTATAAAATTCTGCCGTTATACCATCTGGACCTGGTGCCTTCTTCAGATGTAACTTATCAATAGCCTCCTTAACTTCCTCCACCGTTAACTCTGCTGTCAAAGGAGAAAAGTCCAGATCATTAGTATCAGGCACTGGAGTTGCCTCCAAGAATTGAGCCATCTTATCTTTATCCAAAACTTTCCTCTGAAACAAGTCAGCATAGTAAGATCTCACCACCTCCAGGATACCCTCCCGTGAATCCTGCAATACACCCTGGGAGTCTGTGAGACCCGTGACCATTTTTTTGGCCACCCTCTCCCTGCAATTCTCAAAGGGATCAGGGGCCCCTAAGGACCCATAATCCCGTTCAAGAACCAGGGAGGTATACCTGCTATACTGATACTGCTTTATCTCAGATTTCAGCCGGTCAATCTTCACTTTGTCATCCCCGCCCGCCGAATACAGTGACTCCAATTCTTTGCGCAGCTTTAGGTACTGGCTGTACTTATTCCTCCCTTTATTAACTGACAGTCTCTTTAAGAGGGATCTGATATCCTCCTTGACGTCCTCCCACCAGTCGGTCATGTTGTCATAGAAGTCAACCCTGTCTAGATGAAGCTGGATAAGGGAGTGAACACGGCTCTGAACATAGGCATCATCCAGGAGACTGGAATTGAGCTTCCACAACCCTCTACCAATGTCCGGACGGTTAGAGGAACCCAAAGAGAAGCCCAAGGCAAGGTGATCAGAGTAAGGGACGACCTTCTCACTCAGGGCGCCGACAGCCTCAGTAGGACTGACAAAAGCAAAATCTATCCTACTGCTCCTGTTGGAACATGAATGTGAATTTTGGCTGTCGCCCACCCTGCGTGAAAACGTCAGTCAGTCCTGCCTGCATTATGACGTTATGCAGGACCTTACCGTCCCTGGTCACTGCCCTGCCTGAGGAGCTGTCAAGTCCCCCGCCATCACCACTGGAAGAGAAGTGAAGAGGTAAGGCTTGACGTCATTAAACAGCTGGATCCTGTCAGTCACTGTCTGTGGCCCATAGATGTTAATAAGTCGGAGTCGCCTCCCATGGATAGTGACTTCCAGGACCAGACATCTTCACATGGCCACCTCCGTCATCCTATGCACAGTCACATCATTGGTGTTAAACAGGACAGCGACCCCGGCGTAAGGCTCTACAGCCAGTGACCAGAAAGAAGGACCGGACCGCCATTCCCTCTCAGCCTCTCTCATAAGCCCCAGAGATGTCAGTCGTGTCTCCTGCAGGAAGAGGCATCTGTGTCCAGATATTTGAGATGTTCGTACACCACGTGTCTAGTTCTCCTCAGCTTAATGCTATTCACATTGCTCGAGGTCACTGTCAATGAGAACCCCGCCATCACAACACAATATAGAAGGAGCAGAGTAACAGCCATCATCATGAGTCAGAGATGTTCTGTCCACCACTGGTGTCCATGTCAGACTCTACCTGAGGGTCCACAGATAAGGGCTTCCGCTTTGGCCGGGGATGGTCCTCTATGTCCCTGTCACACTCAGCATCAACTTTCCTCAACTCTTCCTCATAATCGTCACCATTGGAGTCAGATAAAACTCCATACCTGTTGGACACGACCATCACTCCTGCAGAATTCTGAACCTTCTTACTAGCAGTCTGACCAGTGTCATATTCTGCCTCAGGTTTACGGGAGGATGTGTTCTTTTTCTTCCTTTTATTATTATTAAGGTTCCAGTCATCAGATACAGACAGCGATGCTGAAGGGGGGGCTATCTGAGGCTGCTGGACCTGATGGACGACCTCCATGTTCCCCTCTGCACCCTGCTTCTCTGGTGCTGCCTGAGTGGACTCTTGGTGGGCATCTGAGCTGGTCAACATCTCTCCTGATATTAAATCCTCCTCCTCATGTGTCCCTGCCACCACATCCTCATCCTCCTGAGCCTCTGCCCCTGCCATCACTAACTCATCAGGGAAGACTCTGCAGATGTTGTGCCAGGCGTCTGGACAGTCCCTGTGAGGGTGGCCCATCCTACCACAGAGGTTGCACCTGACGTCCCGGCAGTCTGCAGCGACATGGCCGATTGCTCCACACAGACTGCACTTCACCACAGTACAGGCGTTAGCCAGATGACCTTTCCCACCACATTTGAAACACTTTCTGGGTTGCCCGGGACAATAACACCTTCCCTTCTCCCTCCCAATGAAGAAGGAGTTGGGTAAGTGGTCAGTGATGTTATTACATTGCCGCAATTTTACTAAGACCCGCCACCCCATTGTCCAGATACCATCCTCATCTCTGACCTTGGTGAGTCCAGAGACGAGGTCACAGTGTCTCCGGAGCCACACCTCGATGTCCTGTGGAGGAACGGCCTCATTCCAGAACGTGATATTCACTGTGACTGTGTCCGGCCTGGAGATAGGAACCAACACAAACTTATTCCAGCCCTCAGCATCTCTGAACTTGGGGTAATTGGCCCAGAATCTGTCCAGGTCAGACATGAGCTTGAAGCTGACCTCGTAGCCCTGCCTGTCCTGAAGATTAGACACTGCCAGAATCTCATTTGCCACAAACCCCATCTGGCCGCAGAGCAGCTCTCTCACCACATACCTGCGTTGTGGCAGATCCTCCTTGGCACCTATGTATTTAAACCGCACCACATTAATACGCTTGAATGTCTGGCCGGTGTACCTGGCGCTGGAAGTGAAGGATGGGGCGCCGCGGCTCCAGGCATTCCTGGGGGGCACCTGCCGTGTCACACTGGGCTGACTGACAGGGAGAGGGCCTGCAGCAGGGGGGCCTGTCACACCTTGTGGACTAGATGGCAAAGGGGGATAGTCACACATATCATGCACATTATCATAAGCAGCATCATTATCAGACAGTGCGACGTCCATTACAGAGTGTGAAACCCCTCCAACCCCCGACCCCATGGGCACAGCATCACCAGCCACAGTCTGTGCTTCAGCCTCATCAGCACAAACAGTCTCACATACACTGTCCTGCTCCTGTGTGGGGCATTCTGGGACCTGTGGTGCCTCTGCTGCAGTCTGAAGTGCATGCTCCTGTTCACACTGAGCTGCCTGCTGCTGCAGTTGTTTCCCCTCCTGGAAGCAGAAGCGGGCAGCCTGTAACACTGGCCATGTCCGCTGCTGGGGGGTCCCGTCCTGAACATCAGGGGTCCTGGCCTCTACAGCACAGTCCTGCTTATAGGAGGTGAACCGCTCGCGGTTCCTGTAGGTCTCTGCCAGGGGCCCCATGCTCTCCAGCACAGATTCAGTGTCCTGCACAACACTCGCCAGCTGTACACCCAGTGTGTTCAGTCTCAGGTCATACGCCTCATTACTGGCAGGATTAGTGGTCTTTAGGCTATAGATGAAGTCTACCTCCATTTGCAGCGCTTTTTTTTGCTGCTGTAACTCACCCAGTTTTCGGACAAGTCCCGGTATCTCATCCGCTAGCTGCAGCTCGGGTGCACGCGCCGGCCCCACAGGTTTAGTCTTGACCACGGGTACAGGGGTTTTGAAGACCGTCTTGTGCGGGTCCACCACGGATGGTTTTGTGGCCCCTTGGCTGGATGCAGGCTCCGCAGCAGGTTTATTGCTGCCACCTGTGACCGTGTGCGTCCTGACCGCGCCATACTGCCATGCTGCTGTAGGTTCTCCTGCATTGTCTGCCTTTCCAAAGATGTCCGTCTCTGCCTGGAAGCAGGAGAGCTGATCTGCACAGCTGGGGCCGATCTCACCTGTGCACCTGGCAGGAGCTGCTTACTGACTGGGGAGCTACAAGACTTCACATTCAGCTGGAATCCATCACTCACTGACACTTTTCCTTCTTGCTTCTTTGCTGGAACTGGAGCTGGCTTTCCTCCCAAAACTTTAGCCAAAGCCTTTTCCTCCTTCACAGAACTGCTGCAGCTTTGACTCGCTGCATTCACTGGACTCACAGTGGCTTTGGGATTAACATTCCCATTGGTAAAAACCTGGGAGGCTAGTCCCAGTGTAGGCCGGGAAGCCTGGGCCTTGCCAGGGGAGCTTCCCCGCCCAGGGTGGCCCCTCCCTGGGCTTGCTCCAGACATGAGGAGAACCACTGACACACAACCTCACAGCTAGGAGGCAGTATTATAGTAGTTATATTCTTATACATAAGGACAGTATTATAGCAGTTATAGTTTTGTACATAGGGGGCAGTATTATAGTAGTTATATTCTTGTACATAGTAGCAGTATTATAGTAGTTATATTCTTGTACATAGGAGCAGTATTATAGTAGTTATATTCTTGCACATAGGGGGCAGTATTATAGTAGTTATATTCTTGTACATAGTAGCAGTATTATAGTAGCTATAGACTTGTATATAAGGGCAGTATTATAATAGTTATATTCTTGTGCATAGGGGCAGTATTATAGTAGTTATATTCTTGTACATAGGGGCAGTATTATAGTAGTTATATTCTTGTACATAGGAGCAGTATTATAGTAGTTATATTTCTGCACATGGGGGCAGTATTATAGTCGCTATAGACTTGTATATAAGGGCAGTATTATAATAGTTATATTCTTGTGCATAGGGGCAATTTTTATTGTAAAAAACAAACAAATACAATTAAATTTAACAAAATTCCTCCAGTAATAGAAAACTAAATTCACTTGGATTGTAGATACATTCATTACATATCCAGATTATATATATATATATATATATATATATATATATATATATATAAAATTAACTTAAAGAGTCCATACTCCTGGTTTGAAAAACAAAAAACAAGCATGTTGCAAAATGAGCTCATCATATTTCAAACCAGTGACACATCCCTCAATAACTTTACATTTTCTAACTTTTCCTTATTTCTAATGATTTTTCCTATCTGAGTTTGGACATTATCTGGTTGACAGCGTCACAGATCTGAGTCGGAGTTATTCTATTCACCACCGATCTCCATTTCAGACTCTACCCAAGTGCCCTCAGATAAGGGCTTCCGCTTTGGCGGAGGACAGTCCTCTACGTCCCTATCACACTCTGCGTCAATTCTTTTAAGGTCATTCTCAAAATCACCGTCTGACTCAGACAGGACATCAAACCTATTAGATACGACCATTACACTTGCAGAACTCTGGACTTTCTTCCTGGCTCCTTGGCCAGTGTCATACTCCTTCTCAGGTTTACGGGAGGCCTTGTCCTTTTGCTTCCTTTTAGACTGATTATTGCTATTCCCTTCAGACACAGATGGTAGCACTGAAGTAATGCCTTCCTGTGACCGCTGCCCCTGAGGTACAACCTCCATACTCCCCTGTGCACCCTATGATCCCTGATGCTCTGGTGTTAGCTGAGAATACCCCTGGCGGACCTCTGTTCTGGTCAGTATTTCCCCTGAAAGTAAAGCTGCCTTCTCCAGAATCTCTGCCCTGCCAGCAAATCCTCATCAGGAAAATCCTTACAGATATTGTGCCAAGCGTCTGGACAGTCCCTGTGAGGGTGGCTGATCTTCCCACAGAGATTGCACCTGATGTTCTGGCAGTCTGCAGATACATGGCCAACCTCCCCACACAGGCTGCACTTCACAACAGTATAGGCATTTGCCAGGTGACCTGCCTTGCCACATTTAAAGCACTTACGAGGCTGCCCAGGATAGAAACACACACCCCTCTCCCTACCAATAAAGGAGTGGGCAGTGATGTTATTGCACTGGTGAAACTTCACCAAGACCCTCCCTTCCAGATACCATCATTGTCTCTGCTTTTGGGGAGGTCAGAGACCAGGTCACAATGCCTCTGGAGCCACACCACAATGTAGTGCAGGAGAACAGACTCATTCCAAAAGATCACATTAACGGTAACCGTATCTGGCTTAGAGATAGGAATAAAGCTGAACTTCAGCCCTCAGTGTCTCTAAACTTGGGGAAATTAGACCAGAATCTGTCCAAGTCAGACATGAGCTTAAAGCTGATGTCATAGCCCTCCCTGTCTGGAAGATTAATTACTGCAAAAATGTTAACTGATGCAAACCCCATCTGGTGGCACAGGAGCTCCTTGACCACAAACCACCTGTCTGGCATGTCCTCCTTGGCACCTCTGTACCGGAAACGCACCTTTCTCCGTTTAAATGCTTGGCCGGTATAATTGGCACCAGAGGTAAAGGACAGAGCACCACGACTCCAGGCATTACTGGGGGGAACGTGCGGGGTCACACAAGGCTTACTGACGGGGTGAGGGTCTGCCACAGGGGGTACTGTTATGATTGGGTCACCGAGGAGGATAGTAGGCCCAGGGTAAGACACAGAAAACCAGAGAGGTTGGTAACTAAGCGGATTGCAGACCCCTGATCCTATCCCCACAACTAGCAGTAGCCGTGGAGCGTGCCCACGATGATCCTAGATGCCTCGGCACAGCCGGAGAGCTAACTAAGCCTAAAGCAAGAAAGGGGAAATCTAAACTGCCCCAGAGCAGACCCCAAAGGAATAGATAGCCCCCAAACATATATTGTCGGTGAGACAAGATGAAAACACAAACGCAGGTAGGAAAATAGACTGAGCAAATGATGGGGCCCACACTGACTAGACAGGACAGGAAAAGAAAGACACTGTCTGCAATCACGCAAAAAACCCTGCAAAAAATATCCAACATGCCTGATGCAAAAATAATGAAGTCACACGACTCGCCCACTATATCAGCCCTCTGGTATATTCTGAAAGCAGAGCAAAAAGAGGCCAATCTAATAAGGGACAAAAACAAACTGGCACAAGCAGTAACATATGGATGGTGATTCAGCACAGCCCCCGCCGGAGCTGGATGACCCACACAAAACTGAAATAGACAAAACCAGATCAAGTGTGAACAGAATAGCAAAAGAACACTTAGCTGAACATGCAGGGACTGAGCTGGAAACGAAGACCTCAGGAGGCAGGAAAAAATCACCAGCAGCGATAGAGGGAGTCGGCTGTCTTAAATCCAGTCTGAAACCCCAGATCTCCAATCGTCGTCCTCATTATCAGGTGGCAAGCCTCTGTTAATCAGATCAGCTCCATTACCTCCAGTAACCACCAGAGGGAGAAGAGAACTCGCAACCCCTCCATCAACCTGACCAGCTCCACCACCTTCAGCAGTAACCAGAGGTAGGCCAGAAAGCGAATTCACAACAGGGTACTGCCACACCTTGTATGTTCGGAATTAAACAGGGGAAATCACAGACATTATCATGCACATTGTTATCCTTATCATCAACATCAATGTCATTATCAGACTGTGCAGCGTCCACCAGAGATACTGTGCTCCCCCAAGCCCCCAACCCCTCAGATACAGCACAGTTATCCCCAGCCTCAGAGCCCTGCAAGGCACCATCAGTAACTAACGGCACATGTCCACTAACAATTGTTCTTGGCATTCTGAGACTTGTAGTCCCTCTGCTGGAATGTGCACTCCATGCTGCTTGGAATCTGCAGCAGGCTTTTGTGCTGGGCATCCTGAGACTTGTGGTACCTCTGCTGGAATCTGCACAACATGCTGCTGCTTGGGATCTGCCGCAGGCTGCTGGTGCAGTATTGGACACTTTTGGAAGCAGAAACTTGCAGGCTGCAGCACTGGCCGCACCTGCTTCTGGGGTCCACCTGGGACAATGTCTGACCTGGAACCTGCAGAGTTCTGCTTGTGTGACATAAACAGTTCTTGGTTCCTATAAGTCTCCACCAGGGGTCCCATCCTCTCTAGGACGCTGTCCATGTCCTCCACCACTTTTGCCAGAAATACACCCAGTAAGTTCAGAGTCTGGTCATACACGGTGTGATCCCCGGAATTAGCAGACATTACCTTACACTCACAGTCTATTTGTATCTGCAGCAAGTCTTTGTGCTCCTGTAACTCACCGAGCCTCTTGACCAGTCCTGGAATCTCCTCTGCGAGCTGCAGCTCAGGTGCACATGGCGTCTCCTCCTGGGATCCTGCTTTCAGCAGTGTCCCCAGCTGCTTGGAACCAGATGTCTCCTTGATTTTTACCACTGCTGGTTTCGTGGTTCCAGGCTCCACAGCACTTTTATTGCTGCCACCTGACTGCGACCTTGTGCGCCCAGAACTCGCCATGCTGGCCACCACATGCTTCTGCTGCAGGTTCTCATGGAGTGTCTGTCTCTCCAGTGAGGTTCTCCTCTGCCTGCTGGGAGTCAACTGCACACCTGAGGCCGGTGATGGCACCTCCTGAGCTGCAGGCTGCTTTCCTCCATTCAGCTTCTCACCAGTAGATTTATTTTGGATTTTTCCTAATTGTACTTCACTCTGCTTGCCTTGGCTGGGCAACTGCTTAACTGTAACTTTATTACATACAACCATGGCTTTTCCTTGTTCCTTTACTTACTTCCACAGTTTCATCTTTCTTGTTGCTGCTGTTACTTCCATTCTGAGCTTTCTTTCCTTCAGAAATAACTTTGGGATTTGCATCCGCACTAGAAACAGCTTGGGCGTTACTTCCCAGTGTAGGCCTGGAAGCCTTGGCCTTGCTTGGAGAGTTTCCCCGCCCAGGGTGGCCTCCCCCTGGGCTTGCTCCAGACATCAGGAGAGCTACAAACACACAACCTCACAGCTAGGAGGCAGTATTATCGTAGTTATATTCTTGTACATAGGAGCAGTATTACAGTAGTTATATTCTTGTACATAGGGGGCAGTATTGTAGTAATTATATTCTTGTACATAGGGGCAGTATTATAGTAGTTATATTCTTGTACATAGGGGACAGTATTAAAGTAGTTATATTCTTGCACATAGAAGCAGTATTATAGTAATTATATTCTTGAACATAGGGGAAGTATTATAGTAGTTATATTCTTGTACATAGGGGGCAGTATTATAGTAGTGATGCTCTTGTACATAGGAGCAGTATTATAGTAGTTATATTCTTGTACATAGGGGCTGTATTATAGTAGTTATATTCTTGTACATAGGGGCAGTATTATAGTAGTTATATTCTTGTACATAGGGGGCAGTATTATAGTAGTTATATTCTTGTACACAGGGGGCAGTACTATATAGTAGTTATATTCTTGTACATATGGGCAGTATTATCGTAGTTATATTCTTGTACATAGGGGCAGTATTATAGTAGTTATATTCTTGTACATAGGGGGCAGTATTATAGTAGTTATATTCTTGTACATAGGGGCAGTATTATAGTAGACATATTCTTGTACATAGTGGGCAGTATTATAGTAGTTATATTCTTGTACATAGGGGGCAGTATTATAGTAGTTATATTCTTGTACATAGGGGGCAGTATTATAGTAGCTATATTCTTGTACATAGGGTGGCAGTATTATAGTAGCTATATTCTTGTAGATAGGAGCAGTATTATAGTAGTTGTATTCTTGTACATAGGAGCAGTATTATAGTAGCTATATTCTTGTACATAGCAGTATTATAGTAGTTATATTCTTGTACATAGGGGCAGTATTATAGTAGATATATTCTTGTACATAGGGGGCAGTATTATAGTAGTTATATTCTTGTACATAGGGGCAGTATTATAGTAGTTATATTCTTGTACATAGGGGGCAGTATTATAGTAGTGATGTTCTTGTACATAGGAACAGTATTATAGTAGTTATATTCTTGTATATAGGGGCAGTATTATAGTAGTTATATTGTTGTACATAGGAGCAATATTATAGTAGTTACAGTCATATGTAAAAGTTTGGGCACCCCTATTAATGTTAACCTTTTTTCTTTATAACAATTTTGTTTTTTGCAACAGCTATTTCAGTTTCATATATCTAATAACTGATGGACTCAGTTATATTTCTGGATTCAAATGAGGTTTATTGTACTAACAGAAAATGTGCAATCTGCATTTAAACAAAATTTGACCGGTGCAAAAGTATGGGCACCCTTATCATTCTCTTGATTTGAACACTCCTAACTACTTTTTACTGACTTCCTGAAGCACTAAATTGGTTTTGTAACCTCATTGAGCTTTGAACGTCATAGCCAGGTGTATCAAATCATGAGAAAAGGTATTTAAGGTGGCCACTTGCAAGTAGTTCTCCTATTTGATTCTCCTATGAAGAGTGGCATCATGGGCTCCTCAAAGCAACTCTCAAATGATCTGAAAACAAAGATTATTCAACATAGCTTTTCAGGGGAACGATACAAAAAGTTGTCGCAGAGATTTAACCTGTCAGTTTCCACTGTGAGGAACATAGTAAGGAAATGGAAGAACACAGGTACAGTTCTTGTTAAGCCCAGAAGTGGCAGACCAAGAAAAATATCAGAAAGGCAGAGAAGAAGAATGGTGAGAACAGTCAAGGACAATCCACAGACCACCTCCAAAGAC
Organism: Dendrobates tinctorius; assembly: GCF_039654945.1. Lineage (NCBI taxonomy): Eukaryota > Metazoa > Chordata > Amphibia > Anura > Dendrobatidae > Dendrobates > Dendrobates tinctorius. The sequence goes on from NW_027361767.1 coordinate 539,378, forward strand.
CGGCAGCATCATCTTGCTGCAGATGGTGTCACTGTGCATCGGTCAACAATACAGCGCACTTTGCACAAGGAGAAGCTGTATGGGAGAGTGATGCGAGAGAAGCCGTTTCTGCAAGCACGCCACAAACAGTCGCCTGAGGTCTGCAAAAGCACATTGGGACAAGCCAGTTACATTTTGGAAGAAGGTCCTGTGGACTGATGAAACAAAGATTGAGTTGTTTGGTCATACAAAAAGGCGTTATGCATGCGCTGTATTGTTGACCGATGCACAGTGACACCATCTGCAGCAAAATGATGCTGCAGGTCTTTGGAGGTGGTCTGTGGATTGTCCTTGACTGTTCTCACCATTCTTCTTCTCTGCCTTTCTGATATTTTTCTTGGCCTGCCACTTCTGGGCTTAACAAGAACTGTACCTGTGTTCTTCCATTTCCTTACTATGTTCCTCACAGTGGAAACTGACAGGTTAAATCTCTGAGACAACTTTTTGTATCCTTCCCCTGAAAAGCTATGTTGAATAATCTTTGTTTTCAGATCATTTGGGAGTTGTTTTGAGGAGCCCATGATGCCACTCTTCATAGGAGAATCTAATAGGAGAACTACTTGCAAGTGGCCACCTTAAATACCTTTTCTCATGATTTGATACACCTGGCTATGAAGTTCAAAGCTCAATGAGGTTACAAAACCAATTTAGTTCTTCAGGAAGTCAGTAAAAAGTAGTTAGGAGTGTTCAAATCAAGAAAATGATAAGGGTGCCCATACTTTTGCACCGGTCAAATTTTGTTTAAATGCAGATTGCACATTTTCTGTTAGCACAATAAACCTCATTTGAATCCAGAAATATAACTGAGTCCATCAGTTATTAGATATATAAAACTGAAATACCTGTTGCAAAAACCAAAATTGTTATAAAGAAAAAAGGTTAACATTAATAGGGGTGCCCAAACTTTTACATATGACTGTATATTCTTGTACATAGGGGCAGTATTATAGTAGTTATATTATTGTACATAGGGGGCAGTGTTATAGTACTTATATTCTTGTACACAGGGGGCAGTACTATATAGTAGTTATATTCTTGTACATAGGAGCAGTATTATAGTAGTTATATTCTTGTACATAGGAGCAGTATTATAGTAGTTATATTCTTGTACATAGGGGCAGTATTATAGTAGATATATTCTTGTACATAGGGGCAGTATTATAGTAGTTATATTCTTGTACATAGGGAGCAGTATTATAGTAGTTATATTCTTGTACATAGGGGGCAGTATTATCGCAGTTATATTTTTGTACATAGGGGCAATATTATCATAGTTTTATTCTTGTACATAGGGGCAGTATTACGGTAGTTATATTCTTGTACATAGGGTACTACTATAGTACTACCCATATAACAAGGTAAAAGTTAACCTTTTCCTGCCTGATCCAAAAATCCATGTGGCCACGAATACGGCCGGGGTCACACTAACCGACGCAAAATACGGTCCGTATTTTACATGCGTAATACGGATGAATGACCCCTAAATAGTGCTCCGTAAGCAAGGTGAGGTCGCGTATTTTGCGCATGTCAGCATCCGTATGTAATCCGTATGGCATCCGTATGCCGAGATTTTCTCGCAGCCTTGCAAAATGGACATTTAACGGTTTTGAGGCCTGCAAAATATTTAAATCATTAGCCTGTACCCTATTTATTGGCTCAGGAACAGGTGGCTGCCTCCATTCTGTCCATTTGTGACCTTGTCATGACTTGGTGTGTTGGTGTTGTATGTGCAACATGGCAGACAGTCTGAGTTTCAACACAACTGAGCAGGTTCTCTTCAACTGGCTTTTGTCACGCCGCTTTGGTCAACCATACCCAGTGATAGTGGATCCGCGGAGGAGGAGACGCATGTGGGTCCATCCACTTTTGAGGCAACGACTGACAAGAGGTCATTTCCACCGCCTCTGTTCTTCTCTGCGGCATCATCCGGAAAAATTTTACCAATACTGTCGCATGAGCCTTGCAACATTTGATCTACTCTTGGAGACAGTGCGCCCTGGGATAACCTATCGGGACACAAGGATGCGCAAAGCCATATCTGCAGAGGAGCGACTTCTACTCACATTACGGTATGTACTACACAACCACATTCTCTATGTTCATGATGTGTTGGCCAAAGTATGTATTTTTGGACTAAGTTTTATACCCTCATCTTATTCCAGATGTTTAAACTTACAGACCAGAATGTTATGTGTAATATGTACTGAATATCACGTAGTCATTGTGCGACCAAATATATGTGTGTTAGTAGATATGAATCAATAACAAGTTTGGTATGTATGTACCTGGTTTTTTGTTAATTTGTGCATTCTAAAATGTTCCATTTCTGTTGTTCTTCAGCTTCCTGTCCACTGGCCTGTCTTATGCCGCCCTCCACCATGAGTTTCTCACTGGAAGATCTACCATTTCTGGCATAGTGAGGTCGACATGTAGTGAAATCTGGACAAGACTACATCAACTCGTCATGCCTGAGCCCAGGATGGAAGACTGGTTGAGGATATCAAGGGACTTTGAGGAGGACTGCCAGTTTCCTAATTGTATTGGGGCCCTTGATGGCAAACATATCCGGGTGCGTAATCCGCCGAACTCTGGCTCCCAATTCTTCAATTATAAACAATACTTTTCTGTTGTATTGTTGGCTCTGGCCGACCCTCAATACAAGTTTATAATTGTTGACATTGGGGCCTATGGAAGGACGGGAGACTCTAGAGTCTTCAATACTTCCATTATGGCTCGGCGGCTACGCACCAACCAGTTGGATCTACCCCCACCACGCCAGCTACCAGGCTCCACTCAAGAATCAGTCCCTTATGTCCTTGTGGCAGATGAGGCGTTTCAGTTAACGCGCAATGTCATGAGGCCATATCCCCGGCGCAACCTGGACCACCGGCGCAGAATTTTTAACTTGCGCCTATCACGTGCTCGGCGACTGGTGGAGTGTACCTTTGGCATTCTTTGTGCCAAATGGCGGGTACTCCAGTCTGCCATTCAGCTGAGTGAACAGAATGTTAATGAAGTAGTTAAAGCCTGTGTGGTTCTTCATAACTTCACCAGGAGACATGATTGTTCCTCCTCTGATGGTGTTGTGCGTAGGTCGGACAATGTGCGTAGAGCGAGACCACCTATCAACCTTCAACGTAGACCGCTCTCTGGGCTCAAAGTGCGTGATATTTTCACAAATTACTATGTCACCTGAGGGGGAAACTTCTTGGCAAGAGCATGCTGTATCTATGTTATAATTTTTTCGTTTATGTCTGTCTAAATATATATATTTAAACCCCTTATGATTCTATGACTGTTTATTTGCATTGGTAAGCCTATGTTAGTATGCTGACACCTTATTTTAGAATTGAGACCGAGACGTAAAATGTAGTAGACAAATGTTTACTTTTGCCTTATTTGTTTGTTTTTTTTTAAAACATATTATTGCCGTATGATCAATGTGGCAATGGGCCAAATTGGCCTTTGTGCAGATGTGAAAATTGGGAACAAATAACATTTTCTGACAAACAAAACCACAAAACCATTAGCCAATACCAAAATGGCATCATTATAAATTTTAGTAGGTCGGGGGAGGAGAAGGCGGAAGACCAGCCTGTGTTTGCTACTGGCTACTTTGGCCAACTTGGCCATCGCCCCGTGTGGGGGCATACTGTTGCCCATGATGTGGGTAGTGTACTGCCTCCTGTGATTGTGGTTGGTACTGGCCAGAGTAATACTGGAGAGGGGCCTCTTGTTGGGGCTGGTAGGCCCGTGTCTCATACCCACCAAAATAGCCATGTCATCCCCAACCAGGTTGGGACCAGCCTCCAACACTGGATGGGAACAAGTGGCCATATTGGTGAGGTTGGCTAGAGCCAGACATACAGTATGTGGCTGCTGTTGGAAAGGTTGTGTAGGGGGAGGAAGGGGGTGAGGTGTAGGTCCACGTATTTGAGGATCCTCAGAGCCTGCTTGAGCAAGCATGTGTGTGGGGTGTCTAAGGCGCATCAGATTCCTGGGGGAAAGCTGCGACCTCTCCAGATATTCAAATAACCCATATGGGGTATTGGGGTGTGTGCTTGCATCAAGCAGGATCTGAAAACATCCTCGAATACGTAGCCTCACCTCACAGGAAAGGGCACGAAGATAAAGGGCCAGGCTGCGTGAGTACGCCTCCTCCCCATCATCATTATTGACTTGAGCAAGGTAGTTCAGTACCCCTGTGTCAACATTGGGCAGGGATCTGGCGCCTTCTTCTTCCTCACCGGGATGGTCCAGCAGACTGTGGGGAGCCCCGGATCTGGGCAGTTGAGCTGGTGCTGATGTTGCCCTGCTCCTCCTGTATGGCTGATGGTGCAGTGTGGCGCCCCTGAGGGTTCAGTCGCCACAGAAGTACTGCACCTCCTCCTGAGGTGTGGTACCCCACCATCCAGGTAAGGTGGAGACACCTGACCACGCTCCAACACCTGCATCCCACACAACATAGTAGTGTAGCAAAGCACCCTATGGTGGCTCCCTGCTTGGAACATGAAGCGTGCTGGGAGGCAGGTGGAGTTTAGTTTGCACTAAAAGAACGGGAAGAGGATAGGATTTAGTCAGTTTGTCACAGCAGTCTGACGAGGTCAGTCTGTGAAACGAGATCCCCTGAGTGGGATGGATGAAGGAAGTGCTGCAGCCGACCTCAGTGACCTGGGTCCGCTGGCACAGGAAAGGATCTTGGATAGAAAGCCTGACTCTCCATAAGAAGGAAAGGATTAGTACGGAACGTGAGGAGAAGAAGAGAACTAAGGATTAGGGTTAGAGGAGAACCCTTCCTATGTTCTAAGCACAAGGCCGGGGTCCGATCCCCGAGGTTGTATGGATACTAATGGTCCTGCAGCAGACAGCGGAGGAATAGAAGTTGTCACCACTTTATTCCCACACAAGACTTGGGGGCACAACAGCAACGTGAGTGAGCCGGGACTAGGTAGTAAGGAGTTCCCGAAGCAGGCTACAGCTGTCTGCCGTACAAGTAGAGTTCTTAGGAACATCGGACAGGAGGAACTCCAGTGTAACTCAGTACTGTGAGTACTTCATTAAAGGCGCTAAGAGGGAGACGTTCAGAAAAGGCATATAAGTTGGCGGAGTGTTGGAAAGGAGTACTTCATCTTGCCTGGAGGTTGGCTGAGCTCCTGACCCAGAGGACACGGCACAGATGCGGGCTCTTGTGCCACAACAGACTGTGAGTAAAGCTTTAGAACTACATGTCCTGGTGTCCTCCACTGATTCCTGCGTCAACCTGCCCGGCACTGCCACATCCCCTGCGCCCAACACTACACCATCTAAGTGTCACTTCACTTACCCTGCCCTGGGACTAAAGCCCTGCCTGTGGAGGGCTATAACATCATTGCTGCACCACACCATCTTTCCCAGAGGATCTGTCTGCAGCGTCGGCTTAACACCTTCATTGCCGAACACCACAGGTGGCGTCACGACTCATTCATTCTAATCATCATAAGCACACCGCACATTCCCCCCTTTTTACGATGGGCGCCCAGGGCCATGGGCTGGGTCCCAGCTGCCGTGACATCTCCCATTGAAGCTCATCGGGCCCGGTACCGAGTACCCAACGGCCCTGGGAGGGCGACCCAGCAGCAGCAGACGGTCCTGCTTGTGGATGTGGTCCTGGTGGTGGGGTATGTGGTGCAGGCACTGGGTTTTCCTGAGAGGAATCTTCACCCATGCTTCTTGGAGGGGGAGAAGATGGTCCAGTCACCTCTTCCCCTACAGACCCAGGATCTATGATGGGCTCGGTATCTGGGCCAGTTTCTCTCTCCGTAAGGTTGGACTGAGTTCTGTTATGAAATAGAACAGAGCCAAAAATGAATCCACTGTTTTGGCCCTGTAAAGTATCTGTGTAATGTGGTGTGAGGTATCTACTTAGGCCTGTTTCACACATCTGTTTTTTCCCTTCAGTCAAAATCCGCCAAATTTTTTAAAAAACGGATCCGCCAAAAAAGGGGCGGATCTGTTTTTTTCCCCCATAGACTTACATTATTGGCGGATCTTGACTGATGGGCGTCCGTCCCACCCATTTTTTTATGGATCCACCAAGATTTTAGCGTCTCCCGGGCGGATGAGACGGACCCTGCAACGTTTTTTTGCTCTGACGGACCGCCAGTTTGAAACGCGCATGCCCGGGATCTTAACTCCGGGAAGCATTTTAACCCGTTAATGCCGTCCTGGGAGCCGCTAAGATCTCCCTCCTCCCCCGAGCATACGACCTCGTCCCGCGGCCCCGGTCTCGTCTTGCGGCTCCTGACTCGTCCCGCGGCCCCGATCTCTTCTTGCGGCTCCTGACTTGTCCCGCGGCCCCGATCTCTTCTCGCGGCTCCTGCCTCGTCCCGCCGCCCCGGTCTCTTCTCGCGGCCCCTGCCTCGTCCCGCAGCCCCTGCCTCGTCCTGCGGCTCCTGCTCGTCCCGCGGCCCCGGTCTCTGCATCGGCGGTCCTTTTTTTCATGATGCCTGTTCCTTTAACATTCCTGGATCGGCGGATCCCGTCTACACAACGGTCCGGTGGCACCCGTTGATGTCTCGACGGACACGGATCCGTTCTCCACCTTTTTGGCGGCTGGCCACTGACAGGAAAAACGTAAGTGTGAAACAGGCCTTAAGGTCTCAGATCCAGAATTGGAGCGAGGAAGGAGAGGCGGTCAGAATAGATATATTTTCGCTTTGTGTGGCCCGCATCACCACTCCTGGACCGCTGCTGACGTTCCCGCCTGTACTGATCGCGGATGCTGCGCCAGCGTCTCATCACATCTTCCACTGCAATGTGACAGGAAATATTCTCAATTTCACATATTTGCTACCAGTAGCCTAGGCATGGGGCCTTCTGGAGTGTGCTTTCTACCCAGGGAGGCATATATAATTGGGGCATCCAGGCCAGATACACAGGGTCACAATAGTTCAGGTGTCAAGTAACTACACTTAATAACTTGGTTGGCTAGGAGGATGAGGAGCTTGTGGCCTGGGCCAAATTATGGCAGTGTAAAACCATGGCTCACATCAAAATCTACCGCCTCACGAGGAAAAAAGTAGAAGCACAGGAAGGGGGGGGCTGATTCTAAATGCCTTTTTTGATGTGAGGTAATTTTAAACACTTTTTGCGTTGTACTTACTCAGTTGCTGCTGCTCCTCACGTGGCCGATCAGCAAAATCATGGAACATCTTGGGACATATGCGCCTCCATGACGCCTCCTTTCTTGCCCGGTTGGCATAATGGGCATCCCGTTGGTCCCAGATTTCCGGTCGTTCCTGCACCAGTACAATGAGCATCTCCACATTGAGGAAATATGGCGCCATGACGCTGATGTACTCCGTGGAGGCGTACTTCCGGGATGTCTGGAGCGCTTTTTGAGCTAATTAGCATGTCTAGGCTTCCTGATAATGGATTGGGCCATTTCCTGTCACCAGCCAAAAGACCTGCGTATTTCTCGCAGGTCACATGTGTGGTCTGTGTGTAAACCGTATTTTTTGCGCCCCCATAGACTTGCATTGGCGTACTACGGGCAGCATGCTGCGATTGGCACGGACCGTAGAATACGGATGAGAAAATATACGGCTGATGGGAGCCGCCCCATAGAGAATCATTGGTCCGTGTCTAATGCGTGCTTTTAGCGCCTCTCACTCGGCCGTATTCCTCGCCAGTGTGACCCCGGCCTTACGCTGTTCCTCTGCAGTATTGGGTGTGTACATTTCCGAACAAAATTCTGGCTCTTCAGAGAATGGAAACATCTCCCTATATGCCACAATCAGACTGATTTCTGGGGGAGTGTTTGTCCCTTTGAGATACAGCATGAGATCAGGTTGTTTATTTAACGGTTTGATCATTTAACCCTGTAGATTCAAGAGAATACTATAGACTATGACTGGCTGGGAGAGAAGAGCGGAGTGTGGCACCAGAGGGGTTAATGCTGTGCGGAGTATGGCACCAGAGGGGTTAATGCTGTGCTGAGTGTGGGGACATCGGCTTCTGCACGGTCCATAGCCCCCAGGAATGTGTGATATGTCGGTCATGTGACTGCGTCCCACACGTTTCGCCACCAAGTGTCACAAGCGCATATTTGTGCTGATATTGGTGCAATGGGAAGGAGGCAAAGGGGCATCTGCACTGGTGGGCTTATTGTAGGGGCGCAGTCACATGACCACGACTGCGGGGACAGGCAGATGTCACGGGGCGATTTCTTGTCCCTGACACATTGGGGGCTGTTTACATTACTACATATGTGCACACGTGCAGAATCGCATACGGAATTCCCGCAAAAAACTAGCGTTTTGCACTTGATCTGTAGCATCGCTTGACAGGTTGGTCACACTTATCAAACATAGTGTTTGACAATTGTGACCAACTTTTTACTATTGAGGCCGCCTATGCAGCGTCAGTAGTAAAAGATAGGATGCAAAAACTAATAGAAAAAAATAAAAAATATTGCTATTCTCACCTTCCGACGGCCCCCGATCTGCTCTGCGGCGCTCCCGGCATCTTCCGGTCCCAGTAATGCTTTGCGCGAAGGACCTGCGATGATGTCATTCTCGCGAGAGAGCGACCTCACCGCAGTCATTCGCGCAAAGCATTACTGGGACCGGAAGATGCCGGGAGCGCCGCAGAGCAGATGGGGGGACGTCGGAAGGTAAGAATAGCATTATTTTTTATTTTAATTCTATTTTTTAACAGGAATATGGTACCCAGAGCCCGGAGGACAGTCTCCTCTCCTCCAGACCCTGGGTACCATCCGCAAATGTTCCAATTACGTTTCGCATGGTGTGCACAGCCACATGCGGAAAGTAAGCGGAACAATGCATTCCTATGGGTGCAGATTTTCCCACGATTCCGCACAAAGAATGCCATAGGATTGCATGGGATGCTTTTTTTTGCGTTTTCGCGGCAAAATCGCACATTTAAAAATGCTGCGAAAACGCAAAAAAAATGCTACATGTGAACTCAGCCTAAAGGGATATTCCAGTTGGGACATTCCTTTATGTTTTAGGTTAGTCACCCCCAAAGGAGGGTGCATAAAGCAGGCTATGCCACAGAGACCCCATAATAATGACTGACACAGCAACCCCATAATAATGACAGCCACAGTGACCCCATAAACAGTGACAGCCACAGCGACCCCATAATAATGACAGCCACAGAGACCCCATAATAATGACAGCCACAGAGACCCCATAATAATGACTGACACAGCGACCTCATAATAATGACAGCCACAGAGACCCCATAACAGTGACAGTCACAGCGACCCCATAATAATGACAGTCACAGCGACCCCATAATAGTAACACCCACAGCGACCCCATAATAGTAACACCCACAGCGACCCCATAATAATGACAGCCACAGCGACCCCATAATAGTAACACCCACAGCGACTCCATAATAGTAACACCCACAACGACCCCATAATAATGACTGACACAGCGACCCCATAATAATGACTGACACAGCGACCCCATAATAATGACTGACACAGCGACCCCATAATAATGACAGCCACAGAGACCCCATAACAGTGACAGTCACAGCGACCCCATAATAATGACAGTCACAGCGACCCCATAATAGTAACACCCACAGCGACTCCATAATAGTAACACCCACAACGACCCCATAATAATGACTGACACAGCGACCCCATAATAATGACTGACACAGCGACCCCATAATAATGACTGACACAGCGACCCCATAATAATGACAGCCACAGAGACCCCATAACAGTGACAGTCACAGCGACCCCATAATAATGACAGTCACAGCGACCCCATAATAGTAACACCCACAGCGACCCCATAATAGTAACACCCACAGCGACCCCATAATAATGACAGCCACAGCGACCCCATAATAGTAACACCCACAGCGACTCCATAATAGTAACACCCACAACGACCCCATAATAATGACTGACACAGCGACCCCATAATAATGACTGACACAGCGACCCCATAATAATGACTGACACAGCGACCCCATAATAATGACTGACACAGCGACCCCATAATAATGACAGCCACAGAGACCCCATAAAAGTGACAGTCACAGCGACCCCATAATGACAGTCACAGCGACCCCATAATAGTAACACCCACAGCGACCCCATAATAGTAACACCCACAGCGACCCCATAATAATGACAGCCACAGCGACCCCATAATAGTAACACCCACAGCGACCCCATAATAATGACAGCCACAGCGACCCCATAATAGTAACACCCACAGCGACTCCATAATAGTAACACCCACAACGACCCCATAATAATGACTGACACAGCGACCCCATAATAATGACTGACACAGCGACCCCATAATAATGACTGACACAGCGACCCCATAATAATGACAGTCACAGCGACCCCATAATAGTGACAGCCACAGCGACCCCATAATAGTAACACCCACAGCAAACCCATAATAGTAACACCCACAGCGACCCCATAATAATGACAGTCACAGCGACCCCATAATAGTGACAGCCACAGTGACCCCATAATAGTAACACCCACAGCGACCCCATAATAGTAACACCCACAGCGACCCCATAATAGTAACACCCACAGCGACCCCATAATAGTAACACCCACAGTGACCCCATAATAGTAACACCCACAGCGACCCCATAATAGTAACACCCACAGCGACCCCATAATAGTAACACCCACAGCGTCCCCATAGTAGTGACCCCTAAGGCTACTTTCACACATCAGTTTTTTGCCGTCAGGCAGGATCCGGCTATTTTTAGAAAAAACGGATCCGGCATAAATTTTGGAGAACTGTAGAAACGGATCCGTTTTTCTGCTGGATCCGTCTAGCAGGTTATATCTGTTTCCTGGGGGCTGGCCAATTGGATCTGAGCATGCGCAGACTTAAAAAAATGGATCCGGTGGCTGGATCCGTCTTTTTCTGGATCCGGCGCATTCCGGCGCCCATAGACTTTCATTGTAGCAAAAAGCCGGAAGCGTTGGATCCGGCGCTTCCGGCTTTTTTGCCGGAGACAAAAAACGTTACAGTAGCCGTTTTTTCCAGACGCCGGAATGAGACAAGTAGCCGGATCCGGCAAAAAACGGATGAAACGCAATGCCATCCGGCGCGATCCGACGCTAATGCAAGTCAATGGGGAAAAACTGGATCCGGCATTGCATTTCGCCGGATCCGGTTTTACAAAAAAAAGCCGGATCCTGCCTGATGGCAAAAAACTGATGTGTGAAAGAGGCCTAACAATGACATCCACGACAGAAACATCCATAAAGCCCCCTATATCAGCCACAGCAGCGGCATTTACAGACCCCCATAGTAGAGACATACATAAGAGATACATACAGAGCTACCAACAGGGACAGATCAAGGCACGGTGCCTTCTGGGTAGTGGGCATTGTGGTGGGCGACCGTACAGACAAGATGTGATTTCCAGATCACAACTCGGGGGATGAGATTTCATGGCGATTGTTCACATTCCAGGCACTTAGAGGGCATCTCCATCTCTATACAATGTGCACAGCCGCGATCGTCGTCTATCTGTAGACCCAACACCCAGAGTCAATCCCAAATGAAACCATCGATAAATGGATTTTCACACTCTAAACATCAGAGCCATGATTCACTGATGACATTGCGGCTCTCTTTTCAATAAACTTAATGGACACATTCCTTAAAAAAAACACCTCTAATATTCCACAGCGACCCAGAACTCGGGGAAATAATGATCTGGGTGGTGATGTCCCCTGTCCCCCCCCCCCCCACTTGACACAGACACACAAACCAGAAATTGTAGATTAAGAAAAGTGTCAGAGCAGCAAAACTAGCAGAAAACTAATCCCAGACTAATCCTAACCCTCCAGCTGGTCAGTGTCACAGGAGCTGGCAGGGGTGCCACCCTGACACCAGAGAGCGGATCCTGTATACGGGAGGAGGCACATTCCTGCCCGCTGCTATAAACAAGCACACAACTCCCAGCATCCACCTGTGGGCCCATTGTAAGGTGCCTGTAACCTGAGCAGGTCCTGGGAGGGGAGAGGGAGACACAGGGAATGGAAGCACCTGCATAGTACAAGCTCAGGTATGGGAGACCTGCAACATGTGCTTCTATGGGGTCATCCATTATTAGGAACTGTGATGGGTGCCCAGTACTACCCCTAAAGCCTCGGGAATATAACTATAGGAGGCTGCCCTCCCAGGTGGCATGACCACAGCATCAGGAGGTACAGCACAATGAGTGCAGTGTTTGAAAGTGAATTCTAGGTCAGCCTGCCTTGTCTTGCTCCATCCAGACCTTCAGTGCAAATGTACAAACTTCATCCTTAAAAATAAGGTTTGGTTATTTGACACCTAGGATTGTTGTGACCAGGGCTGTGGAGTCGGTAAGCCAAACCTGCGACTCCGACTCCTCAATTTCCCTTACACCGACTCCGACTCCAACTCCGACTCCGACTCCCACACATATTGCTTATATTTAAGTGAAAAATTTATTGTAGTACAATGTGAACCTCAGACATTTAATCATTTTTATGATCCAATAATCAAGATATTTAGATAGAACAGAATATATATTGGTGTACTACCCGGTTTTCATTCTTTTTGGTACAGATCCGATATGGATAGACAGATATGGATAAATGGATACATAGAGCAGATTTCTAATCTGTTTTTGCTATTGAAAACATTATCTATGAGCTCAAAAACCTTTCAGGTGATGCAATTTTTTAAAAAGATGATCAACTTTTGCAGCTGAAAAACGTATCCTCAAAAAACACAGGAAAAACGCTGTGTGTGAATGTAGCCTTAGATCAGGAATAGAACAGCCATTTATAGGACATTTCATAACTTTCCCAAACGCCTATGAAAAAATATTCAGCACATCCTGCATTGAACTACTGTGCCCAATTTATTATATATTTTAGGAGTCGGAGTCGGTCCATTTTATACCGACTCCAACTCCGACTCCACAGCCCTGGTTGTGACCCTTTAAATGACCAACTTCTGTAATGTCCCGTTAATACTGAACCATTTTTTCCATTTAGGCAGCGGAGTCCAAAAAATTTAGAATTGAAAGGGTGTCTACAAAATGCCCAAATCATAAAGTCCCTGGCCATGGTGACGGGTTCCCTTTAAATTTCCGTATGGCATAGAGCAATGTGTAATAGGAATTTTTAGATTTTTATATAAGAGCCACAAGAATATATGTACAGTAGATCCCCAATGGGTGCTCATTTTGATTGTTTACACCAATGTGGGGAATGCATGGCTCATCAGTAATTCTAGTTTTGTAGAACTGGAAACAACCTATTCCACATAGCGCAGATGGCGCAGCATACCAGGCATAGTTTGTACTACTAATCCACAATAGTCTATAATATATAGCTTATGATATCCTAATGTGATATTAATTTTTTCATGTAAACATTCCATCGAGCCCCATGTATATGCTTGGGCCTATTATTAATTTCAGTGATGACATAGCTATGCCATGACTTACCAATAAATATTGATGTTCTAGATCAACTGATCAAACTAGATGCAGGACCATTTATCAAGTTCAGCCTCCCAATTATTATTATGTTACTAATAATCTACTCTCTTTACGATTATAAAACAATAATAACAGCTGCCCCAGCCCAGCACAGCCCACCTACCCCAGCACAGCCCACCTGCCCCAGTATAGCCCAGCTGCCCCAGCACAGAGCCGCCACCACCGCACCAGCCTGGAGCACTGAATGACCTCTGTGACCACTCCTCCAGCTGTGCCGGATCCCTTCCCAGGTAAGCTGAATTCGGACTGTAAGACGGACCCCAATTTGACACATTATTATTTTTTTCCCTATTTTCCTTCTTAAAATTGGGGTGCGTCTTATAGTCCGAAAAATACGGTAGGTTAATGTGTTGAGGCGATAGGCCAGTCTGAATAAATGCGTTTTCAGAGCACGCTTAAAATTGTGGGGATTGGGGACTACTTGTATTGACCTGGGAAGTGCATTTCAAAGAATTGGCGCAGCACGTGTATAGTCTTGGAGACGGGAGTGGGAGGTTCTGATTATTGAGGATGCTAACCTCAGGTCATCAGCAGAACGGAGGGCGCGGGTAGGATGGTATACTGAAACAAGGGAGGAGATGTAGGGTGGTGCTGAGCCATGAAGAGCTTTGTGGGTGAGGGTAATAAGTTTGTACTGGATTCTGGAGTGGATGGGTAGCCAGTGTAATGACTGGCACAAGGTAGAGGCAATAAATAAACGACATGAGGCACCCTATTCTCCTCTATAACCTATGCGCAAGTGCATACAGAAGGCTATAGGTGATATATTAGTGATTTATACATAGGTCCTAGTACACATTATATCAATACATATAGAGTTGTGCTACCTGAAGTTATAGGAAGAATGTGTTGTGTTACTTCAAATGCAATATATTATCTGTAATCACAACCAATTTGATTAATTATATTAGTGAGGTTTATTCAGACCCCATTGCGGTACCCTTTTTTATTGTCTCTAAAAGGAAAATTCTGCCAAAACCTCAAACTATTGTTGATTCATTAACAACTCATTTCAAATCATTTCCTAAGCAGTGACAGAAATGTGATCATACCTTTACCTAAGAAGAACCAACAATCGGGTGACATTAAACCGAGAGTGACCACCTTAATCCCAGTATATAATATGAACTTCTGGAACTCATTGTTTTAATTTCTCCTCATTTCCAATCCCCAGTTATAGAAACTGGACACAACTGCAGCAAGACCTCTACTTGTCAGTGAATGAGACACATTCTTGTTTCTCACCATGAGGCTAAAAACCATACAAACTGCAGTCTAGACGATCCTCACCCAGACTCACGGATGAAACAAACTGGACACTCTACGAAGTATGAATTGCCACAGACTATGTTGGTGCTATAGAGCCCCCCCCCCCCCAACTCTTCCCTGATAGATGGTATCTGATTTAGGACTGTTGATACTTTTGATCTTGGCAGGGGAGTCTTGTAGAGAACACAGGAGTGCTTGGCTGAGCAAGAAGTGTGGGAGATAGCACTTGGCAGAACCATCGTTGGGCCTTCGTGTATGAGGCCCGTTAGTGAATGTTTCCATTTACTGAAAGAAGAGATCTTGAAAATTGAGAGGCACAGAAGTCCGCAGTATAGAAAAAAAGTTACAGAACTTCTTTAAAAGTTTAATCTACTTATAAATAGTAAAGCTACACTGTCTCTCCTTAGGCTGAGATGGCTGATAACAGAGATCAATAGTCACCATTCAACTGCAAAGTAGACAGAGATAAAACATTAGATAGTGACAGAGATAGAAGACAGGTGATAAGGATGAGGCTAGGGGAGGACATCAAGTGTGGAGATCACAGGGGGCTGAGATAAGGGGGATTATACTGGGAGGGGCAGATATAAGTGGCATGGCGGGGCACTTACAGCAGAATGGCAGGAATCTTATCATTCACCTCACTAACAAAAACATATCCCAAATTCTCCACATACCTATAATGCCTCCAGCATTGCAGCATCACCGGCCTGTCATATGTGGGCGCTGCCCAGGCAATACGGGGTGCCATGTGCCGCGACCACCAATGGTGCCCAGGGCAAGTGGTCACCTGGATCCCAGTTGGTGTAGAACTACAAGTCTCTGCAACATCTGCAGGTGGAGGAGTGTGCAGTGTAGTAGAGCTGGAGATAGACCGATACTGCTCCACCCCACAGGCTGCGACACCAGTGTTAATATGTTTCATTCTGTCACATGACATATTTTGACAGGGGAATTAGAGTTACTCCACCAGTACAGACCTAGCAGAGTTGAATGCGTCACACTGCACTGACAAACTCAGCTCTGCTGTCTGTGAGGAGCTCAGCTATCAGACAGGCTCGCCAGTAGTACCCCTGACAAACACAGCACTGCTACCTCTGAGAAGATCTGTGCCTGCATCATATAGGCTCAGCTCTGCTACATCAAACAAGCTCAGCCCTGCTACATATGATAAAATCTGTGCCTGCATCATATAGTCTCAGCTCTACTACATCTGAGAAGATCTGTGCCTGCATCATATAGGCTCAGCCCTGCTACATCTGAGATCTGTGCCTGCATCATCTAGGCTCAGCTCTGCTACATCTGAGATCTGTGCCTGCATCATCTAGGCTCAGCTCTGCTACATCTGAGATCTGTGCCTGCATCATATAGGCTCAGCCCTGCTACATCTGAGATCTGTGCCTGCATCATCTAGGCTCAGCTCTGCTACATCTGAGATCTGTGCCTGCATCATCTAGGCTCAGCTCTGCTACATCTGAGATCTGTGCCTGCATCATATAGGCTCAGTTCTGCTACACCTGAGAAGATCTGTGCCTGCATCATATAGGCTCAGCCCTGCTACATCTGAGATCTGTGCCTGCATCATCTAGGCTCAGCTCTGCTACATCTGAGATCTGTGCCTGCATCATCTAGGCTCAGCTCTGCTACATCTGAGATCTGTGCCTGCATCATATAGGCTCAGCTCTGCTACACCTGAGAAGATCTGTGCCTGCATCATATAGGCTCAGCTCTGCTACATCTGAGAAGATCTGTGCCTGCATCATCTAGGCTCAGCTCTGCTACATCTGAGATCTGTGCCTGCATCATACAGGCTCAGCTCTGCTACATCTGAGAAGATCTGTGCCTGCATCATATAGGCTCAGCTCTGCTACATCAGACAAGCTCAGCTCTGCTACATATGAGAAAATCTGTGCCTGCATCATATAGGCTCAGCTCTGCTACATCTGAGAAGATCTGTGCCTGCATTATACATTCTCAGCTCTGCTACATCTGTAGCACACTCCATATAAGCAGGAGGTCCTGACACTACTACCCTCATTATACAGAGCGACTATCAGCCCTATCAGTCTCATCCCTGATGATGGGTTGGGAGCGGAGTAATTACCAGCGCAGGTGATTACATGTATACAGGGCGTGTGGACATCTACATATATGTGTAATGTGTCATTTATATATATGTACATACATTAATCTGCAGAGCGTGCCCCTCCCCAGACCCATAGTCGGGTGTGGGACCCTACAAGATCCCTCAGGTCATGTCTGTGACACCAGTCTCTGCCGGACATTACTGCACTCTGCTGATACCACATTATGGGATGTTACTTATGTGATGAGAGGAGAAGAGCTCAGAAGCTACAGGAACCCGAATTGTTCTCTTTCCCCCAACATCCAGCACCCCCCACCCATTACTGTAGGACCATACACAGCACTGTATATACATCCCCTGCCTCCCTGCACCTCCTCACAGACCCTATATAACACCACATAGTGTCCCCACTATCCTCACAGAATATCTCCCCTCACAGTCCTCTTACCCATCACCGCACCCCCATATATTACCCATAATGCACCCTTACCCTCACAGAATACCGACACCCTATATACCTGCTCCATGTCTCTGACACCCTATATACCTGCCCCGTGTCTGACACCCTATATACCTGCCCCGTGTCTCTACTCCCTATATACCTGCCCCATGTCCCTGACACCCTATATACCTGCCCCGTGTCCCTGACACCCTATATACCTGCCCCGTGTCCCTGGCACCCTATATACCTGCCCTGTGTCTCTGACACACTATATACCTGCCCCGTGTCTCTGACACCCTATATACCTGCCCCGTGTCCCTGACACCCTATATACCTGCCCCGTGTCTCTACTCCCTATATACCTGCCCCGTGTCCCTGACACCCTATATACCTGCCCTGTGTCTCTGACACACTATATACCTGCCCCGTGTCTCTACTCCCTATATATCTGCCCCGTGTCTCTGACACCCTATATACCTGCCCCGTGTCTCTGACATCCTATATACCTGCCCCGTGTCTCTGACACCCTATATACCTGCCCCGTGTCTCTGACATCCTATATACCTGCCCCGTGTCTCTGACACCCTATATACCTTCCCCGTGTCTCTGACATCCTATATACCTGCCCCGTGTCTCTGACATCCTACATACCTGCCCCATGTCTCTGATATCCTATATACCTGCCCCGTGTCTCTACTCCCTATATACCTGCCCCATGTCTCTGACACCCTATATACCTGCCCCGTGTCTCTACTCCCTATATACCTGTCCCGTGTCTGACACACTACCTGCCCCGTGTCCCTGGCACCCTATATACCTGCCCTGTGTCTCTGACACACTATATACCTGCCCCGTGTCTCTACTCCCTATATACCTGCCCCATGTCTCTGACATCCTATATACCTGCCCCATGTCTCTGACACCCTATATACCTGCCCCATGTCTCTGACACCCTATATACCTGCCCTGTGTCTCTGACACCCTATATACCTGCCCCGTGTCTCTGACACCCTATATACCTGCCCCATGTCTCTGACATCCTATATACCTGCCCCGTGTCTCTGACACCCTATATACCTGCCCCGTGTCTCTGACATCCTATATACCTGCCCTGTGTCTCTGACACCCTATATACCTGCCCCGTGTCTCTGACACACTATATACCTGCCCCGTGTCTCTACTCCCTATATACCTGCCCCGTGTCCCTGACACCCTATATACCTGCCCTGTGTCTCTGACACACTATATACCTGCCCCGTGTCTCTACTCCCTATATATCTGCCCCGTGTCTCTGACACCCTATATACCTGCCCCGTGTCTCTGACATCCTATATACCTGCCCCGTGTCTCTGACACCCTATATACCTGCCCCGTGTCTCTGACATCCTATATACCTGCCCCGTGTCTCTGACATCCTACATACCTGCCCCATGTCTCTGATATCCTATATACCTGCCCCGTGTCTCTACTCCCTATATACCTGCCCCATGTCTCTGACACCCTATATACCTGCCCCGTGTCTCTACTCCCTATATACCTGTCCCGTGTCTGACACACTACCTGCCCCGTGTCCCTGGCACCCTATATACCTGCCCTGTGTCTCTGACACACTATATACCTGCCCCGTGTCTCTACTCCCTATATACCTGCCCCATGTCTCTGACATCCTATATACCTGCCCCATGTCTCTGACACCCTATATACTTGCCCCATGTCTCTGACACCCTATATACCTGCCCTGTGTCTCTGACACACTATATACCTGCCCCGTGTCTCTACTCCCTATATACCTGCCCCATGTCTCGGACATCCTATATACCTGCCCCGTGTCTCTGACACCCTATATACCTGCCCCGTGTCTCTGACACCCTATATACCTGCCCCGTGTCTCTACTCCCTATATACCTGCCCCATGTCTCTGACACACTATATACCTGCCCCATGTCTCTGACACCCTATATACCTGCCCCATGTCTCTGACACCCTATATACCTGCCCCGTGTCTCTGACACCCTATATACCTGCCCCATGTCTCTGACACCCTATATACCTGCCCCATGTCTCTGACACACTATATACCTGCCCCGTGTCTGTGACACCCTATATACCTGCCCCGTGTCTCTGACACCCTATATACCTGCCCCATGGCTCTGACACACTATATACCTGCCCCATGTTTCTGAAGCCCTATACACTTGCCCCGTGTCTTTACTCCCTATATACCTGCCCCGTGTCTGACACCCTATATACCTGCCCCGTGTCCCTGACACCCTATATACCTGCCCCGTGTCCCTGGCACCCTATATACCTGCCCCGTGTCTCTGACACCCTATATACCTGCCCCGTGTCTCTACTCCCTATATACCTGCCCCGTGTCCCTGGCACCCTATATACCTGCCCCATGTCTCTGACAACCTATATACCTGCTCCATGTCTCTGACACCCTATATATCTGCCCCGTGTCTCTGACACCCTATATACCTGCCCCATCTCTCTACTCCCTATATACCTGCCCCATGTCTCTGACACACTATATACCTGCCCCGTGTCTGACACCCTATATACCTGCCCCGTGTCTCTGACACCCTATATACCTGCCCCGTGTCTCTGACACCCTATATACCTGCCCCGTGTCTCTACTCCCTATATACCTGCCCCATGTCCCTGACACCCTATATACCTGCCCCATGTCTCTGACACCCTATATACCTGCCCCATGTCTCTACTCCCTATATACCTGCCCTGTGTCTCTACTCCCTATATAGCTGCCCCATGTCTCTGACACGCTATATACCTGCCCCGTGTCTCTACTCCCTATATACCTGCCCCATGTCCCTGACACCCTATATACCTGCCCCATGTCTCTGACACCCTATATATCTGCCCCATGTCCCTGACACCCTATATACCTGCCCCATGTCCCTGACACCCTATATACCTGCCCCATGTCCCTGACACCCTATATACCTGCCCCTTGTCCCTGACACCCTAAATACCTGCCCCGTGTCTCTACTCCCTATATACCTCCCCCTTGTCCCTGACACCCTATATACCTGCCCCTTGTCCCTGACACCCTAAATACCTTCCCCCGTGTCTCTACTCCCTATATACCTGCCCCTTGTCCCTGACACCCTATATACCTGCCCCATGTCCCTGACACCCTATATACCTGCCCCATGTCTCTGACACCCTATATACCTGCCCCATGTCCCTGACACCCTATATACCTGCCCCATGTCCCTGACACCCTATATACCTGCCCCTTGTCCCTGACACCCTAAATACCTGCCCCGTGTCTCTACTCCCTATATACCTGCCCCTTGTCCCTGACACCCTATATACCTGCCCCATGTCCCTGACACCCTATATACCTGCCCCATGTCTCTGACACCCTATATACCTGCCCCATGTCCCTGACACCCTATATACCTGCCCCATGTCCCTGACACCCTATATACCTGCCCCATGTCCCTGACACCCTATATACCTGCCCCTTGTCCCTGACACCCTAAATACCTGCCCCGTGTCTCTACTCCCTATATACCTGCCCCTTGTCCCTGACACCCTATATACCTGCCCCATGTCTCTGACACCCTATATACCTGCCCCATGTCCCTGACACCCTATATACCTGTCCCGTGTCTGACACCCTATATACCTGCCCCGTGTCTCTGACACCCTATATACCTGTCCCGTGTCTGACACCCTATATACCTGCCCCATGTCCCTGACACCCTATATACCTGCCCCTTGTCCCTGACACCCTAAATACCTGCCCCGTGTCTCTACTCCCTATATACCTGCCCCTTGTCCCTGACACCCTATATACCTGCCCCATGTCCCTGACACCCTATATACCTGCCCCATGTGTCTGACACCCTATATACCTGCCCCATGTCCCTGACACCCTATATACCTGCCCCATGTCCCTGACACCCTATATACCTGCCCCTTGTCCCTGACACCCTATATACCTGCCCCATGTCTCTGACACCCTATATACCTGCCCCATGTCCCTGACACCCTATATACCTGTCCCGTGTCTGACACCCTATATACCTGCCCCATGTCTCTGACACCCTATATACCTGCCCCGTGTCTCTGACACCCTATATACCTGCCCCGTGTCTCTGACACCCTATATACCTGCCCCGTGTCTCTGACACCCTATATACCTGCCCCATGTCCCTGACACCCTATATACCTGCCCCATGTCCCTGACACCCTATATACCTGCCCCATGTCCCTGACACCCTATATACCTGCCCCATGTCCCTGACACCCTATATACCTGCCCCATGTCCCTGACACCCTATATACCTGCCCCATGTCCCTGACACCCTATATACCTGCCCCATGTCCCTGACACCCTATATACCTGCCCCATGTCCCTGACACCCTATATACCTGCCCCGTGTCTGACACCCTATATACCTGCCCCATGTCCCTGACACCCTATATACCTGCCCCATGTCCCTGACACCCTATATACCTGTCCCGTGTCTGACACCCTATATACCTGCCCCATGTCTCCCCGCTATACCTCCGTCTACACCTCAGCCACTACCGCCAAAGAATTCTTGCGCCATCTTTCTCCCCACTGCCCCCATCTTCTTGCGACACTTCTCTCCCGGTCATCCCCCATCCCTGCCCCTCCTGCCTGGATGGCCCCCAATACCCGGATCGCACCTGCCCCCCAGTTCCCTGCTCCTCTCACCTACCACAACCTCCAGGCACAGCGCTGCCCCCCCATCCCCCAACTCCTGCCCCCCTCTGTACTGAACCCTGCTCCCTCCCCTCTGCCCCTCACCTCCGCTCCGGGCGCTGACAGCTGCTGCTCCCCGGTCACATTGGAGAGTGAGGACCGGACAGAGGGAGGAGGCGGAGGAGGGACGGGGAGGCGACACCTGAGCTGGTCCCACCGGTTCTACAGACAGGGCAGGGAGGAGGCTGCGGGAGTCAGCGAGGGATGACACCGGCACACTGACACCGGCATACACACCGGCACACTGACACCGGCACACTGACACCGGCATACACACCGGCACACTGACACCGGCACACTGACACCGGCATACACACCGGCACACTGACACCTGCGTACACACCGGCACACTGACACCGGCATACACACCGGCACACTGACACCTGCGTACACACCGGCACACTGACACCGGCATACACACCGGCACACTGACAGCGGCACACTGACACCTGCGTACACACCGGCACACTGACAACTGCGTGCACACTGACACCTGCGTACACACCAGCACACTGACAACTGCGTGCACACTGACACCTGCATACACACCGGCACACTGACATCTGCGTACACACCGGCACACTGACACCTGCGTACACACCGGCACACTGACACCGGCATACACACCGGCACACTGACACCTGCGTACACACCGGCACACTGACACCGGCATACACACCGGCACACTGACAGCGGCACACTGACACCTGCATACACACCGGCACACTGACAACTGCGTGCACACTGACACCTGCGTACACACCAGCACACTGACAACTGCGTGCACACTGACACCTGCGTACACACCGGCACACTGACATCTGCGTACACACCGGCACACTGACACCTGCGTACACACCGGCACACTGACACCTGCGTACACACCGGCACACTGACACCTGCGTACACACCGGCACACTGACACCTGCGTACACACCGGCACACTGACACCTGCGTACACACTGGCACACTGACACCTGCATACACACCGGCACACTGACAACTGCGTGCACACTGACACCTGCATACACACCGGCACACTGACACCTGCGTACACACCGGCACAATGACACCTGCGCACACACGGCACACTGACACCTGCGTACACACCGGCACACTGACACCGGCACACTGACACCTGCGTACACACCAGCACACTGACAACTGCGTGCACACTGACACCTGCATACACCGGCACACTGACACCTGCGTACACACCGGCACACTGACACCGGCACACTGACACCTGCGTACACACCGGCACACTGACAACTGCGTGCACACTGACACCTGCATACACACCGGCACACTGACACCTGCGTACACACCGGCACACTGACACCTGCATACACACCGGCACACTGACACCTGCGTACACACCGGCACACTGACACCTGCATACACACCGGCACACTGACACCTGCGTACACACCGGCACACTGACACCTGCGTACACACCGGCACACTGACACCTGCGTACACACCGGCACACTGACACCTGCGTACACACCGGCACACTGACACCTGCGTACACACCGGCACACTGACACCTGCGTACACACCGGCACACTGACAACTGCGTGCACACTGACACCTGCGTACACACTGGCACACTGACACCTGCGTACACACCGGCACACTGACACCTGCGTACACACCGGCACACTGACACCGGCGTACACACCGGCACACTGACAGCGGCACACTGACACCTGCATACACACCGGCACACTGACACCTGCATACACACTGGCACACTGACACCTGCGTACACACTGGCACACTGACACCTGCGTACACACCGGCACACTGACACCTGCATACACACCGGCACACTGACACCTGCGTACACACCGGCACACTGACAGCGGCACACTGACACCTGCGTACACACCGGCACACTGACAGCGGCACACTGACACCTGTGTACACACCGGCACACTGACACCGGCACACTGACACCTGCGTACACACCGGCACACTGACAACTGCGTACACACCAGCACACTGACAACGGCATACACACCGGCACACTGACACCGGCACACTGACACCGGCATACACACCGGCACACTGACACCTGCGTACACACCGGCACACTGACACCTGCATACACACCGGCACACTGACAGCGGCACACTGACACCTGCGTACACACCGGCACACTGACAGCGGCACACTGACACCTGCGTACACACCGGCACACTGACAGCGGCACACTGACACCTGCGTACTCACCGGCACACTGACACCTGCGTACACACCGGCACACTGACACCTGCGTACACACCGGCACACTGACAGCGGCACACTGACACCTGCTACACACCGGCACACTGACAGCGGCACACTGACACCTGCGTACTCACCGGCACACTGACACCTGCGTACACACCGGCACACTGACACTGGCATACACACCGGCACACTGACACCTGCGTACACACCGGCACACTGACACCGGCATACACACCGGCACACTGACAGCGGCACACTGACACCTGCGTACACACCGGCACACTGACACCTGCGTACACACCAGCACACTGACACCGGCATACACACCGGCACACTGACACCGGCACACTGACACCTGCGTACACACCGGCACACTGACACCAGCACACTGACACCTGCGTACACACCGGCACACTGACACCGGCACACTGACACCTGCGTACAC
Source organism: Dendrobates tinctorius (assembly GCF_039654945.1). Classification (NCBI taxonomy): domain Eukaryota; kingdom Metazoa; phylum Chordata; class Amphibia; order Anura; family Dendrobatidae; genus Dendrobates; species Dendrobates tinctorius. The sequence continues at coordinate 564,216 of NW_027361767.1, forward strand.
ACCGGCACACTGACACCGGCATACACACCAGCACACTGACACCTGCGTACACACCAGCACACTGACACCGGCACACTGACACCGGCACACTGACACCAGCACACTGACACCTGCGTACACACCGGCACACTGACACCGGCACACTGACACCGCCACACTGACACCTGCGTACACACCGGCACACTGACACCTGTGTACACACCGGCACACTGACACCTGCGTATACACCGGCACACTGACACCGGCACACTGACACCGGCACACTGACACCTGCGTACACACCGGCACACTGACACCGGCATACACACCAGCACACTGACACCTGCGTACACACCAGCACACACTGACACCGGCACACTGACACCTGTGTACACACCGGCACACTGACACCTGCGTATACACCGGCACACTGACACCGGCATACACACCGGCACACTGACACCGGCACACTGACACCTGCGTACACACCAGCACACTGACACCTGCGTACACACCGGCACACTGACACTGACACCAGAATACTCACCAACAGGGTTGGACTGGTCCACCAGAGAATCGGAGAATCCTCCGGTGGGCCCTAGCTTCTTCTTCAGGAGAGTTCATAGTGCAAACCTTGCAGCTGCTATGGGTCTCTTGAGTGGGGGGAGAAAGGTGAGCCCCCCGAATCAAATCCTCTGGTGGGCCCAATGTTCTGTCTGACACTGCACACCGACACACTGACACCGGCACACTGACACCAGCATACACACCAACACACTGACACCACCATAAACACAGGCACACTGACACCAGCATACACACCAACACACTGACACCACCATAAACACAGGCACACTGACACCGGCATACACACAGGAATATTGACACCAACACACTGACACCGGCATACACACCAGCACACTGACACCAGCATACACACCAACACACTGACACCACCATAAACACAGGCACACTGACACCGGCATCCACACAGGAATATTGACACCAACACACTGACACCGGCATACACACCAGCACACTGACATTGACACATTGACACCGGCATACACATCAGCACACTGCCACCAGCATACTGACACCGGCACACAGACATCAGCTACAGACACTGGCATACACACCGTCACAGTGACACAGGCATACACACTAGCACACTGACAACAGCATAAACACCGGCACACTGACACCGGCACACTGACACCGGCACCCTGACACCAGCATACACACCGACACACTGACACCACCATAAACACAGGCACACTGACACCGGCATACACACAGGAATATTGACACCAACACACTGACACCGGCATACACACCAGCACACTGACACCAGCATACACACCAACACACTGACACCACCATAAACACAGGCACACTGACACCGGCATCCACACAGGAATATTGACACCAACACACTGACACCGGCATACACACCAGCACACTGACATTGACACATTGACACCGGCATACACATCAGCACACTGCCACCAGCATACTGACACCGGCACACAGACATCAGCTACAGACACTGGCATACACACCGTCACAGTGACACAGGCATACACACTAGCACACTGACAACAGCATAAACACCGGCACACTGACACCGGCACACTGACACCGGCACCCTGACACCAGCATACACACCGACACACTGACACTGGCACACTGACACCTGCGTACACACGGCACACTGACACCAGAATACACACGGGCACACAGACACCGGCATACACAAGGGCACACAGACACTGACCCGCGGCACACTGTACACTGGCACACTGACACCAGCACACTGTACACACCGGCATACACATGGGCACACTGACACTGGTACACTGACACCGGCATACACACTTACATCGGCACACAGACACCGGCATACACAAGGGCACGCTAACACTGACACCTGCACACTGTACACTGGCACATTGACATTGGCACACTGACACCGGCATACACACGGGCACACTGACACCAGCAGATACATGGGCACACTGACATTGACACTGTTATACACACAGGTACACTGACACCAGCATACACATGGGCACACTGACACCAGTACAATGACACGAGCACATGGAAACCGGCACACTGACACTGGCATACACATGAGCACACTGACACCTGCACACTGACACAGGCATACACATGGGCACACTGACACCGGCATACATAGAAGCATATTGACACTGACACCCGTGACACCAGTATACATACGTGTACACAGACACCGGCATACACATGAGCACACTGACACCGGCATACACACTGTCACACTGACACCAGCATACAGACACTGGCATACACACCGTCACAGTGACACAGGCATACACATGAGCAAACTGACACCAGCACACTGACACCGGCACACACATGGGCAGACTGACACCAACACACTGACACGGCATACACACCGGCACACTGACATTGGCACATTGACACCTTCACACTGACACTGGCGTACACATCAGCACACTTACACCAGCATACACACAGACATCATCACACGGACGCTGGCATACACACTGTCACAATGACACTGGCACATAGACACTGGCACACACACCCCGTCACACTGACATTGACACATTGATACTTTCACACTTGCACCAGCGTACACATCAGCACACTGACTTCTGCACACTAACACCGGCATACTGACACCAGAATACTGACATCGGCACACTGACACTGGCATCCCGACATGGCACAAAGACAGCGGCATACACACTGGCACACTGACACCAGCAGACAGACACCGGCACACAGACACCGGGACACTGACACCGACATGCACACTCACACAGGCACTCTGACACCTGCACACTAATACTGGCACACAGACACACTGACACCGACACATGCACACTGACACCAGCACACAGACACCAGCACACAGAATTGGGCATACACACCGACACCGGCACAATGACGTAGGTGCACAGGCTAGTCATGTGCATACATACACATCACACTGCAGCGCTGCTCTGTGGGCGCGGATTCACCTTTATTACTTGCTGCTGGAGCTTTTTGCTCCTCCATATCGTTATGACTTGTTATGTGTGAGTCGCCATACACTGGAGCAGAGGAAAGAGCGGGAGGACCGGAGGGGTACAGGCAGCCCGGTATTAGGTTCCCCTACATTATTCATCTCTTGCTGGTATTGATCCCACCACCTCCTCCTGACTCTGCAGCCTCACATCCCCAGGGACGAAGAAGGGAAAGAGGCGAGGACTGCTGACCCCCTCCGGGCGAAACATGCTCCTCCATAAATGTCTTCCTGACACAGGGAGGCGACTTCTGGGGCCACAAGGAGCCTCTCTGATAGTTACTGAGGATGAGATGGAAGAGGTCACTGGGAATCCTTAGGCTATGTGTGCAAGTTGCGGATTTGCCTTTGTAAAATTCTGCCTCTCTTGGCAAAAAACACAGTTGAAAATCCGCACGGTTTTGAAGCAGATTTTCATTTTTTTTTTGTAAGCTAAATATATATTATTTAACAAAAAAAAAAAGAATTGGGATGTTATTTCCTTGTCCAACCTCTTCTTTTTCATTCTCCATTGAAGACCATAATATCATTACATACCATGTTCAAATATAATGTGTATATAGATACAGTTGTGGCCAAAAGTATTGACACCCCTGAAATTCTGTCAGATAATACTCAGTTTCTTCCTGAAAATGATTGCAAACACAAATTCTTTGGTATTATTATCTTCATTTAATTTGTCTTAAATGAAAAAAAACACAAAAGAGAATGAAGCAAAAAGCAAAACATTGATCATTTCACACAAAACTCCAAAAATGGGCCAGACAAAAGTATTGGCACCCTCAGCCTAATACTTGGTTGCACAACCTTTAGCCAAAATAACTGCAACCAACCGCTTCCGGTAACCATCAATGAATTTCTTACAATGCTCTGCTGGAATTTTAGACCATTCTTCTTTGGCAAACTGCTCCAGGTCCCTGATATTTGAAGGGTGCCTTCTCCAAACTGCCATTTTTAGATCTCTCCACAGGTGTTCTATGGGATTCAGGTCTGGACTCATTGCTGGCCACCTTAGAAGTCTCCAGTGCTTTCTCTCAAACCATTTTCTAGTGCTTTTTGAAGTGTGTTTTGGGTCATTGTCCTGCTGGAAGACCCATGACCTCTGAGGGAGACCCAGCTTTCTCACACTGGGCCCTACATTAAGCTGCAAAATTTGTTGGTAGTCTTCTGACTTCATTATGCCATGCACACGGTCAAGCAGTCCTGTGCCAGAGGCAGCAAAGCAACCCCAAAACATCAGGGAACCTCCGCCATGTTTGACTGTAGGGACTGTGTTCTTTTCTTTGAATGCCTCTTTTTTCTCCTGTAAACTCTTATGTTGATGCCTTTGCCCAAAAAGCTCTACTTTTGTCTCATCTGACCAGAGAACATTCTTCCAAAACGTTTTAGGCTTTTTCAGGTAAGTTTTGGCAAACTCCAGCCTGGCTTTTTTATGTCTCGTGGTAAGAAGTGGGGTCTTCCTGAGTCTCCTATCGTACAGTCCCTTTTCTTTCAGACGCCGACGGATAGTACGGGTTGACACTGTTGTATCCTCGGACTGCAGGCCAGCTTGAACTTGTTTGGATGTTAGTCGAGGTTCTTTATCCAACATTCGCACAATCTTGCGTTGAAATCTCTTGTCAATTTTTCTTTTCCATCCACATCTAGGGAGGTTAGCCACAGTGCCATGGGCTTTAAACTTCTTGATGACACTGCGCACGGTAGACATAAAACATTCTGGTCTTTGGAGATGGACTTGTAGCCTTGAGATTGCTCATGCTTCCTCACAGTTTGGTTTCTCAAGTCCTGAGACAGTTCTTTGGTCTTCTTTCTTTTCTCCATGCTCAATGTGGTACACACAAGGACACAGGACAGAGGTTGAGTCAACTTTAATCCATGTCAACTGGCTGAAAGTGTGATTTAGTTATTGCCAACACCTGTTAGGGGCCACAGGTAAGTTACAGGTGCTGTTAATTAAACAAATTAGAGAAGCATCACATGATTTTTCGAACAGTGCCAATACTTTTGTCCACCCTCTTTTTTATGTTTGATGTGGAATTATATCCAATTTGGCTTTAGGACAATTCTTTTTGTGTTTTTTCATTTAAGACAAATTAAATGAAGATAATAATACCAAAGAATTTGAGTTTGCAATCATTTTCAGGAACAAACTGAGTATAATCTGACAAAATTGCAGGGGTGCCAATACTTTTGGCCACAACTGTATGTATATATATATATATATATATAGTGTGTTTAATACCAAGCCCAAGGTTTAGTAATGAACAGGTGTCAGCCAGATGCCCTCATTAATAAAATGGTACATAAAGAGTTAAATAAAAGACACACATGCACGCACACAAAATCTGCGTGAAAAGCAATATCTGTTTAATTTTCGAAAAATGTATTAAAAAAAATTATCGTATATACTAGTGTATAAGCCAACCCGAGTATAAGCCGACCCCCCTAATTTTGCCACAAAAATCTGGGAAAACGTATTGACTTGCGTATAAGCCTAGGGTGGAAAATGCAGCAGCTACTGGTAGATTTCAAAATAAAAATAGGCACCAATAAAACTAAAATTAATTGAGACATCAGTAGGTTAAATGTTTTTTGAATATCCATATTGAATCAGGAGCCTCAAATAATGCTCCATACAGTTCATGATGGCCCCATAAGATGCTCCATACAAAATACATATAATGCTGCACAAAGGTTAATAATGCCCCCATAAGATGCTCCATAGAATAATATGCCCCATATAATGATCCATAAAGGTTATGGCCCTATAAGATGCTCCATAGAATATGCCCCCATATGCTGTCCAATATGCTGCTCCATAAAATATGCCCCCATATGCTGCTCCATAGATTATGCCCCCATATGCTACCCCATGGAATATGCCCCCATATGCTTCCCCATGGAATATGCCCCCATATGCTGCTCCATAGATTATGCCCCATATGCTGCCCCCATATGCTGCTCCATAGAATATGCCTCCATATGCTGCCCCCATATGCTGCTCCATAGAATATGCCCCAATATGCTGCTCCATAGATTATGCCCCCATATGCTTCCCTATAGAATATGTCCCCATATGATGCTCCATAGGCTATGCCCCCATATGCTCCTCAATAGACTATGCCCCCATATGCTGCTCCATAGAATATGCCCCCATATGCTGCTCCATAGACAATGCCCCATATGCTGCTCCATAGAATATGCCCCCCATATGCTGCCCCATAGACTATGCCCCCATATACTGCCCCATAGAATATGCCCCCATATGCTGCTCCATAGACTATGCCCCCATATGCTGCCCCATAGAATATGCCTCCATATACTGCCCCATAGAATATGCCCCCATATGCTGCTCCATAGACTATGCCCCCATATGCTGCTCCATAGACTATGCCCCCATATGCTGCCCCATATGCTGCTCCATAGACTATGCCCCCATATGCTGCTCCATAGACAATGGCCACATATGCTGCCCCCATAAGATGCTCCATATATTATGCCCCCATATGCTGCTGCAAAAAAGAAAAAAAAATGCCATACTCACCTCTCCTGCTCAGGACTCGGCACCTGAGATATTCACCAGTCCGGGGTCCATTGCTGCTCACCGCTGTCTGCCGCTTCCTGTGTCAGTGACTGTTCAGCCAGCAGAGGGTGCTGCGCGCACTAACCACGTATACTTACAGGACGTAGCAGACAGCAGTAAGCAGCGATGGACCCGGGACAGGTGAATATTGGATATACTTACCCCCTCTTGGCGCGGTCTCTGAATATGTGCATATTCATGAGTTTAATGAGCGGTACCACATGACCGCTGAAGGCAGGAAGGGAGACCATGGGAGCAGTGGGGGGGCTGCATAGACCGCACCAAGGGGGTAAGTATGATCTCTGTCACCCCCGATCCCCCTCCCCAGGTATATGACTCCTGTATAAGCCGAGAGGGGGACTTTCAGCCCAAAAAAATGGGCTGAAAATCTTGGCTTATACACGAGTATACACGGTACATGAGCTCCCATGTAATTTTCTTAACCAGCCAATGGCTGATGTTAATATTCTGGAAAGGAACCAATAGCCATAAAGGTTCCCAGGCTATTAACAGCTCACATATGTTTGCTTTGTCTTTACTGGCTAGTTTACAGGGGAACCCCAGAAAAAATTGAGATGGGGTCCCCCTATAAAATCATAACAGGATAGTCCAGGCAGACAGCTGCAGGCTGATATTAATAGCCTGGGAAGGGGCCATGGATATTGTCCCTCCCCCCTGGCTAAAAAATCAGCTCTCAGCCGCAACAGAAATGGCGCATCTTATAGATGCGCCAAGTCTGGCACTTAGCCTCGCTCTTCCCACTTGCCCTGTAGCGGTGGCAAGTGGGATAATATTTGTGGGGTTGATGTCACATGTGTATTGTCCGGTGACATTAAGCCCAGAGATTAGTAATGGAGAAGCGCCAATAAGACACCTATCCATTACTAATCCTCTAGCTATATGGTAAATAAAGACACATCCAGAATAAAGTCATTTAATTGAAATAATCACAGACTCCTTTATTGAAACTTAATTTACCATACTTATGGACTTATGGCATGGCCTAATCCCTGACTCCATCGATCTCCTGCAACAAAAAAATAAAATAAACCAACACAAATACTCCCTGTCCAACATAGTCCAATTACCGAGTGTCCCACGACGATCTCACATGTAGAACAGTCACATCGGGAGATGTGACTGCTCTACCCGGCCTCCGGTGATACACTGACAGGAGGTAATCCCTCCCGCAGTGTATCACTGAGAGTTCACTGGAGTTCATACTCTCACTTACGGCACCGCAGTGGTGCTGCAAGTCAGAACCGGAGCTGATCAGCTGATGTACTCTGATGATCTTTGAAGGCGGCGCAGTGATACACTACGGAAGGGATCACCTCCTGTCAGTGTATTGCCGGCGGCCGGGTAGAGAAGTCACATCTTCCGATGTGACTGTTCTACACGTGAGATCGTCGTGGGACACTCCTTATTAAACAGACTACGGCGGAAAGGTGAGTGAATGTTGCTTTATTATTTTATTTTTGCTGCAGGAGACGCAGACATCAAGGATTAGGTGTTGGGTGAGTATGTATATTGTATGTAATTATGTAAATGTTTTGTTTGTTTTTTTTACAATTGAACACAGTCACCAGATGATGGGACTACTCCCCCATCATCGGCTCATGCTGTCACTGTTGTATGTGACAGCAGACATAGCCGGATGGGAGTAGTAGTCCCATCAGACGATGCCTGGGTACACACAGACACCCGCAGACACACATACAGACACACACTCGCAGACAGGCACAGACAGACATGCACATATTCTCCGCCCACACACATATTCTCCACCCACACACTCTTCCTCCTTCCTATCTGCAGCGTTTTTGGCATGCAAACCTTTTTACACCTGTGGTCTGGCTACAGATTTTACTGACTCAATGTAAGTCAATGGGTGCAGAAACGCTGCAGACCCGCAAAAAGAATTGACATGCTGCGGAAAATAAAGCGCTGCGAATCAGGACAGAATTTTCCGTAGCATGCGCACACCAATTCTGGATTCCCATTGATTAACATTGCTTGAGCAATCCTTTGCGGATTTGGTGCAATTCCGTGCAGAAAAAAACGCTACAGATTCGCAACAAATCCGCAACGTGTGCACATAGCCTTACTCTGAGGGATCACAGGCGGCTGATCTCAGCACTGGATGGTGGTATTATTTTATCAAAACGTAGCATTAGTATTTGGAAACTGGACTTAATACTTATGCTCTATGCTCAATGTTATTGGGACACGACATGATACTGATATTCAACAGTGCTGTTTTGAGCTTTGTATGGTATGGCTGTAATAAGGGCAACCAGGGGGGGGGTAGTTATGGCCGAGTTAATTAAAGGCACAGTTCACAGACAGAGTCCACTGAGCAAACGGTCAGTGAGCACCCCCGGTCCTTTGTGCATAAATAGGGAGACCTGACACACCTTCTTCCCATGAGTTACCTTTCTTTCCTTTGAGTCACAGCAATCCAGGCAATAGAAGTCCAGGCAGTGCAATAGGGAACAACTTTTTATTAAATGATGATGACGAGGAAAGAAAAAGACAAGTTCAACACTTGCTTCCTGCTCTCTCCCTGACACTTGCTATTGCCGTACCCACAACGGCCGCAGTAGTCGAAGTTCGCAGAAGTCCACTCGCTGGGATCTGGGTGCTTAAAGGGAACCTGTCACCCCACCAGGCGTTTTTAAGTAAAAGAGCCACCTTGTGCAGCACTAATGATGCATTCTATCAAGGTGGCTCTTTTATTTAGCTTCCCTTCCACCGCAGAAATAATCATTTATAAAATTTGTGAGACATACCAGAATGTTGACCAGTGGGCAGGTCTTTCCCCCTCTGACACCGACGCCTCACATCCGTCAGTCATGTCCTCCTCCAGTCCCTTGCTCCGCTTCCTCAGTGTTCATTTGAAATCCTGGCATCTGAACTGTACTGTATTTTCTTGGGCATGCGCAGTAGGCGCTGCCCGTGCTCTGACATCGCCATGTCGTTCCTATTGCGCCTGCGTGGATGCGTGGCCAGAGATCCCGCCCCGCAGTCGCTTATGATTTATTCACACTGCGGGGCTGGGAATCTTGGGCATGCGCAGCAGATCTCTGCGGCTCTCCATCAAATCCCTCCGCCTCTTTCCTACTGTGCAGCGTCATAGGAATTAGTGATGAGCTGACTATTCTGTGAAATTATATCTGTGAAATTGCCTGGGCCTCATCTGGTGCTTTCTCTTTCATTTGCTCACTGTATGGGGCTTTAATTTTATCATTTCATTTGTATTTATATATTTATTTTACTCATTTATATAGCGCCATTATTTCCACAGCTTTTTACAGACATTATAGAATCATAGAATCATAGAATCATAGCATTGTAGAGTTGGAAGGGACCTCCTGGGCCATCTGGTCCAACCCCCTGCTCAAAGCAGTTTTCGCTAAATCATCCCAGTCAGATGTCTGTCCAGCCTCTGTTTGAAGACTTCCATTGAAGGAGAACTCACCACTTCTCGTGGCAGCTTGTTCCACTCATTGATCACTCTAACTGTCAAAAAGTTTTTTCTAATATTTAATCTGTGTCTCCTCCCATTCAGTTTCATCCCATTGCTTCTAGTCTTTCCTTGTGCAAATGAGAATAAAGTTGATCCTTCTACAATGTGACAGCCCTTTAGATATTTGTAGACAGCTATTAAGTCTCCTCTCAGTCTTCTCTTTTGCAAACTAAACATTCCCAAATCCTGCAACCTTTCCTCATAAGACAGGGTTTGCAGACCGGTCACCATTCTGGTCGCTCTTTTCTGAACTTGCTCCAGTTTGTTGATGTCTTTTTTAAAATGTGGTGCCCAAAACTGGACACAATATTCCAGATGAGGTCTGACCAAAGAGGAGTAGAGGGAAATAATGACTTCACGTGTTCTAGACTGTATGGTTCTGTTAATACATCCTAGAATTGCATTTGCCTTTTTTGCTGCTGCATCACACTGTTGACTCATATTCAGTCTGTGATCTATTAGTATACCCAAGTCTTTTTCACATGTGCTGTTGCTTAGCCCTATTCCTCCCATTCTGTATATGCTTTTTTCATTTTTATTGCCCAGATGTAGTACTTTGCATTTTTCCCTGTTAAAAACCATTCTGTTAGTTGCTGCCCACTTCTCCAGTTTATTTATATCTTTTTGAATCCTCTCTCTCTCTTCTCTAGTATTAGCTATCCCTCCTAGCTTTGTGTCATCAGCAAATTTAATCAGTTTACCCTCAATTCCTTCATCTAAATCATTGATAAAGATGTTGAACAATACAGGGCCCAGGACAGAGCCCTGTGGTACCCCACTTGAGACATTCTTCCAACTGGATGTGCAGCCATTTACGACCACTCTTTGGGTCCGATCACTAAGCCAGTTATGAATCCACCTAACAGTTGCCTTGTCCATTCCATACTTAGTCATTTTTTCAATAAGGATTGTATGAGATACTTTGTCAAATGCTTTGCTGAAGTCAAGATATACTATGTCTACAGCATTTCCTTGATCCACCAAATCAGTGATTCCATCATAGAAGGAAATTAAGTTAGTCTGACATGACTTATTAGTTACAAACCCATGCTGACTCTGTTTAATCACTTCATTCTTATCCAGGTACTGACATACATGTTGTTTAATAATTTGTTCAAAGATCTTTCCTGGTATAGAAGTCAGACTCACCGGCCTATAGTTGCCTGGGTCCACCTTCTTCCCCTTTTTGAAGATAGGAACAACATTTGCTCTTCTCCAGTCTTCTGGGACTTCTCCTGTTCTCCAAGAATTTTCAAAGATTATGGAGAGGGGTTCAAAAATTTCTTCTGCTATCTCCTTCAGTACTCTGGGGTGTAATTCATCTGGACCTGGAGACTTGAATACATTTAGGTTAGCTAAGTGTTTCCTCACTATCTTTCTGTTTATAGATATCCTGGATTATTCTATACCCTTAATAGGACAGTGAAGAACAGTTGATGTTACATTTCCTTTCTGAGAGAAAACAGATGCAAAATAGGAATTTAAAAGTTCGGCCTTCTCAACATCCTATCTTACCATTTCATCATTTTCATCCTGTAAAAATCCTATAGCATCTTTGACATTGGCACTGTCCCCATTGGGGCTCACAATCTACAGTAGAATCCGTATCAGTATGGTCTTTGGAATGTGGGAGGAAACCAGAGAACCCGGAGGAAACCCATGTAAACAAGAGAAGAACATATAAACTCCTTGCAGATGTTGTCCTTGGTGGGATTTGAACCCAGGACCCCAGCGCTGCAAGGCTGCAGTGCTAATCACTGAGCCCTATATGGTGCTTTCACACTGCTCAAAAAATTAAAGGGAACACTTAAACAACAGAATATAACTCCTAGTAAATCAAACATCTGTGAAATCAAACTGTCCACTTAGGAAGCAACACTGACTGACAATCAATGTCACATGCTGTTGTGCAAATGGAATAGACAACAGATGGAAATTATTGGCAATTATCAAGACACCCTCAATAAAGGAGTGGTTCTGCAGGTGGGGACCACAGACCACATCTCAGTACCAATGCTTTCTGGCTGATGTTTTGGTCACTTTTTAATGTTGGTTGTGCTTTCACACTCGTGGTAGCATGAGACGGACTCTACAACCCACACAAGTGGCTCAGGTAGTGCAGCTCATCCAGGATGGCACATCAATGCGAGGTGTGGCAAGAAGGTTTGCTGTGTCTGTCAGCGTAGTGTCCAGAGGCTGGAGGTGCTACCAGGAGACAGGCCAGTACACCAGGAGATGTGGAGGGGGAAGTATGAGGGTAATAACCCAGCAGCAGGACCGCTATCTCAGCCTTTGTGCAAGAAGGAACAGGAGGAGCACTGCCAGAGCCCTGCAAAATGACCTCTAGCAGGCCACAAATGTGCATGTGTCTGCACAAGCAGTAAGAAACTGACTCCATGAGGATGGTCTGAGGGCCCGACATCCACAGACGGGGGTTGTGCTCACAGCCCAACACCGTGCAGGACGATTGACAATTGCCAGAGAACACAGTGTTTGGCAGATTTGACACTGACGCCCTGTGCTCTTCACATATGAAAGCAGGTTCACACTGAGCACATGTGACAGACGTGACAGAGTCTGGAGATGCCACAGACAATGTTCTGCTGCCTGCAACATCCTCCAGCATGACCGGTTTGGCAGTGGGTTAGAATCATAGAATCATAGAATCGTAGAGTTGGAAGGGACCTCCTGGGCCATCTGGTCCAACCCCCTGCTCAAAGCAGGATTCGCTAAATCATCCCAGTTAGATGTCTGTCCAGCCTCTGTTTGAAGACTTCCATTGAAGGAGAACTCACCACTTCTCGTGGCAGCCTGTTCCACTCATTGATCACTCTAACTGTCAAAAAGTTTTTTCTAATATCTAATCTGTGTCTCCTCCCATTCAGCTTCATCCCATTGCTTCTAGTCTTTCCTTGTGCAAATGAGAATAAAGTTGATCCTTCTACAATGTGACAGCCCTTTAGATATTTGTAGACAGCTATTAAGTCTCCTCTCAGTCTTCTCTTTTGCAAACTAAACATTCCCAAATCCTGCAACCTTTCCTCATAAGACAGGGTTTGCAGACCGGTCACCATTCTGGTCGCTCTTTTCTGAACTTGCTCCAGTTTGTTGATGTCTTTTTTAAAATGTGGTGCCCAAAATTGGACACAATATTCCAGATGAGGTCTGACCAAAGAGGAGTAGAGGGAAATAATGACTTCACGTGATCTAGACTGTATGCTTCTGTTAATACATCCTAGAATTGCATTTGCCTTTTTTGCTGCTGCATCACACTGTTGACTCATATTCAGTCTGTGATCTATTAGTATACCCAAGTCTTTTTCACATGTGCTGTCACTTAGCCCTATTCCTCCCATTCTATATATGCTTTTTTCATTTTTATTGCCCAGATGTAGTACTTTGCATTTCTCCCTGTTAAAAACCATTCTGTTAGTTGCTGCCCACTTCTCCAGTTTATTTAAATCTTTTTGAATCCTCTCTCTCTCTTCTCTAGTATTAGCTATCCCTCCTAGCTTTGTGTCATCAGCAAATTTAATCAGTTTACCCTCAATTCCTTCATCTAAATCGTTGATAAAGATGTTGAACAATACAGGGCCCAGGACAGAGCCCTGTGGTACCCCACTTGAGACATTCTTCCAACTGGATGTGCAGCCATTTACGACCACTCTTTGGGTCCGATCACTAAGCCAGTTATGAATCCACCTAACAGTTGCCTTGTCCATTCCATACTTAGTCATTTTTTCAATAAGGATTGTATGAGAGACTTTGTCAAATGCTTTGCTGAAGTCAAGATATACTATATCTACAGCATTTCCTTGATCCACCCAATCAGTAATACCATCATAGAAGGAAATTAAATTAGTCTGACATGACTTATTAGTTACAAACCCATGCTGACTCTGTTTAATCACTTCATTCTTATCCAGGTATTGACATACATGTTGTTTAATAATTTGTTCAAAGATCATTCCTGGTATAGAAGTCAGACTCACCGGCCTATAGTTGCCTGGGTCCACCTTCTTCCCCTTTTTGAAGATAGGAACAACATTTGCTCTTCTCCAGTCTTCTGGCACTTCTCCTGTTCTCCAAGAATTTTCAAAGATTATGGAGAGGGGTTCAAAAATTTCTTCTGCTATCTCCTTCAGTACTCTGGGGTGTAATTCATCTGGACCTGGAGACTTGAATACATTTAGGTTAGCTAAGTGTTTCCTCACTATCTTTCTGTTTATAGATATCCTGGATTCTTCTATTCCCTTAATAGGACAGTGAATAACAGTTGATGTTACATTTCCTTTCTGAGAGAAAACAGATGCAAAATAGGAATTTAAAAGTTCAGCCTTCTCAACATCCTGTCTTACCATTTCATCATTTTCATCCTGTAAAAATCCTATAGCATCTTTGACTTTTCTTTTACTTTTGACATATCCCCAAAATCCTTTATTATTGCTTTTGACATCTCTTGCAAGCCTCAATTCATTTTCAGCTTTAGATAATCTGATTTGTGCCTTGCAGGTTCTGCAGACAGCATTATATTCTTCTTTAGATATGCCTCCTTCTTTCCATTTTATAAACATTTTTTGCTTCCTTTTTAGCATTTGCTTAAGTTCTGTGTTCATCCATCCTGGTTTCCTTAAATGCTTCCTATTCTTCCCTCTTTTCGGAATTGTTAACAACTGTGCTTTGAGAATTTCATTTTTCAAGATTTCCCATCCTTCCTGGACATTTTTGTCTTTAAGGATATCCAGCCATTGGATCCCTCCAATTCTCTTTCTGAATCCCTTAAAATCTGCCTTTCTGAAATCTAACCTTGACGTCTGAGTCTTCATAGGTCTTCCGCCTCTAGTTATCCAAAATTCTAAAATAGCATGGTCGCTACCTCCTAGGGTCCCAGTCACTTTTACCTCCTCAACCATTTCCTCCCTGTTTATAAGGATTAGATCCAAGGTAGCAGTTCCCCTTGTTTTCTCCTTTACCTTTTGGAAGATAAAGTTGTCAGCAAGAGAGGATAAGAATTTCCTTGACCTGTTAGTTTTGCCTGAGAGAGATTCCCAACAAATGTCTGGATAGTTGAAATCTCCCATGACAACTATGTCATATTTTTTGGAGAACTTGGCCATTTGATGCATAAAGAGTTCATCCATATCTTCAGCTTGCACAGGCGGCCTGTAGTAAATGCCTACAATGGTGTCCTTTCCATTGTTCTGTCCTTGTATTCTTACCCAAACAGTTTCCACAGAACTCCCAGTCTCTGAAGCTTCAATCTCTGTGCAGATATACGCATTTCTAACATACAATGCGACACCCCCTCCTCGTTTATCAAGTCTGTTTCTTGCAAATAAGTTGTATCCTTCTAGTCTTGTATTCCAATCATGTGTATTGTCCCACCAAGTTTCAGTGATTCCAATGACATCATATTTCTTTTCCTGTGTTAGTAGTTCCAATTCTCCTTGTTTGTTGCCCATGCTTTGTGCATTAGTATAGAAACATTTTAGTTTGTGATTGGTTTCTCTTTCTCCAATATTTTTTTTAATTAGATTCTTTCGTCTTTGTTCTTCCTTTCCACTTCTAATAGCAGAGTTCTCAGTAGCATTTGTCAGGTGTATGGCTTTTTCTGGTCTTTTGCTTCCCTTCCCATGTTGTTCTAGTTTAAAGCTCTCCTTACAAGTGTAGCAAGGCGACTTCCAAATACCTGCTTTCCAGTCTTCGTAAGGTGCACCCCATCTCTAGCAAGTAGTCCATCGTATAAGTAGTTCACTCCGTGATCCAGAAATCCAAATCGTTGCTGACGGCACCATCGACGTAGCCAGTTGTTCACCTGCAGAATCTTATTCCACCTCCTTGTTCCATGGCCATCCACTGGGAGGATGGAAGAGAAGACCACCTGCGCTCCCAGTTCTTTCACTTTCTTGCCTAAGTCTTCAAAGTCTCTGCAGATGGTTTCCAGGTCGTTTCTTGCGGTGTCATTTGTCCCCACATGTAGTAGCAGGAATGGGTAGTCATCTGTAGGTCTGAAGAGTCCTGATATCCTGTCAGACACATCTTTAATTTTTGCACCTGGAAGACAGCACATTTCTCTTGAAGTTATATCCGGTCTGCAGATAGCGGCCTCTGTTCCTCTCAACAGGGAATCCCCCATGACCACCACTCTCCGTTTCTTCTTCACAACATTTTTCTTTCTCCATCCAGGAGGACTCTGAAGGCGTACAAGGTTGCTGTTTGTTGGCAAAGTCTTATCCTGATGTATTTCTTCATTGTTTTCCTGCGTGAGAGCCTGGTACTGGTTCCTGAGCAGTATGGGTGCTGACTGCCTCCTGATCCTCCTGCTTCTCTGGGTCACATGTCTCCATTCCTCTGTTTCTTCAGGTGCACTTCGAATTTCTTCTCTTTCTGTAACATGAAGAGATAATTCTGCTCTGTCCAAGAACTCTTCACCTTCCTTAATGATCTTCAACGTAGCTAACCTCTCTTCGAGATTTTGCAACTTTTCCTCCAACAGGGTCACAAGCTTGCATTTGTGGCATGTGAAGTTTGGCTTTTCCACTGGTAAATCTGTGAACATGTAGCAAGAAATGCAGCTCACCAAATGGCTCCTGGCCTCTTCCATCTTGAGATTTCTTAAAAAGATGAGCCAAAATTCGCGCGCCAACAGGCGCGCGGTTTCTCCGATTTCCTCTTTTCAGCTGCAACGGCCAAAACCCAGTGATCGTTGAGCTCGCGGAGACTCTTCACTTATCCCAGAAGGCACTGGGAATATGCAAATGATCCCCTCAAGACTCTTCCCCTGGTTTCTCCGATTTCCTCTTTTCAGCTGCAACGGCCAAAACCCAGTGATCGTTGAGCTCGCGGAGACTCTTCACTTATCCCAGAAGGCACTGGGAATATGCAAATGATCCCCTCAAGACTCTTCCCCTGGTTTCTCCGATTTCCTCTTTTCAGCTGCAACGGCCAAAACCCAGTGATCGTTGAGCTCGCGGAGACTCTTCACTTATCCCAGAAGGCACTGGGAATATGCAAATGATCCCCTCAAGACTCTTCCCCTGGTTTCTCCGATTTCCTCTTTTCAGCTGCAACGGCCAAAACCCAGTGATCGTTGAGCTCGCGGAGACTCTTCACTTATCCCAGAAGGCACTGGGAATATGCAAATGATCCCCTCAAGACTCTTCCCCTGGTTTCTCCGATTTCCTCTTTTCAGCTGCAACGGCCAAAACCCAGTGATCGTTGAGCTCGCGGAGACTCTTCACTTATCCCAGAAGGCACTGGGAATATGCAAATGATCCCCTCAAGATTCTTCCCCTGGTTTCTCCGATTTCCTCTTTTCAGCTGCAACGGCCAAAACCCAGTGATCGTTGAGCTCGCGGAGACTCTTCACTTATCCCAGAAGGCACTGGGAATATGCAAATGATCCCCTCAAGACTCTTCCCCTGGTTTCTCCGATTTCCTCTTTTCAGCTGCAACGGCCAAAACCCAGTGATCGTTGAGCTCGCGGAGACTCTTCACTTATCCCAGAAGGCACTGGGAATATGCAAATGATCCCCTCAAGACTCTTCCCCTGGTTTCTCCGATTTCCTCTTTTCAGCTGCAACGGCCAAAACCCAGTGATCGTTGAGCTCGCGGAGACTCTTCACTTATCCCAGAAGGCACTGGGAATATGCAAATGATCTCCTCAAGACTCTTCCCCTGGTTTCTCCGATTTCCTCTTTTCAGCTGCAACGGCCAAAACCCAGTGATCGTTGAGCTCGCGGAGACTCTTCACTTATCCCAGAAGGCACTGGGAATATGCAAATGATCCCCTCAAGACTCTTCCCCTGGTTTCTCCGATTTCCTCTTTTCAGCTGCAACGGCCAAAACCCAGTGATCGTTGAGCTCGCGGAGACTCTTCACTTATCCCAGAAGGCACTGGGAATATGCAAATGATCCCCTCAAGACTCTTCCCCTGGTTTCTCCGATTTCCTCTTTTCAGCTGCAACGGCCAAAACCCAGTGATCGTTGAGCTCGCGGAGACTCTTCACTTATCCCAGAAGGCACTGGGAATATGCAAATGATCCCCTCAAGACTCTTCCCCTGGTTTCTCCGATTTCCTCTTTTCAGCTGCAACGGCCAAAACCCAGTGATCGTTGAGCTCGCGGAGACTCTTCACTTATCCCAGAAGGCACTGGGAATATGCAAATGATCCCCTCAAGACTCTTCCCCTGGTTTCTCCGATTTCCTCTTTTCAGCTGCAACGGCCAAAACCCAGTGATCGTTGAGCTCGCGGAGACTCTTCACTTATCCCAGAAGGCACTGGGAATATGCAAATGATCCCCTCAAGACTCTTCCCCTGGTTTCTCCGATTTCCTCTTTTCAGCTGCAACGGCCAAAACCCAGTGATCGTTGAGCTCGCGGAGACTCTTCACTTATCCCAGAAGGCACTGGGAATATGCAAATGATCCCCTCAAGACTCTTCCCCTGGTTTCTCCGATTTCCTCTTTTCAGCTGCAACGGCCAAAACCCAGTGATCGTTGAGCTCGCGGAGACTCTTCACTTATCCCAGAAGGCACTGGGAATATGCAAATGATCTCCTCAAGACTCTTCCCCTGGTTTCTCCGATTTCCTCTTTTCAGCTGCAACGGCCAAAACCCAGTGATCGTTGAGCTCGCGGAGACTCTTCACTTATCCCAGAAGGCACTGGGAATATGCAAATGATCCCCTCAAGACTCTTCCCCTGGTTTCTCCGATTTCCTCTTTTCAGCTGCAACGGCCAAAACCCAGTGATCGTTGAGCTCGCGGAGACTCTTCACTTATCCCAGAAGGCACTGGGAATATGCAAATGATCTCCTCAAGACTCTTCCCCTGGTTTCTCCGATTTCCTCTTTTCAGCTGCAACGGCCAAAACCCAGTGATCGTTGAGCTCGCGGAGACTCTTCACTTATCCCAGAAGGCACTG
Source organism: Dendrobates tinctorius (assembly GCF_039654945.1). Classification (NCBI taxonomy): domain Eukaryota; kingdom Metazoa; phylum Chordata; class Amphibia; order Anura; family Dendrobatidae; genus Dendrobates; species Dendrobates tinctorius. The sequence goes on from NW_027361767.1 coordinate 583,306, forward strand.
GGAATATGCAAATGATCTCCTCAAGACTCTTCCCCTGGTTTCTCCGATTTCCTCTTTTCAGCTGCAACGGCCAAAACCCAGTGATCGTTGAGCTCGCGGAGACTCTTCACTTATCCCAGAAGGCACTGGGAATATGCAAATGATCCCCTCAAGACTCTTCCCCTGGTTTCTCCGATTTCCTCTTTTCAGCTGCAACGGCCAAAACCCAGTGATCGTTGAGCTCGTGGAGACTCTTCACTTATCCCAGAAGGCACTGGGAATATGCAAATGATCCCCTCAAGACTCTTCCCCTGGTTTCTCCGATTTCCTCTTTTCAGCTGCAACGGCCAAAACCCAGTGATCGTTGAGCTCGCGGAGACTCTTCACTTATCCCAGAAGGCACTGGGAATATGCAAATGATCCCCTCAAGACTCTTCCCCTGGTTTCTCCGATTTCCTCTTTTCAGCTGCAACGGCCAAAACCCAGTGATCGTTGAGCTCGCGGAGACTCTTCACTTATCCCAGAAGGCACTGGGAATATGCAAATGATCTCCTCAAGACTCTTCCCCTGGTTTCTCCGATTTCCTCTTTTCAGCTGCAACGGCCAAAACCCAGTGATCGTTGAGCTCGCGGAGACTCTTCACTTATCCCAGAAGGCACTGGGAATATGCAAATGATCCCCTCAAGACTCTTCCCCTGGTTTCTCCGATTTCCTCTTTTCAGCTGCAACGGCCAAAACCCAGTGATCGTTGAGCTCGCGGAGACTCTTCACTTATCCCAGAAGGCACTGGGAATATGCAAATGATCCCCTCAAGACTCTTCCCCTGGTTTCTCCGATTTCCTCTTTTCAGCTGCAACGGCCAAAACCCAGTGATCGTTGAGCTCGCGGAGACTCTTCACTTATCCCAGAAGGCACTGGGAATATGCAAATGATCCCCTCAAGACTCTTCCCCTGGTTTCTCCGATTTCCTCTTTTCAGCTGCAACGGCCAAAACCCAGTGATCGTTGAGCTCGCGGAGACTCTTCACTTATCCCAGAAGGCACTGGGAATATGCAAATGATCCCCTCAAGACTCTTCCCCTGGTTTCTCCGATTTCCTCTTTTCAGCTGCAACGGCCAAAACCCAGTGATCGTTGAGCTCGCGGAGACTCTTCACTTATCCCAGAAGGCACTGGGAATATGCAAATGATCTCCTCAAGACTCTTCCCCTGGTTTCTCCGATTTCCTCTTTTCAGCTGCAACGGCCAAAACCCAGTGATCGTTGAGCTCGCGGAGACTCTTCACTTATCCCAGAAGGCACTGGGAATATGCAAATGATCCCCTCAAGACTCTTCCCCTGGTTTCTCCGATTTCCTCTTTTCAGCTGCAACGGCCAAAACCCAGTGATCGTTGAGCTCGCGGAGACTCTTCACTTATCCCAGAAGGCACTGGGAATATGCAAATGATCCCCTCAAGACTCTTCCCCTGGTTTCTCCGATTTCCTCTTTTCAGCTGCAACGGCCAAAACCCAGTGATCGTTGAGCTCGCGGAGACTCTTCACTTATCCCAGAAGGCACTGGGAATATGCAAATGATCTCCTCAAGACTCTTCCCCTGGTTTCTCCGATTTCCTCTTTTCAGCTGCAACGGCCAAAACCCAGTGATCGTTGAGCTCGCGGAGACTCTTCACTTATCCCAGAAGGCACTGGGAATATGCAAATGATCTCCTCAAGACTCTTCCCCTGGTTTCTCCGATTTCCTCTTTTCAGCTGCAACGGCCAAAACCCAGTGATCGTTGAGCTCGCGGAGACTCTTCACTTATCCCAGAAGGCACTGGGAATATGCAAATGATCTCCTCAAGACTCTTCCCCTGGTTTCTCCGATTTCCTCTTTTCAGCTGCAACGGCCAAAACCCAGTGATCGTTGAGCTCGCGGAGACTCTTCACTTATCCCAGAAGGCACTGGGAATATGCAAATGATCCCCTCAAGACTCTTCCCCTGGTTTCTCCGATTTCCTCTTTTCAGCTGCAACGGCCAAAACCCAGTGATCGTTGAGCTCGCGGAGACTCTTCACTTATCCCAGAAGGCACTGGGAATATGCAAATGATCTCCTCAAGACTCTTCCCCTGGTTTCTCCGATTTCCTCTTTTCAGCTGCAACGGCCAAAACCCAGTGATCGTTGAGCTCGCGGAGACTCTTCACTTATCCCAGAAGGCACTGGGAATATGCAAATGATCTCCTCAAGACTCTTCCCCTGGTTTCTCCGATTTCCTCTTTTCAGCTGCAACGGCCAAAACCCAGTGATCGTTGAGCTCGCGGAGACTCTTCACTTATCCCAGAAGGCACTGGGAATATGCAAATGATCCCCTCAAGACTCTTCCCCTGGTTTCTCCGATTTCCTCTTTTCAGCTGCAACGGCCAAAACCCAGTGATCGTTGAGCTCGCGGAGACTCTTCACTTATCCCAGAAGGCACTGGGAATATGCAAATGATCCCCTCAAGACTCTTCCCCTGGTTTCTCCGATTTCCTCTTTTCAGCTGCAACGGCCAAAACCCAGTGATCGTTGAGCTCGCGGAGACTCTTCACTTATCCCAGAAGGCACTGGGAATATGCAAATGATCCCCTCAAGACTCTTCCCCTGGTTTCTCCGATTTCCTCTTTTCAGCTGCAACGGCCAAAACCCAGTGATCGTTGAGCTCGCGGAGACTCTTCACTTATCCCAGAAGGCACTGGGAATATGCAAATGATCCCCTCAAGACTCTTCCCCTGGTTTCTCCGATTTCCTCTTTTCAGCTGCAACGGCCAAAACCCAGTGATCGTTGAGCTCGCGGAGACTCTTCACTTATCCCAGAAGGCACTGGGAATATGCAAATGATCTCCTCAAGACTCTTCCCCTGGTTTCTCCGATTTCCTCTTTTCAGCTGCAACGGCCAAAACCCAGTGATCGTTGAGCTCGCGGAGACTCTTCACTTATCCCAGAAGGCACTGGGAATATGCAAATGATCTCCTCAAGACTCTTCCCCTGGTTTCTCCGATTTCCTCTTTTCAGCTGCAACGGCCAAAACCCAGTGATCGTTGAGCTCGCGGAGACTCTTCACTTATCCCAGAAGGCACTGGGAATATGCAAATGATCTCCTCAAGACTCTTCCCCTGGTTTCTCCGATTTCCTCTTTTCAGCTGCAACGGCCAAAACCCAGTGATCGTTGAGCTCGCGGAGACTCTTCACTTATCCCAGAAGGCACTGGGAATAAGTGAAGTAATAAGTTAGTAATGGTGTGGGGTGGCATTTCTTTGAAGGGCACCACAGCCCTCCATGTGCTCGCCAGAGGTACCCTGGCTGCATTAGGTACCAGGATGAGATCCTCAGACTCATTTTGAAACCACATGCAGGTGCACTGGGCTCTGAATTCCTTCTGATGCATGACAATGCTAAACTTCATGTGGCTGGAGTGTGTCAGCAGTTCCTGCATGATGAAAGCATTGATGCTATGGACTGGCCTGCCCTTTCCCCAGACCTGAATCCAATCGAACACATCTGGGACATCATGACTCATTGCATCCACTAACACCACTGTCCAGGAGTTGTCTGTTGCTTTAATCCAGGTCTGGGAGGAGATCCCTCAGGAGAACATCCGCTGCCTCATCAGGACCATGCCCAGGCATTGAAAGGAGGTCGTACAGGCATGTGGAGGCCACACACACTACTGAGCATCTTTTCCTTGTCTTGAGGCATTTCCATTGAAATTGGATCAGCCTGCAATTTGATTTTACACTTTGATTTTGAGTATTATTCCAAATCCAGACCTCCATGGGATATTAATTTTGACTTACATTGATCATTTTTATGTTTTATCATTCTCAATGCATTCCACTATGTAATGAATAAAGATTTATAACTGGAATATTTCATTCAGTGACATCTAGGATGTGGTATTTTAGTGTTCCCTTTATTTTTTTGAGCAGTGTATTTCGTCACTGTATGTTGCTTTCATTTGATCACTGTATGGTGCTTTCATTTGGTCACTGTATGGTGCTTTCATTTGGTTATTGTTTGATTCTTTCTTGAGGTCACTGCATGGTGCTTTCATGTGGTCACTGTATGGTGCTTTCATGTGGTCACTGTATAGGGCTTTCATGTGTTTACTGTTTGATGCTTTCATTTGGTCACTGATGCATTCAATTGGTCACTGTTTGATGCTTTCATTTGGTCATTGTATGGTGCTTTCTAGTGATGAGCGAACGTGTTCGCCGCTACTCGGTACTCGCCCGAGTATCACTGTACTTAATGTACTCGGCAAGCACTGAGCATTTCCGGGAATACTCAGCGGGAACTCGGGTCTCCACCCAGCTTTTTTGGCGGACTTTACAGAACCAATCACGATGCAGGGATTGCCTGCCAGGCAATGAAACGCCACAGCCACCTTTGTTGTGGTTGTGCAGTGATTGGCTGGCCGCACAGCATCATCAGGGGTATAAGAGACCAGACGCCACCCTGCTCACCGCATTCAGCTCCGGATTGAGATAGTGTAGGGAGAGCTGCTGCCTTAATAGGGTCAGAATTGGGGATTTATTAGTCAGTGTGGGGTCTACCATCCTAAACAACTCAAATCCAGCTAAACCAACAGTCCTTCTAAGAACTAATTTTGGAGTATATAGGTTCCAGTGCTAGGCAGGCAGGGTAGTGTACGTCGCTGTATACACATCTGTGCAAGGCTTGCAGGCACTGTACGTGTGTATATACATATAATTGCATATATCAAGAGGGTCCTGTGTTCTGGTGCTGCTGCTACCTGTGGGATATATTGGCCATATATACCTAGCCCCAGGTCTTATTGGCTTTGAAATTTTTTTGGGCCAGGGCTAATAGAGCTATTTTTTTTATTGCAAAGTAATCCAGAGCCCTTTTTTTCCCTCCATTTGCTTTTTGACAGTGCACAATGCAGCCAGATCCTTTTCCTAGCACAGCGTGAAAATCCAGCAATTTTAAAGGGGTCCCAAACATCCCTTTTGAGTGTGCAGAGAAATATTTATTTTTTATGTGGTAGGGTTGAGTAGTTTTTTTTTTGAGTGTCTTACAAAATTTTTTGACACTCTTTTGCTGAACCCCCCAAAAACACAGTCAGGCCACATATTTTACAGTGTGGTATATCTGTGACAGCCTCATCCATCCATCTGCTAAAAATTTTGCTCTTTTTAGCCCTAAATTCATTTTTTTGGGCTGCCTAGCACTGTACTTATATACAGCACTATTTAGCCAAAAAAATTTAAAAAAACAGGCCACACATTTCTCTGTGTGGTATCTGCATGCCAGCTCATATCTATGTGTGCTTAAAGATTGGCCAGTTTACGGCTGTTTTCTTTTTGGTCCAGGTTGTCACTGGACTTATATACAGCAGCATTTACCCCAAAACTTAAAAAAATACAGGCCACACATTTTTTGGTGCAGTATCTGCATGCCGGCTCATATCTGTGTGTGCTCAAAGTTTGGCCAGTTTACGGCTGTTTTTTTTTTTTGTCTGGGGTGTCACTGGACTTATATACAGCTGTATTTACCCCCCCCCCCCAAAAAAAAAATAGAAAAAAAATTGTCGTAGTAGTATCTCCGTGTCAGCTCATATCTGTGCATGCTGAAAGTTTGGCCAGTTTACGGCTGATTTCTTTTTTGGTCCTGGGTGTCACTGGACTTAGATACAGCAGTATTTAGCCACAACAAAATTAAAAAAAAAAAAAATGGTAGTGGTATCTGCGTGCCAGCTCATATCTGTGTGTGCTCAAATATTGGCCAGTGTAGGCCGGTTTTCTTTTTTGGTCCTGGGTGTTACTGGACTTATATACAGCATTATTTAGCAAACTATTAAAAAAAATACAGGCCACACATTTTTCGGTGTGGTATCTGTATGCCAGCTCATATCTGTGTACACGTATCACATACAAGTTGCCTCCCAAATCACCCTTTTGTATTGAAAATGTCTAATATTCTAGTCCATTTACAATGGGCAAGGCGCGTTGCAAGGGACAAGGAAGTGGACATGATAGTGATGGTGCAGGGCAAGGTCGAGGACGTGGGCAAGCTGAAATTGGACCACCAAAAACACCCACATCTTCTAGCTGGACCTTAGAGTCCAAAGTCCTAGGGGACCACGGCAAGACAGAACTATTGAAGCCCAAGCAGTGTGAAAAGGTTGTTAGTTGGATAGCGGATACTTCCAGTTACTTATCCACCACCACCAGCAACCTGTCTTCAACATGGTCAAGTCACAGTTGCCGTGAATCGGGACCGCATATTCCTTACCCTGATCCTCCTTCCTCCCACCATGCTGAGTGCCCTGAGACCACTGATCCCACACTCGGACACTCCAAAGAGCTGTTCAGTTTTCCATTTGGAGATTCGTGCCTCTCGCCCGGTCCACTTGAAGCGGGGCAAGATGATATTCCATGTAGCGATGCACAAATCTTTGAGCAGCCACGGTCAAAAGAGGTGGACGATGATGAGACACAATTACCGGAAAGTCAGGAGGAGGCCCAGGGTGGGGAATTGGAAGATGAGGTGGTGGATGATGTGGTAACAGACCCAACCTGGCAGGAGGACATGCACAGCGAGGACAGCAGCACACAGGGGGATGTAGGCGTCGCACCACGTCAGGCAGGAAGAAGTAGTGTGGTGGCTGCAGACAGAAGGCGTGCAACCACTCTCCGTAACACCAACTTGACGAAAGTTACCAGTACAACTGTTAGGTCTTCCCGAGTCTGGTTATTTTTTAACGACTCTGCCGATAACCCCAAACAGGCCATTTGTAACACCTGTCATGCCAGCATCAGCAGGGGTAGCAAAACTACTAGCCTTACCACCACCAGCATGATCAGGCACATGGCAGCAAAGTACCCGACTTTGTGGGCCCAACACCAGGCTCCAGGAACAGTGTATGCAGGTGACACCACTGCTTCTTCCACTGTTGAGCGTGCAAGCCAATCCCCTGTCCACGGTGCATGCAAAGATGCCTCCTGCCCTGCATCTGCCGTTGCCCACAGTCAAATACCAGCATCATCAAGCATGTCCACGTCCTTGTCCCAGCGCAATCTTCAAATGTCCATACCCCAGTCATTGGACAGTAAACGGAAATACGCAGCCAACGCCCCACAGGCCACAGTACTCAACTCTCATATTTCTCATCTGCTTGCGGTCGAAATGTTGTCTTTTAGACTCATGGAGACGGAAGCTTTCCGCAACCTGATGGCGGCAGCCGTCCAAAGGTACTCGGTTCCCACCTGCCACTATTTCTCCCGCTGTGCCGTCCTGGCATTACACATGCACGTGTCCCACAACATTACCCGTGCCCTCAATGATGCAGTTACTGGGAAATTACACCTAACCACGGACACGTGGTCAAGTGCTTGTGGCCAGGGACGTTACATCTCGCTGATGGCACACTGGGTTAACATAGTGGAAGGCGGGACCCAGTCAGACCTTGGGATGGAACACCAAAGAGCAGCTGACAGCACAACGGAGGGGTGGATGCCAGTTCAAAGGTTCATGGACCCAAATGAACAATAGTCCAAATAAGGAAGAGGAACAGCATCCGGTCTGGGTGAAAAATTGTATCAAAAATTTATTCTGCCAGTACAAAATACAACGTTTCGGCCATATTGTGGCCTTTTTCAAGTATAACATAACAGCACATATGGTGGCCTTTTATAGTGTGGCACAGCCAATCACCATTTAGGTAACACCCATCATAGAAAATCCATACATAAAATACATATAAATACATCCATCAGATACATATATATTCAATAGCACAGTTTATCTAGTCGTTAACAATAATGGTCATAATCATATTAGAAATATTGCAAAAGCATGGGGAGAGGGAACTCTGCCGATATAGGGATTTGTGAGTCCTCATATGATTGGTCCATTAGGGTTGGCGCCACTATTATGTGATTAGGGATTGGCGGTTTATATATGGATATGTATTACTGCAAGTGATTGGTGCGTTATTTCTATGGATACCTTTGATGCATCACGATCATTGGTGGGCTGATTTGGGGATCGTTGTTTATATATGAAATGCTTTTGCAATATTTCTAATATGATTATGACTAGAGTTGAGCGAAACGGGTCGAAAAAATTCAAAAGTCGCCGACTTTTGGCAAAGTCGGGTTTCATGAAACGAAACCCGACCCTAGGATGAGGTCGGCCACGAGGTCGGCGACTTACGCGCCAAAGTCGCGTTTCAAAAGTTTGTTTTGCGCTCTTTTTCAGCCAATCAGGATCCACGGACACTGTGGGCAACGTGATGACATAGGCACGGGTCACCACCATCTTTCAGAAGGGCATGCAAGTGATTGGCTTGCTTTGGTGGTCGTCACAGGGGGTATAAAAGGGCGTGCACGCCGACCGCCATCTTACTTCTGCCGATCTTAGTATAGGGAGAGGTTGCTGCTGATTCTGTAGGGAGAGCGTTAGGCAGGGAAGAAGACAAAAAAACTGCTTCTGCTGCTAGCGATTTGGCCTGCACAACACACAAGTCACTGTGTGTGCAGTGCAAGGGGAGGCTATATTGTGGTGTATCAGTGGTGTTGGTTGTTGGGCTGCCTTCTAAGGCTTCCTGACACGCTGGCATTGCTGTTTACCCACTGCTCCGCAAACTGCTTTTTTAAAAGCAATCCAATCTCCCTTATCCTCTCGTCACTTTGGTCACAGGCAGCAGTGCCATCGAGCGTGTCACATAGCGCTCAGATATCAGTGGGCCGCACACAATCCACAAGTGTCCAGTGTCCACAAGTGTACGCAGAGATTCAAAATCTCCATTATCCTCTCGTCACTTTGGTCACAGGCAGCTGTGCCATCGAGCGTGTCACATAGCGCTCAGATATCAGTGGGCCGCACACAATCCACAAGTGTCCAGTGTCCACAAGTGTACGCAGAGATTCAAAATCTCCATTATCCTCTCGTCACTTTGGTCACAGGCAGCTGTGCCATCGAGCGTGTCACATAGCGCTCAGATATCAGTGGGCCGCACACAATCCACAAGTGTCCACTGTCCACAAGTGTACGCTGAGATTCAAAATCTCCATTATCCTCTCGTCACTTTGGTCACAGGCAGCTGTGCCATCGAGCGTGTCACATAGCGCTCAGATATCAGTGGGCCTCACACAATCTACAAGTGTCCAGTGTCCAAAAGTGTACGCAGAGATTCAAAATCTCCATTATCCTCTCGTCACTTTGGTCACAGGCAGCTGTGCCATCGAGCATGTCACATAGCGCTCAGATATCAGTAGGCCGCACACAATCCACAAGTGTCCAGTGTCCAAAAGTGTACGCAGAGATTCAAAATCTCCATTATCCTCTCGTCACTTTGGTCACAGGCAGCTGTGCCATCGAGCGTGTCACATAGCGCTCATATCAGTGGGCCGCACACAATCCACAAGTGTCCACTGTCCACAAGTGTACGCAGAGATTCAAAATCTCCATTATCCTCTCGTCACTTTGGTCACAGGCAGCTGTGCCATCGAGCGTGTCACATAGCGCTCAGATATCAGTGGGCCGCACACAATCCACAAGTGTCCACTGTCCACAAGTGTACGCAGAGATTCAAAATCTCCATTATCCTCTCGTCACTTTGGTCACAGGCAGCTGTGCCATCGAGCGTGTCACATAGCGCTCAGATATCAGTGGGCCGCACACAATCCACAAGTGTCCACTGTCCACAAGTGTACGCAGAGATTCAAAATCTCCATTATCCTCTCGTCACTTTGGTCACAGGCAGCTGTGCCATCGAGCGTGTCACATAGCGCTCAGATATCAGTGGGCCGCACACAATCCACAAGTGTCCAGTGTCCAAAAGTGTACGCAGAGATTCAAAATCTCCATTATCCTCTCGTCACTTTGGTCACAGGCAGCTGTGCCATCGAGCGTGTCACATAGCGCTCAGATATCAGTGGGCCGCACACAATCCACAAGTGTCCAGTGTCCACAAGTGTACGCAGAGATTCAAAATCTCCATTATCCTCTCGTCACTTTGGTCACAGGCAGCTGTGCCATCGAGCGTGTCACATAGCGCTCAGATATCAGTGGGCCGCACACAATCCACAAGTGTCCACTGTCCACAAGTGTACGCAGAGATTCAAAATCTCCATTATCCTCTCGTCACTTTGGTCACAGGCAGCTGTGCCATCGAGCGTGTCACATAGCGCTCAGATATCAGTGGGCCGCACACAATCCACAAGTGTCCACTGTCCACAAGTGTACGCAGAGATTCAAAATCTCCATTATCCTCTCGTCACTTTGGTCACAGGCAGCTGTGCCATCGAGCGTGTCACATAGCGCTCAGATATCAGTGGGCCGCACACAATCCACAAGTGTCCAGTGTCCAAAAGTGTACGCAGAGATTCAAAATCTCCATTATCCTCTCGTCACTTTGGTCACAGGCAGCTGTGCCATCGAGCATGTCACATAGCGCTCAGATATCAGTAGGCCGCACACAATCCACAAGTGTCCAGTGTCCAAAAGTGTACGCAGAGATTCAAAATCTCCATTATCCTCTCGTCACTTTGGTCACAGGCAGCTGTGCCATCGAGCGTGTCACATAGCGCTCATATCAGTGGGCCGCACACAATCCACAAGTGTCCAGTGTCCACAAGTGTACGCAGAGATTCAAAATCTCCATTATCCTCTCGTCACTTTGGTCACAGGCAGCTGTGCCATCGAGCGTGTCACATAGCGCTCAGATATCAGTGGGCCGCACACAATCCACAAGTGTCCACTGTCCACAAGTGTACGCAGAGATTCAAAATCTCCATTATCCTCTCGTCACTTTGGTCACAGGCAGCTGTGCCATCGAGCGTGTCACATAGCGCTCAGATATCAGTGGGCCGCACACAATCCACAAGTGTCCACTGTCCACAAGTGTACGCAGAGATTCATAATCTCCATTATCCTCTCGTCACTTTGGTCACAGGCAGCTGTGCCATCGAGCGTGTCACATAGCGCTCAGATATCAGTGGGCCGCACACAATCCACAAGTGTCCACTGTCCAAAAGTGTACGCAGAGATTCAAAATCTCCATTATCCTCTCGTCACTTTGGTCACAGGCAGCTGTGCCATCGAGCGTGTCACATAGCGCTCAGATATCAGTGGGCCGCACACAATCCACAAGTGTCCACTGTCCACAAGTGTACGCAGAGATTCAAAATCTCCATTATCCTCTCGTCACTTTGGTCACAGGCAGCTGTGCCATCGAGCGTGTCACATAGCGCTCAGATATCAGTGGGCCTCACACAATCCACAAGTGTCCACTGTCCACAAGTGTACGCAGAGATTCAAAATCTCCATTATCCTCTCGTCACTTTGGTCACAGGCAGCTGTGCCATCGAGCGTGTCACATAGCGCTCAGATATCAGTGGGCCGCACACAATCCACAAGTGTCCACTGTCCACAAGTGTGTGCAGAAATTCTAAAACTCCCCTGTCCTATAGACACCTTGTACCTTGTTTTACATTACTATATAGTTTGTTGGATTTTGTCTACATTTCTACCACAAATGAGGAAGGCTGGTGGAAGAGGCCGTGGAATTGGGCGGGGGTTGGCAGCTGGTAATGATGGTGTTGGTGGTGGATCTGATGGTAGTGGCAAGAGCAAAATAGGACCAAATGCAGGAGGTGCTGACCCTGCGTCATCGTCTGTCTACATAAGGCCTCGAATGCTTAGTTTTCTAGGAGTTGGCAAACCGCTTTTAAAGGCAGAGCATCAGGAAAAAGTTTTGTCTTACATTGCTGACTCAGCCTCCAGCTCTATCGCCTCCTCTTCTTCAGTTGTAAAAAGTAAAAGCACTGAGTCGTCATTGGAGGCTCATGTTCATGAACCACACCTTTCCTTGTGTCCTTCACCCCAACCAAGGTTGAAGGATGACGCAGGCCATACTACTGATTACTCCATGGAGCTGTTTTCACATACCATGCCTGGATTATCAAGTCAAATGGTGAATTACCCAGGCCAAGATGAATCTGACATGGAGTGCACTGATGCACAGCCGCTGATGGATGATTCTGCTGGTACATTCACTCAGAGCACTACATTGTCCTCGCAGTGTACAGAGCCAGATTTTGACCCTGATGAGACTCAGGTGCCCCTTCCCGCACACTATACCACCATACACGGTGACACAGAGAAAGGTGCACATGACATAGAAGAGGAGGTGATGGATGACCCAGTTGTTGACCCAGATTGGCATCCATTGGGGGAAGAGGGTGCTGCTTCCAATAGCTCAGATGAGGAGCATCCACAGCAGACATCGACATCGCAACAGCTGTTATCTGGCAGGCCCGGAGCACTCCAAAGACAGGTTCCAAACATCAAAAGAGTTGCTGGACAGCTTGTCCAGAGGGTCAAAAGATCACAGCGTGCTAGGCCGCAAAATGTCTGCCAAAGTAGGAAGAGTGCAGTGTGGCAGTTTTTTGAACAAAATCCTCATGATCAGGCCAAGGTTATCTGTAAGAAATGCGCAAAGACCTTTAGCCGAGGGAAAAATCTGAAAAATTTGAATACCAGTTGCATGCTTATACATTTAACCAGCATGCACTTGCAAGCGTGGACACAACACCAAACCTCAAGTGCCACATGTGCAACTGATCACAACGAAGGTAGTCAGCAACGCTACATTGTTTCCCCCACTGTAAGCCCACCGGTTAGCACAGCAGCAAATGTTGAGGTGTCGTTGCAAGGCCACAGCAGTCAGGGAATCCCACTGTTATATCAACGAAAGACTGATTCTAGGCCATCAGAAAGAACACCAACTCCATCACCATCATCAACCCTCTCTCAGTCCGCCCTGTCCACCGCTACTTCCACCATATGCAGCTCTCAAGTCCAGCTCACCCTCCCAGACACTATGAGTAGGTCAAGAAAGTACTCAGTCTCTCATCCGCGTACACTGGGTTTGAACGCCCACATTGCCAAACTAATCTCGTTTGAGATGATGCCCTTTCGGTTGGTGGAAAGCACAGCTTTCCGCGAACTCATGGCCTATGCAGTACCACGCTATGACCTACCCAGTCTCCACTTCTTCTCTCGCAAAGCCATCCCAGCCCTCCACCATCATGTGAAAGACCGCATTGTCCATGCACTCAAGCAGTCAGTGAGTGGAAAGGTGCACCTCACAACTGATGCATGGTCCAGTCGGCATGGCCAGGGCCGTTACGTGTCCATCACTGCGCACTGGGTTAATGTGGTGGATGCAGGGTCCACAGGGGACAGCGGTGGTGGGACAGTGCTGCCTAGCCCACGGTCTAGGAAACAGTTGGCTGTAGGCGTTCGACCCTCCTCCTCCTCCTCCTCCTCCAGAAGCGACAGCTCGTCCACAGAGCGCAGTCGTACGAGCACTCCATCTGCAGCTGCCACTGTTGCACACGATGTGTCCCCCTATCGAGCAGCTAGTGGAAAGCGTCAGCAGGCTGTGTTGCAGATGATGTGTTTGGGCGACAGACACACCGCCGAGGTGCTGGCCGAGTACTTGAAGCGACAAACTGAGTCATGGCTGGGCAGTGTACATCTTGAGGCAGGCAAGGTAGTTAGTGATAACGGCCGTAATTTTGTGGCAGCCATAGCCCTTTCAAAACTCAGCCACATACCTTGCTTGGCTCACACCTTGAACCTGGTGGTGCAGTGCTTCCTCAAAAATTATCCGGAGTTAACAGCCCTGCTCCAGAAGGTGCGAAGACTGTGCGCGCACATCCGCCGGTCGCCTGTACACTCCGTTCGTATGCAGAAGCTGCAGCGATTGCTCCACCTTCCCAACCACCGCCTCATTATCGACATTGCAACAAGGTGGAACTCCACCCTGCACATGGTGGAGCGGCTGTGCGAGCAGAGGCAGGCCATAATGCATTTGTGGGAGGATACACGGCCAGGCACTTTGAGAGCAGACATGGAGTTGACAGGCGTGCAGTGGTCGAAGCTGAAAGACCTTTGTAAAGTCCTTCAGTGTTTTGAGGAATGCACACGGCTGGTAAGCGCAGACGACGCCATCCTAAGCATGAGCATCCCACTTATGCGTCTGCTCATGCAAACTTTGACGCACCTTAAGGAGCAGGCGTCTGCAGCCAATGTTGAGGAGGAGGGAATCCTTGATGACATTCAGCCATTGTCTGCTCAGGGACCTCTCCTGGACGAGGTGGAGGAAGAAGAGGAGGAGGAGGAGGAGGATGATGGGGATGATTACTTAGGGGAGGAGGATGCATCTCGTGGGGCAAGTGAAAATGTTGGCGTGGCAAGGTCTGGTACAGGGTTTGTGCGTGACTGGAGGGATGTGGATTTGCCAGAAAGTGCTCCTCCAACCAGCACTCGCAGTGCATCATTGACACTGGGAACATTGGCCCACATGTCAGATTAAGCCTTGCGGATCCTAAAAAGGGACCCCCGCATTGCCAAAATGATGAACGATGACGACTACTGGTTGGCCAGCATCCTGGATCCACGCTATAAAGGCAAATTACAAAACATCATGCCACAGGAGAACCTTGACCTAATATTGGCTAATAAACAAGCAACTCTGGTAAATCGGTTGCTTGAGGCATTCCCAGCACACAGCAGCGGAGATGGTTCTCACACGAGCCGTACGGGCCGGGGGCAGCTTGGCAGAAGTGTTCATGGTGCACACAGCAGAAGTGGCGTTGGAGACAGGGGTTTCATGACAATGTTGTGGACTGATTTTTCAAATACCGCTCACACAACTGGTAATACTGCATCGATGGAAAGTGACAGGAGACAGCAGTTGTCAACTATGGTTACAAACTACTTTTCCTCCCATATCGATGTTCTTCCACACAGGTCATTCCCCTTTGACTATTGGGCCGCTAAACTGGACACCTGGCCTGAATTGGCCCAATATGCCTTACAGGAGCTCGCTTGCCCAGCTGCAAGTGTGCTATCGGAAAGAGTCTTCAGTGCAGCTGGATCAATCCTGACAGAAAAAAGGACCCGTCTGTCAACCCAAAATGTGGATGATCTAACCTTCATTAAAATGAACCACGCATGGGTTTCCAAGGATTTTGTCCCACCTTCCCCTGATGACACATAGGGTGACAGAAAAATGGCTTGCTTTGGTCCACCTCTTCCTGGTACTTCACCTATTTCGCCTTTTGCATCAGTTGAATGTCCAACATCAACATATGCCACTTTCTAAAACTCCCTAACTGTGCTGCCTCCCCCCCCATGGCCGGGGTCACCACCTAGCGCATGACACCGTGCGAGTGCCGTTGCCCTGGACAGGTGGGTAGGCCGACTCTTGGGTGCGGGCACTGGCACAGGGTCCCTCATAGTGCAATCAAGTGTCTCTGACGGTGGTGGTGCACACCCGCCGTCAGACACACCACTGTACTATGAGGGGCCCAGTGCCAGTACCGACGCCCACGAGTGGGCCCCCCTTGCTTGCCAGGGCCCCAGCATTTGCAATCTTTACCTCTCCCTGCTCCTCCGCTGTGTAATCTGGGCCGTCAAATCCATACTGTGCCTGACACCGTCTGAGCCTGCCTCCTGATGTATAGACATATATTTTGAATGTGTACGCTATCCATACATGTTATCCGGGGATACGTTACCCCTTCTAAACTTTGTGCAATGACGTGCAATCCATACTGGGCCTAACACCGTCTGAGCCTGCCTCATGCTGTATAGACATATATTTTGAATGTGTACGCTATCCATACATGTTATCCAGGGATACGGTACCCTTTCTAACCTTTGTGCAATGACGTGCAATCCATACTGGGCCTAACACCGTCTGAGCCTGCCTCATGCTGTATAGACATATATTTTGAATGTGTACGCTATCCATACATGTTATCCGGGGATACGGTACCCCTTCTAACCTTTGTGCAATGACGTGCAATCCATACTGGGCCTAACACCGTCTGAGCCTGCCTCATGCTGTATAGACATATATTTTGAATGTGTACACTATCCATACATGTTATCCAGGGATACGGTACCCTTTCTAACCTTTGTGCAATGACGTGCAATCCATACTGGGCCTAACACCGTCTGAGCCTGCCTCATGCTGTATAGACATATATTTTGAATGTGTACGCTATCCATACATGTTATCCAGGGATACGGTACCCTTTCTAACCTTTGTGCAATCACGTGCAATCCATACTGGGCCTAACACCGTCTGAGCCTGCCTCATGCTGTATAGACATATATTTTGAATGTGTACGCTATCCATACATGTTATCCGGGGATACGGTACCCCTTCTAACCTTTGTGCAATGACGTGCAATCCATACTGGGCCTAACACCGTCTGAGCCTGCCTCATGCTGTATAGACATATATTTTGAATGTGTACGCTATCCATACATGTTATCCGGGGATACGGTACCCCTTCTAACCTTTGTTCAATGACGTGCAATCCATACTGGGCCTAACACCGTCTGAGCCTGCCTCATGCTGTATAGACATATATTTTGAATGTGTACGCTATCCATACATGTTATCCGGGGATACGGTACCCCTTCTAACCTTTGTGCAATGACGTGCAATCCATACTGGGCCTAACACCGTCTGAGCCTGCCTCATGCTGTATAGACATATATTTTGAATGTGTACACTATCCATACATGTTATCCGGGGATACGGTACCCTTTCTAACCTTTGTGCAATGACGTGCAATCCATACTGGGCCTAACACCGTCTGAGCCTGCCTCATGCTGTATAGACATATATTTTGAATGTGTACGCTATCCATAAATGTTATCCAGGGATACGGTACCCTTTCTAACCTTTGTGCAATGACGTGCAATCCATACTGGGCCTAACACCGTCTGAGCCTGCCTCATGCTGTATAGACATATATTTTGAATGTGTACGCTATCCATACATGTTATCCGGGGATACGGTACCCCTTCTAACCTTTGTGCAATGACGTGCAATCCATACTGGGCCTAACACCGTCTGAGCCTGCCTCATGCTGTATAGACATATATTTTGAATGTGTACGCTATCCATACATGTTATCCGGGGATACGGTACCCCTTCTAACCTTTGTGCAATGACGTGCAATCCATACTGGGCCTAACACCGTCTGAGCCTGCCTCATGCTGTATAGACATATATTTTGAATGTGTACGCTATCCATACATGTTATCCAGGGATACGGTACCCTTTCTAACCTTTGTGCAATCACGTGCAATCCATACTGGGCCTAACACCGTCTGAGCCTGCCTCATGCTGTATAGACATATATTTTGAATGTGTACGCTATCCATACATGTTATCCAGGGATACGGTACCCTTTCTAACCTTTGTGCAATGACGTGCAATCCATACTGGGCCTAACACCGTCTGAGCCTGCCTCATGCTGTATAGACATATATTTTGAATGTGTACGCTATCCATACATGTTATCCGGGGATACGGTACCCCTTCTAACCTTTGTGCAATGACGTGCAATCCATACTGGGCCTAACACCGTCTGAGCCTGCCTCATGCTGTATAGACATATATTTTGAATGTGTACGCTATCCATACATGTTATCCAGGGATACGGTACCCTTTCTAACCTTTGTGCAATGACGTGCAATCCATACTGGGCCTAACACCGTCTGAGCCTGCCTCATGCTGTATAGACATATATTTTGAATGTGTACGCTATCCATACATGTTATCCAGGGATACGGTACCCTTTCTAACCTTTGTGCAATGACGTGCAATCCATACTGGGCCTAACACCGTCTGAGCCTGCCTCATGCTGTATAGACATATATTTTGAATGTGTACGCTATCCATACATGTTATCCAGGGATACGGTACCCTTTCTAACCTTTGTGCAATGACGTGCAATCCATACTGGGCCTAACACCGTCTGAGCCTGCCTCATGCTGTATAGACATATATTTTGAATGTGTACGCTATCCATACATGTTATCCGGGGATACGGTACCCCTTCTAACCTTTGTGCAATGACGTGCAATCCATACTGGGCCTAACACCGTCTGAGCCTGCCTCATGCTGTATAGACATATATTTTGAATGTGTACGCTATCCATACATGTTATCCGGGGATACGGTACCCCTTCTAACCTTTGTGCAATGACGTGCAATCCATACTGGGCCTAACACCGTCTGAGCCTGCCTCATGCTGTATAGACATATATTTTGAATGTGTACGCTATCCATACATGTTATCCGGGGATACGGTACCCCTTCTAACCTTTGTGCAATGACGTGCAATCCATACTGGGCCTAACACCGTCTGAGCCTGCCTCATGCTGTATAGACATATATTTTGAATGTGTACACTATCCATACATGTTATCCGGGGATACGGTACCCTTTCTAACCTTTGTGCAATGACGTGCAATCCATACTGGGCCAAACACCGTCTGAGCCTGCCTCATGCTGTATAGACATATATTTTGAATGTGTACGCTATCCATACATGTTATCCAGGGATACGGTACCCTTTCTAACCTTTGTGCAATGACGTGCAATCCATACTGGGCCTAACACCGTCTGAGCCTGCCTCATGCTGTATAGACATATATTTTGAATGTGTACGCTATCCATACATGTTATCCGGGGATACGGTACCCCTTCTAACCTTTGTGCAATGACGTGCAATCCATACTGGGCCTAACACCGTCTGAGCCTGCCTCATTTGAATGTGTACGCTATCCATACATGTTATCCAGGGATACGGTACCCTTTCTAACCTTTGTGCAATCACGTGCAATCCATACTGGGCCTAACACCGTCTGAGCCTGCCTCATGCTGTATAGACATATATTTTGAATGTGTACGCTATCCATACATGTTATCCAGGGATACGGTACCCTTTCTAACCTTTGTGCAATGACGTGCAATCCATACTGGGCCTAACACCGTCTGAGCCTGCCTCATGCTGTATAGACATATATTTTGAATGTGTACGCTATCCATACATGTTATCCGGGGATACGGTACCCCTTCTAACCTTTGTGCAATGACGTGCAATCCATACTGGGCCTAACACCGTCTGAGCCTGCCTCATGCTGTATAGACATATATTTTGAATGTGTACGCTATCCATACATGTTATCCAGGGATACGGTACCCTTTCTAACCTTTGTGCAATGACGTGCAATCCATACTGGGCCTAACACCGTCTGAGCCTGCCTCATGCTGTATAGACATATATTTTGAATGTGTACGCTATCCATACATGTTATCCAGGGATACGGTACCCTTTCTAACCTTTGTGCAATGACGTGCAATCCATACTGGGCCTAACACCGTCTGAGCCTGCCTCATGCTGTATAGACATATATTTTGAATGTGTACGCTATCCATACATGTTATCCAGGGATACGGTACCCTTTCTAACCTTTGTGCAATGACGTGCAATCCATACTGGGCCTAACACCGTCTGAGCCTGCCTCATGCTGTATAGACATATATTTTGAATGTGTACGCTATCCATACATGTTATCCGGGGATACGGTACCCCTTCTAACCTTTGTGCAATGACGTGCAATCCATACTGGGCCTAACACCGTCTGAGCCTGCCTCATGCTGTATAGACATATATTTTGAATGTGTACGCTATCCATACATGTTATCCGGGGATACGGTACCCCTTCTAACCTTTGTGCAATGACGTGCAATCCATACTGGGCCTAACACCGTCTGAGCCTGCCTCATGCTGTATAGACATATATTTTGAATGTGTACACTATCCATACATGTTATCCAGGGATACGGTACCCTTTCTAACCTTTGTGCAATGACGTGCAATCCATACTGGGCCTAACACCGTCTGAGCCTGCCTCATGCTGTATAGACATATATTTTGAATGTGTACGCTATCCATACATGTTATCCAGGGATACGGTACCCTTTCTAACCTTTGTGCAATGACGTGCAATCCATACTGGGCCTAACACCGTCTGAGCCTGCCTCATGCTGTATAGACATATATTTTGAATGTGTACGCTATCCATACATGTTATCCAGGGATACGGTACCCTTTCTAACCTTTGTGCAATGACGTGCAATCCATACTGGGCCTAACACCGTCTGAGCCTGCCTCATGCTGTATAGACATATATTTTGAATGTGTACGCTATCCATACATGTTATCCAGGGATACGGTACCCTTTCTAACCTTTGTGCAATGACGTGCAATCCATACTGGGCCTAACACCGTCTGAGCCTGCCTCATGCTGTATAGACATATATTTTGAATGTGTACGCTATCCATACATGTTATCCGGGGATACGGTACCCCTTCTAACCTTTGTGCAATGACGTGCAATCCATACTGGGCCTAACACCGTCTGAGCCTGCCTCATGCTGTATAGACATATATTTTGAATGTGTACGCTATCCATACATGTTATCCGGGGATACGGTACCCCTTCTAACCTTTGTGCAATGACGTGCAATCCATACTGGGCCTAACACCGTCTGAGCCTGCCTCATGCTGTATAGACATATATTTTGAATGTGTACACTATCCATACATGTTATCCAGGGATACGGTACCCTTTCTAACCTTTGTGCAATGACGTGCAATCCATACTGGGCCTAACACCGTCTGAGCCTGCCTCATGCTGTATAGACATATATTTTGAATATGTACGCTATCCATACATGTTATCCAGGGATACGGTACCCTTTCTAACCTTTGTGCAATGACGTGCAATCCATACTGGGCCTAACACCGTCTGAGCCTGCCTCATGCTGTATAGACATATATTTTGAATGTGTACGCTATCCATACATGTTATCCGGGGATACGGTACCCCTTCTAACCTTTGTGCAATGACGTGCAATCCATACTGGGCCTAACACCGTCTGAGCCTGCCTCATGCTGTATAGACATATATTTTGAATGTGTACGCTATCCATACATGTTATCCGGGGATACGGTACCCCTTCTAACCTTTGTGCAATGACGTGCAATCCATACTGGGCCTAACACCGTCTGAGCCTGCCTCATGCTGTATAGACATATATTTTGAATGTTTACGCTATCCATACATGTTATCCAGGGATACGGTACCCTTTCTAACCTTTGTGCAATGACGTGCAATCCATACTGGGCCTAACACCGTCTGAGCCTGCCTCATGCTATATAGACATATATTTTGAATGTGTACGCTATCCATACATGTTATCCAGGGATACGGTACCCTTTCTAACCTTTGTGCAATGACGTGCAATCCATACTGGGCCTAACACCGTCTGAGCCTGCCTCATGCTGTATAGACATATATTTTGAATGTGTACGCTATCCATACATGTTATCCGGGGATACGGTACCCCTTCTAACCTTTGTGCAATGACGTGCAATCCATACTGGGCCTAACACCGTCTGAGCCTGCCTCATGCTGTATAGACATATATTTTGAATGTGTACGCTATCCATACATGTTATCCAGGGATACGGTACCCTTTCTAACCTTTGTGCAATCACGTGCAATCCATACTGGGCCTAACACCGTCTGAGCCTGCCTCATGCTGTATAGACATATATTTTGAATGTGTACGCTATCCATACATGTTATCCGGGGATACGGTACCCCTTCTAACCTTTGTGCAATGACGTGCAATCCATACTGGGCCTAACACCGTCTGAGCCTGCCTCATGCTGTATAGACATATATTTTGAATGTGTACGCTATCCATACATGTTATCCGGGGATACGGTACCCCTTCTAACCTTTGTGCAATGACGTGCAATCCATACTGGGCCTAACACCGTCTGAGCCTGCCTCATGCTGTATAGACATATATTTTGAATGTGTACGCTATCCATACATGTTATCCGGGGATACGGTACCCCTTCTAACCTTTGTGCAATGACGTGCAATCCATACTGGGCCTAACACCGTCTGAGCCTGCCTCATGCTGTATAGACATATATTTTGAATGTGTACGCTATCCATACATGTTATCCGGGGATACGGTACCCTTTCTAACCTTTGTGCAATGACGTGCAATCCATACTGGGCCTAACACCGTCTGAGCCTGCCTCATGCTGTATAGACATATATTTTGAATGTGTACGCTATCCATACATGTTATCCGGGGATACGGTACCCCTTCTAACCTTTGTGCAATGACGTGCAATCCATACTGGGCCTAACACCGTCTGAGCCTGCCTCATGCTGTATAGACATATATTTTGAATGTGTACGCTATCCATACATGTTATCCGGGGATACGGTACCCCTTCTAACCTTTGTGCAATGACGTGCAATCCATACTGGGCCTAACACCGTCTGAGCCTGCCTCATGCTGTATAGACATATATTTTGAATGTGTACGCTATCCATACATGTTATCCAGGGATACGGTACCCTTTCTAACCTTTGTGCAATGACGTGCAATCCATACTGGGCCTAACACCGTCTGAGCCTGCCTCATGCTGTATAGACATATATTTTGAATGTGTACGCTATCCATACATGTTATCCAGGGATACGGTACCCTTTCTAACCTTTGTGCAATGACGTGCAATCCATACTGGGCCTAACACCGTCTGAGCCTGCCTCATGCTGTATAGACATATATTTTGAATGTGTACGCTATCCATACATGTTATCCAGGGATACGGTACCCTTTCTAACCTTTGTGCAATGACGTGCAATCCATACTGGGCCTAACACCGTCTGAGCCTGCCTCATGCTGTATAGACATATATTTTGAATGTGTACGCTATCCATACATGTTATCCGGGGATACGGTACCCCTTCTAACCTTTGTGCAATGACGTGCAATCCATACTGGGCCTAACACCGTCTGAGCCTGCCTCATGCTGTATAGACATATATTTTGAATGTGTACGCTATCCATACATGTTATCCGGGGATACGGTACCCCTTCTAACCTTTGTGCAATGACGTGCAATCCATACTGGGCCTAACACCGTCTGAGCCTGCCTCATGCTGTATAGACATATATTTTGAATGTGTACACTATCCATACATGTTATCCAGGGATACGGTACCCTTTCTAACCTTTGTGCAATCACGTGCAATCCATACTGGGCCTAACACCGTCTGAGCCTGCCTCATGCTGTATAGACATATATTTTGAATGTGTACGCTATCCATACATGTTATCCAGGGATACGGTACCCTTTCTAACCTTTGTTCAATCACGTGCAATCCATACTGGGCCTAACACCGTCTGAGCCTGCCTCATGCTGTATAGACATATATTTTGAATGTGTACGCTATCCATACATGTTATCCGGGGATACGGTACCCCTTCTAACCTTTGTGCAATGACGTGCAATCCATACTGGGCCTAACACCGTCTGAGCCTGCCTCATGCTGTATAGACATATATTTTGAATGTGTACGCTATCCATACATGTTATCCAGGGATACGGTACCCTTTCTAACCTTTGTGCAATCACGTGCAATCCATACTGGGCCTAACACCGTCTGAGCCTGCCTCATGCTGTATAGACATATATTTTGAATGTGTACGCTATCCATACATGTTATCCAGGGATACGGTACCCTTTCTAACCTTTGTGCAATGACGTGCAATCCATACTGGGCCTAACACCGTCTGAGCCTGCCTCATGCTGTATAGACATATATTTTGAATGTGTACGCTATCCATACATGTTATCCAGGGATACGGTACCCTTTCTAACCTTTGTGCAATCACGTGCAATCCATACTGGGCCTAACACCGTCTGAGCCTGCCTCATGCTGTATAGACATATATTTTGAATGTGTACGCTATCCATACATGTTATCCAGGGATACGGTACCCTTTCTAACCTTTGTGCAATGACGTGCAATCCATACTGGGCCTAACACCGTCTGAGCCTGCCTCATGCTGTATAGACATATATTTTGAATGTGTACGCTATCCATACATGTTATCCAGGGATACGGTACCCCTTCTAACCTTTGTGCAATGACGTGCAATCCATACTGGGCCTAACACCGTCTGAGCCTGCCTCATGCTGTATAGACATATATTTTGAATGTGTACGCTATCCATACATGTTATCCAGGGATACGGTACCCTTTCTAACCTTTGTGCAATCACGTGCAATCCATACTGGGCCTAACACCGTCTGAGCCTGCCTCATGCTGTATAGACATATATTTTGAATGTGTACGCTATCCATACATGTTATCCGGGGATACGGTACCCCTTCTAACCTTTGTGCAATGACGTGCAATCCATACTGGGCCTAACACCGTCTGAGCCTGCCTCATGCTGTATAGACATATATTTTGAATGTGTACGCTATCCATACATGTTATCCGGGGATACGGTACCCCTTCTAACCTTTGTGCAATGACGTGCAATCCATACTGGGCCTAACACCGTCTGAGCCTGCCTCATGCTGTATAGACATATATTTTGAATGTGTACGCTATCCATACATGTTATCCGGGGATACGGTACCCCTTCTAACCTTTGTGCAATGACGTGCAATCCATACTGGGCCTAACACCGTCTGAGCCTGCCTCATGCTGTATAGACATATATTTTGAATGTGTACGCTATCCATACATGTTATCCGGGGATACGGTACCCTTTCTAACCTTTGTGCAATGACGTGCAATCCATACTGGGCCTAACACCGTCTGAGCCTGCCTCATGCTGTATAGACATATATTTTGAATGTGTACGCTATCCATACATGTTATCCGGGGATACGGTACCCCTTCTAACCTTTGTGCAATGACGTGCAATCCATACTGGGCCTAACACCGTCTGAGCCTGCCTCATGCTGTATAGACATATATTTTGAATGTGTACGCTATCCATACATGTTATCCGGGGATACGGTACCCCTTCTAACCTTTGTGCAATGACGTGCAATCCATACTGGGCCTAACACCGTCTGAGCCTGCCTCATGCTGTATAGACATATATTTTGAATGTGTACGCTATCCATACATGTTATCCAGGGATACGGTACCCTTTCTAACCTTTGTGCAATGACGTGCAATCCATACTGGGCCTAACACCGTCTGAGCCTGCCTCATGCTGTATAGACATATATTTTGAATGTGTACGCTATCCATACATGTTATCCAGGGATACGGTACCCTTTCTAACCTTTGTGCAATGACGTGCAATCCATACTGGGCCTAACACCGTCTGAGCCTGCCTCATGCTGTATAGACATATATTTTGAATGTGTACGCTATCCATACATGTTATCCAGGGATACGGTACCCTTTCTAACCTTTGTGCAATGACGTGCAATCCATACTGGGCCTAACACCGTCTGAGCCTGCCTCATGCTGTATAGACATATATTTTGAATGTGTACGCTATCCATACATGTTATCCGGGGATACGGTACCCCTTCTAACCTTTGTGTAATGACGTGCAATCCATACTGGGCCTAACACCGTCTGAGCCTGCCTCATGCTGTATAGACATATATTTTGAATGTGTACGCTATCCATACATGTTATCCGGGGATACGGTACCCCTTCTAACCTTTGTGCAATGACGTGCAATCCATACTGGGCCTAACACCGTCTGAGCCTGCCTCATGATGTATAGACATATATTTTGAATGTGTACACTATCCATACATGTTATCCAGGGATACGGTACCCTTTCTAACCTTTGTGCAATCACGTGCAATCCATACTGGGCCTAACACCGTCTGAGCCTGCCTCATGCTGTATAGACATATATTTTGAATGTGTACGCTATCCATACATGTTATCCGGGGATACGGTACCCCTTCTAACCTTTGTGCAATGACGTGCAATCCATACTGGGCCTAACACCGTCTGAGCCTGCCTCATGCTGTATAGACATATATTTTGAATGTGTACGCTATCCATACATGTTATCCGGGGATACGGTACCCTTTCTAACCTTTGTGCAATGACGTGCAATCCATACTGGGCCTAACACCGTCTGAGCCTGCCTCATGCTGTATAGACATATATTTTGAATGTGTACGCTATCCATACATGTTATCCGGGGATACGGTACCCCTTCTAACCTTTGTGCAATGACGTGCAATCCATACTGGGCCTAACACCGTCTGAGCCTGCCTCATGCTGTATAGACATATATTTTGAATGTGTACGCTATCCATACATGTTATCCGGGGATACGGTACCCCTTCTAACCTTTGTGCAATGACGTGCAATCCATACTGGGCCTAACACCGTCTGAGCCTGCCTCATGCTGTATAGACATATATTTTGAATGTGTACACTATCCATACATGTTATCCAGGGATACGGTACCCTTTCTAACCTTTGTGCAATGACGTGCAATCCATACTGGGCCTAACACCGTCTGAGCCTGCCTCATGCTGTATAGACATATATTTTGAATGTGTACGCTATCCATACATGTTATCCAGGGATACGGTACCCTTTCTAACCTTTGTGCAATGACGTGCAATCCATACTGGGCCTAACACCGTCTGAGCCTGCCTCATGCTGTATAGACATATATTTTGAATGTGTACGCTATCCATACATGTTATCCGGGGATACGGTACCCCTTCTAACCTTTGTGCAATGACGTGCAATCCATACTGGGCCTAACACCGTCTGAGCCTGCCTCATGCTGTATAGACATATATTTTGAATGTGTACGCTATCCATACATGTTATCCGGGGATACGGTACCCTTTCTAACCTTTGTGCAATGACGTGCAATCCATACTGGGCCTAACACCGTCTGAGCCTGCCTCATGCTGTATAGACATATATTTTGAATGTGTACGCTATCCATACATGTTATCCGGGGATACGGTACCCCTTCTAACCTTTGTGCAATGACGTGCAATCCATACTGGGCCTAACACCGTCTGAGCCTGCCTCATGCTGTATAGACATATATTTTGAATGTGTACGCTATCCATACATGTTATCCGGGGATACGGTACCCCTTCTAACCTTTGTGCAATGACGTGCAATCCATACTGGGCCTAACACCGTCTGAGCCTGCCTCATGCTGTATAGACATATATTTTGAATGTGTACGCTATCCATACATGTTATCCAGGGATACGGTACCCTTTCTAACCTTTGTGCAATGACGTGCAATCCATACTGGGCCTAACACCGTCTGAGCCTGCCTCATGCTGTATAGACATATATTTTGAATGTGTACGCTATCCATACATGTTATCTGGGGATACGGTACCCTTTCTAACCTTTGTGCAATGACGTGCAATCCATACTGGGCCTAACACCGTCTGAGCCTGCCTCATGCTGTATAGACATATATTTTGAATGTGTACGCTATCCATACATGTTATCCAGGGATACGGTACCCTTTCTAACCTTTGTGCAATGACGTGCAATCCATACTGGGCCTAACACCGTCTGAGCCTGCCTCATGCTGTATAGACATATATTTTAAATGTGTACGCTATCCATACATGTTATCCGGGGATACGGTACCCCTTCTAACCTTTGTGCAATGACGTGCAATCCATACTGGGCCTAACACCGTCTGAGCCTGCCTCATGCTGTATAGACATATATTTTGAATGTGTACGCTATCCATACATGTTATCCAGGGATACGGTACCCTTTCTAACCTTTGTGCAATCACGTGCAATCCATACTGGGCGTGAGAACGGCTGGCGAGCTGTTAAGCAAGCTACAGCACCTGTCCAGACAAGTACAGGGATTCCCTAGCGAGGAGACTTATTTGATTGTTTTCTATGTTGGGACAGCAATTTTTGGGGAGCACTATACTCTGGAGAATGATAGATGGGGCCCACCATACACTGGAACATTCCAAAGGTGGACATCAGACACTGGAGCAGCATTTACAGGGCCCATTATACACTAGAGCATTAGAAATGGGGCCCATTATGTTTGGAGCATTATTTGGGCCCATAAGACAGTGGAGCTTCATCCATGGGGACCAACATATACTGTAGCATTATGTGGAGCTCATCATATACTGTTTCAAACATTATATGGGACCAATGATTTTGTATGGAGAAATAGATGGGCCTCGTCATGAGATGTAAAAAGTGAGGTATTTTTCATTGTACTATACCGCTATTTCTCTGCCGTATCGGAGCATGATGAGTTGTGGTATGTGTTAAAGGGGCGCTCTTTCGCCCAGGGCACATGAAAACCTGCAGCCAGCCCTCCCCCCCACAAATTTAGCCAAATAACCCCCATTTTTCAGTGCGTAACTTGTATTATGAAGTTAATTAAGGTTGACAAGCTTAAGTAAGAAGAATTGATGCTTTTGGCATTCAAATGGGCACTGTAGGTGTGTTTCCTGTCCTCCTCTCACTGCCGACTTTTATTCCCCATTGACTTACATTGGGTTTCGTGTTTCGGGACGACCCCGACTTTTCCCTATAATCGGACGATCTTGCTCGACCCGACTTTTGGAAAAGTCGGGTTTCACGAAACGAAACGCGACCCTAAAAAAGCAAAAGTCGCTCAACTCTAATTATGACCATTATTGTTAACGACTAGATCAGGGGTCCTCAAACTTTTTAAACAGGGGGCCAGATTACGGTCCCTCGGACCGTTGGAGGGCCGGAATATAGTTTAAAAAAAATTATGAATAAATTCCTGTGCACATTGCACATATCTTATTTAGAAGTAGTAAAACAAAAATAGGAACAAATACAATATTAAAAATGAAGTTAAATCATCAAACATACCGATTTTTGGGGTTCTTCGAATATCCTACACTTCGAGTCAATTTTTTCTCTTTCTTGATATCATTGTTTCCTAGGGATTCAAAATTGCTATTAGTAAAATACCAACATATATACAGCGCTACAAAAACAATATACCAGCAATAAAAGTGCCCACACAGAGACATACAGACTGCACTGCCCCTCAATGCAGCCTGATCAGTGCCCATCAATGCAGCCTGATCAGTGCCCATCAGCGCAGCCTGATCAGTGCCCATCAATGCAGCCTGATCAGTACCCATCAATGCAGCCTAATCAGTGCCCATCAGCGCAGCGTGATCAGTGCCCATCAATGCAGCCTGATCAGTGCCCATCAATGCAGCCTGATCAGTGCCCATCAATGCAGCCTGATCAGTGCCCATCAGCGCAGCCTGATCAGTGCCCATCAATGCAGCCTGATCAGTGCCCATCAATGCAGCCTGATCAGTGCCCATCAATGCAGCCTGATCAGTGCACATCAATGCAGCCTCACCAGTGCCCATATTGGTGGAACTCCACTTTTACCTCAGGCTCAGACTGGTGTGGTGCAAGAATCCCCAATAGGCAGCATTGGTCCCTAAAAGGCAGGTAAATGTACCCAATAGGCAGCACAGGTCCCCAAAAGGCAGGTAAATGTCCCCAATAGGCAGCACAGGTCCCGAAAAGGCAGGTAAATGTCCCCAATAGGCAGCACAGGTCCCCAATAGGCAGGTAAATGTCCCCAATAGGCAGCACAGGTCTCCATTAGGCAGGCAAATGTCCCCAATAGGCAGGTAAATGTCCCCATTAGGCAGCACAGGTCCCCAATAGGCAGGTAAATGTCCCCATTAGGCAGCACAAGTCCCCATTAGGCAGCACAGGTCCCCAATAGGCAGGTAAATGTCCCCATTAGGCAGCACAGGTCCCCATTAGGCAGCACAGGTCCCCAATAGGCAGGTAGATGTCCCCATTAGGCAGGTAAATATCCCCAATAGGCAGGTAAATGTCCCCATTAGGCAGCACAGGTCCCCAATAGGCAGGTAAATGTCCCCATTAGGCAGCACAGGTCCCCATTAGGCAGCACAGGTCCCCAATAGGCAGGTAGATGTCCCCATTAGGCAGATAAATGTCCCCAATAGGCAGGTAAATGTCCCCAATAGGCAGCACAGGTCCCCATTAGGCAGCACAGGTCCCCAATATGCAGCACAGGTCCCCATTAGGCAGCACAGGTCCCCAATAGGCAGGTAAGTTTCCCCAATAGGCAGCACAGGTCCCCAATAGGAAGGTAAATGTCCTCAATAGGCAGGTAAATGTCCCCACTAGGCAGGAAAATATCCCCAATAGGTAGCACAGGTCCCCACTAGGCAGGAAAATGTCCCCACTAGGCAGGAAAATATCCCCAATAGGTAGCACAGGTCCCCACTAGGCAGGAAAATGTCCCCACTAGGCAGAAAAATGTCCCCAATAGGTAGCACAGGTCCCCACTAGGCAGAACAATGTCCCCACTAGGCAGAAAAATATCCCCAATAGGTAGCACAGGTCCCCACTAGGCAGAACAATGTCCCCACTAGGCAGGAAAATATCCCCAATAGGCAGCACAGGTCCCCACTAGGCAGGAAAATGACCCCAATAGGACCCGGCATTAAAAAGAAAAAAAAAAAAAGTACTCACCTATGTCCCCGCGCTGCTCTGAAGAGGTGCCCTCTCGTCTCCGTCTTCTTCCGGCACAGGCCCAGGCGGCGTGACATCATCAGACCTCGCAGGCGGCGTGATGACGTCTCTGTGCACTGTGCTGCGGGAGGGCTGCGCAACGCCTTTCCTCGGCGCCTCGTCCCGCCCGCAATTACACGGCCCGCCGGCACTGAACTGCAGTGCAGTTCATGAGCTCAAAGTCAGCCTGGCGGGGGGCCGGGTAAAAGTCTTTGGAGGGCCGCATGCGGCCCGCGGGCCGTAGTTTGAGGACCCCTGGACTAGATAAACTGTGCTATTGAATATATATGTATCTGATGGATGTATTTATATGTATTTTATGTATGGATTTTCTATGATGGGTGTTACCTAAATGGTGATTGGCTGTGCCACACTATAAAAGGCCACCATATGTGCTGTTATGTTATACTTGAAAAAGGCCACAATATGGCCGAAACGTTGTATTTTGTACTGGCAGAATACATTTTTTATACAATTTTTCACCCAGACCGGATGCTGTTCCTCTTCCTTACTTGGGATGGAACACGTCCTCCCGACGCCAAGGATTGCGGGCCCTACGTCAATCAGGGTTGCCCCCACGGTGTACAGCTCCTGCACCTCCTCCTCCTCCTCGTCAGTCTCCATGTCCGAAAGAAGCACATCTGTCACAAGCTGGAAGCACTGCAGCACTGCCAAAGCAAAGCGGCAACAGGCTGTGCTGAAGCTAATTTGTTTAGGTGACAAACCACACAATGCTGAAGAGTTGTTGACAGCTCTGAAAGAGCAGGCAGATGTGTGGCTGACACCGCTGAATCTCCAGCCAGGCATGGTTGTGTGTGACGATGACAGGAACCTGGTGGTGAGGCGAACTGACACACGTACCATGCCTGGCCCATGTTCTGAACCTCGTTGGTCAATGTTTTCTAAAAAGCTATTGTAATAATACAGCCGGGGGTAGACTCATCAGCACATTCCGTACTCATTGTGCTGTCTGCTGCTTCTTCCCTGGTGTGTCCCACATTCTTCCTGGAGTTCAAAAGACTGGAGGCAGAGCCAAGGATAACTTCAAACAGTAAAGATTTATTTTCTTCAGGGCACAGTATATCCAATACACCATTAGCACACTTGATATGGTACCAGCAATATATCTTCTCCGGCTTTCCCTAGCTTCTTCAGCTACACCAGAATGGACCACAAAGTTACAGTGGATGAGGAGCCCGGTGAAAACGGCACTTCGACCTATATCCCTGGACCCGACTTCAGTTCAGACACGGAAATACTCATCTACTAGGTCGTCCACCCCCTTTTGGTTATCCTGCCCAAGCACTCACTGGTGGCCCACTCGACTACTTCGTCAGCACCCGGACTCAGGTTGACATTACCTCAGAGACTTCTTCACTGGCTTCTTCACTGCTGCAGATACCATATACGTTACTCTTCTTTTGCTCTGCTCACTTCTCCCACATCTACTACAGAAGGCTAGGGACTCCACTTTACACACCGTGTGGCAGCGATACAGCTCAGGCACAGGACCGTCTTAGCTGCACCAGGGGTCTATCCCCCAATTAAATATAATCAGGAAATCTCTCCAGCTAGTTCCCAGCTACCACTCCCACAATTAACCTCTAAAGTGTCCTAAAACTGTGCTCCATTATGAGTGTACTCAGTGCCCCATCTAGTGTCCTTTTCCCTAACTGCACTGTCCCTAACATATATATAATACACAGATACGCAAATATGTCACAATTATATATATATACGTGACACATACACATATGGTAATCATATATAAGTAACTAGTAGCAATAACATCTACAGGGCTAGGCCCTGACCCTCTTACACTATCCGGAGCTGCCATATCTGGTGATTAATGTACGCCGCCTGTGTGCACATTTTAGAAAGTCAGCTACAGCTTCAGCCGCCCTTGCCGTGCTTCAGCAGTGATTGCAGATTCCGGCTCACCAACATATGTTGGAAAGGATTTGTGAGCAGAAGCAGGCAGTTGTTGAATACCAGCATCAACAAGGCCGTCGTGTTTCAGGTTTGACACCACACATAAGACCTCAGGCGTGGACATGGATATCAGACATATGTAGCATCCTCCAAAACTTTGAGGAGTCCACCAAGATGGTGAGCGGCGATGACTCCATAATTAGCGTCACTATCCCGCTCATCTGCATTCTGAAAAGCTCTCTGCTCACAATGAAAGAGGAGGCATTGCAGTCGGAGCACAAGGATATGGATCAAGGAACCATACAGGGTGATTACACACAGCCCAGCCTCATGTCATCCCAACGTGGATTGGTTGACAATGAGCAAGAGGAGGAGGAGGAAGAACAGGAGCTACTTTCATGCACTATAGACGGGACTACAACCACAACTGTCATACCGTCTATTCAGCGTGGATGGCCTGAGGACAGAGAAGAAGAGGAGGAGGACACCTTGGTCAGTCGTCCTGTTGGTGAGGACACGGAAGGCTTGCCTGCTACCATTCTGGCACACATGGCTGACTTTATCTTGTGCTGCCTTTCCCATGACCCTCGTATTGTCAAAATATTGGGTAACAGTCATTACTGGCTAGTGACACTTTTAGACTCACGCTGCAAGGATAACTTTCAATCTCTTGTTCCAGAGGCAGACATGTGTACCAAAATGGTGCAATACCAGAGGACCATCGTTGCAGAGTTCCCTTCTCAAAACGCAGGCGGCAGAGATAACATTTCATTGGCCAACCAAGTGTGGGGAAGGTGACTTGACGGACAGACGTGACTGGCAGTAGGAGGGGACGGTTTGTACACCAGAGACGGAGATTGACAGGATAGAAGGGTGACAGCTAGGAAAGGCAGGATAGGAGGGTGTAGTACTGAGAAGTGACCACAAGATGGCAGGGGAGAGTAGTACTATAGTAGGACTATACATCAGCTTATGGCTCAGGATATGCTTAGTCATGGGGGGCAGGGAGATAGGAGCCCGGAGGGGAATTCCCCTGTGGGAGAGGGGATAAATAGAAGTAGGCGGGGCTCAAGATTAGATTAGTCTCGGGAGGAGCTCAGAAGAAGACAGGGAAGAGAGAAGAGCTCGGCCAGGGGATGGACAGAGAAGAGACAGTCAGGGGGGTGGCCCTGACCCGACGGACCGCAGGACAGACGAGGCCCCGGGGGTACCGATTGGACGACGACCTCGGACAGGTGAAGCGCTGGGGGTAGATTGGTCTAGGACAGCCCCCAGTGAAAGATCCGCAAGGTGCGCTACTGTGACTGGAACGAAGGTGCAGGTCCCCGGCCTGGCGATACAGTGTGAAGAAGCTGCGGTGCGTGTTTGGTGGTCTTCAGGAGGACGACGAATAAATCCGGAACTGTTAAAAGTGGAAGCTGTCTCCGCCTTGTCCTTGAGTCGCCTGGTGTCCGCGGTGTCCGAACAGGGTAAGCAGTGGTCCACCCCCCCCAAGCCCGGTCACTACCACACAAGCAGGACAGGCGACACAGACACAAGTCCACTCCAGCAGAGGCAGGGGAACACTGGCAAAGTTCTGGGACAGTTTTCTAAGATCCTCCCATCGCCCATGCACTGAGGCTCGGGGTAATCTCACAAGGAATGCAATCTTTTCTAAGATACTGAGGGAGTAACTTGCTGACCGTACCAACGTCCTCCGTGATTCCTCTGTGCCTTTTATTTATTGGGTATCCAAGCTGGACACGTGGCATGAGCTGGCTCTCTATGTCTTAGAGGTCCTGGCCTGCCCTGCTGCTAGCGTTTTGTCCAAGCGGGTTTTTAGTGCTGCTGGTAGCATTATCACAGATAAGCGCTTTCGCCTTTCTGCGGAAAATGCAGGCAGGCTGACTCTTATAAAAATGAACAAGGGATGGATTGGGCCTGACTTCGCAACACCACCAAATGACGAAGCATAAACTCCAATGTAGTGTTTTTTTGCAAGGTGTATTCACATGCACCTCTTCACAACCAAACATGGATATACGCTTCGTGTTTTTTGCTATTTGGTGTCCTCCTCCTCCTTCTCCTCATCCTCACCGTCCACCACCACTTGAACACCAGGGTGTACCTATTCAATCATGCTCTGGCCACTCTATGTTTTTGCAAGGGTGTTATGATGGCCGTCACTAAAATTTAAAAAATATTTACACCCCCAAGGGGAAATGTTTGCCAGCCCATACACTAAGTTTATGGGCATTCCAAGTCTAGGAGACCCGCTCCTAGAAATTGGGCCTATTTTTTTAATCAGGCCTTCCTCCAAGTCTCATCATCCACCGCTACTAGATCAAAAGGGTTTACGTTTTCCGTGCAGCTACAGCCAGTGTCGAATTTGTAACAATGGTGGGTGGTTAAGCTGTGTGTCAAATACTTGTTCTGCCAAAGGTTGAGATGTGCCCCACAGGGGAAATGTTTGCCATCCCATACACTAAGTGTATGGGCATTCCAAGTGTAGGAGACCCACTCTTTTAAATTGGGCACAGTTTTAAATCAGGCCTTTCTCCATGTCTCATTATCCGCCGCCACTAGATCAAAAGCGTTAACGTGTTCCGTGCTGCTACAGCCAGGGTCGCATTCCGAACAAGGGTGAGTGGCTTTGCTGGGCGTCAAATACTTGTTCTGCCAAAGGTTGAGGTGTACCCCATAGGGGAAATGTTTGCCAGCCCATACATTAAGTGTATGGGCATTCCAATTGTAGGAGACCCGCTCCTAGAAATTGGGTCTATTTTTTAATCAGGCCTTCCTCCAAGTCTCATCATCCACCGCCACTAGATCAAAAGGGTTTACGTGTTCCGTGCAGCTACAGCCAGTGTCGAATTTGTAACAAGGGTGGGTGTTTAGGCTGTGCATAAAATACTTGTTCTGCCAAAGGTTTAGATGTACCCCACAGGGGAAATGTTTGACAGCCCATACACTAAGTGTATGGGCATTCCAAGTGTAGGAGACCTGCTCCTTTAAATTGGGCATAGTTTTAAATCAGGCTTTTCTCCACGTCTCATCATCCGCCGCCACTAGATCACCAGCGTTAACGTGTTCCGTGCTGCTACAGCCAGGGTCGAATCCCGAACAAGGGTGGGTGGTTTTGCTGGGCGTAAAATACTTGCTATGGAAAAGGTTGAGGTGTACTCCACAGGGGAAAATGTTTGACAGCCAACACATTTAGTGTATGGGCATTACAAGTCTAGGAGACCCGCTCCTTTCTAATGGGACATTTTTTGTTAATAGGCCCTCCTACATGATTCTTCCAAGGGGGGATTGGGGTTATTTTGGTGCACATGACTTGGTAGCAGGGCAGGCCTTGCAGTCTATGCATAAGAAAACAGAATGGGAGTACAACATGAATAATGTGAGGTGGATTTTCCGGTGGTCATCCAGTACGTGGCTTGAAAAGCTTATTGGGGTGCATGTAACTTTTAGGCAGGCCAGGCCTTGCATTCAATGCAACATTTTTTCAGGAAGCCCTCATGTACCTCTCGTGAAAGGGGTATTGGGGTGCGTCGTAATTCTTGGCAGCCCATCCTCTCACTGTATAGGCAATAACAGTTTAGGAGACCCACTGTTTAATAATGGCCCTTTAAGAAGATAAATGCCACCCGATGCCCTGTAAGAATAGGCTCTGTGACTTTGAGTCCTTCCTTCATAAACGAAACAAGATGTGTCTGCTTATGTGTCACATGGCCAGCTAGGGTTGGTAAAAGTTAAAATAACATTTCCCAGTGAATGCATTTGTATTGGTTGAAAGCAATGTTAAAGTTGACAAACGCTTCAAAAACGCTGCGTCTAAACATAGCCCAAGTGGGGGAGGAACATTATGGTCTGGGGTTAATTATTTTGCCTTATATGCAAGTCATTAACCTGGAAAGGATGTACCTTAACATATTTCCCAACAAAATCCGTTTTGGTATGTTTTTTGGTGCACCGGTAAAAATGGCATGAAACTCTGAAAAATCTGTATAAGGGCAGTTTCACACGTCCAGATAATTCCGGTACCGGAAAAACCGGTACCGGAGCTATCCGTGTCCGTGTTCATACGGAGGTCATCCGTGTGACATCCGTGTGCTATCCATATGTCCGTGTGTACCATCCGTGTGCTGTCCGTATGCTGTCCGGGTGTCCGTGTTTTTGAAAAATTATTTTTAATCTTAACCCTTTGACTTTTAAAAACACACACGGATCGCACACGGACAGCACACGGACAGCATCCGTGTGCGGTACGTGTTTACACGGACCCATTGACTTGTATGGGTCCGTGTGATCCGTGCTGCTGCACAAAAGCGGACATGTCAGCGTGTTTTGCACACGGACACACGGTCCGTGAAAACACGCTGACATCTGCATAGACACATTCCTGAGAATGTGTCAGTGTCTCCGGTACGTGAGAAAACTGTCACTACACGTACCGGAGACACTGACGTGTGAAACTGCCCTAAGGCTGTGAACTAGGAGTCAGGAATGCTTTCCATGGGCATTTGCCATGATGTTCCCGTGTCATTTGAGCAGTGTTTCCATCATTTTCAGATGTTTTTAGACCTTAAAAGGACCCCTGGGGGGGATTGCGGTAAAAATGCTCTGGTCTCCCATAGACTTACATTGGGCTCGTTGTTCTGTCCGAGTACCCAAGTATTCCAATTTGCTCAACCCGAGCAACAAGCACCCAAGCATTTTAGTGCTCACCCATGACTAGTGCTTTCATTTAATCACTGTTTGATGCTTTCATTTGGTGACTGTATGGTACTTTCATGTGATCACTGTATGGTGCTTTTATTTGCTCACTATTTGATGCTTTCATTTGGTGGCTGATGCTTTCATTTGGTCCCTGTATAGTGCTTTTATTTGGTCACTGATGCTTTAATGTGGTCACTGATGCTTTAATTTGGCCACGGTTTACTTTAATTTTGTCACTGTTTGATGCTTTCATTTGGTCACTGAATAGCACTGTTACTTGAACATGATTCTACGGTATAGTTATACACACACTATAGAAATTTTACTTGGGCACTACGTAGCACTGCTATCTGAACAACATATAGCAGTGTTATTTTAGCACTATATTACACAATACGCAATATATTGTTGCAAAAACACTAGATGGAATTGTTATATGGGCACTATACGGTTTTGTTGTTTGAGCACTGTATTGCACTGTTATTGGGCACTATGTGGTACTGTTGTTAGGTCACTATATGATCTTGTCATTTGGATACTGTATAGCGCTGTTATTTGTGCACTACAATACACTAAGGCTATGTTCACATAATGACTTTTGATGTCCGGTGAACCCACCGAGTTTTTCAAGCAGAGGACTCTTCAAGAAGCCGGTGGGGTTTTTTTCTGAAGCATCTTTTGTGTTGATTTTTTAGTCATTTCCTAAGAGTTTTTCTAACAATTTTGGATGACGGCGGTTTTTTGGAACTTTTTCCCCTGGTTTTTGTAACATATTTTTTAGGATGTTTTACAGTCATTTTTTCACTCCTTTGAATAATTAAAACACCACTATCATTTTTAAGCAAAAATAATTGCAAAAAGCTGCAGAAGATGGCAGGGTATTTTGAGCTTTCCCACTGACTTACAAGAGGAAAATGCCTGAAGAATAGACATGTCAATTCTTTTAACCACTTGGAGTTTTTAGAAACCTGAAGCAGTAAAAAGATGTTCAAAAACCAGAACAGGTGATCAGCGAGTGGTTGTTATATAGAGATGCTTATGTTCCTTCTTCTGAGTGTTTTCTGATCGTTTTTTCAGGCGATTTCTGAAAAAGTAATTGGGGCTGATTTGTCAAAGCTTTTCCGCTAGGAAACTGTTGTAAAAGTTTTGAAAAGTTGCACATTTTTCGTGCATCGGAGAGTTTGCCACGTTTGGCGCTTTCACGTTTGAATCACCCTGTCATGATATGTCACGACCCAATGGGAGTCGGTAGGCGGATCGCACGACACATACACAACGGGATGAAAATGGGGAGAGGAAGGCCCTACTGATAGGGAATGAGGGCTGGTCACCTCCTGCTCAAACCTGAGCCTGACCCTGCACTCCCCTAACACCCTAAGGGTGAGTGCACACGTTGCGGGTTGTGCTGCGGATTTTTCCGCGCGGATTTGCCTAAATCCGCAGACTAAATCCGCAGGCTAATCCGCAGATAAAACGCAGGTCTTTTGACCTGGGGATTTACCTGAGGATTAACCTGCGGTTCTCCCCTGCGGTTTGACACCTGTACAATGGAGAAGGTGTGAAACCGCTGCGGATTCTGCACAAAGAATTGACATTGATTGAAAACCGCGGAAAAATCTGCAGCATGTGCACTGCGTTTTTTATTTTCCATTGAAAATAAAGGTACTGTACAACGCAGCAGAAACTGCTACGGATCCGCAAGGCCAAAAAAGATGCAGATCCGCAGCAGAATCCGCAACTTGTGTACATACCCTAAGTGGGTCCTTCCCCCCACCGCCGTCAGGAACCTCGTCCCTCCCTGTCACTTAGCACTGCCCTGGCTAGTGCACTGGCAGGCATGGGCACTAGCTTCACCACTGAAGATGGTACAACACAGGGGACAGTTCAAACACGAGACAGATGAGGTAATAGCACAACTTAGCTTTACAACTTTCTCTGCTGCAAAACACTGCACAGCAGAAGAAAGGCACCAGGATCACGAACTCACGAAACCAACAAAAGCACCACTGCAACCAGAGAGCTCCTTACTCCCAGCTTGGTCAATGTAGATTGCTCTATCACCGACAGTCAGCTGATGCATCAGGTGACTATTTAAAGATGGTGGGAGTGGTCACCACCCGCATCAGTTGACTTAGCTACTCTGTAGTTGCCAGCACGGGAAACTGACATTAACCCCCGAAGGTCTGAAAGGAAAAAAGCTACATTTTAAATCATAGTGGAACCAGAGCTGCCACGCATCCAAAAATTGATCGTGACTCATCTCTGCTGAAATGGGAGGAGCTGGGGTGTGGAGGGAGAAGTCAGAGTGGGAGGGGAGGAGCTGGGGTGGGACGGTAATAGCCCACACCCGCCCTTCAAATTAATCAAAAGTGCCCAGATTTTGTACAACAGAAATGCTACTCCAGAGCCTGACTGCAGTAGTATTTCTGACGCTGCGCATTCCACTCATGCGCTGCAGCAACAGGTTCAATATATGAAGCTGGAGTTAGGAGCAGAGAAATCAGACCAAATGAGAAAACAAGTCGGGTCATTAACAGGAGAGTCAAAACAATAGTGCACCTTAAGAGGGAATTAGTGACGAACTGCAACTAGGACCAAAGCTCAGGCAAGGTGTGGAGGGAGGAGCTGCCTAATTTATCCACTGCTGGCAGGGGACAGGCCAGGGAAGCAAAATTCTGCAGAACACAGTGGTTTTAAATTCCTGCAGAGTCAGGCTGCACCTAGCTGGAAGTGTTGCACAAGGCAGCTCAGCGAGATGGTCTTACACTGGGAATAGCAGAGCGGTGCATGCAGTGAGTAGGACAACGCTTTCACACTGTGCGAGTCACCGGCATTACAACACTGTTATTGGGCTGTGAATGGGCACTTATATTTGGTGACTGTAAAGGCCTCTTATTTTAGTACAATGCAGTACTGTTGTGTCACCAATGGTCATCTTATTACGGAGGTATTGTGGGCTACACTATTTCATCTGCTACCCTATGGTAGGGCTTTCAGCACGCACTGTCAGGCATTCACCTATGTATGTTCTCTATCAGTGAGCACAAGCGGCGGTGTATCACTCATTACATTTTGTCACTTTGCATATCTT
This sequence comes from Dendrobates tinctorius, assembly GCF_039654945.1. Classification (NCBI taxonomy): domain Eukaryota; kingdom Metazoa; phylum Chordata; class Amphibia; order Anura; family Dendrobatidae; genus Dendrobates; species Dendrobates tinctorius. Next base: position 623,331 of record NW_027361767.1, read on the forward strand.
TATCTTGTGCTATCATTGGCCTCATTTTACAGGTTAAATGATTCAGGCAGGTCCCTTGAAGCCATGAGACAGAACACAGCAGACATCCTCTACCTGCAGGTCTGGAGACAGGGACATTCTTCGATTTCTCCATGACAAGTTGTGTCTAGCACCTCAGGACACATCATGTCACATTCCTCATCCTCAGGGCACAGGTTGAGGCAGGCTCTAACCTACCTGAGGCATTTCTAACCTACACATGTTGTGAAGCTATGGTATCCGCAAGTGAGGAACGTTCATCCAACTAATACCTCAGGGAATAGAAGAACATTTCTATGTAAGAGGCAGAAAGTTTACATAAGGAAGTTCAAAGTCCTCGGATTCCTCAGATTTCTGGTTGGGCTGTGTCACAACACTGGTCATCTCGCCTCGAGCTTATGGCTTCTGTCCTGGAGAAGATGTAAACTATGGGGGAAATACTGATATTATGACCTTTTATATCACTTAATAGATGTAGGATCCTAGAAGACATCTCTAGTGTGTGAAGGAGGAAACCACCGGTCGGTCTACTGAAAGATGGCTTCTGTCCCTTACAGGCATAATTTGAAGGTCCGTGCCCTAAAGTAAAGTCGACAATAGATAGTAAGGACAAGTTATATGTGAGCTTCAGCAGAGGTTTTACCCCTCATCTGTTCCTCACCACTCGCTCCATCTTACAACTGCACCCTTGAAAAAGGAGTTTAACAAACCAACAAAAATCATCATTTTTATGGCATTTTTCCAAGCCATATTTTTGGTTTGTGTCTAAAAACACTGCAACTCAGTGTTACATAAGAGTCATTAGTGAAATATAAAACACTGATTTCGACCAAAGTGGCCATTTATCTAATGTGTATGGAGGCCGCCTGACTCTTCCCTGATGGCAGGTGTCAGGGGAGAGAAGGATTGGGCAGATCGATTTCAACATGCCTAATCCTTTTGTTTTTATGGGAAATAAAGGGATGCCAGTGAAAAGTAAAATACAAAACATACTTCAAGTGAAAAAAAGGTCCAGCTCCAGGAATAAAATTCATTATTTTATTGATAAAGTTTAAAAAAAATGTACATGGCTGCTGTGATCATTTAGTTGGCATAACCCACAAAGGAATTACCGCATGGGGATAATCCAGAGGGCTCTGTACGCGTTTCGAGCATTAACTGCTCTTAGACTCACAGCAGCCATGTACATTTTTTTAAAAGTTTATCAATAAAATATTGATTTTTATTCCTTGAGCTGGACCTTTTTTTCTCTTGCAGTTGTAGGGAAGGTGACCTGACGGGTGGACGGACTTGTCAGACTAGAAAGAGAAGGGTTGCACACTTTAGACAGATATCAGTTATGACAGTGGGGAAACAGCTAGGAAAGTGTAGATGACGTGCAGTACCTTGGGTTGACCACAAGATGGCAGGGAGGAGTGTGAGTTCAGGACTTGACAGCAGCTTAGGGCTTTAGAAACCCTTGGTCATGGGGGGCGGAGTTACAGGGAACCGGGAAAGATATAAATTTGACAGGAGGGTTCCAGAAAGTTCCAGTCCCCGGGAGGAGCTCAAGAGACAAGAAGTCTGTGACAATTGGAGTGTTGTGAGGAGAGCTAAACCAGGGGACTGAGGAGAAAGGAAGTCAGGGGGGTGGTCCTGACTCAAAGTACCGTAGTACAGACGAGGCCCCGGGGGAAAACATACCGAATTAAGGACGACAACAGATCAGTAAAATTGCTGTCGGTGTACAGGCCTAAGGCGGCCACAGTGACTGAGCTGTCAGGAACGTCACTAAGTTTGAAAAAGGAACGGTGCGTATATTTACGTCTCTAGTGCAAAGTACGGTGTGTGTAACGGGGCCTAGAAACGGAGGGCCGTGAAAAGGATTGCGGTGTATTGCTGGGGCCGTCAGACGGACGGCGAGAAATAAACTTGGACCTGTTGCACCCGAAAGTTGCCTCCATCTTGTGTCTGTTACGTCACTGTGCGGTATACAGAGGGACCACCCCCCAGTCCGGCCCACGACCCTACACTTGGCGTAGTCGGCAGGATCGCCGCCGCTAATACGACACCCTCCGCGGCAGGCCTGTGTCTGAAGAACTGAGAAAAACTTGGACTGCTCTATTTTGGAATATAAACACCTGTGGATTATCAATTACTGACCTGTGGATTACAAATTGGGACGCTGTTGCGGATCTGCGTTGCTTGCAGAGGATCCAAGGCAGCAGCGGGTTCTGCCCAAGATGGCGGTATTACTCCAACGCAGGGGAGAGGTCCGGATGTTTGCCATTGTTCCGGATGGACTGGGGCCCCCTCCAACGTACCCCTGGGGGAAACAATATGTGCCAGGAGGCCGACGGTCCCACATACTGGACCCAGGCAGCTGGGTGGAAAAGTCTGCCATTGCCCCACCCAACACAGGGAGTGGCACGGAAGAAAAGGTTGGCTGCGGCTGTTCGGCGCAATTTGACTGTTGCCCACCGGACGGGATGCGACGCTGTGGTTGTCGAGGCATCGGACGCCTGGAGTGACGATGGTGTCGGGAGATTGAGTCTCGCTGGGAGACTTGCTCCTTAGAGTCGCGGGCAGTCATCCGGATCTCGGGCGAAGGAGAGAAGCGATTGCGGGCCCCGCGGGAGCGGTCACCGAAGATACCACTGGAGAGCCTCCCCGCGGAACCCCCGAGCCTGGGGGCTGGCCCCGCCGGACGGCGGGGTGAAGAACGGAGGCCGCGGGAGGATCCGCAAGATGATATGGCGGAGACCGTGGCGTCGGGGAAGGTGAGCGTTCCCCCGGCTCCGCCAGCGGCTCCGCCAGCGGCTCCGCAAGCGGCCCCCACCACTCGGCCGCAGTACGTGGCCTCCCGTGTTCCTGGAAGCCTGGCCACGGAAGACTCTGCGACTTACGCCGGGCTGAGTGATGCCCTCGCTCCCGTCCCCGAGCCACCACGCCCGGTGTCGCCGATGCAGAGCCTGTCCGCGGAAGGCGCTGCTGCATCCCCCCGGCCAGCAGCGGCCTCGTTTCCGAAACTGACCGCTACTCCGGTCCTATCAGCAACTCCAGATGCGGCCTACTTGTCAGGCCCTGCGGCCCATTCACCAGGAACTACGGCTGTCCCTACCCGCCGCCCGGCCCCAGCAGCTGCTGGGCCACTGACATCAACGGCCGCCTCTGCCCCGCTCTCAACTCCGGCTGAGTCCCACCCACCGGACTCCGGGGTGTTATGAATGAGTCACCGTAGGAGGCAAAAACAGAAATACTAGCTAAGTCCAGAAAACCAGAGAAGTTGGCAGCTATCGGATTGCAGACCCCTGAACCTATCAACAACAACTAGCAGTAGCCGTGGGGGGTTCCTACGGTGCGCTAGACCCCTCGATCACAGCCGGAGAACTACATAGCCTAAAGACAGAAAGGGAAATCTAAACTGCCCCAGAGCAGACCCCAAAGCAATAGGCAGCCCCCAACATATAATGACGGTGAAGCAAGATGAAAAAACACTCACACAGATAGAAAGATAGGCTGAGCAAACGATGGGGCCCAAGCTAACTACAAAGGACAGGATAGAAAAGCTGCTGTCTGTAATCCGCCAAAACCCTATCAAAAGAGCCAACAGCTGATAGGGAAAAAAGCCCTGAAGACGCTAGGCTTCAAAAAGACTATATAAGTACTCAGGTATTTTCTGAAGACAGAGCAAAAAGGAATTCAGCTCACCCCAGCAGGGAATGGCAGAAATCCAGAAAAACAAGGAAAAACAAAACCAAAACACAAATGCAAAAAACAGAGCAGAGAACTTAGCTTTTGAGGAGCAGGAATCAGACTGGTCTCCTAGAATCCCTCAGAGAGATCACCAGCAAGGCAGAAGGGTGTCGGCTGCCTTATATCCAGTCAGAAATTCCCGTCACCCAGTCATCATCATCCAGCTCAAGTGCTTGGTGATCAGCCTCACTACCTTCCTTCACCAGAAGAGGGAGTTCATCAGACCTCAATGGTGAAGGGGAAAATGAACTCACAACACCGGGGCCTATGCCGGACCCTCCGTTTGGGTCGCAGAGGTCATCAGAAAGAAGAAGGCCAGGGGGCAGGAAGTTTGGAATCTGCTCCATGAGAGGTGAGAGGCTGGCATGTCGACCACACGATCCCTGGGACGGCTCGTATACACTAACCTGCAAAAGGGGTACGGGTTCATCCGAGACCTCACAACCAGCCAGAAAGTGTATATTAATGTGACCTCTATCTGCCCCGGCCGGGCCTTGCAAGAGGGGGACTTGGTATCCTACTACAAGGAGTATTGTCCCCGCGGTTACTATGCGGTAGCCGTGCTTGCTGAACCTGAGGACCAGGAGCCCCCATAAGAAGGACTCTAAGGACACTCCCTACATCCTGGGAGCTCCACGGCTGTGGGGTCCCTTGCTACCGGCCACTAGAAGGTGGCGTGGACTGTCGTGAATTCGCTGCGCCGTTGTGCAGATTACGGGGACAGTTTACGTCCCGGTGAAAGGAAAATATTTTTTTTGTTATTGTTGTCTTCTTCCTTTCTCCTACATAATAATTTAAAGTTTTTGATTGCCTGACATGGCGGGGATGCAATTAAAGAAGGAGGGAGTGTCAATGTCCAAGGAAGGGGGAGTAAACCTGTTATTTTTCTGTTTGTGTTGTGGTGGTTTTAAAGAAACAGTACATGAAAAAAGGGGTACTTGTGCTATTATAAAGTTGCTTTGATGTATAATATGCATTAAAAAAATTCAACAGGTCCGGGTACGGGGTCGGTGCGACCAAAGGGAAAGTGAGACCAAAGGGGTCTATGAGATAAGAGGGTCTGTGTGACCGAGGCGCCGACCATGACTTGTTACTGAAAGGAAGGCAAAGAGATGGAAGAAATGGAACCAGACGGTAGTCCCATATCAGGTCCCTAACATCACGGACACCCCAGTAGAATAGGCGGGCGCTGACAATGATCTGGTAGGCGTGAGGCCTCGATCATGGAGTGCTGGAGAGTGGAAGGAAGACAGAAGGGGAGAGTTGGGGGAAGGTACACGCCATGGAGAGAATCCGGGTGTACTTAGCCCAATTTGAAGGAAGTTGTCATGTGGCGTGCGCACTGGCGAGGAGCAGTAGGCTGCTTGGAGCAGGGTGCTCTCGGTTTGGTTCGACCCCTGCGAATGCTGGGTTTGGCCCAACAGCCGGTCCGACAACAGAAGGGAAGCTTTAGAATGACGAAGGCAGGGACTACGATTGTCGGGGACGACAATAAACAAAGGAAGGGGGAGTGTAGGGAAGGTGACCTGATGGGTGGACGGACTTGTCAGACTAGAAAGAGAAGGGTTGCACACTTTAGAAAGATATCAGTTATGACAGTGGGGAAACAGCTAGGAAAGTGTAGATGACGTGCAGTACCTTGGGTTGACCACAAGATGGCAGGGAGGAGTGTGAGTTCAGGACTTGACAGAAGCTTAGGGCTTTAGAAACTGTTGGTCATGAGGGCGGAGTTACAGGGAACCAGGAAAGATATAAATTTGACAGGCGGGTTCCAGAAAGTTCCAGTCCCCGGGAGGAGCTCAAGAGACAAGAAGTCTGTGACAATTGGAGTGTTGTGAGGAGAGCTAAACCAGGGGACTGAGGAGAAAGGAAGTCAGGGGGGTGGTCCTGACACAAAGTACCGCAGTACAGACGAGGCCCCGGGGGAAAACATACCGAATTAAGGACGACAACAGATCAGTAAAATTGCTGTCGGTGTACAGGCCTAAGGCGGCCACAGTGACTGAGCTGTCAGGAATGTCACTAAAGCCCCCGTAGCGATATCGCTAGCAATATCGCTGTAAAGTCACCGATTTTGTGACGTAGCAGTGATATTGCTAGCGATATCGCTACATTTGATACTTACCTCCGACCGGCTCCCCCGCTGGTTATCGCTGATCGCGCGAGAACGTCCTGGACCATTTCTCGTCGGCCGCTTCCTGCTGGGCTTCCTGTGGTGCCGACGTGCGACGCGTGGAGCCGGGCGGGAGGATGCAGGATCGCCGCATCTGACAGGTAAGTAGCGACCCCCGACCCCTGCTATGTCGCTGGTGAGATCTGCCTGTTTGGCAGCTCACTGGCGACCACCCAGCGATGCACCAGCAATCCTGACCGCGTCATATCGCTGGTACATCGCTAAGTGTAACGGTACCCTAAGTTTGAAAAGGGACGGTGCGTATATTTAAGTCTCTAGTACAAAGTACGGTGTGTGTAACGGGGCCTAGAAACGGAGGGCCGTGAAAAGGATTGCGGTGTATTGCTGGGGCCGTCAGACGGACGGCGAGAAATAAACTTGGACCTTTTGCACCCGAAAGTTGCCTCCATCTTGTGTCTGTTACGTCACTGTGCGGTATACAGAGGGACCACCCCCGAGTCCGACCCACGACCCTACACAGTATCCAAAGACGTTTCTGGCAGAGACGTGTCTGTGCTTGGATGCATTGAAGTTCAAGATGAACTACGAGAGGTGAGCTGAATATCTCCCTTTTCTTTGCACAAAATACAGAACATACACTTTTTTTTATTGTGCTGTTTTTCTTGCCTTTGGGAGAATTTTCAGTGGGTTTTTTTTTATTTTTCCCGGCTCTGGATGAATTTTTTTTCTAATGTTTTTCCTATTGACTGTGTAAATCCCTGACGATAAAGGAGTACTCATGTTAAAAATGCAATTGAATACACTGGGATCTATAATGTTTTTTTACCAAATAGAAAATGCAGAAAAGTGTGTCAATAATTAACAGGCTATTATTATTACATGACTGCAGAGTTACAGCGCCAGTGACCTCCGGCTATGGACAGAGGTCATGGACGGTGCAGTCAGCGTATGTAATATACAACCATTGTACACTGGAACCCACTGGCTCATACCAGACGTCACGCTCAGATTTCACTGCTCTGACCTTGAAAAAAAGGGGATATTTTAAGGGTTAATCTATTCTGTGTCCTATCTGCTCCCCCACTGAGAACCCTCATAAATAAATCTTTGGCCATGGCCATATATCTACATATATTTTTTATTTTATTTTTTTCATATGGCTGTATAAAAATGATTTAAAAAAAAAAAATCCTAAATCTTGCCCCTGCTCAGTAACTTGCTGCATGCTTACCACTTTTTTCTCTATTCTTTATTTTCAGGTATTTCAGGTGTTATGCTGCCCTCTATTGATCAAACCTGTAACAACCTAGGACTTGAAAATTAGTTAGATTGGTTATCTGAAGTTTAAAAAATCCTGACAGCTGTAGGGACACTTTTGGTGACCCGTACTCACTAGCTTTTACCCCTATGGATCCATTGCAGTCCGATCTGTGATGATGTGCCGTATTACAGTCACTAAAACATTGAAGCCTGTGATTAGCTGCAGTGGTCAGTGGACTGGAATGATCGTGTCTCTGATGATATGCTATTCCAGTGAACTGACCGCTACAGAGAATTACAAGTCTCATTGGTCAGGTGACCAAAAAATAAGCCTGCGCGGGATCCACAGGGTATGAGCAGGTGAATTTGGCTCAATTTATTATTCTGGCCGGGGTCACACATGCGAGAACCTCGGACGTCAATAGCCGGCACTCGGGAGAGGAGCGTGCGGCTCCATTGATTTCTATGCATCCGCAGGCTCCGCTCCCGAGTGCCGGCGGCAGTGCCGGTTATTGACGTGCGAGACTCGTCCGAGTTTCTCGCATGTGTGATCCCGGCCTTAAAAGTATTTTTGCATTTGGCAAGTTTTCTTCTTAATGGGTCCGGCAACTCCTTATATTCATCTCATTATCCTATTTAAGAGGCTTTCCATTCTAAAAGGGAATCCATCACCTTGTGCATGTTGTCCTGTCTGAGGGTAGGATAAGATAGAGTTACATACTTTGATTATATTGGCGTGTCATTAGCAAGACGCCTTACTAACAGAGTAAGTGACATCCGAGGCTCAGAAGACCCCACTCTGGTCCCATTCGAGACCCTCATGCTCAGTTCGCAGTTGCCATTCTTTAGCATTGTGTGCCATTAAAAGGTGAAGACCCTCAGACTGTGGGCCATGAAAAGGTGAAGACTGTCCTGTTATGGGCTATTAAAAGGTGAAGACCCTCCGACTCTGGGCCATCAATAGGTCACCACCTTCCAGCATTGTGTCAACTTCAGGCTGGTAGGTGGTCATCTACTGGATGCAAGGTTTTCCCCATTCACAAAAGATGAAGAAGGAATGCTGAACCCAGTAGCGTTGTCCAGAGGAGTCTAGGAAATGAGATGACATCATGAGGCGTCAGTCAAACCTGTTAACTCAATGGAACAGATAAGACACGAGAGATGAGAAGTTCAGGCAGTTTTCTTCTCCTCAATTATCCTCTGCTTTTAGATAGCTACATAAAAATCTCCTCTTGCCTCTGGGTTGTGGCTCTGGTGTTCTCAGTCAGGGTCGGGACAAGGTATTTTGGTATATTAATGAGTCATCAGAACCTCAATCAGTACATGAATACATCAAGAGAAACACCGTCAATAAATAAAATAGATCACCAGTACATGTATACGTCACCAGAACCACCATCACTACATGAAGATAGTAAGAAAAATGGAGATACTTAGCACATAATTTGGCCAATTCATGCGTGCGAAGCAGCCAACGACAATGCGATCTCCAGTTTTTCTGGGAACCTATCTAGTGTGAACACCTCTCTAATTTTTCTTATTATCTAGAGCAGTAATGCTATTCATATTTCAGATGTTTCATGTTTACATGCTTTAGCTCTAAAGAGTGCAATTTTATTTATTTGTTATGCGTAGAGATGGCTACTCCTAGTTCGCACCTGTGCACACCAGTTTCCTGATTTGGAAGTGCCAGTCAGCTTTTCTTATTTGTAGATTAGCTCTCTGACCGAGCACTCTGCCCTCCAGCCTATGGCAGTTTTAATTGCAGCAGGATCCTACCTACTCATAAATTTAGGCTTTAGTCTTAGAGAGGTGTTGACACTAGATAGGTTCCCAGCAAAACCAGAGATCTGCAGTTCTTGGCTCTGGTGTCCTCGGGTCCGGTGCTCCAGAATCTGGTGTTCCCGACTCTGGTAATCTTGGCTCTGGTGTTCCCGACTCTGGTTTCACAACTCTGGAGTTCTCGGCTTTGGTATTCTTGGCTCTGGTGTTCCAGGCTCTGTTGTTCTTGGCTCTGGTGTTCCAGGTTCTGGTGTTCTCAGCTATGGTGTTTTCTCGGATCTTGGGTTTCCAGCTCTGGTGTTTACGGCTCTGTCGTTCTCGGCTATTGGGTTTCTGGGCTATGGTGTTTATGGCTATAGTGTTGCTGTTCCCAATTATGGTATTCCCGGTTCTGGAGTTCAAAATTCTGATGTTCCTAGTTCTGGCATTGCCATCCCTGGTGTTCAGGGCTCTGGTATTCCAAGTTCTGTTGTTCTCGGCTCTTGTGTTCTCAGCTCTGGTGTTCCTGGCTCTGGTGTTCCAGGCTCTGGTGTTCTTGGCTCTGGTGTTCCTGGCTCTGCTGTTCCAGGCTCTGCTGTTTCAGGCTCTGCTGTTTCAGGCTCTGGTGTTCTCGGCTCTGGTGTTCCTGGCTCTAGTGTTCTCTCCTCTGCTGTTCTCGGCTCTGGTGTTCCAGGCTCTGGTATTCCTGGCTCTGGTTTTCTTGGCTCTGGTGTTCCAGGCTCTGGTGTACCAGGCCCTGGTGTTCCAGGCTCTGGTGTTCCAGGCTCTGGTGTTCCTGGCTCTGCCGTTCCAGGCTCTGCTGTTCCAGTCTCTGGTGTTCTCGTCTCTGGTGTTCCAATCTCTGGTATTCCTGACTCTGATGTTCTCTCCTCTGCTGTTCCAGGCTCTGATGTTCGCGGCTCTGGTGTTCCAGAATTGGTGTTCCAGGCTCTGGTATTCACGACTCTGTTGCTCTCATCTCTAATGTTCTGTGATTTTCTATCACAAATCAGAAACCTCTCTTTATGTTCTTTAAAACTCTTGAAGCGCTGTTTCCTCTGTTGTTATGAGATATAGTACAGACCTAGACGATATTACTGGATGCCACTTTATTGTTGAGGTTAAGTGTCTCTTTGAAATCCTGAGAAGCAGGTGCCATGGATGGACAAATATGTTTGTCATTGGGAAGCAGAACTTTTTTAGCACAATCTCAGGGATATAAATTGGCTGCTTACAAGCTCCTTTGATCCTGTCCTTGGTTTCAGGTGTGGCTCTTAATCAGAATCAGATAGTCTTTCTCCTTTCTGGCTCTTGCTCAGGACAGGCAATATTCCTAAGGGTTGTAAGTGGACAAGTGCTGACATCAGGATGACCCAGGCCATGCTGCAGATGTGCCAAACATGAAATTTAAAGGAAATCTATCAAGAGGTATTTTCTATTTACTCTGAGAGCAGCATAACGTAGGTGCAGACAACCTGATTCCAGGGATGTGTGAATTCCTCAGCAGTATGCTGTAGTGTCAATACAATCAGTGCTTATCAGCAGGAGATTATCACTGCAGGACTAGGTGTTGTGTTCAAGGAAGTACAGCTTATCTGTGTAACCCCACCCCAGCAACTGATTGGGCCGCTTGCTTACAAAGTAATGTGTACACAGGATTCTGCCAATCAGGGGTGTGGGCAGGGTTCAACAGAGCGCAGCCGCGATAGCACTGCTACATCTACAGCAGACAATATAAGGATTTAATAAAAACTTCTGCTCAGTAATTGACACAACGATGGTATCAGGTTCTCTACCCATATATTATACTGCTCTCAAATTACCTAGTAAAAAAAACAATTGACAGATTCCTTTTAATCTCCCATTCAGAGGGTTTTTTTCTTGGAGCCACACATGGTGGGTCGTCTTGCTATAAAAAGTCTGTTCTAGGAATAAACTATTGGTTCCCAACTGGGTCTGATACTCAGTAATTATAGTAGAATAATATTTATTTACACCTTTTGCTTTATCCTTTCTTGTCAAAATACTTCACAGGCCAGAAGCATGCGAGCTCAGGAGCTGTGTCTGCCCCATAAGCAGCAGATGGAATCGGTACATAGTGACAGCCACTGTCTATAGCACTAGCAGGGGCACCTAATTATTTCCACAGGGAGCGGAAGCTTTTTCCTGACTTGCACGATGCAGTGTGGAGTTATGAGTTAAGGCCCCGTCACACTAAGTGAGATCGCTAGCGATATCGCTTAAGCGTCACCGATTTTGTGACGCAGCAGCGATATTGCTAGCGATATCCGTTGTGAGCTCATCTGTTCATTCACCTTTTGTGTCCGAGGATCTCCCTCTTCTGGTGAAGGAAGGTAGTGAGGCTGATTTGGATGAAAGAAACCAAACACCTGATCAGGTGGACTGTGACTGGGTAACAGGAACTTCAGACTGGATATAAGGCAGCCGACGCCCTTCTGAGTGGCTGGTGATTTCTCTGCTGGATTCTTGGAGACCAGTCTGATTCCTGCTTCCCAAAGATAAGTTTTTGCTCTGCTATTGAGCTTATTAGTTTTGGTTTTGTTTACCTTGTTTTTTGAGTTCAGCCATCCCCGGCCGGGGGTGTGCTGGATTCTTATTCCTTGATCAGTTGTAATGATGTATAGTAGGTTTCTATGAAGACAGTGGCTAGATGATAGAGTCACAGACACAGGTATACGTGAAAGTAGTTTGTATTAAACAAGCAGCACAGAACAGCACAGGTGCGGGCGGAGCCAGACAATGACAGCAGTGGTAACAGCAGCAGAACTCAGTCCAGTAGATAGCAAGTTGCACACCAGCACTATGTAGATGTAAGCAGACACAGTCTTAAGAATGCAGGCAAGGACAGTCACTTAGCCCTCTCCCTTGCGGGAGGGGAATCTTCGAGCACAGTGCAGTGGCAGAGAAAGTCACTAGGTAATTGATACTGAATGTGTAAAGGTAGCAGGGTTAAGTCTCTCAGGTGAAACGCACACAGCAGTCAAGATCTTCAGCGCATACCGTGAGTGCTGTAGGAGCGGTGAGCGGTGGAGGCAGGGCTGGAAGGAGCCTTCAGGCAGACACCATCAGAAGGTCCAGGCGGCGGCGGTTAGGCAGCAGGTAATACAGGTGGATTCAGAAGGAAGGAAGGAGGTAGCACAGCGTGCAACTCCCAGCTAGCAGATCAGGTACAGGACGAGATATACAAGCAAGGTAGTCACGTCCAGGAAAGCTATTTAAACCCGGCGGGCGGGACCAACAGGCGGTGATGTCACAGGAACCAGTATGGCCGAATGAAGCCAGGCTTAAGGGCAACAGTAAGGGCAAAGTCCGGAACACAGCAGAATAGGAACGATGCTTACATTATTCCCCCCTTAAAGAATGTCCTCCGGACAATCTTCGACCAGGCTTGTCCGGGTACCTTAGATGAAACTGCTCCAGCAGCCGCGGAGCACAGATATTCTCCACCGGTTCCCAGGAATTCTCCTCGACAGAGTATCCTTGCCACTTGACCAGGTATTGCAGCTTCCTTCTGAAGATCCGTGAATCCAGAATCTTCTCCACGACATATTGTTCATGTCCATCAACGAGCACTGGAGCTGGAGGAGAGGAAGTACGCCCTGGGAAGGAATTTGGTACAACTGGCTTTAGTAGGGAAACATGGAACACCGGGCACCGGGTGAACCTTCCAGGCAGGGGGCAATTTCAGACGCACCGCTACCGAATTCACTAGAGCCACGATCTTGTATGGCCCTACAAACTTCTGTCCAAGCTTGACAGTCGGTGCCCTCACCCTCAGATTCTTGGTAGACAACCAGACCGTATCTCCCACCCTATACACCGGAGCCGGCCTCCTGGTACGATCTGCTGCTCTCTTATACCTCTCCTGCGCTGTCGTCAAGGTGGTCTTTAGAGCTTCCAAATTCTGCTGTAAGAAGGAAAGATGGTCAGACACAGCAGGCACTGCAGCCTCCTTGGGGAACTGCGGCAAGATGCTTGGGTGGTAACCCTGATTAGCAAAGAACGGTGACTGCTTAGTCGAGGAGTGCTGCGAGTTGTTATATGTGAACTCTGCCAGGGGAAGCAGATCTACCCAATCGTCCTGCAGATGACTTAAGTAGCAACGGAGGTACTGCTCCAGGGTCTGATTCGTACGTTTCGTCTGTCCATTGGTCTGTGGATGGTAAGCCGAAGAAAGACTTACTCTAATATCCAGAGCCGCACAGAAACACCTCCAGAACCTAGACGTGAACTGCACCCCACGATCCGAGATCACCTCATCCGGGACCCCGTGCAGACGGACCACCTCTTGAATCAACAAGTCTGCAGTCTGTTTTGCTGTGGGTAATCCAGCGCAAGGGATAAAGTGTGCTGCCTTAGTGAGGCGGTCCACGACCACTAGAATGGTGTTCTTACCCTTGGAGACTGGTAGTTCAACAATAAAGTCCATTGAGATGGATCTCCAGGGACGAGATGGTATAGGCAAGGGTTGTAACAACCCGGAAGGTGACGCACGAGGCGTCTTGAACCGAGCACATACCTCGCAGGATGACACGTATCCCTCCATGTCCTTCCGGTACGAAGGCCACCAGAAGTACCGAGCCAGGAACTCTTGGGTCTTCGTTATTCCACGATGTCCCCCAATCTTAGAATCATGGATCAGTCGGAGGACTTCAAGTCTTGTCACTTCTGGTACATACAGCCGATTCTCCTGTAACCACACTCCTCCACTGAAATTTAGGCTTACTTCGGGGGTAGGTTGCCTTAGCAACGGATCTGCTGCGTATGCTGCTTTGATCTCAGACAGAAGATCCTGATGATGGATTGCAGAGATGAAACGAGCGGGAGACACAACAGTACTAGGAGACGACTCAATCACTTCCTCAGGAGCAGCAATCCTAGATAGCGCATCTGCCTTACCATTCCGTGCCCCCGACCTGTAGGAGATGATGAAGTTGAATTGGTTTAGAAACAAGCTCCAACGTGCCTGACGTGGGTTCAAACATCTTACGGACTGCATGAATTCCAAGTTTCGGTGGTCGGTAAGAACTGTAATCGGAGTTGAGGACCCCAGCAGCAAGTGTCTCCACTCCTTGAATGCCGTCACAATCGCCAGTAACTCCTTGTTCCCTACGTCATAGTTCTTCTGCGCCGGGGATAGCTTCTGAGAAAGAAAGGCACAAGGATGAAGAACTGCCTTCTCACCTCCTCTCTGTGACAACACTGCGCCGATGGCGACATCCGATGCGTCCACCTCAAGAGTAAAGCTCAGGTCTGGGTCTGGATGTCTTAAGATGGGAGCCGACACAAATTTGTCCTTCAGCCGTGTGAACGCCTCCTGGGCTTGCGGAGTCCACCGGAACGGTACCCCCTTCTTAGTCAGTTGGGTGATGGGTGCCACAATCTCAGAGAAGTTACGGATGAAGCGCCTATAGAAGTTGGCGAATCCCACAAACCTCTGAACTTCTTTCACCGATCCTGGCGCTGGCCACTCCTGGATCGCTCTGGTTTTTTGATCGTCCATCTGGAGACCCTGTGGAGAGATGACATAACCGAGGAACTGCACTGTTGCCCTGTGGAACTCGCATTTCTCCAATTTGATGTAAAGATGGTTATGCAGCAGGCGTTGCAGCACTGTCCTCACGTGGAGCCGATGTTCCTCGAGATCACTGGAAAAGATTAAAATGTCATCGAGATACACAACCATAAATACATCAAGCACATCTCGGAAAATGGCATTAACAAAATGCTGAAAGGTTGCAGGAGCATTTCGTAGTCCGAACGGCATGACCCGAGACTCGAAGTGTCCATAACGACAGCGGAAGGCCGTCTTCCACTCATCTCCAGACCGAATTCTCACGAGATTGTAGGCTCCCCGAAGATCCAGTTTGGTGAATATCTTAGCCTGCTTCACCCTCTCCAGTAGTTCAGAGATTAAGGGTAGCGGGTGCCGATTCATGACCGTTACCTTGTTTAAATCACGGTAGTCCATGCAAGGACGCAGACCCCCGTCCTTTTTCTTCACGAAGAAGATTGGTGCACCTGCAGGAGAAGTAGACGGTCGGATGAAGCCCTTGGCGAGATTCTCGTCGATGAAGTCCTTCAAGGCCTTTAATTCAGGACCAGACAAAGGGTAAATACGCCCGAATGGGATCTCCGCCCCAGATACCAGTTCAATCGGGCAATCATAAGGCCGGTGGGGAGGTAACATATCTGCCCTCTTCTTGTCACATACCTCTGCCAGATCCTGATACTCCGGTGGTAATTGTCCCTCAGTCGTAGCTACTACCTTGGGGATAGCAGCGACCTTAGGAATAGCGGGGTTGCTGTTAGAACTTGGAGGGAACTGCACTTCCCTGGTCTCCCAGTTGATGTGAGGATTCTGAACCTGGAGCCAAGGTAACCCCAGGATAATAGGGAAGTGAGGAGAAGATATTAGTAAAAAGGACAATTGTTCCACATGTTCCTCTCCAATGCATACCTTCACCGACTCAGTTTCCATGGTTACCGGTCCAGATGTAAGTGGCGACCCGTCTACTGTCTCCATCAAGACTGACGACTCCCTCTTCACTGCCCTGATTCCATGCTTCCTTGCAAACGCGATATCCATGAAGTTCCCACTGGCCCCGGAGTCCAACATGGCGGCGCTCTCGACACACCGACCCTGGAAGCAGACCCTCAAGGATAGGTAATAGTGGGAATTCTTCTTAGTAGCGGAGTAGGAGGAAACGACGGATGTCATCGAGATCACCACTGCGTTCAATGGAAGAGATGCCAGCGAATTCATATCAGCAAAGTCCAGGTCTCTCAGATTGTCTCTGCCCCCCGAATTGTTCAGATCTAGGACGCAGGACTCCCCCGCCTCGGAGTTACAATCAATGATAGCTGCAGCCGTCTTACGTCTCCTGACTGGACACTCGGAGATGAAGTGACCGGTCCCCCCGCAGTAGAAGCACAGGTTTTCCTTAAAGCGATGCTCCTTGCGGGCATCAGGAGGATTTCTACGTACGGCATCCACCTGCATCGGTTCGGGCTCGGGCTCGGGATTCCTCCTGCTGGTGACATCTCTGGAGGGAGAAGAGAACGGAACAGTGTTATTAAACCGTAGATCAGACCAGCGCTCCTGTCTGCGCTCGGAGAGTCGATTGTCAATGCGGATGCAGTGATTGATGAAGTCCCCAAGAAGCACGGGCGAGTCCCCGC
This sequence comes from Dendrobates tinctorius, assembly GCF_039654945.1. Classification (NCBI taxonomy): domain Eukaryota; kingdom Metazoa; phylum Chordata; class Amphibia; order Anura; family Dendrobatidae; genus Dendrobates; species Dendrobates tinctorius. The sequence goes on from NW_027361767.1 coordinate 639,442, forward strand.
GTGCCAGTTCATCCTTAACTGCCGCAGACAATCCCCTGCGGAAGATGGCCTGCTTGGCTGCCCCGTTCCAGGTGGTGTCTAAAGCCCATCTACGGAAGTCCAATGCATACTCCAGCACCGAACGCTTCCCCTGCCGAAGGGTCAGCAGCGTCGTCTCAGCAGTATTAGCTCGGTTCGGGTCATCAAACATCTGCGTCATTGCGGCAATGAAATTGTCCATAGAGTTAAGCAGGGGGTCGTCGGTCTCAATCAAAGGGTTGGCCCATGCGAGCGCCTTACCAGACAGCAGCATGACTATAGTCAGAACTTTGGAGCGTTCAGTAGTGAACTGTGGGGCATGAGCAGCAAAGAAGATCCGGCACTGGTTCAAAAATCCTCGGAATTTATCCCTCTCACCAGCGAACCGGAAGGGTGGAAGCTTCGGGAAGGTCGGTGTAGTATCCCGGGCAGCACCTGCTACCTGCGCGGCTGGGGCCTGTTCCAGAGCAGCAATCCGATCGAGCTGCATAGGAATCGCTTGCTCCAACGCCAGAACACGATCACCCTGAAGAGGAGCTGCTTGTTCCAGCGCCGTAATCCGATTTGCCAGTCGTTGCAACTGTGCCTCTGCTGCCCCGGCGTTGCGTTCGATACGTTGCTCCAGCGTGTCCAGCTGGGTCCTAATGCCTGCCACATCCTGCCGTATCAAAGCAAGCTGCTTGCTTACACGTTTCTCCAGGGACTCTACACCTGCGGTCTCCATATTGGTGGCTTGTATATCCTGTAATGATGTATAGTAGGTTTCTATGAAGACAGTGGCTAGATGATAGAGTCACAGACACAGGTATACGTGAAAGTAGTTTGTATTAAACAAGCAGCACAGAACAGCACAGGTGCGGGCGGAGCCAGACAATGACAGCAGTGGTAACAGCAGCAGAACTCAGTCCAGTAGATAGCAAGTTGCACACCAGCACTATGTAGATGTAAGCAGACACAGTCTGAAGAATGCAGGCAAGGACAGTCACTTAGCCCTCTCCCTTGCGGGAGGGGAATCTTCGGGCACAGTGCAGTGGCAGAGAAAGTCACTAGGTAATTGATACTGAATGTGTAAAGGTAGCAGGGTTAAGTCTCTCAGGTGAAACGCACACAGCAGTCAAGATCTTCAGCGCATACCGTGAGTGCTGTAGGAGCGGTGAGCGGTGGAGGCAGGGCTGGAAGGAGCCTTCAGGCAGACACCGTCAGAAGGTCCAGGCGGCGGCGGTTAGGCAGCAGGTAATCCAGGTGGATTCAGAAGGAAGGAAGGAGGTAGCACAGCGTGCAACTCCCAGCTAGCAGATCAGGTACAGGACGAGATATACAAGCAAGGTAGTCACGTCCAGGAAAGCTATTTAAACCCGGCGGGCGGGACCAACAGGCGGTGATGTCACAGGAACCAGTATGGCCGAATGAAGCCAGGCTTAAGGGCAACAGTAAGGGCAAAGTCTGGAACACAGCAGAATAGGAACGATGCTTACATCAGTGTTCTCTTTTGCTCTGCTTTCAGAATATTCTGAGTGCTGATATAGGGTTTGAAGTCTAGTGACTTCAGGGTCCCTTTTGCTTATCAGTTGTGTTGGTAATATTTTTAGCAGGGTTTTCTCGGATTGCAGACAGCATCTTTCCTTTCCTGTCCTTTTTAGTTAGCTTGGGCCCCATCGTTTGCTCAACCTATCTTTCTATCTGTGTTGTTGTTTTCATCTTGCTTCACCGTCATTATATGTTGGGGGCTGCCTGTTGCTTTGGGGTCTGCTCTGGGGCAGTCAGTTTTTCCCTTTTCTCTCTTTAGGCTTATTTAGATCTCCGGCTGTGACGAGGTGTCTAGGATCTCCGTAGGAACACTCCACGGCTACTGCTAGTTGTGTGATAGGATTAGGGGTCTGCAATCCGCTAGTTTCCAAACTCTCTGATTTTCTGGGCTGAGTTTGTTTTTTCCTCCTCGGTTACTCAATCACAACAGATATCGCTAAATGTGATACTTACCTCTGACAGGCTCCCCCGCTGGCTATCGCTGATCGCGCAAGAATGTCTTGGGCCATTTCTCGTCGGCCGTTTCCTGCTGGCGCCGACGACCGACGCGTGGACGCGGGCGGGAGGACGTCTTCATCGCTGTGTGTGACATGTAAGTAACGACCGCCGACCGCTGTTGCATCGCTGGTGAGATCTGCTTGTTTGGCAGCTCACTGGCGACCATTTAGCGATGCACCAGCGATCCTGACCGGGTCGTATTGTTGTCAGGATCGCTGGTGCATCACTAAATGTGACGGTACCCTTACAGAGATCATAGGCAGGAGGCATTGGATCACTGCCTGCACTCCCCGCTGGGAACAAGTATTTAAAGCAGGTTATCTAATGGAGCGCAGACATGGAGCGTGTAATTAACGAGCAGCGAGTTGTTGGATGGTCAAACTTTGTATGTGTACAGCCTGATTAGCAAAGAGGCGCTAATCAATGCAAGGTGAAGATATTTGCCAATGATCAAGGAACATATTTGCATCCATGAGTAAAATTGCCAACGTTTTGCTAGCTCTGAATTATGGCTATATCATTTCTATGTGTGATATGTATAGAATGCTTGAAGGACATTCACTAAGATGACGACCATAAGGTTTCTGGGGGAACATATGTTTGACAGCACAAATATGACCTAAAACTGGATTTTATACTAATCTAATCAGCTGTCCCCCTCGTTCCTCAGTTGAGGGAGGGGTGATGGATCTGGTAGACCCCTTTATAACATCTCATCTTCTGAACATCAGGGTCATACTCCAGAAGAAGCAGCGAGTATTGCCGATCTGTCCATATTTCCTGCAATGTTCTCCGCCAGAAAACTGTGGTGTGGATGTGAGAACTGGCTGTGGGGTACACTTAGCTCTTTGTCTGCCTATTGTGTTGTGTGAGTGGATGAGTGAGTGGGGAGCAGAGTCCCCCTTGTTGAGTAGCATCCAAGTCACGGGTCTTGCGTGCAAGGGTTGCTCGTGACAAATTGGTGGAAGTGGGAGTGGTGATCTCAACAACGTGCCTCTACAAGTGTAAGGTGTCACGTCTTTGTTGTGAGGTGTCACCAGGACCAGGGGCTCCTTCCCTGTCCCCAAAACTAGGGGTTCCCTACCTCGCTCTGCTCCCCGGATTACTTATTGCCTTAGCTCCTGAATCCGCCCTCAGTCTGTACGCTTCCCCCACCCAGGGAGGATGGGAGTAGTAGTGTACCGTAGTACACCAACCAGACTAAAAAGGTAATATGAACAGGGATAAGGAAAAATACCAAAGATACAAATATGCACTGTAAGGTAGCGCTGTCATTCGGGTAGGGGACACTCGCTTGGCAGCCAATAAATCACATCTGGCACGGGTTTTCCACAAAAAACAATCATAGTCCATGCGGTTTATTTAGGCATCATAAATCATGACCAGCAACATAAAGTTCATATCAACAGCATAGCGTCCATGACAGAGCTTCCCTCAGTTATCCCTGTGGTCACACAGGTTGTGCACTGTTCCATACGCAGGCTCTTCAGCCTCACAGATACAGCCTCACCCCATCAGGGTTTACCTCATGGCCGCTTCACCACGTTGCAGACGTCCATTCCCTCCAGGGAACTATCAGGCATGTGCAGCCATTAACACAGCGTTCACTTGCTGTCAGGAAGACAGCCCCATCTCTCTCAGACGGGACCTTCCAAAATGGACCAACAAGGTCCCTGCATTCACTCCATGTGGCCTACCCTGGCCACCTTACATGGTCCGTAGCCACGCCCACCGGGTCACATGGCTATGACCTCATCACAGGTCCTTCAACCACTCATACACACTTCACAATAGCGTTCTTAAACACACCACCTGGGTGGGTTTGTAGGTAACTGGTTCCGCCCATCTCACCAGCTACCTGGAAACTTCTCCCTGACACATTGGAACAAAAGATCAGCTCTGCTGATCAGCACATAAGTAAGCCTCCATCCCAAGGCCACCCACCTTGAGATACATAACGATCCTTTAGCACCCTGCTCCTGTTACCACTCTGGACAAGGCTATCCGTTCATCCTGGGACACCCACACAGCGCCCCCTAACGGACACAGTGGTCACTATACCACAGCACACACAGACAGACAACAGAGGTACAGTAAACACTGGGGAGTGGAGGATGGGGTAAAATCAAAGTAGGAGAAAAAAGAAAATTATCACACTCAAAACCTAGCAACAGTCACAGATAAATCCACCAAATGCCTTCTCCAATAGCAACCACCAACAACCTCCAGCCATGCAGCATAAGCTATCTCTGGCAATGATTGCTAGCCTGGACCAGATTATATAGGAGATGGGAGTGGCTAAAAGTGCACAGCTGAGAGCCTTATCTCCAGGAGCTCTCAACAAAGCAGATTAACCCATGTACAGCTAACAGAAACCTGCACTGTGTAATATGAAGGCAAAGTGCTTCCAATCCATACAGGAGTAGAACTCAGACACTGCAGTGTTCTGGCTCCTCTCTGTTGCGGTAAACCTGTGACATAAGTTGTCTAAAAGTGTAATACTAAATGGCACACAGTACACAGTAACATAGAAGCATTTACAAAAAGTTAATGCAAAGCAAAAAAAAATAAAAAATCTTTTTTTTCTTTTACAAATAGTGCTGTTGTAACAAAAAATGAATTTGTCATTGACTACAGTGCTCTGCATAGGCAGAAGCCAAGATAACAAAGCTCTCAGTATGATGAAGTGAGGTTTGTCATCTTGGCTGCTGCCTATGTAGAGTGCAGCAGTTGATGATAAACTCATCTTGACTACTGTTCACCTATGTGCCAGACCCCTTTTTGTCCCAGTTTTTTATGTGCTAGACAATTCCTTCTCCAGATCTCTTATGTGCAAGTTTACCGGCACACGTTATATACCAATGTTTGACTCCACACATCGGATTGTGCTAAGCCATATAAAGAAAACAGTTCCAATAGTTTAGACACTCTTCAGAAGCCGAAATATGACAATTCTTACGGGTCAATAAAATATAAGCTCTGTATTCCATATAATTTAAAATACAGCATGGAGCATAATGTGGAGTACATGGACATATATGGACAATGGCCGTTTTGCGCCTGGCAAGTTCTTCGTCAGGGTACCTGAATATCACCCCCAACAACACACCTAATTGTTATGAATGAGTCACCGAGGAGGAAAAACAAAAACAAGCTAAGCAACAGAAAACCAGAGAGGTTGGTAACTAAGCGGATTGCAGAACCATGATCCTATCCACACAACTAGCAGTAGCCGTGGAGCGTACCTACGATGATCCTAGATGCCTCGTCACAGCTGGAGAATTAAATAAGCCTAAAGCAAGAAAAGGGGAAATCTAAACTGCCCCAGAGCAGACCCCAAAGCAATAGACAGCCCCCAAACATGTATTGTCGGTGAGACAAGATGAAAACACAAACACAGATAGAAAAATAGGCTGAGCAAACAATGGGGCCCACACTAACTAGAAAGGACAGGAAAGGAAAGATGCTGTCTGCAATCACGCACAAAACCTTGCCAAAAATGTCCAACACTTTCTGATAACAAAAACCCTGAAGTTACTAGACTTCAATTCCCTATATCAGCACTCTGGTATATCCTGAAGACAGAGCAAAAAGAGACCAATCTGATCAGGGACAAAAAGCAAACTGGCATAAACAGAGACATAAGAATGGAAATTCAGCACAGCCCCAGCAGGGGCTGGCTGATCACAAAAACTGAGTAAACAGACCAAATCTCATGTGAAAAAATAGCAAAGCACACAGCTTGAGAAGGCAGGAACAGAACTGGAAACCAGAACCTCAGGGCAAGAAAAATCACCAGCACAAAATTAGGGAGTCGGCTGACTTAAATCCAGTCAGAGACTCTTGATGTCCACTCACAGTCCTCCTCCTCAGGTGGCAGGTCTCTGCCATTTAAATCAGCTTCATTACCTACTGTCACCACCAGAGGGAGCCTGGATGGAGAACTCACGACTCCTCTGTCAACACAGCCAGCTCCACCACCCTCACCCGAAGCCAGAGGTAAACCAGAAAATGAGTTCACAACAGTATCCCCCCCTTGAGGAGGGGTCACCGAACCCTCATCCACGCCACCAGGCCGATCAGGATGGGCCCGGTGAAAAGCACGAACCAATCTATCGGCATGAATGTCAGAGACGGAGACCCAAGAATTGTCCTCCTGGCCATAACCCTTCCACTTGACCAAATACTGGAGTCTCCGTCTAGCCAGACGAGAATCCAGTATTTTCTCTACCTCATATTCCACATTACCTTCAACCAACACAGGGTCAGGAGGTGCCGCCATAGGAACCACTGGCTCAACAAACCTCTTCAACAGAGACTTATGAAACACGTTATGGATCTTAAACGTAACTGGAAGAGCTAATCAAAAAGAAACCGGGTTAAGAATCTCCAAAATCCTATAACGTCCAATAAATCTTGGTTTGAACTTTGGAGACGCAACCTTCATAGAGATATTTTTTGACGACAACCAAACCATATCACCCACTTTAAACCGGGGACCAATGATGATATGCCAGTTGGAAAACCGCTGGGCCTTTTCCTGAGAGAGGGACAACTTATCCACTACTTGGTCCCAAATCTGCTGCATTCTCTCTACCACAGTGTCAACACCTGGGCAGGCTGAAGATTCCACTTGCCCCGAAGAAAATCGAGGATGAAACCCAAAGTTACAGAAAAAGGGCGACATCAATGCGGCAGAACTAGCTCTATTATTTAGGGCAAATTCAGCCAAGGGCAAAAATGAGACCCAATCATCCTGATCAGCAGATATAAAACATCTCAAATAGGACTCCAAAGTCTGGTTGTTCTCTCAGTCTGCCCATTGGTCTGTGGGTGAAACGCAGAGGAGAAGGATAACTGAATTCCCAGCTTGGAACAAAAAGCTTTCCAAAATCTGGAGACAAACTGGACTCCTCTGTCTGACACAATGTTCTCAGGAATCTCATGCAACTGAACCACCTGTTGTAAAAACAAGGGCACCAACTCTGAGGAAGATGGCAGCTTTGGGAGTGGTACAAGATGGACCATCTTCGAAAATCTATCACAAATCACCCATACAACAGTCATTCTCTGAGAGACAGGCAGATCAGAAATAAAATCCACTGAGATATGGGTCCATGGCCTCTTGGGCACAGGCAAGGGCATCAACAACCCACTAGAACGAGAACAGGGTTTAGACCGGGAACAAGTCCCACAAGACTGCACAAAATTCCTGACATCACGAGATAAGGCGGGCCACCAAAAAGACCGACTCACCAAATCTCTGGTACCAAAAATACCTGGATGACCAGCCAACGCGGAGCAATGAACTTCAGACATCACTCTCTTCCTCCACTGGTCAGGAACATACAATTTTCCCATAGGACAACGCTCAGGTTTGTCCTCCTGAAATTCTTCCAGGGCGTGTCTCAAATCGGGCGAAATGGCAGAAAGAACTACCCCCTCACCTAGGATGGTAGTAGGTTTGGTCACAATAGGAGAATCAGCAAAGAAACTCCTAGAAAGGGCGTCTGCCTTAACATTCTTAGTGCCCGGAAGAAAGGAGACCACAAAATCAAAACGCGTGAAAAACAAGGCCCACCTAGCCTGTCTAGGATTCAAGCGTTTGGCCGACTCCAGGTAAATCAAATTCTTGTAGTCAGTGAGGACCACAACTTGATGTCTAGCTCCCTCCAACCAATGTCTCTACTCCTCGAATGCCCACTTCATGGCCAACAATTCCCGATTCCCCACATCATAGTTGCGTTCAGATGGGGAGAACTTTCGGGAAAAGAAGGCATAGGGATTCATTTTAGAAGTCACCGGATCTTTTTGGGACAAAACAGCTCCTGCACCAATCTCCGAAGCATTTACCTCTACCTGAAATGGAAGTGTGACATCAGGTTGCCGTAAAACCAGAGCAGAAGTGAACCTCCGCTTCAGCTCCTGAAATGCCAAAACAGCCTATGGAGACCAATTCAGCACATCAGCGCCCTTCTTGGTCAGATCAGTCAATGGCTTGGCAATACCAGAAAAATTAGCTATAAATTTACGATAAAAATTAGCAAAACCCAAAAACTTCTGGAGAGCCTTCAAAGAAGTGGGCTGAACCCAATCATAAATGGCCTGTACCTTGGCCGGGTCCATTTCAATAGTTGACGGAGACAAAATAAATCCCAAAAATGAAATCCTCTGTACACCAAAAAGGCATTTCGATCCTTTAACATACAGGAAATTCTCCCTTAAAATCCGGAACACAGTCCGAACATGTTCCACATGAGAATCCCAATCACTGGAAAAGATCAGAATATCATCCAAATAGATAATCAAAAATTTATCCACAAAGTCTCGGAATATATCGTTCATGAAGGATTGGAAGACAGAAGGGGCAATAGAGAGCCCAAAATGCATCACCAGATACTCAAAATGTCCCTCCGGAGTATTAAACGCCGTCTTCCATTCATACCCATGCTTGATGCGAATAAGATTATACGCCCCCCTGAGGTCAAGCTTAGTAAACCAGAATAAATCAGAAATCAGGGGTAACGGATACTGATATTTAACCGTCATCTTGTTAAGGGAACGATAGTCAATACAAGGCCTTAATGAACCATCTTTCTTAGCCACGAAAAAAAACCCAGCACCTAAAGGTGAAGAGGATGGTCTAATATGACCCTTCTCCAACGACTCCTTAATATAAGATCGCATAGCCTCGTGTTCAGTTACAGATAAGTTGAAAAGCCGACCCTTGGGAAATTTACACCCAGGCCTCAACTCAATTGCACAGTCATAACTCCTATGAGGAGGCAGAGACGCAGACTTACTCTCACTAAATACATCATAAAAATCAGCCAAATAGTCAGGAACATCATGAGACTGGGGAGAGGTGGAAAAAACAGGAGTGTCACTAAGAGCACACTGACAACCCCAACTCACCACAGACACAGATTTCCAATCCAAAACTGGATTATAGATTTGCAACCAGGGAAAACCCAGAACAATAGTATCATGCAAATTATGCAGGACCAAAAATCTACAATTTTCTTGGTGGTCTGGGGCGACCCGCATTATCACCTGGGTCCAAAACTGAGGTTTATTCTCCGCCAAAGGAGTACCATCAATACCCCTCAAAGGAATAGGCGTCCGCAGAGGTGTCATAGGAAACCCACAACGTTTAGCAAAATCCAAATCCATCAGATTCAAAGCCGCTCTTGAATCCACAAAAGCCTTGGCGGAAAATGTGGATAAGGAGCAGATCAGAGTAATTGCCAAAAGAAACTTAGGTTGTATACTGCCCACAGCAAATGTGTGTGTACAATGTTTCTCTCGTTTAGGGCAGACAGAAATAATATGAGAGGCATCTCCACAGAAAAAACACAGCTTATTACGCCTTCTAAACTCCTGACGTTGCGCCCTAGACAAAACTCTATCACATTGCATAGGTTCAGACATTTGTTCAAAAGGTGGCAACACCTCTAGTGTAGTTTTACGTTCACGTAAACGCCAATCAACTTGAATGGCTAATGACATAGAATCGTCAAGACCAGAGGGAACAGGAAATCCCACCATAGTATCTTTTACGGTTTCTGATAAACCCTTGCGAAAGAGCGCTGCCAAGGCACCATCATTCCATGTAGTAAGGACCGCCCACTTTCGGAATTTTTGACAGTATAACTCTGCAGAACCCTGACCCTGGTTCAATGCCAATAGGGCTTTCTCAGCTTGATCAATAGCATTAGGTTCATCATACAACAACCCCAAGGCTTGAAAAAATGCATCCACATTAGTCAGAATAGGATTTTAAGGTGTCAAAGAAAACGCCCAATCCTGGGGATCACCGCGCAGCAAGGAGATGACAATTTTAACCTGCTGCACAGAGCTCCCCGATGAGTTAGGCTTCAAGGCAAGAAATAATTTACAATTATTCTTAAAATTCAAAAATTTAGACCGATCCCCAGAAAACACATCAGGAGTAGGGATTTTTGGTTCAACAACATGTGATTGAGCGAGATAGGCGGAAATTCCCCGCACTTCAGCAGCGAGCTGCTCCACACGATCAGACAATTGCTTAATCTCCATTAAGGAAAAAATCCTCCTACGGCCCCAGAGAAAAAGAGGAAAATATACATATAAAAAAAAAAATTCTGACACTTTTTTTTTACAATTTTTTTTCCTGCTTTTGAGTACCCTAGAATCTGCGGTATGGCTGGTGATTCTGTTATGAATGAGTCACCGAGGAGGAAAAACAAAAGCAAGCTAAGCCACAGAAAACCAGAGAGGTTGGTAACTAAGCGTATTGCAGACCCCTGATCCTATCCACACAACTAGCAGTAGCCGTGGAGCGTACCTACGATGATCCAAGACACCTCGTCACAGCCCGAGAACTAAATAAGCCTAAAGCAAGAAAAGGGGAAATGTAAACTGCCCCAGAGCAGATCCCAAAGCAATAGACAGCCCCCAAACATGTATTTGTCATGATCCAGGCTGAATCTGAATGGAAATTCAGCACAGCCCCAGCAGGGGCTGGCTGACCACAAAAACTGAGTAAACAGACCAAATCTCATGTGAAAAAATAGCAAAGCACACTTAGCTTGAGAAGGCAGGAACAGAACTGGAAACCAGAACCTCAGGGCAGGGAAAATCACCAGCACAAAATTAGGGAGTCGGCTGACTTAAATCCAGTCAGAGACTCCTGATGTCCACTCACAGTCCTCCTCCTCAGGTGGCAGGTCTCTGCCATTTAGATCAGCTTCATTACCTACTGTCACCACCAGAGGGAGCCCGGATGGAGAACTCACGACTCCTCTGTCAACACAGCCAGCTCCACCACCCTCACCAGAAGCCAGAGGTAAAGCAAAAAATGAGTTCACAACACCTAATGATATGACTGGAGGACTACACACAACTCCTGTGACATCATTAAAAGCAAAAAAACAAATATAATCATTTAGGGCTGCTATTACGTTGTATAAGTTTCACTATAATTGCCGTACTCTTTGATCCGCACCTGTGTGAATAGTCCAATTCACTGGTTCAGTTTCTTTGAGGAAAAGAGAATATGGTTGTATGATTTAATTCCGATTGTCTATTACTAGTTGTTCATCTTGCCCAATTACTGAATAGTCAAAAAGGATTGCGAATGAGATTAATCAGTCATGTAGATCACAATTTCCTAACATGTATAGTGGGCTATGTTGTGTATGTGGTGTTTTGCCCTTGTCGATGATACTACATAGGTAAGACGGGATGCCCATTTTATAAAAGAATACAGGAACGTGTGCGATCGACATGAACAGGCCCAATTCTTGTAAAACATTTCCAGGAGGCACATCTGAGTAATCCTACGGTGCTGTCATTTATAGGAATTGAACGAATGAAATGGAATTCGGTTTATGTGAATAAACATACTTTGCTCTTACTAAAGAAGAGCATTTCATTATTATTATAATCAGGTGTGCTGTTGGGGGACCCTAAAGAAGCTCAGCACTGGAGCGAAACGGCTCTTTTATGTATCCATACACTGCACATTGTGCTTTATGCTGTTTTTAAATTCTATGGAATATAGGACTTCCAGTTCGGTGACCGGTGAGTCCTGCTATATTTCTGCCTTTGAAGAGTATCCAGTTTCCCTACATCCCGGACCACTCCTTACCCAATTTTTCTCTGTGCCAAGCTACTCTTTCCTTAATTCTCCAGTGTGGTAGACTACATTTCAATGATTTAGCATTAGAGAACATTATGTTCTGAGCAGTAGTACCCAAATCCAGCCAAGCATTGCTTCTTGCCCCAAAGATGTTCTGCTTTAGTTTGGAGGTTTATTCCCCAGATGTAAGGGTCATCATGTGCACATGGAGGGTCTTCCCATGACTTTAAATTACCTAGGTACGCTGGTGTTTTTTGCAGGCAGGTAACATCCAGGTATGCAGTACATGTGATTGATTTTGGAAAGCTCATACCTTATATGTGTCCTTCTGTGTCCTCGGTACCAGGCAGTCACAACCAGTCACCAAATTACACAATCAGCTCATTGTCACCGAGTGCCACCGAGTAACACAGGACACACTCAAGGTGAGAGAGGGAGAGACGGGTGCTGCAGAGAGAGGACAGCCAGGTGAGCCCTCACAAAACATAGACGGGGTGGTTGGTCTTGTAGGATGAACTGATGGGGTGCTAGATGGGTAGGTGGTGCAGTTCTGGGTATTTGGAGTGAAGTCATAGGGTGTTGGGTGTATGGGATGCAGTGACAAGGAGCTGGGGGTGTGGAGTGTACAGATCAGGAGCTGGGAGTGTGGGGTGTACAGACCAGGAGCTGGGAGTGTGGGGTTTACAGACCAGGAGCTGGGAGTGTGGGGTTTACAGACCAGGAGCTGGGAGTGTGGGGTGTACAGACCAGGAGCTGGGATTGTGGGGTGTACGGAACAGGAGCTGGGGGTGTGGGGTGTACGGACCAGGAGCTGGGAGTGTGGGGTGTACCGACCAGGAGCTGGGAGTGTGGGGTGTAAGAACCAGGAGCTGGGAGTGTGGGGTTTACAGACCAGGAGCTGGGAATGTGGGGTGTACAGACCAGGAGCTGGGATTGTGGGGTGTACGGAACAGGAGCTGTGGGTGTGGGGTGTACGGACCAGGAGCTGGGAGTGTGGGGTGTACGGACCAGGAGCTGGGAGTGTACGGACCAGGAGCTGGGAGTGTGGGGTGTACGGACCAGGAGCTGGGAGTGTGGGATGTACAGACCAGGAGCTTGGTGTCTTGGGTGTACAGACCCGGAGCTGGGTGTGGGGGGGGGTGTACAGATCAGGAGCTGGGTCTGTGGGGTGTTCAGACCAGGAGCTGGGTCTGTGGGGTGTTCAGACCAGGAACTGGGTCTGTGGTGTGTTCAGACCAGGAGCTGGGTCTGTGGTGTGTTCAGACCAGGAGCTGGGTCTGTGGGGTGTTCAGACCAGGAGCTGGGTCTGTGGGGTGTTCAGACCAGGAGCTGGGTCTGTGGGGTGTTCAGACCAGGAGCTGGGTCTGTGGGGTGTTCAGACCAGGAGCTGGGTCTGTGGGGTGTTCAGACCAGGAGCTGGGTCTGTGGGGTGTTCAGACCAGGAGCTGGGTCTGTGGGGTTGTTCAGACCAGGAGCTCGGTCTGTGGAGTGTTCAGACTAGGAGTTGGGCGTGTGGGGTGTTCAGACCAGGACTTGGGAGTGTGGGGGGTGTACTGACCAGGAACTGGATGAGTAGGGTGTACTGACCAGGAATTGGATGTGTGGGGTGTACAGACCAGGAGCTGAGTGTCTTGGGTGTACAGACCAGGAGCTGGGAGTGTGGGGTGTACAGACCAGGAGCTGAGTGTCTTGGGTGTACAGACCCGGAGCTGGGTGTGGGGGGTGTACAGACCAGGAACTGGGAGTGTGGGGTATACAGACCAGGAGCTGGGTCTGTGGGGTGTTCAGACCAGGAGCTGGGAATGTGGGGTGTACAGACCAGGAGCTGGGATTGTGGTGTGTTCAGACCAGGAGCTGGGTCTGTGGTGTGTTCAGACCAGGAGCTGGGTCTGTGGGGTGTTCAGACCAGGAGCTGGGTCTGTGGGGTGTTCAGACCAGGAGCTGGGTCTGTGGGGTGTTCAGACCAGGAGCTGGGTCTGTGGGGTGTTCAGACCAGGAGCTGGGTCTGTGGGGTGTTCAGACCAGGAGCTGGGTCTGTGGGGTGTTCAGACCAGGAGCTGGGTCTGTGGGGTTGTTCAGACCAGGAGCTCGGTCTGTGGAGTGTTCAGACTAGGAGTTGGGCGTGTGGGGTGTTCAGACCAGGACTTGGGAGTGTGGGGGGTGTACTGACCAGGAACTGGATGAGTAGGGTGTACTGACCAGGAATTGGATGTGTGGGGTGTACAGACCAGGAGCTGAGTGTCTTGGGTGTACAGACCAGGAGCTGGGAGTGTGGGGTGTACAGACCAGGAGCTGAGTGTCTTGGGTGTACAGACCCGGAGCTGGGTGTGGGGGGTGTACAGACCAGGAACTGGGAGTGTGGGGTATACAGACCAGGAGCTGGGTCTGTGGGGTGTTCAGACCAGGAGCTGGGTCTGTGGGGTGTTCAGACCAGGAGCTGGGTCTGTGGGGTGTTCAGACCAGGAGCTGGTCTGTGGGGGGTGTACAGACAAGGAACTGGGAGTGTGGGGTGTACAGACCAGGAGCTGGGAGCGTGGGTTGTACAGACCAGGAGCTGGGAGTGTGGGGTGTACAGACTAGGAGCAGGGGGTGTGGGGTGTAGGGACCAGAACCTGGGAGTGTGGGGTGTACGGACCAGGAGCTGGGCATGTGGGATGTACTGACCAGGAGCATGGCAATTATAGAGCAGAGACAGGTGTCCAGATGTAAGTAGTGCAATGACAGTGTATTGGGTATGTTGGGTGAAGAGACAGGGAGACGGCTGTAATGCCAAGTACTGGGCGTGTGAGTGTGAAGAGTTCTTTGTCTGTTGTGCAGTGACAGGGTGCTGGGTGCGTGGAATGTAGGGACAGAGTGATTAGTGTGTGTGGAATAGTACAGGGTGACGTAGACTGGATCATTGTCTATTGTGCAGTGAAGGTGGTATGTGGATGAGGGGTTCAGTCATACAATTCTTTGTTGAAAGCAATAACTGGGTACAGAATATGGTAGCAGGGTGCTCTGAGAAATAGGCCCAGTGTAAGGTGCACTGCTGTCACAAGGAGCGGGGTGTAGGATAATCTGACAGGTTTGGAGTTTATAACAGCAAAGAGGGGTCTAGGAGTGTGACAGGTGCAGGGTGTAATGACAGATTGCTATGTGTAGCTACAGGGTGCTTACCTTGCAGGGAACAATAACAGGGTGCTGCTAGCTGTGGGGTTTAATTAATGGGGTAAGGTGCCTAGGTATATGACTGAAATAACAGGCTGGTGGGTGTTGGGATGAAGTGACAGGGTGTTGGGGTGAAGTGACAGGGTGCTGGGTGTTTGGTTGAAGTGACAGAGTGTTGGGGTGAAGTGACAGGGTGCAGGGTATTGGTGTGAAGTGACAGGGTGCTGGGTGTTTGGTTGAAGTGACAGAGTGTTGGGGTGAAGTGACAGGGTGCAGGGTGTTGGGATGAAGTGACAAGGAGCTGGGTGTTTGGTTGAAGTGACAGGGTGCTGGGTGTTTGGTTGAAGTGACAGGGTGCTGAGTGTTGGGGTGAAGTGATAGAGAGCTGGGTGTTGGGGGTGATGTGACAGGGTGCTGGGTGTTGGGATGAAATGACAGGATGCGGGGTGTTGGGATAAAGTGACAGGGTGCCGGGTGTTTCGTTGAAGTGATGGTGCTGTGTGTATGGATGAAGTGACAAGGAGCTGGGTGTTGGAATAAAGTGACAGGGTATTGGGATGAAGTGACAGGGTGCTGGGATGAAGTGATAGGGTGCTGAGATGAAGTGACAGGGTGCTGGGTGTTTGGATGAAGTGACAGGGTGCTGAGTGTTGGGGTGAAGTGACAGAGTGCTGGGTGTTGGGGGTGATGTGACAGGGTGCTGGGTGTTGGGGTGAAATGACAGGATGCAGGGTTTTGGGATGAAGTGACAGGGTGCTGGGTGTTTGAATGAAGTGATGGTGCTGTGTGTATGGATGAAGTGACAAGGAGCTGGGTGTTGGAATAAAGTGACAGGGTATTGGGATGAAGTGACAGGGTGCTGGGATGAAGTGATAGGGTACTGAGATGAAGTGACAGGGTGCTGGGGTGAAGTGACAGGGTGCTGGGTGTTGGGGTGAAGTGACAGGATGCTGGGTTTTGGGGTAAAGTGACAGGCTGTTGGGTGTTTGGGGTGAAGTGACGGTAGTGGGTGTTTGGGGTGAAGTGACAGTATGCTGGGTGTTTCGATAACGTGACAGGGTGCTGGGGGTTTGGGGTGAAGTGACAGGGTACTGAGTGTTTAGGGTGAAGTGACAGGGTGCTGGGTGTTGGGATGAAGTGACAGGGTGTTGGGGTGAAGTGACAGGGTGCTGGATGTTTAGATGAAGTGACAGGGTGCTAGGTGTTGGGGTGAAGTGACAGGGTGCTGGGTATTTGGATTAAGTAACAGGGTGCAGGTTGTTGGGGTGAAGTGATAGTATGCTGGGTTTTGGGGTAAAGTGACAGGCTGCTGAGTGTTTGAGGTGAAGTGACAAGGTGCTGGGTGTTTGGGGTGAACTGACAGTATGCTGGGTTTTGGGGTAAAGTGACAGGCTTCTGGGTGTTTGGGGTGAAGTGACAGGGTACTGGGTGTTTGGGGTGAAGTGGCGGTAGTGGGTGTTTGGGGTGAAGTGACAGTATGCTGGGTGTTTCGATGATGTGACAGGGTGCTGGGTGTTGGGGTGAAGTGACAGGATACTGGGTTTTGGGGTGAAGTGACAGGATGCTGGGTTTTGGGGTAAAGTGACAGGATGCTGGGTTTTGGGGTAAAGTGACAGGCTGTTGGGTGTTTGGGGTGAAGTGACGGTAGTGGGTGTTTGGGGTGAAGTGACAGTATGCTGGGTGTTTCCATGATGTGACAGGGTGCTGGGTGTTTGGGGTGAAGTGACAGGGTACTGAGTGTTTGGGGTAAAGTGACAGGGTGCTGGGTGTTGGGATGAAGTGACAAGGTGTTGGGGTGAAGTGACAGGGTGCTGGATGTTTAGATGAAGTGACAGGGTGCTAGGTGTTGGGGTGAAGTGACAGAGTGCTGGGTGTTTGTATGAAGTAACAGGGTGCAGGTTGTTGGGGTGAAGTGACAGTATGCTGGGTTTTGTGGTAAAGTGACAGTCTTCTGGGTGTTTGGGGTGAAGTGACAGGGTACTGGGTGTTTGGGGTGAAGTGACAGGCTGCTGGGTTTTGGCGTGAAGTGACAGGCTGCTGGGTGTTTGGGGTGAAATGACAGGCCGCTGGGTGTTTGAGGTGAAATGACAGGGTGCTAGATGTTTGGATGAAGTAACAGGGTGCAGGTTTTTGGGGTGATGTGACAGTATGCTGGGTTTTGGGGTAAAGTGACAGGCTGCTGGGTGTTTGGGGTGAAGTAACAGTATGCTGGGTTTTGTGGTAAAGTGACAGGCTTCTGGGTGTTTGGGGTGAAGTGACAGGGTACTGGGTGTTTGGATGAAGTGAAAGGGCGCTGGGTGTTTGGGGTGAAGTGACAGGGTGCTAGGTGTTGAGGTGAAGTGACAGGGTGCTGGGTGTTTGGATGAAGTAACAGGGTGCAGGTTGTTGGGGTGAAGTGACAGTATGCTGGGTTTTGGGGTAAAGTGACAGGCTGCTGGGTGTTTGAGGTGAAGTGACAGGATGCTGGGTTTTGGGGTAAAGTGACAGGATGCTGGGTTTTGGGGTAAAGTGACAGGCTGTTGGGTGTTTGGGGTGAAGTGACGGTAGTGGGTGTTTGGGGTGAAGTGACAGTATGCTGGGTGTTTCCATGATGTGACAGGGTGCTGGGTGTTTGGGGTGAAGTGACAGGGTACTGAGTGTTTGGGGTAAAGTGACAGGGTGCTGGGTGTTGGGATGAAGTGACAAGGTGTTGGGGTGAAGTGACAGGGTGCTGGATGTTTAGATGAAGTGACAGGGTGCTAGGTGTTGGGGTGAAGTGACAGAGTGCTGGGTGTTTGTATGAAGTAACAGGGTGCAGGTTGTTGGGGTGAAGTGACAGTATGCTGGGTTTTGTGGTAAAGTGACAGTCTTCTGGGTGTTTGGGGTGAAGTGACAGGGTACTGGGTGTTTGGGGTGAAGTGACAGGCTGCTGGGTTTTGGCGTGAAGTGACAGGCTGCTGGGTGTTTGGGGTGAAATGACAGGCCGCTGGGTGTTTGAGGTGAAATGACAGGGTGCTAGATGTTTGGATGAAGTAACAGGGTGCAGGTTTTTGGGGTGATGTGACAGTATGCTGGGTTTTGGGGTAAAGTGACAGGCTGCTGGGTGTTTGGGGTGAAGTAACAGTATGCTGGGTTTTGTGGTAAAGTGACAGGCTTCTGGGTGTTTGGGGTGAAGTGACAGGGTACTGGGTGTTTGGATGAAGTGAAAGGGCGCTGGGTGTTTGGGGTGAAGTGACAGGGTGCTAGGTGTTGAGGTGAAGTGACAGGGTGCTGGGTGTTTGGATGAAGTAACAGGGTGCAGGTTGTTGGGGTGAAGTGACAGTATGCTGGGTTTTGGGGTAAAGTGACAGGCTGCTGGGTGTTTGAGGTGAAGTGACAGGATGCTGGGTTTTGGGGTAAAGTGACAGGATGCTGGGTTTTGGGGTAAAGTGACAGGCTGTTGGGTGTTTGGGGTGAAGTGACGGTAGTGGGTGTTTGGGGTGAAGTGACAGTATGCTGGGTGTTTCCATGATGTGACAGGGTGCTGGGTGTTTGGGGTGAAGTGACAGGGTACTGAGTGTTTGGGGTAAAGTGACAGGGTGCTGGGTGTTGGGATGAAGTGACAAGGTGTTGGGGTGAAGTGACAGGGTGCTGGATGTTTAGATGAAGTGACAGGGTGCTAGGTGTTGGGGTGAAGTGACAGAGTGCTGGGTGTTTGTATGAAGTAACAGGGTGCAGGTTGTTGGGGTGAAGTGACAGTATGCTGGGTTTTGTGGTAAAGTGACAGTCTTCTGGGTGTTTGGGGTGAAGTGACAGGGTACTGGGTGTTTGGGGTGAAGTGACAGGCTGCTGGGTTTTGGCGTGAAGTGACAGGCTGCTGGGTGTTTGGGGTGAAATGACAGGCCGCTGGGTGTTTGAGGTGAAATGACAGGGTGCTAGATGTTTGGATGAAGTAACAGGGTGCAGGTTTTTGGGGTGATGTGACAGTATGCTGGGTTTTGGGGTAAAGTGACAGGCTGCTGGGTGTTTGGGGTGAAGTAACAGTATGCTGGGTTTTGTGGTAAAGTGACAGGCTTCTGGGTGTTTGGGGTGAAGTGACAGGGTACTGGGTGTTTGGATGAAGTGAAAGGGCGCTGGGTGTTTGGGGTGAAGTGACAGGGTGCTAGGTGTTGAGGTGAAGTGACAGGGTGCTGGGTGTTTGGATGAAGTAACAGGGTGCAGGTTGTTGGGGTGAAGTGACAGTATGCTGGGTTTTGGGGTAAAGTGACAGGCTGCTGGGTGTTTGAGGTGAAGTGACAGGGTGCTGGGTGTTATGAATGAGTCACCGTAGGAGGCAAAAACAGAAATGCTAGCTAAGTCCAGAAAACCAGAGAAGTTGGCAACTATCGGATTGCAGACCCCTGAACCTATCAACAACAACAAGCAGTAGCCGTGGGGGGTTCCTACGATGCCCTAGACCCCTCGATCACAGCCGGAGAACTGCCTAGCCTAAAGACAGAAAGGGAAATCTAAACTGCCCCAGAGCAGACCCCAAAGCAATAGGCAGCCCCCAACATATAATGAAGCAAGAAGAAAAAACACTAACACAGATAGAAAGATAGACTGAGCAAATGATGGGGCCCAAGCTAACTAGACAGGACAGGATAGGAAAGCTGCTGTCTGCAATCCGCGAAAAACCCTATGAAAATAAGAGCCAACAGACTGACAGGGAAAAAGTCCCTGGAGACGCTAGGCTTCAAAAAGACTATGTCAGTACTCGGTATTTTCTGAAGACAGAGCAACCGGCAAAAAAGGAATTCAGCTCACCCCAGCAGGGAATGGCAGAATCCAGAAAAGCAAGGCAAACTAAAACCAAAACACAAATGCAAAAAGGCAAAGCAGAAAACTTGGCTTTTGAGGAGCAGGAATCAGACTGGTCTCCTAGAATTCCACAGAGAAATCACCAGGGAGGAGGAAGGGCGTCGGCTGCCTTATATCCAGTCAGAGATCCCCGTCGCCCAGTCATCCTCTCCCAGCTCAGGTGCTTGGTAATCAGCCTCACTACCTTCCTTCACCAGAAGAGGGAGTTCATCAGACCTCAATGGTGAAGGGGAAAATGAACTCATAACAGGGGTGAAGTAAGAGTATGCTGGGTTTTGTGGTAAAGTGACAGGCTTCTGGGTGTTTGGGGTGAAGTGACAGGGTACTGGGTGTTTGGGGTGAAGTGACAGGATGCTGGGTTTTGCGGTGAAGTGACAGGGTACTGGGTGTTTGGATGAAGTGATAGGGTGCTGGGTGTTTGGATGAAGTGACAGGGTACTGGGTGTTTAGATGAAGTGAAAGGGTGCTGGGTGTTTGGATGACGTGACAGGGTGCTGGATGTTGGAGTGAAGTGACAGGGTACTGGGTGATTGGATGAAGTAAAAGGGTACTGGGTGTTTGGATGAACTGATAGGGTGATGGGTGTTTGGATGACGTGACAGGCTGCTGGGTGTTTAAGGTGAAGTGACAGGGTGCTGGGTGTTTGGGGTGAAGTAACAGTATGCTGGGTTTTGGGGTAAAGTGACAGGCTTCTGGGTGTTTGGGGTGAAGTGACAGGGTACTGGGTGTTTGGGGTGAAGTGACAGGATGCTGGGTTTTGCGGTGAAGTGACAGGGTACTGGGTGTTTGGATGAAGTGATAGGGTGCTGGGTGTTTGGATGAAGTGACAGGGTACTGGGTGTTTAGATGAAGTGAAAGGGTGCTGGGTGTTTGGATGACGTGACAGGGTGATGGATGTTGGAGTGAAGTGACAGGGTACTGGGTGATTGGATGAAGTGAAAGGGTACTGGGTGTTTGGATGAACTGATAGGGTGCTGGGTGTTTGGATGACGTGACAGGCTGCTGGGCGTTTAAGGTGAAGTGACAGGGTGCTGGGTGTTTGGGGTGAAGTAACAGTATGCTGGGTTTTGGGGTAAAGTGACAGGCTTCTGGGTGTTTGGGGTGAAGTGACAGGGTACTGGGTGTTTGGATGACGTGACAGGGTGCTGGATGTTGCAGTGAAGTGACAGGGTACTGGGTGTTTCGGGTGAAGTGACAGGGTACTGGGTGTTTGGATGAAGTGATAGGGTGCTGGGTATTTGGATGACGTGACAGGGGGTTGGGTGTTTGGGGTGAAGTGAACGGGTGCTGGGTGTTTGGGGAAAGTGAATCAGATGGGAGCTGTGATTTGTGTGACTGGCTATAGGGAGCGCCCTATTTCTATACTATACTGGGTGCTGGGTGTTTGGGGTGAAGTAACAGTATGCTGGATTTTCTGGTAAAGTGACAGGATTCTGGGTGTTTGGGGTGAAGTGACAGGGTACTGGGTGTTTGGGGTGAAGTGACAGGGTACTTGGGTGTTTGGGGTGAAGTGACAGGCTGCTGGGTTTTGGGGTGAAGTGACAGGATGCTGGGTGTTTGGGGTGAAGTGACAGGGTGCTAGATGTTTGGATGAAGTGACAGGGTGCTGGGTGTTTGGATGAAGTGAAAGGGTGCTGGGTGCTTGGATGACGTGACAGGGTGCTGGGTGTTTGGGGTGAAGTGACAGGGTGCTGGGTGTTTGGATGAAGTGAAAGGGTGCTGGGTGCTTGGATGACGTGACAGGGTGCTGGGTGTTTGGGGTGAAGTGACAGGGTTCTGGGTGTTTGGATGAAGTGACAGGGTGCTGGGTGTTTGGATGAAGTGAAAGGGTGCTGGGTGTTTGGATGACGTGACAGGGTGCTGGATGTTGGAGTGAAGTGACAGGGTACTGGGTGATTGGATGAAGTGAAAGGGTGCTGGGTGTTTGGATGAAGTGACAGGGTGCTGGGTGTTTGGATGAAGTGACAGGGTACTGGGTGTTTGGATGAAGTGAATGGGCGCTGGGTGTTTGGGGTGAAGTGACAGGGTGCTGGGTGTTTGGGGTGAAGTGACAGGGTACTGGGTGTTTGGATGAAGTGACAGGGTACTAGGTGTTGAGGTGAAGTGACAGGGTGCTGGGTGTTTGGATGAAGTAACAGGGTGCTGGTTGTTGGGGTGAAGTGACAGTATGCTGGTGGAGCGCCCCACCAGGGCCTAGCGGGGTACTCGGTACCGGGCCCGTTGATCTCAATGGGAGTTGTCATGGAAGCTGTGACCAGGTCCGTGGCCCTGGAGCTCCATGGCAAAAAGGGGGGTGAATAAACAATTAAATAAAGTTTATGAATAGTTTGTGACGCTACCTGTGGTGTTCGGCAAGTGAGGTGTTAGGCCGACGCTGCATGCAGATCTTCTGGGACTGGTGGTGGGTTGCAGCCAAGATGGTGAAGCTCCCCACAGGTGGAGCTGTAGTCCCAGGGCAGTGTAGATGTAGCAATGGAGGAGAGGCACAGGCGGTGTAGAGGCTGGTGCCCAGATGTAGTAGTGCGGGGTGTAGTGGTGCAGGAATAAGTGGAGGACACCAGGGCATGTAGTACCAAAGCTTTACACACAGTCTGCAGTTCACACAGATGCTTGCCTCCCTGCTGTGTCCTCCGGGTCCTGGGCTCAGTCAACCTCCAGGCAAGATAGGATGCTCCCTTCCAACACTCCGCCACCATGTACCTTTCTGAACGTCTCCTCTATAGCGCCTTTAAGTGATGTACTCCTAGCACTGAGTTACACTGGAGTGCCTCCTGATAGATGTTCCCAAGAACTCTACTTGTACGGCAGACAGCTGTAGCCTGCTTCGGGGACTCCTTACTCCTGAGTCCCAGCTCACTATCAATGTTGCTGTTGTGCCCCCAAATCTTAGATGGGAGTATTGCATTTACAGCCCACTACTCCACCGGTGTCTGCTGCAGAACCATTAGTGACCATACAACCTCGGGGATCGGGACCCGGCCTTGCGCTTAGAACTTCTAGGCAGGGTTCTTCCTCTAACCCACGTCCTCTGTGTTCCCTTTTACTCCTACGTTCCGTACTTGTCTTTCTTTCTTATGGAAGCTCAAGCTTCAGTTCAATGTCTTTCTCCTTCTTCTTTCCCGTGCCAGCTGGCTCAGATCACTGTCACTGAGGCAGCTGCAGCACTCCTTCCTCCATCCCTCTTCCAGGGATCTCCTTTCCTCACTCCTCTCTGAGTGGCTCCCTCCAACTGACTGACCTCAAATCCTACACCTTCCCCCTCTTTTATGAATTCTAAACTCCACCCACCTCCCAGCACGTTTCGTGTTCCAAGCAGGGAACCAGCAAAGGTGCTCTGCTACTCTCTAAGCAAGGAGCCGCAATGTGGCTTTGCTACACTACTTTGTAGTGAGGGGTGTAGGTGTTGGAGCGTGGTTAGGAGTTCCCACCTTACCTGGATGGTGGGGCACCACACCTCAGGAGGAGGTGCAGTACCTCTGTGGCGACTGAAGCCTCAGGGGCGCCACACTGGGTTTTGGGGTAAAGTGACAGGGTGCTGGGTGTTTGGGGTGAAGTGACCGAATGCTGGGTTTTGGGGTAAAGTGACAGACTTCTGGGTGTTTGGGGTGAAGTGACAGGGTACTGGGTGTTTGGGGTGAAGTGACAGGCTGCTGGGTTTTGGGGTGATGTGACAGGCTGCTGGGTGTTTGGGGTGAAGTGACAGGGCGCTGGGTGTTTGGATGAAGTGACAGGTTGCTGGGTGTATGGGGTGAAGTGACAGGGTGCTGGGTGGTTGGGGTGAAGTGACAGGGTACTGGGTGTTTGGGATTAAATGACAGGGTGCTGGGTGTTTGGGGTGAAGTGACAGGCTGCTGGGTGTTTGAGGTGAAATAACACCTAGATGTGCTAGATGTTTGGATGAAGTGACAGGGTGCTGGGTGTTTGGATGATGTGACGGGGGTTGGGTGTTTGGGGTGAAGTGAACGGGTGCTGGGTGTTTGGGGAAAGTGAATCAGATGGGAGCGGTGATTTGTGTGACTGGCTATAGGGAGCGCCCTATTTCTATACTATACTGTACCCATGAAGCATGAATCTGGTCCCTATTAATATGAAGATGCCATAAGTGGACACGGTGTCCGGAGGAGGGCATAGTGTGTTATGGGAGGGGGGTGCATGTTATGTCATTGCCTGGTACAGAACGTTTAGATACCCAAGGTCAATCTGTGTACAGTATATGGAAGAGGCCAGTGAACGATGGGGCGCTGATTAGGGTGGGGGAGGGTGCAGCACGTTGTATATTTAGTATAAACATGTTGTGGTTCTGGCTGTGATAATTACAGCCTGCAATAATCAGTGTCTCATGTCCCCATGTAACACATGCCCCCATATCCATTATAATCGGCCCTAATGTTATGTCCTATAACACTTGGTGCCACCTGTAGTGCCAGCCAATGGTTACCATAATGCAAGTCACAGATGATCCCAAAATGGCAGCTAACGATGCCTCCACTGTGCCAGACACCTACTGTATGTGCTCTTTAATAACAGCCCCAAATCTCTCTATAAATGTAGCCCCTCAGATGTGGTGACAGTGTCGACTGGGATTTGTAGTTCCACAACCACTGCGGTAGTGTAACCCCGGTGCAGGCTCACAGTCCTATATGCGTGGATGTGGTCTTCCCTGGTTAATAAGTAGTCGCCCTCGCTCTCTCTCACTCTCTCGGTGACTGTCTCTCACCAGCACTGTGTTTGTGGCTTCTGACGTTCACTGTCAGTAAATATCTCCTCATCTGTTTGGCAGATATCAGTGAATTCCAGCAAATCCTGGATTTCTGAGAAGAGGTGAGTGTCATCGTCACCCCAGTATCCAGACATGGTATCACGCGATCGGCTCAGATACCTCCGCTCAGCATACAGTATCACACATGATAGCGCAGAAGATATTACACACAGTAAGATTAGGTACACCAACTCATCAGACAGGATCACATATGATCGGCTTAGATACACCCGCCTAGCAGACAGTATCACACGCAAATCTGACCGATTTCTGTCTAAGGCTGGTTGCACACTTCCAACATTCATGGTCCGACTACAGACATGTGACGTCCGGACTGGCCACGGGTGTGCTGACCCGCAGTAGCGTAACTAGAGTCTGATGGCACCCGGTATAAAATCTGGACCTGACCCCATCGCATGTTTGTCAGTTGTATGGGCCCTTGTAGTGTTCCCGATCCTGTGAAGACATACGAGTTCGCCCTCTCATGCAACAATGTCACCCTACCTGTAATAATGTCCCCATCTTGTGGTCCTTTCCTGTAATAATGTCCCCCCATCCTGGCCCTTTCCTATAATAATGTTCTCCATCATGGCCCCTTCCTGTAATAATGTGTCTGTCCCCCATCCTGGGCCCCTTCTAGGTATAATGTCCTCCATCCTTGGCCTTTTCTTTGTATAGTGTCCCCTATACTGTGCCCTTTCCAGTAATAATATCCTCCATCCTGGTATAATGTCTCCATCCTGAGCCCCTTTCTGGTGTAATATCTCCCGGGTATAATGTCCACCAGCCTGGCCTCTTCCTGTAATAATTCCCCCCATCCTGGTATAATGCTCCCCAACCTGGGCTCTTCTTGGCATAATGTCATCCATACTGGTTTCCTTCCCAGTATAATGTCCTCCATCGTGGGCCCCTTCCAAGTATAATGTCCTACATTCTGGGCCCCTTCCAGGTATAATATCCTCCATCCTGGGCCCCTTCCTAGTATAATGTCCTCCATTCTGGGTCCCTTCCTGGTATAACGTCATCCATCCTGGGCCCTTTTCTGGTATAATATCTCCCTTTCCTAGTATAATGTCCCCCATCATGGGCCCCTTCTTGGCATAATGCCCCCCATCCTGGGCTCCTTCAAGTAATAAATGTCCCCATCCTGTTATAATGTCTCTCATCCTGGGCTTCTTCCAGTAATAAAATGTCCCTGTTCTTCAGCTCTTCTCCAACAAATATATGAAGAAAAAAAAAACTATTCTACTCACCTTCCTGCACTCTCAAGATGGAAGTACACAGAGTTTGGGCCAGGACATCACAGGTCCGTACACCATGTAGTGGTCATTCCAAGATCTTGGAGCTCGAATAACATTCATCTTAATAGGAGCTGAAGTACACTATTTATATAAGTCTGTGGTGAGAGCTGCAAACAGCTGATCGGTAGGGATGCCAGGTGTCCAACTGGAGCACCTTGGGCCCACCAGAGAAAATCATTCTTGAAGCCCACTATGTAGCTACATAGAAAAATAAATACAAGACCACCAATTGTGCGGTAAAACGTGCTAATATCCGGGTATAATATAAAGTAGTACAAGTCTTAATTATGTAGCAGGAGTTAGGATAGCCCACCTCATAGAGTATAATGTAGCCCCCTCATAGAATATAATGTAGCCCCCCCACATAGAATATAAAGTAGCCCCCTACATAGAATATAATGTAGCCCCCATAAAATATAATGCAGCCCTCATATACTATAATGCAGCCCCCTCACAGAATATAATCTAGCCCCCCTCATAGAATATAATGCAGCCCTCCATAGAATATAATGTAGCCCCCTCATAGGGTATAATGCAGCCAGCCTGATATAGTATAATGCAGCCTCCCGCAGAATATAATGTAGCCCCCTCAGAGTATAATGCAACCCCCTCATAAGGTATAATGCAGACCCCCTATAGAATATAATGTAGCCTCCTCTTAGGACATAATGATGCCACTCATAGGGTATAATGCACCTCCTCATAAGGTATAACGCTTCCCCTCATAGGGTATAATGCTGCCTCCTCATAGGGTAAAATACTGCCCCTCATGGGTTATAATGCTGTCCCCTCATATGATATAATGCTGCTTATCATAGGGTATAATGCTGCCCATCATAAGGTATAATGCTGCCCCTCAAAGTATAATGCTGCCCCCTCATAGGGTAAAATACTGCCCCTCATGGGGTATAATGCTGCCCCCTCATAGGGTATAATGCTGCCCCTCATAGGGTATAATGCTGCCCCTCATAGGGTATAATGCTGCCTCCCTCATAGGGTATAATGCTGCCCCTCATAGGGTATATTCCTGCCCCATTATAGGGAATAATACTGCCCCCCCATAGGGAATAATGTACCCCCCTCATAGGTTATAATGTTGCCCCTTCATAGGGTATAACCCAGCATGGGTTTCTAACTAATAAGTCATGTCAGACTAACTTAATTTCCTTCTATGACGGTATCACTGATTGGGTGGATCAAGGAAATGCTGTAGATATAGTATATCTTGACTTCAGCAAAGCATTTGACCAAGTCTCTCATACAATCCTTATTGAAAAAATGACTAAGTATGGAATGGACAAGGCAACTGTTAGGTGGATTCATAACTGGCTTAGTGATCGGACCCAAAGAGTGGTCGTAAATGGCTGCACATCCAGTTGGAAGAATGTCTCAAGTGGGGTACCACAGGGCTCTGTCCTGGGCCCTGTATTGTTCAACATCTTTATCAACGATTTAGATGAAGGAATTGAGGGTAAACTGATTAAATTTGCTGATGACACAAAGCTAGGAGGGATAGCTAATACTAGAGAAGAGAGAGAGAGGATTCAAAAAGATTTAAATAAACTGGAGAAGTGGGCAGCAACTAACAGAATGGTTTTTAACAGGGAGAAATGCAAAGTACTACATCTGGGCAATAAAAATGAAAAAAGCATATATAGAATGGGAGGAATAGGGCTAAGTGACAGCACATGTGAAAAAGACTTGGGTATACTAATAGATCACAGACTGAATATGAGTCAACAGTGTGATGCAGCAGCAAAAAAGGCAAATGCAATTCTAGGATGTATTAACAGAAGCATACAGTCTAGATCACGTGAAGTCATTATTTCCCTCTACTCCTCTTTGGTCAGACCTCATCTGGAATATTGTGTCCAGTTTTGGGCACCACATTTTAAAAAAGACATCAACAAACTGGAGCAAGTTCAGAAAAGAGCGACCAGAATGGTGACCGGTCTGCAAACCCTGTCTTATGAGGAAAGGTTGCAGGATTTGGGAATGTTTAGTTTGCAAAAGAGAAGACTGAGAGGAGACTTAATAGCTGTCTACAAATATCTAAAGGGCTGTC
This sequence comes from Dendrobates tinctorius, assembly GCF_039654945.1. Classification (NCBI taxonomy): domain Eukaryota; kingdom Metazoa; phylum Chordata; class Amphibia; order Anura; family Dendrobatidae; genus Dendrobates; species Dendrobates tinctorius. Next base: position 667,200 of record NW_027361767.1, read on the forward strand.
ACATTGTAGAAGGATCAACTTTATTCTCATTTGCACAAGGAAAGACTAGAAGCAATGGGATGAAACTGAATGGGAAGAGACACAGATTAGATATTAGAAAAAACTTTTTGACAGTTAGAGTGATCAATGAGTGGAACAGGCTGCCACGAGAAGTGGTGAGTTCTCCTTCAATGGAAGTCTTCAAACAGAGGCTGGACAGACATCTGACTGGGATGATTTAGCGAATCCTGCTTTGAGCAGGGGGTTGGACCAGATGGCCCAGGAGGTCCCTTCCAACTCTACGATTCTATGATTCTATGATTCTATGATAATGCTGCCCCCTCATAGGGTATAATGCTGCACCCTCATAGGGTATAATGCTGTTTCCTCATGTAGAATAATGCATCGCCCTCATAGGGTAAACCGCTGCCCCATCATAGGGTATAATGCACCCTCTCACAGGGTATAATGCTGACGCCTCTTAGGGTGTAATGCACCCCCTCATAGGGTATAATGCTGACCCCTCATAGGGAATAATGCTGCCCCCTTATAGGGAATAATGCACCCCCCTCATAGGATATAATACTGCTCCTTCTTAAGGAATAATAAGGAATAATGCACCCCCATCATAGGGTATAATGCTGCCCCCTCATAGGGTATAATGCTGCCCCCTCATAGGGTATAATGCTGCCCCCTCATAGGGTATAATGCTGCCCCCTTATAGGGAATAATGCACCCCCCTCATAGGATATAATACTGCTCCTTCTTAAGGAATAATAAGGAATAATGCACCCCCATCATAGGGTATAATGCTGCCCCCTCATAGGGTATAATGCTGCCCCCTCATAGGGTATAATGCTGCCCCCTCATAGGGTATAATGCTGCCCACTCATAGGGTATAATGCTTCCCCCTCAGGGTATAATGCTGCCCCCTCAGGGTATAATGCACCCTCTCACAGGGTATAATGCTGACGCCTCTTAGGGTGTAAGCACCCCCTCATAGGGTATAATGCTGCCCCTCATAGGCTATAATGCTGACCCCTCATAGGGAATAATGCACCCCCCTCATAGGATATAATACTGCCCCTCCATAAGGAATAATAGGGAATAATGCACCCCCATCATAGGGTATAATGCACCCCCTCATAGGGTATAATGCTGCCCCCTCATAGGGCATAATGCTGCCCCCTCATAGGGTATAATGCTGCCCCCTCATAGGATATAATGCACCCCCTCATAGGGTATAATGCAGCTCCCTCCATAGGGTATAATGCAGCCCACTCATAGGGTATAATGCAGCCTCCCCATAGGGTATAATGCACCCCCTCATAGGGTATAATGCAGCTCCCTCCATAGGGTATAATGCAGCCCACTCATAGGGTATAATGCTGCCCCCTCATAGGGAATAATGCACCCGCCTCATAGGTTATAATGTAGGGGTGGGCAATTAATTTTTCCGAGGGGCCACATGAGAGACCATGACCTCTGTGGAGGGCTGAACCAATAGCTTGAAAATAATTCTACTCAATATTAATTTATTATTATTAATTGTAACACTTAATGTTGAGCAGAATTAAGTATGCTGACACCCCCTGTATAGTCTCTTTAAACCCCCCACAGCCCCTTATACACAGCATGAGCCTCACACAGCCTACTACATATGCAACATGAGCCCCACACAGCCACCTCCATATGCGGCATGAGCCCCACACAGCCTCCCCCATATGCGGCATGAGCCGCACACAGCCTCTCTATATACAGCATGAACCCCACACAGCTTCCCTATATATAGTATGAGCCCCACACAGCCTCCCCATGTACTGCATGAGCCCCACACTGCCTCCCCATATACTGCATGAGCCCCACACAGCCTCCCCATGTACTGCATGAGCCCCGATTTCCCCATATACTGCATGAGGCCCTACACAGCCTCCTTATATACTGCATGAGCCCCACACAGCCTTCTTATATACAGCATGAGCCCTACAGTCTCTCCACATACTGAGTGAGGCCCCACACAGCCTCCCACATACTGACTGAGCCCCACACAGCCTCCCCATATATTGCATGAGCCCCACACAGCCTTCCCATTATTATTATTATTATTATTTATTGTTATAGCGCCATTTATTCCATGGCGCTTTACATGTGAGGTGGGGTATACATAAAAACAAGTACAATAATCTTAAACAATACAAGTCATAACTGGTACAGGAGGAGAGAGGACCCTGCCCGCGAGGGCTCACAATCTTCAAGGGATGGGTGATAATACAGTAGGCGAGGGTAGAGCTGGTCGTGCAGCGGTTTGGTCGATCGGTGGTTACTGCAGGTTATAGGCTTGTCGGAAGAGGTGGGTCTTCAGGCTCTTTTTGAAGGTTTCGATGGTAGGTGAGAGTCTGATATGTTGTGGTAGAGAGTTCCAGAGTAGGGGTGATGCGCGAGAGAAATCTTGTATGCGATTGTGGGAAGAGGAGATAAGAGGGGAGTAAAGAAGGAGATCTTGTGAGGATCGGAGGTTGCGTGCAGGAAAGTACCGGGAGACGAGGTCACAGATGTATGGAGGAGACAGGTTGTGGATTGCTTTGTATGTCATGGTTAGGGTTTTGTAATGGAGTCTCTGGGCAATTGGGAGCCAGTGAAGGGATTGACAGAGGGGAGAAGCTGGGGAATAGCGGGGGGACAGGTGGATTAGTCGGGCAGCAGAGTTTAGAATAGATTGGAGGGGTGCGAGAGTGTTTGAGGGGAGGCCACAGAGCATGAGGTTGCAGTAGTCAAGGCGAGAGATGATGAGGGCATGGACTAGGGTTTTTGCAGATTCTTGGGTGAGGAATGAACGGATGCGTGAAATATTTTTGAGTTGAAGTCGGCAGGAAGTGGAAAGGGTTTGGATATGTGGTTTGAAGGAGAGATCAGCGTCAAGGATTACTCCGAGGCAGCGAGCTTCCCATATACTGCATGACAGTATACAGCCTTCCCATAGCCTCCCCACGTGCAGCATGTCACCCTCATAGCCTCCCCATGTGCTGCATGCCACCCCCATAGAATCTCCATACGCTGCATGTCATCCCATAGAATCCCCATGTGCTGTACGTTACCCCCATAGATTCCTCATGTGTTGTACGTCACCCCCATAGAATCCTCATGTGCTGTACCTCTCCGCCATAGAATCCCCATGTGCTGAACCTCACCACCATAGAATCCCTATGTCCACCCCCATAGAATCCCCATGCCCACCCCCGTAGAATCCCCATGTTCACTTCCATAGAATCCCCATGTGCTGAACCTCACCACCATAGAATCCCTATGCCCACCCCCATAGAATCCCCATGTTCACCCCCGTAGAATCGCCATGTTCACCCCCATAGAATCGCCATGTTCACCCCCATAGAATCCCCATGTTCACCCCCATAGAATCCCCATGTTCACTTCCATAGAATCTCCATGTTCACTCCCATAGAATCGCCATGTTCAGCCCCACAGACTCCCCATCTTCAGCCCCATAGAATCCCCATGTTCACCCCCATAGAATCCCCATGTTCACTTCCATAGAATCTCCATGTTCACTCCCATAGAATCGCCATGTTCAGCCCCATAGACTCCCCATCTTCAGCCCCATAGAATCCCCATGTTCACCCCTATAGAATCCCCATGTTCACCCCCATAGAATCCCCATGTTCACCCCTATAGAATCCCCATGTTCACCCCCATAGAATCCCCATGTTAATCCCCATAGAATCCCCATGTTCACCCTCATAGAATCCCCATGTTCACCCCCGTAGAATCCCCATGTTCACCCCTGTAGAATCCCCATGTTCACCCCCGTAGAATCCCCATGTTCACTTCCATAGAATCCCCATATTCACTTCCATAGAATCCCCATGTTCACCCCCATAGAATCCCCATGTTCACCCCCACAGAATCCCCATGTTCACTTCCATAGAATCCCCATGTTCACTTCCATAGATTCCCCATGTTCACTTCCATAGAATCCTCATGTCCACCCCCATAGAATCCCCATGTTCACCCCCATAGAATCCCCATGTTCACCCCCATAGAATCCCCATGTTCACCCTTGTAGAATCCCCATGTTCACCCCCGTAGAATCCCCATGTTCACCCCCGTAGAATCCCCATGTTCACTTCCATAGAATCCCCATGTTCACTTCCATAGAATCCCCATGTTCACCCCCATAGAATCCCCATGTTCACCCCCATAGAATCCCCATGTTCACCCTTGTAGAATCCCCATGTTCACCCCCGTAGAATCCCCATGTTCACCCCCGTAGAATCCCCATGTTCACTTCCATAGAATCCCCATGTTCACTTCCATAGAATCCCCATGTTCACCCCCATAGAATCCCCATGTTCACCCCCATAGAATCCCCATGTTCACATCCATAGAATCCCCATGTTCACTTCCATAGAATCCCCATGTTCACTTCCATAGAATCCCCATGTTCACCCCCATAGAATCCCCATGTTCACCCCCATAGAATCCCCATGTTCACCCCCATAGAATCCCCATGTTCACCCCCATAGGATCCCCATGTTCACCCCCATAGGATCCCCATGTTCACCCCCTGTAGAATCCCCATGTTCACCCCCGTAGAATCCCCATGTTCACCCCTGTAGAATCCCCATGTTCACTTCCATAGAATCCCCATGTTCACTTCCACAGAATCCCCATGTTCACCCCCATTGAATCCCCATGTCCACGCCCATAGAATCCCCATGTTCAGCCCCAGAGAATCCCCATGTTCACCCCTGTAGAATCCCCATGTTCACCCCCATAGAATCCCCATGTTCACCCCTGTAGAATCCCCATGTTCACTTCCATAGAATCCCCATGTTCACTTCCATAGAATCCCCATGTTCACTTCCATAGAATCCCCATGTTCACCCCCATTGAATCCCCATGTCCACGCCCATAGAATCCCCATGTTCACCCCCATAGAATCCCCATGTTCTCCCCCGTAGAATCCCCATGTTCACTTCCATAGAATCCCCATATTCACTTACATAGAATCCCCATGTTCACCCCCATAGAATCCCCATGTTCATCCCCACAGAATCCCCATGTTCACTTCCATAGAATCCCCATGTTCACTTCCATAGAATCCTCATGTCCACCCCCATAGAATCCCCATGTCCACCCCCATAGAATCCCCATGTTCACCCCCATAGAATCCCCATGTTCACCCCCATAGAATCCCCATGTTCACCCCCGTAGAATCCCCATGTTCACCCTTGTAGAATCCCCATGTTCACCCCTGTAGAATCCCCATGTTCACCCCCGTAGAATCCCCATGTTCACCCCCGTAGAATCCCCATGTTCACTTCCATAGAATCCCCATGTTCACTTCCATAGAATCCCCATGTTCACCCCCACAGAATCCCCATGTTCACCCCGTTGAATCCCCATGTCCATGCCCATAGAATCCCCATGTTCAGCCCCATAGAATCCCCATGTTCACTTCCATAGAATCCCCATGTTCACCCCCATAGAACCCCCATGTTCACCCCCATAGGATCCCCATGTTCACCCCTGTAGAATCCCCATGTTCACCCCCGTAGAATCCCCATGTTCACCCCTGTAGAATCCCCATGTTCACTTCCATAGAATCCCCATGTTTACTTCCATAGAATCCCCATGTTCACCCCCATTGAATCCCCATGTCCACGCCCATAGAATCCCCATGTTCAGCCCCATAGAATCCCCATGTTCACCCCCATAGAATCCCCATGTTCACTTCCATAGAATCCCCATGTTCACCCCCATAGAATCCCCATGTTCACCCCCATAGGATCCCCATGTTCACCCCCATAGAATCCCCATGTTCACCCCCATAGAATCCCCATGTTCACCCCTGTAGAATCCCCATGTTCACCCCTGTAGAATCCCCATGTTCACACCCGTCGAATCCCCATGTTCACTTCCATAGAATCCCCATGTTCACTTCCATAGAATCCCCATGTTCACTTCCATAGAATCCCCATGTTCACTTCCATAGAATCCCCATGTTCACTTCCATAGAATCCCCATGTTCACCCCCATAGAATCCCCATGTTCACTTCCATAGAATCCCCATGTTCACTTCCATAGAATCCCCATGTTCACTTCCATAGAATCCCCATGTTCACCCCCATAGAATCCGCATGGTCACCCCCATAGAATCCCCATGTTCACCCCCATAGAATCCCCATGTTCAGCCCCATAGAATCCCCATGTTCACCCCCATAGGATCCCCATGTTCACCCCCATAGAATCCCCATGTTCACCCCCATAGAATCCCCATGTCCACCCCCATAGAATCCCCATGTTCACCCCCATAGAATCCCCATGTTCACCCCCATAGAATCCCCATGTCCACCCCCATAGAATCCCCATGTTCAGCCCCATAGAATCCCCATGTTCAGCCCCATAGAATCCCCATGTTCAGCCCCATAGAATCCCCATGTTCGGCCCCATAGAATCCCCATGTTCGGCCCCATAGAATCCCCATGTTCACCCCCATAGAATCCCCTTGTTCACCCCCATAGAATCCCCATGTTCACCCCCATAGAATCCCCATGTTCACCCCCATAGAATCCCCATGTTCACCCCTGTAGAATCCCCATGTTCACCCCCGTAGAATCCCCATGTTCACCCCCGTAGAATCCCCATGTTCACTTCCATAGAATCCCCATGTTCACTTCCATACAATCCTCATGTCCACCCCCATAGAATCCCCATGTCCACCCCCATAGAATCCCCATGTTCACCCCCATAGAATCCCCATGTTCACCCTTGTAGAATCCCCATGTTCACCCCTGTAGAATCCCCATGTTCACCCCCGTAGAATCCCCATGTTCACCCCCGTAGAATCCCCATGTTCACTTCCATAGAATCCCCATGTTCACTTCCATACAATCCTCATGTCCACCCCCATAGAATCCCCATGTCCACCCCCATAGAATCCCCATGTTCACCCCCATAGAATCCCCATGTTCACCCCTGTAGAATCCCCATGTTCACTTCCATAGAATCCCCATGTTCACTTCCATAGAATCCCCATGTTCACCCCCATTGAATCCCCATGTCCACGCCCATAAAATCCCCATGTTCAGCCCCATAGAATCCCCATGTTCACCCCCATAGAATCCCCATGTTCACTTCCATAGAATCCCCATGTTCACCCCCATAGAATCCCCATGTTCACCCCCATAGAATCCCCATGTTCACCCCCATAGAATCCCCATGTTCACCCCTGTAGAATCCCCATGTTCACCCCTGTAGAATCCCCATGTTCACCCCCATAGAATCCCCATGTCCACCCCCATAGAATCCCCATGTTCACCCCCATAGAATCCCCATGTTCACCCCCATAGAATCCCCATGTTCACCCCTGTAGAATCCCCATGTTCACCCCTGTAGAATCCCCATGTTCACCCCCATAGAATCCCCATGTCCACCCCCATAGAATCCCCATGTCCACCCCCATAGAATCCCCATGTCCACGCCCATAGAATCCCCATGTTCAGCCCCATAGAATCCCCATGTTCAGCCCCATAGAATCCCCATGTTCAGCCCCATAGAATCCCCATGTTCACCCCCATAGAATCCCCATGTTCACCCCTGTAGAATCCCCATGTTCACCCCTGTAGAATCCCCATGTTCACCCCCATAGAATCCCCATGTCCACCCCCATAGAATCCCCATGTCCACGCCCATAGAATCCCCATGTTCAGCCCCATAGAATCCCCATGTTCAGCCCCATAGAATCCCCATGTTCAGCCCCATAGAATCCCCTTGTTCACCCCCATAGAATCCCCATGTTCACCCCCATAGAATCCCCATGTTCAACCCCCATAGAATCCCCATGTTCAGCCCCATTGAATCCTCATGTTCACCCCCATAGACTCCCCATGTTCATACACATGAAAAAAACACCACATACTCACCTCGGTCCCGTTCCCAGGCGCCCTACTTCTGCTTCTGCTGCTGTCTCCGATGCGCTGATTCTCTGGCAGTACACAGCTGACGAGATGAAATGATGTTATCATGTCAGCTGTTTCACACGCTGATTGTTGGAGGAAGTAGCCGGAGGCCCCTCCTCCACCAATGCTTTCTGCGCCTAGGGAGACAGCAAGCGAGCGGGCAAGACTGAGACAGCCAGAGGGCCGGATGTGGCCCGCGGGCCGCACTTTGCCCAGGTCTGGTATAATGCACTCCCCTCTGAGGGTATAATGCAACCAGGACTCACTGATATATACAGGGTGGTCCAAAAGTAGGTGGACAGAAAATAATAACATTTATTTTGATTTATATATAAAATTATATTTACTAACACAAGCATAACATTGACAATTAAATTTTATTCTGAACAATAATACAAGAGCCCATAAATTTTATCAACGCAGGCGCTCAAACTGTTTTCCATCACAATTTGCACACCTTTTTACGCTTCGGCAAACATTTTTGCACAAGTCTCTTTGGGTATTAATTTCCTGAAATGCATCTCTTATGTAATTTTTAAAATCACTGACACTTTTTGTTTTTCGACTATAAACTTTGTCCTTGAGTGCCCAGAAGAAAAAATCCATTGGGGTCAAGTCTGGTGAACGTGCCGGTCAATCCATTTATTAGGAAATGTTTCATTACCCCATTACACATACTGTCCACCTACTTTTGGACCACCCTGTATACTGTATAAGAAAACAAACATAATACTCACCTCTCCTCCTCGCTCACACGCTGATTCCCCAGGCTCTTCTCAGATGTCAGGAGATGCGCTGCCGTCTGCCCGGCACACAGCAGGTATGTGATGAAGTGATGTCATCACGCATCGGCTTTGTGTAAGAGCCAGAGGGGAATGATGGGAGAGGGAGCTTCATTTATCGCTCTCTCCTCCATTATTGCGTTCAACTGTATCGACATTTATGATGCCAATACAGTTGAATGTGGCACACACTGGGGGGCAGCGCTGCCGCCGGGCCCACCCTACTTACTGCTCCATAGCGGCCGCATGGGCTAGGGGCCCCTGGGGGAGTGGCAGCCCTGGCCTGCCATCCCTGATAGCTAACACTGCCTGCTAGTAAAGTGAAATGAATATTCAGATCCTCTCCACGCCCATGGGGGCATGGGGAAGAGTAAATATTAATTTCTCTTTAGCAGTGCGGACATGCTTTAGCTGCAGCAGCCGGCTGCTGCCTGCTGTCACCCGCTGCTGCCCCGCTGGCATCAGGGGCCCCCATAGCAGCTGCGTGGTGTGCCACTATTAGGGCCACGCCACTGGCTGGGGGCCCCTGGAGAAGCGGGGGCCCTAGGCAGCTGCTGGCCCTGTATGCCAGCAGGTGTCAGTGCCTGGGCCCACCAGAGAATCCTCCGGTTCTCCGGTGGGCCAGTCAGTCCCGGGGCAAGGATGCCAGGTGTCGGACCCCCATCAATATCTGGCCAATTCCCATTTAAAAAGCAGATCTGCCATTCAGGATTTCAGGAAAGCCAGATGACAACTCCTGTAAGACCCGTGATGGTGGCCATAGTGGTTGTCACCCAACTTTCCCAGAAACAGATAGTGGAATAGAATATTTATCAACTAAACAGAGAAGGACCCAGTACAGAAAGACGTACCTCAAAGGTGCCAATATCTCAAAGATCTCGAATGATGTCACATGGAAACAAAGAAATGGCCTATATGTCACTAACATTCATAAAACTTGACAGCAGGGGGAGCCGAGGAGCAAAATGCAGAATAAGATGCAAATCAGTCCGCGAGTATATAGAAGCCGTGCATTATATACACCGCGTTACAAATTATTAGACAAATGCTATTTTTCTCTGATCTTCCTGAATGATCGATGCAAATGAGTCAATATAATGTTAAAATCACCAAGAATTAGAGGATAAATCACATTTTATTGGCCAATCCTCCCAATGATAGCAGGATAACAGGGCAAGTTCCATGTAATGTAGCACACCCTCTTTGATATCGTCTTCACAATTCTTGAATCCATTGGACTTGTGAGTTTTTGGAGAGTTTCTGCTTGAATTTCTTTTCAGGATGTCAGAATCGCCTCCCAGAGCTGCTGTTTTTGATGTGAACTGTCTTCCACCCTCATAGATCTTGTGCTTGAGGACACTCCGAAGGTTCTCAATAGGGTTGAGGTCAGGGGAGGATGGTGGCCACCCCATGAGTTTATGCCAATAGCAGCTAATGACTTGGAGGTTTCTTTGCAGCAGGAGATGGGGCATTGTCCGCATGAAGATGATTTCGCTATTGATGGTACAGTTCTTTTGTTTTGTACCATGGAAGAAAGTTGTCAGTCAGAAACTATATTTGCCATGGTCATTTTCACACCTTCAAGGGGCTACCAGCTCACACTCCATGATTCCACCCCAAAACATGACTCCGCCACCTCCGTCACAGCCTTGTTGGGACATGGTGACCATCCACCACCAATCCACTATTCCATCCACCTGGACCGGTCAGGGTTGCACAGCACTCATCAGTAAACAAGACTGGATTAAAATTAGTCTTCGTGTATGTCTGGGCCACACAACCATTTCAGCTTGTGAGCACTGTTTAGGGACGACTGAACAGTAAGTTTATGCACAACTGAAAGCCTCTGGAGGATCTTATAACCTTGAGGTTCACGGGACTACAGAGGCACCAGCAGCTTCAAATACCTGTTTGCTGGTTCGTAATGGTATTTTAGCAGCTGGTGTCTTAATCTGACGAATTTGGCAGAAACCTTCCTCATTATGCCTTTATCTGCACGAACCATCTGTGCTCTGTATCAGTCACAAATCTCTTCACAGTACGATGATTATGCTTAAGTTTTCGTTCAATATATAATGTTTTCATAACTTGCCCAAGGCATTGCACTCTTGGACGATTCCCATATTAGCAGGCACGCATGTGCCGCTACACTTCCATCCTCGCAAGATTTGAAAGGCAGAGAAGGGCGGGCCGGATGGGTGAAAGAGAAGGAGTGTCTTCACTTCCATCCCCGCGAGATTTGAAAGGCAGAGAAAGCGGGCCGGACGGGTGAAAGAGAAGGAACGGCTTCACTTCCATCCTCCGGAGACTTGAGAGGCAGAGAAAGATGAGCCGGACGGGTGAAAGAGAAGGAGCGGCTTCATTTCCATCCTCCGGAGACTTGAGAGGCATAGAAGGGCGGGCCGGACGGGTGAAAGAAGGAGGTAATAGCATACAAGGGTGGGCTTGATTCACTTACACTTTCCCGGTGAGATACCTCGTCATCGGCACTGCTCCCTGCACCATATGCAGCGACCGCAGAGCTCCGCACGCGCCATATAAGACGACACCCAGCGTATAAGATGACCCCCGTCTTATACGGCGAGTATATCCCAAATTCTATATTTTAAATGGAAAAGTTGGGGGTCGTCTTACACACCCAGTCATCTTATACGCTGGAAAATACGGTAATCTTCCACCAAACTATTACTGATGGTGTGTAGGGTAGGTAAATGTCCTCGTGAATTCTCCGAACCCATAGCATAGTGACAGGGAACACTGTCGCTGGAAGACTGGCAGCACATAAAAGAGCTTCCACAAACATACTTTGCGCTAGCCACTCCATGGCCTTCACTCTTTAACCCCTGTGCAGGACTTACACAGGGGCCCTGGGTTGAGTTCACAGAGTGACTGCTGGTCGGTAAAGTGGGCTGGCAGAGGATGAGCAGAAAGCCGGGTCAGTACCAAGAGATCAAAATCATGAACAAAATCATCAGGCAGTAGAATAGTCAAATCATGGGCTGAGGTCAGAAAACGGAATCAAGTAAGCCAAGCTGTAGCAGAGAACCAGACGTGAACCAGGAAAATAGAACTAATAACTGGTAACTGGAGGCAGGGAGGTAAGGGTTAATTTAGTGGGTGGCTTCGCCGAGAGTTAATGAAAAAACCATGTTCAGCCATTAACCCTCATACTCATTGCCAGCACGACACCACAAGTCCCAGGATATCAAATCTTTTATTCTTCAGGTCAGTACAATTACAGCCGTATGAAGGTTATACAGGTTTTTTTTATATAATTTGCAATTTTTGCACAGTAAAAGCATTTTAACTTTTTCTTTCTGACCTGTGTGAGAGCTTGCTTTTTTTGTGGGATGAGTTGAAGTTTTCAATGGTACCATTTTGAACTATGTCACTTTTTTATTGCTTTTTTTCTGATTTTTGGGTGGCAGAGTGAAGAAAAAAGCAGGAATTCATGAATTGTTTATATTTTATTTTTATTAATTTGTTCTTTGTGTGGTAAAAGTGATCAGGGAACTTTATTCTTCGGGGCAGTACGATCACAATGATACCACATTTATTCAGGGTTTTTTATGTTTTGCAATTTTGCTCATTAAAAACTAATTTTTACAAACAATAGTTTGATTTTGCCATATTCTGATGGAATATAACTTTCCTCATTTTTCTACCATTAGAGTCACATGATTACTTATTTTTTGAAGACTAAGTGACATTTGCTGTGATACCAGTTTTTCTATATATATGATTTGTTGATCACTTTTCATTCCATTTTTCGAGTGTTGGTATGATGAAAAAGCAAAATTTTTTGTTGTGCTTTTTTTTAATTTATTTTTCTACACTGTCAATGTTTGAGTTAGATTATGGGACAGTTTCAAGTTTCATAGATCGTGGCGGCGATACCAATAATATTTCCTTTTTTCTTTGCACATACAGGAAAACAGCGTTTTTAGTTGCAAAACATGTTGGTATAATAGTAATAATATCAGCAAATACCTCCTATTAGGAATGTAGTATAGTTCTTCTGATTCGCTTTGTTGCTTACCGAATGTTCAGGACATTACAGAAGCTTAGGTATCCATGGTTATGACCACTCATATAATGACAGTAGCCATGGATACCTAAGCTACTGCAATGCCGTACACAAGGGGCAAGCGACATAGCGAGTCAGAAGAGCTATACTACATTTCTTATTGAAGATATTTACTTTTATTATTATTATTACTATTACAGCAACTACATATTGGGATAGGATCTTGGAAATGGGAATACCTCTTTAATTATTTGTGTAAGTGAAGAGTCATACAGCCATAAGGCTCAGACGAGGATCGCAACACAATGCTCGGACTGGTCGTCAGTTCTCCTGACCTGAACGCACTTTCCATGTTCCCGGTCAGGTCATTTCAGAGGTTAGCTTTTCTCAGCCTAAATTTGGTCTCAGGTTTGCTATTTAGCTCCGCTGCATCCTGCAGGCAGTGTCAGCTATAGTTCTGCCTTTGGCGTGTGTATCTGACTCTGGTATATCCTGATTTGCCCTGCTTTCATCCCTGACTTGCCCTGTGTCTGTTTACTCCCTCTGTCTGCCCTGACTCAGTGTTTCCCTGTAAGTTTGACTCCCTGGTTTTGACTTGGCTTGCATTCGGACCTGCTTCTGTCTTTTGTCTTTGTCTTATCCGCTTCTGACCGTTGCTGATCCCCTGGCTTGTTTCTGACCACATGTACTGCTGTAACCTCTGGTACTTCTGCTCTTGACTGTTTCTGACTCGGCTCATCTGACCACTCTTTCGCCACCTGGTGGGGCTTGTGCTGCTGCTCAGTGTGGCTACGCTGTGGGTGCAACCTCTCTTCCCTTACCAGCACCCCCTGGTGGAGGTTGCGCTATACTGCACTGCATTAGCATGACAGTCACCATTCACAGCAGCATCTAGGGCAGTGTTTCTCAAATCCAGTCGTCAAGACCCACCAACAGGTCATGTTTTCAGGATTTCCTTAGCATTGACCAGGTGATGGCATTAATGATTGAGCAGGTGTTGAAATTATCCCCTGTGCATTACTAAGGAAATCCTGAAAACCTGACCTGTTGGTGGGTCTTGAGGACTGGATTTGAGAAACACTGATCTAGGGGGATAAAAGGATAAAAGGTCGCATTTAGGGTTGGCATCATCAGTAAGTAAGAGGAATAAGTGCTTGATTTATTAACAGGGACATTCCACCTAATGAATCGGGTGCATAATACAAGTGGCATGCGCCTCCATGTGCCCGTCTAGAAATCTTACTCCAGTAAGATATGCCAAGTCTGGTCATGAATTACATGAGATGGTGTATCCCCGTTTGGTGGAGCCGGGCAGGAGTGGCTTGAAAACATCAAAAGTCAGAAAAGTTTTGCACAAAGACCAAAGGCAATCATGCAATGAAGACCAATAGAGCTGGACATGCAGAACAGTATGGGGATCAGCAGAGCTGGAAGTATTAGAAGCAGCAGAGCCAAATGTGCGGGCAGCATAGTTTTGGCATTATTCCTTATTACAAGAGTGCAGTTAGTACACAGGAATAGCAGAGTGGTGTAGACAATCTAGCACATTATTTGCTGAAGTGCGGTAACACATCGGAATAGCAGAGTTGTGTTGGTAATCTGGCACCTTGTTGAAAGAATGCAGTAACACATAAGAATAGTAGAGTTGTATAGGCAGTTTGGTATCTTGTTGCAGCAGTGCAATAACACACAGGAAATACAAAGTTTTTGTGAACTGCACCAAGATAACTAAGATGAGTTGGTTATCTGGTATCTTGACACAGCAGAGTTGAGGATGCTGATTGCCCCATGATAGCAGGACTGAGTTTGCTACTAGAGTCTGGTAACTGGTTGGTAGTCATGGGCAGCAGGGAACATAATAAAACGCCTGACTCCTGGAAAGCATGCGTTAGCTGCATGCACTATTACCTGGATACTCAAGCGGCAAGCAGCTGCCTGAGCCAGCATTGAAAGGACTTGAATAATGATATCAGAGCTGAATACCGAGTCACCACAGTAACTCGTCATGGACTAGCACAGAGGAAACCGTCATAGGGAAGGAAGGAACAGAGCCCAGCACTGGAGCCAGAACAGGCAAGCCTGGCAACCCCATAAGCACATGCTACAGTCCGAGCCATAACGATAAAGTGCCATAAAAGCACCTGAAATGAAAAAAATAGCATCAGCAGCATTCCCTCCACCATAATGCAATAATAACATTCTGTCTGCTTTCATCCACCACTAGGGGGAGAACACGTCATACGTAATAATGCTGCTCCCACTGAGGTCAATGTGAGCCAAAATATCTAACAACTGCACAAATGTCCTCAACATCATAAAACTCTCTCTATTAAGACTCATGGCGCTCCACCCTGCGTGGGTCATAAAGTCCAGAGAGACCATATGGATGAGTAGCTATAGCCTAATTTCATCATTTGGTCCAGGGACCCTTGTCCATATGACATATCAGAATTTTTACCTCTAGTATGCCATTATACCATGTAATGATAATGTGTGCAAACTGTAAAGCACTGCGGAATATGTTAGCGCTATATAAAAATAAAGATTATTATTATTAATACCGACTCATAAAATATGTTTAGCTGTAACAGTGCATCCCATTAAAAAAAAAAAAAAACAGCTGCAGTGTAAAGCATGGTGGATATCTGACTCCCCTCAGGTACTACACCTTCTCTGGCTCCACTGGATAGGGATACTTCTGACGTAAAGCAGCATAGTTTGGCTGTCAGCGCAGGACAAAGTACGAATTGTGCCCAATAATCCTGATTCCTTTCCACCAGTCAGGGTCGGCGTTAGGGGCAGGCAGACCAGGCAGCTGCCTAGGGCCCCCGCTCCCCCACGGGCCCCCAGCTAGAGGCACATCATGCAGCCACTATGGGGCCCCTGTGAGGCAGGGGGGCCCGCCTGCCCCCAGCGCCGACTCCCCCCACCGCCGCATTGAACTATACCGGCGTCTATGACGCCGGTACAGTTCAAGGCAATGATGGAGGAGAGAGTGTCAGCTGACGCTCCCTCTCCCATCATTCCCCGCTCTGCCTCTGACACACACAGCGGTTGCACGATGACGTCATCACGCACTCACTGTGTACCAGGCAGAGCAGGAGACAGGAGCCGGGAGCAGCGCGGGCACGAGGAGAAGGTGAGGAGAGTGGGTTTTTTTAACCCCTTCACTACCAAGGGTGGTTTGCACGTTAACTACCGGGCCAATTTTTACAATTCTGTCCACTGTCCCTTTATGAGGTCATAACTCTGAAACGCTTCCGTGGATCCCGGTGATTCTGACATTGTTTTCTCGTGACATAATGTACTTCATGTTAGTGGTAAAATTTCAATCATATAACTTGCGTTTATTTATGAGAAAAACGGAAATTTGGCGAAAATTTTGAAAATTCCGCAATTTTCCAACTTTGAATTTTTATGCCCTTAAATCACAGAGATACGGCACACAAAAAAGTTAATAAGTAACATTTGCCACATGTTTACTTTACATCAGCACAATTTTGGAACCAAAATTTTTATTTGTTAGTAAGATATAAGGGTTAAAAGTTGACCAGCGATCTCACATTTTTGCAACACCATTTTATTTTTACGGACCAAATCACATTTGAAGCCACTTTGAGGGGTCTATATGATAGAAAATACCAGAAAGTGACACCATTCTAAAAACTGCACCCCTTAAGGTGCTTAAAACCACATTCAAGGAGTTCATTAACCCTTCAGGTGCGTCACAGGAATTTTTTGAATATTTAAAAAAAATTAACATTTAACTTTTTTTCACAAAAAAAATTACTTCAGGTTCAATTTTTTTTATTTTACCAAGTGTAACAGGAGAAATTGGACTGCAAAAATTATTGTGCAATTTGTCCTGAGCATGCTGATACCTGATATGTGGGGGGGAACCACTGTTTCGGCGCATGGCAGAGCTCAGAAGGGATGGAGCGCCGTTTGACTTTTTCAATGCAAAATTGGCTGGAATTCTGATCGGATGCCATGTCGCGTTTGGAGAGCCCCTGATGTACCTAAACAGTGGAAACCCCCCACAAGTGACCCAATTTTTGAAACTAGACCCCCTAAGGAACTTATCTAGATATGTGGTGAGAACTTTGAACCCACAAGGGCTTCACAGAAGTTTATAATGTACAGCGGTACAATTAAAAAATCATATTTTTTCCACAAAATGATCTTTTCACCCCCAATTTTTATTTTTCCAAGGGTAACAGGACCCTAAAAGTTATTGTGCAATTTGTCCTGAGTACGCTGATACCCCATATGTGGGTGTAAATGACTATTTGGGCACATGGCAGAGCTCGGAAGGCAAGCAGCGCCATTTGACTTTTTTGGCTGGAATTTAGATCAGACACCATGTCGCGTTTGGAAAGCCCCTGATGTACCAAAACAGTGGAAACCCCCCACAAATGACCCCATTTTGGAAACTAGACCCCCCAAGGAACTTTTCTAGATGTGTGGTGAGAACTTTGAACCCCCAGTGCTTCACAGAAGTTTATAACGCCCAGGCGTGAAAATAACTAAAAAAATTTTTCCACAAAAATGATATTTTTGCCCCAACATTTTTATTTTCCTTAGGGCAACAGGAGAAATAGGACCCCAAAAGTTGTTTTGCAAATTGTCCTGAGTAGGCTGATACCCCATATGAGGGGGTAAAACACTGTTTGGGTGCATGGCAGAGCTTGGAAGGGAAGGAGCACCATTTGACTTTTTCAACGCAGAATTGGCTGGAATTGAGATCAGACGCCATGTTGCGTTTGGAGAGCACCTGATGTGCCCAAACAGTGGAAACCCCAATTCTAACCCTAACCCTAGCCCTAACCCTAACCCTAGCCCTAACCCAAACCCTAGCCCTAACCCTAATGGGAAAATGGAAATAAATACATTTTTTTAATTTTATTATTTTTCTCTAACTAAGGGGGTGATAACAGGGGGTTTGATTTACTATTTATGGCGGTTTTTATGTTTGGCGGCTGTCGCACGCTAAAAGACGCTTTTTATTGTAAAAATAGTTTTTGCATCACCACATATTGAGAGCTATAATTTTTCCATATTTTGACCCACCGAGTCATGTGAGGTCTTATTTTTTGCGGGACGAGTTAACGCTTTTATTGGTATCATGTTCGGGCACGTGACATTTTTTGATCGCTTTTTATTTCGTTTTTTGGGACGCAGAATTTACAAAAACCAGCGCTTCATGAATTTCTTTTGGGTGGTGCGTTTACGCCGTTCCGGGTGCGGTAAAATTTATAAGGCGGTTTTATTCTTCGGGTCAGTACAGTTACAGCGATACCTCATTTAGGTCGTTTTTTATGTTTTGGCGCTTTTATGCAATGAAAACAATTTTATATAAAAAATAATTATTTTTGCATCACTTTATTCTGCGAGCTATAACTTTTTTATTTTTTCGCTGATGATGCTGTGTGGTGGCTCGTTTTTTGCAGGACAAGATGACGTTTTCAGCAGTACCATGGATATTTATATGCGTCTTTTTGATCGCACGTTATTGCACTTTTTGTTCGGCGGTATGATAATAAATCATTATTTTTTGCTTCGTTTTTTATTTTTATTTTTTAAGGGGTTCGCTTAAGGGGTTAACTATTGGGACAGTTTTATAGGGCGGGTCGTTACGGATGCGGCGATACCAAATATGTGTACTTTTATTGTTTTGTTTTTTTTTTATTTCCAAAAAATGAATTTATTGGGGAATATTTTTTTTTTTTTTTTAATTTATTTGGCGATTTTTTTTTAAATTATTTTTACACTTTTTTTTATTTTTTTTTTTACTTTATTACCTTGTCCCAGGGGGGACATCACTGTCCTGTGACAGATCGCTGATCTGTCACATCACAGATCACTGTGACAGATCAGCGATCTGTCACAGGCACTGCACAGGCTTCCTCATGCCTGCCCTTTGCAGGCACTGAGGAAGCCAGCTTCCTGCAGGCCCCCGGAGGTCCCCGTCGCCATATTGGATCCGGGGACCTGCAGGAAAGGAGCCCCCCGCAGCAGCGCTGCACATTGCGCTGCCGTGGGAGGCTCAGGGAAGCACGGAGGGAGCCCCCTCCCTGCCGATGCTTCCCTTTAACCCCCGGTACACCGCGATCGTGTTTGATCGCGGTGTGCAAGGGGTTAACGTGTCGGGGGCGGTCCGTGACCGCCCCTGACACATTGTGCCGGGTGTCAGCTATGATAATTAGCTGACACTCGGCCGCGATCAGCGGCGCTCACCACGTGGGCACCGCTGATCGCGATGACGTAATATTCCGTCCATGGTAATTAGGTCCATGGTCACATGGACGGAATATTACGTCATTTGTAGGTAAGGGGTTAATATATCAGTATGAGTACTGGACTGTGGGGCCATTCTCGGGCGGGGGGTTATATGCTATGTGGGGCTGTGCTATATACCATGGTGGCCTGCCTGTGCTATACATCATGTGGTGCTGGGCTATACACCATGTGGGGCTGTGCTGTATACCACGTGGTGCTGGGCTGTCTGTGCTATTTACCATGTGGTGCTGTGCTATATACCATGGTGGGCTGTCTGTGCTGTATACCATGTGGGGCTGTGCTGTATACCACATGGTGCTGGGCTATATACCATGTGGTGCTGGGCTATATACCATGTGGTGCTGTGCTATATACCATGTGGGGCTGTGCTGTATACCATGTGGTGCTGTGCTATATACCATGGTGGGCTGTCCTATATACCATGGTGGACTGTGCTATATACCATGTGGGGCTGTGCTATATACCATGTGGGGCTGTGCTATATACCAAGGTGCTGTGCTGTATATTATGGTGCTGTGCTGTATACCATGTGGGGCTCATGTGCTGTATACCATGGTGGGCTATGCTATATACCATGTGGTTCTATGCTATACAGTCATGGCCAAAAGTATTGACACCCCTGCAATTCTGTCAGATAATACTCAGTTTCTTCCTGAAAATGATTGCAAACACAAATTCTTTGGTATTATTATCATCATTTAATTTGTCTTAAATGAAAAAACAGAAAAAGAATTGTCCTAAAGCCAAATTGGATATAATTCCACACCAAACATAAAAAAGAGGGTGGACAAAAGTATTGGCACTGTTCGAAAAATCATGTGATGCTTCTCTAATTTGTGTAATTAGCAGCACCTGTAGCTTACCTGTGGCCCCTAACAGGTGTTGGCAATAACTAAATCACACTTGCAGCCAGTTGACATGGATTAAAGTTGACTCAACCTCTGTCCTGTGTCCTTGTGTGTACCACACTGAGCATGGAGAAAAGAAAGAAGACCAAAGAACTGTCTGAAGACTTGAGAAACCAAATTGTGAGGAAGCATGAGCAATCTCAAGGCTACAAGTCCATCTCCAAAGACCTGAATGTTCCTGTGTCTACCGTGCGCAGTGTCATCAAGAAGTTTAAAGCCCATGGCACTGTGGCTAACCTCCCTAGATGTGGACGGAAAAGAAAAATTGACAAGAGATTTCAACGCAAGATTGTGCGGATGTTGGATAAAGAACCTCGACTAACATCCAAACAAGTTCAAGCTGCCCTGCAGTCCGAGGGTACAACAGTGTCAACCCGTACTATCCGTCGGCATCTGAATGAAAAGGGACTGTATGGTAGGAGACCCAGGAAGACCCCACTTCTTACCCAGAAACATAAAAAAGCCAGGCTGGAGTTTGCCAAAACTTACCTGAAAAAGCCTAAAACATTTTGGAAGAATGTTCTTTGGTCAGATGAGACAAAAGTAGAGCTTTTAGGGCAAAAGCATCAACATAGAGTTTACAGGAGAAAAAAGAGGCATTCAAAGAAAAGTACACGGTCCCTACAGTCAAACATGGCAGAGGTTCCCTGATGTTTTGGGGTTGCTTTGCTGCCTCTGGCACTGGACTGCTTGACCGTGTGCATGGCATTATGAAGTCAGAAGACTACCAACAAATTTTGCAGCATAATTTAGGGCCCAGTGTGAGAAAGCTGGGTCTACCTCAGAGGTCATGGGTCTTCCAGCAGGACAATAACCCAAAACACACTTCAAAAAGCACTAGAAAATGGTTTGAGAGAAAGCACTTGAGACTTCTAAGGTGGCCAGCAATGAGTCCAGACCTGAATCCCATAGAACACCTGTGGAGAGATCTAAAAATGGCAGTTTGGAGAAGGCACCCTTCTAATATCAGGGACCTGGAGCAGTTTGCCAAAGAAGAATGATCTAATATTCCAGCAGAGCATTGTAAGAAACTCATTGATGGTTACCGGAAGCGGTTGGTCGCAGTTATTTTGGCTAAAGGTTGTGCAACCAAGTATTAGGCTGAGGGTGCCAATAATTTTGTCCGGCCCATTTTTGGAGTTTTGTGTGAAATGATCAATGTTTTGCTTTTTGCTTCATTCTCTTTTGTGTTTTTTCATTTAAGACAAATTAAATGAAGATAATAATACCAAAGAATTTGTGTTTGCAATCATTTTCAGGAAGAAACTGAGTATTATCTGACAGAATTGCAGGGGTGTCAATACTTTTGGCCATGACTGTATACCACGGTGCTGTGCTGTATACCATGTGGGGTTGTGCTATATACCATGTGGTGCTGGGCTATATACCATGGTGGGCTGTGCTATATACCATATAGGGCTGTGCTATATACCAAGGTGCTGTGCTATATACCATGTGGAGATGTGCTATATATCATGGTGCTGTGCTGTATACTATGGTGCTGTGCTGTATACCATGTTGGGCTGCTGTGCTATATACCATGTGGGGCTGTGCTATATACCATGTGGTGCTGTGCTATATACCATGTGGGGCTGTGCTGTATACCACATGGTACTGTGCTATATACCATGTGGGGTTGTGCTATATACCATGTGGTGCTGTGCTATATACCATGTGGGGATGTGCTATATACCATGGTGCTGTGCTATATATCATGGTGCTGTGCTGTATGCTATGGTGCTGTGCTGTATACCATGTGGGGCTGTGCTATATACCATGTGGTGTTGTGCTATATACCATGTGGGTGTCATGGTTAGGACATGGTTAATGTCCTGTTCTGACAGGGTTAACATTGCCGGCCTCTCTTTGGCTCTGGGAGGGGTATTTATGCTCACTCCATACTGGCATTCTCTGTCAGTTATACTGCTATTCTGGTGTGTCTGACCCCTGGTGTGTGTGTACTCTGCATTGTTTGTTTGCTTCCCGTGTATGACCCGGCTTGTTCCTTCACTCTGTACTCCGTCTCTCGTTTTTGGTACCATTGTCTTTTCTGGTTCTGACCTCCTGGCTTGGCTATCGTTACTCCGTTACAGTTTACCCCTATTGTACCGTCTAATACCTTTTCTGGTTTTCTGATCTATTGCTACGTCCTGACTATTCTTTCTGTCTAAGCCCTTTGGTACTGTCCTGCTATCTCGTGCTTTGACCCGGCTTGATCTGGTGTATGTCTCTGTCTATGCTCCTTGGTAACATTGTCCTGTAGTTACCCTTCTAGAAGTTTCCCTGCAGCTCCTAGCTCTGTGGAGCTAAGGCCACGCCCCCAGCAGTCACGTGATTCAGGTCCTGGAGCATGCATTGTCACCACTGCTGCTCGCTCCGCAGGTATCTTTGTGCACAGTCTTTGTACTCAGGACACACGCCCTGGCTCAGTGAGCAAGTGCAGTGCGGTGTTCCTGACATTATAACTGACCGTTTCATTTTTTTTTTCCTCTGAAGGAAAAAAAAAAAAAAAAGTGTGTGTTATCCTCATGGATCCCATACAAGCCTTGGCTGATCAGGTCAAGCACCTGACCCAAATGTTCCATAAACTCAATGTGGAACAGCGCACGATGGCCCAGACCCAGCAACAGTTGGTGGATACTGTGCAGGGGGCTGTCGATGCAGGGGCTTCTAGTTCTGGGGGTAGGGATGTGTCATTAGCGTCCCCCGAATCTCCAGTCAAATTGCCCGATCCCTTCTCAGGGGATAAAAAGGAGTTCATGGCTTTCAGAGAAGGATGCAAGCTTTTTTTTTCTCTAAGGCCCCGCTCCTCCGGGGATGAGTTCCAGAGGGTGGGGGTCATTATTTCCCTACTTCGGGGGGCTCCGCAAGCATGGGCTTTCTCTCTGTCTTCCTCTGCTCCTGAACGTATGTCAGTGAACTTGTTCTTTGAGGTTCTGGGGCACATTTATGACGAGCCTGATAGAGTGCGTCTGGCAGAGGATATGGTGATGAGTGTGACACAGGGAAGGCACTCTGCTGAATGGTTCTGCTCAGAGTTTAGACGGTGGACCGCCGAAGTATCCTGGAATGACGCCGCCCTGAGGGGGTTGTTTCGCAGGGGCCTTTCTGACCATCTGCAGGACGCTCTGGCATTACATCCGCCTCCTGATACCCTGGAGGACGCCATGATGCAGGCGGTCCGTATGGACCGGAGACTCCGTGCTAGAGGAATGATGCAACAAGAGTCTCCCTTGTACCCCAAATTGTGTGACACTTCACCCGTATCTGAGCCCATGAACGTTGGGTCAGTCTCGGTTAAGGAGAAAGAGAGAAGGCACCGCAGAGACAACTTACTATGTTTTTACTGTGGAGCCTCTGGACATTGGAAAAGGAATTGTCCCTCCTGCCCTTCTTCAGAGAAACGACTGAGTCTGGGCAACAATCGAGGAGGTTGTCCAGACTCCCAGGTACATTTTTTCTCACGTATAAAAATGGTCCTCCAGGTTGAATTGGAAATTGCTGGCGGTCCTGTTATGACCACCGCCTTTGTTGACTGTGGCTCCTCCATTAATCTGATTGATGCCCAAGTTGTGACTCTTAATAAGATAGAGAAAGTCAGGTTAAAAGACCCTGTTAAAATTGTGGCTGTGGATTCATCCCCTCTTACCCGGGATGGAATTTATTTTATGTCTGAAGTTTTTTCTATGAGAGTGGGTTCCACTCATGTGGAAAATTTAAGTTGTTTCGTTATGAATAATCTGCCTGCAGGACTGGTATTGGGAATGCCCTGGTTGCAACGCCACAATCCTCTTATTGATTGGGTGAAGGGGGAGATCACCCGTTGGGGATGTAATGATAATGGTCTGTGTTGTAACCCGGTTCCTTTTGTCAATCCGATAAAATCTGTATCTGTGTCATCTGTCGGTCTGGAGGGTATTCCGGAGTACCTGAGAGACCTTAAAGATGTGTTTTCCGAAAGCGAGGCCGAGGCGCTCCCACCACATAGACCATATGATTGTGCTATCGATTTAGTACCTGGAGCGAAATTACCCAAGGCTCGTTGGTTTAATTTGTCCGGGCCTGAGCGCCAAGCTATGAAAGAGTACATTAAAGAAAGCCTTTGCAAGGGGCATATTCGGCCCTCGGTCTCACCCGTGGCAGCGGGGTTTTTCTTTGTAAAGAAAAAAGATGGTGGGTTGCGACCGTGCCTCGACTTTCGAGAACTGAATAAAATTACTGTTAAGAACACGTACCCTCTCCCATTGATTCCTGATCTATGCAATCAACTCACGGGGGCCAAATGGTTTTCTAAGCTCGATCTACGAGGGGCTTATAACCTTATAAGGATTCGGGAGGGGGACGAATGGAAAACAGCGTTCCTGAGAACTGAGGGTGTTATGATTGAGTCACCGTAGGAGGCAAAAACAGAAATGCTAGCTAAGTCCTGAAAACCAGAGAAGTTGGCAACTATCAGATTGCAGACCCCTGAACCTATCAACACAACTAGCAGTAGCCGTGGGGGGGGTTCCTACGATGACCTAGACCCCTCGATCACAGCCGGAGAGATACATAGGCCTAAAGAAGGAAAGGGGAAATCTAACTGCCCCAGAGCAGACCCCAAAGCAATAGGCAGCCCCCCACATATGACGGTGAAGCAAGATGAAAACACTTACACAGACAGAAAGACAGGCTGAGCAAAGACGGGGCCCAAAAACTACCTAGATAGGAATGGATAGGAAGGCTGCTGTCTGCAATCTGCCAAAACCCTATCAGAGACAAAAGCCAACAAGCTGATATAAAAATGGCCCTGAAGCAACTAAGCTTCAAAAACTAAATCAGCACTCAGGTACTTTCAGAAGACAGAGCTCACGGAACACTGCACACTCCAGCAGGGAGTGGCAGAATCCAAAAAGCAAGAAAAACAAAAACAAATCTTAGATGAAAAAAGGCAAAACAGAAAACTTAGCTTTAGGAGAGCAGGAATCAGACTGGTGTCCAAGAGTCCACAGAGAAATCACCCGCAGGGCAGAAAGGGCGTAGGCTGCCTTAAATCCAGTCAGTGACTCCACTCAGCCAATCGTCTTCATTAGTCCCAGGTGCCTGATAATCAGGCTCACTACCTTCCTTCACTAGAATAGGGAGTTCACCAGGCCTCAGTGACGGAGGGGAAAATGAACTCACAACATGAGGGGCTGTTTGAAAATCTGGTTATGCCCTTCGGCCTCACTAATGCTCCTGCGGTTTTTCAGAACTTTATTAATGTTGTTTTTTCTGACTTGATTGGACGTTATGGAGTCATTTACCTGGATGACATCTTGATTTACTCTGAGGACAGTCAGTCACACTTGCATCATCTGCGTATGGTGCTTATGAGACTCCGGGAGAACCATTTGTATGCTAAGCTGGAGAAGTGCTCATTTTTTATGCAAGAACTGTCTTTTCTGGGTGTAATTGTATCCGGGGAGGGATTCCGCATGGATCCAGGGAAGGTTCAGGCCATTACAGATTGGGTGCAGCCTCATGACCTGAAGGGGTTGCAGCGATTTCTGGGCTTCGCTAATTATTATAGAAAGTTCATTAAAGGGTTCTCGCAGGTGGTAAAACCCTTGACGGACCTCACTCTTAAAGGGGCAGATGTAAAAATTTGGTCTGTGGCCGCAAAAAATTCCTTCCTGGCATTAAAGAAGTGTTTTACTACAGCCCCTGTGTTGGTACAACCCGATTCGTCAAGACCTTTTATCGTCAAGGTCGACGCTTCGGAGGTGGGGGTGGGGGCAGTATTGTCACAGGGCCCCTCTACCCTGACTAACCTCAAATCCTGTGCCTTTTTCTCTAAGAAGTTCTCGTCGGCCGAGAGAAACTATGATGTCGGTAACAGGGAACTGTTAGCAGTTAAATTGGCCTTTGAAGAATGGAGGCATTTTTTGGAGGGGGCCGCTCATCCCATTACGGTCGTCACTGATCATAAAAACCTGGCCTATATCGAGTCTGCTAAGAGATTGACCCCAAGACAGGCTCGGTGGGCACTTTTTTTTTCTCGATTTCAATTTACTATCACGTTCCGACCAGGGTCTAAAAATGTAAAGGCAGATGCCTTATCCCGAAGTTTTGATTCTGTGTCCTCTCCAGAACCTCCTTTCTCCATTCTTCAACCGGGAGTGGTTGTAGCCGAAATCTCCTCTGAGTTACAGAGAGAGATTCTGGAAGCACAAGCTCCCAGGAATAAACCCCCAGGTAAATTGTTTGTACCCGAACAATTCCGTCTCACAGTCCTTCAAGAAT
This sequence comes from Dendrobates tinctorius, assembly GCF_039654945.1. Lineage (NCBI taxonomy): Eukaryota > Metazoa > Chordata > Amphibia > Anura > Dendrobatidae > Dendrobates > Dendrobates tinctorius. The sequence goes on from NW_027361767.1 coordinate 693,436, forward strand.
TTCATGACTCTATGTTAAGTGCACACCCTGGTATTGCAGCTACCTGGGGGGCAGTAGCTAGGGGCTTTTGGTGGCCCTCTATGGGTACTGATATTAAAAGGTTTGTAAATTCTTGTGGGGTGTGCGCGCGCTCTAAAAGCTCTCAGGTCCGGCCGGCCGGGGAATTGGTGCCTTTGCCAATTCCGGATAAACCATGGACACACCTGTCCATGGACTTTATCACTAACCTTCCACCTTCCAAGGGCAACTCAGTGGTATGGGTAGTGGTTGATAGATTTTCTAAGCAAGCCCACTTTGTGCCATTACCTGCGTTACCATCTGCTGAAACCTTGGCTCGTTTGTTTATACAGCACATTGTTCGACTGCATGGAGTGCCTGTGAACGTGGTGTCGGACAGGGGTGTGCAATTTGTGGCCAGGTTTTGGAGAGCGTTTTGTATGAAGGTGGGGGTCACGTTGTCATTCTCCTCTGCCTATCACCCGGAATCTAACGGACAAACGGAACGCACCAACCAGTCATTGGAGCAGATTCTGAGATGCCTGGCCTCCTCCAGACAGGAAGACTGGTGTGAGGTATTGCCCATGGCAGAATTTGCATTCAACTGTCAGGTTAATCAGTCTACCGGAAAGCCTCCCTTTCTGGTCAATTATGGATTTGTTCCGCAGTTTGGGGAATTTTCCCGTATGGATTCGGATTGCCCTGGTGCCGAGGGGATGGTACAACAATTAAAAACCCTCTGGAAGGAGGTACAGGGGAACATCTCCAAAGGCCAGAAGAAGTTCAAACATTTTGCAGACAGGAGGAGGGGGGTGGTTCCTGCGTTGACAGTGGGGGAAAAAGTCTGGTTGTCCACTTGCAACATCAAACTTAAAATACCCTCTATGAAGTTGGGCCCCAAATTTATTGGCCCATACAAGATTGTAGAGGTGATCAACCCGGTGGCATACAGATTACAGTTGCCCACCTCCTTCAAAATCTCTAACGTCTTCCACAGGTCCCTATTAAAACCTGTGGGGACAGTTAGAGAAGATCCCTCAACCGTGGCTCCACCAGTGTTGGTAGAGGGTCAACTGGAGTACGAGGTAGGGCGCATCATTGATTCGCGGTGGGTGTGCCGGAGACTTCAGTACCTTATCCATTGGAAGGGATATTCCGTTGAGGATCGATCGTGGGTTCCGGCCAGTTCGGTGCACGCTGATCGACTGGTGCGGGCTTTTCATACCAGGTACCCTGAGAAACCTGGGGGTCCGGTGGCCCCCCATTAAGAGATGGGTACTGTCATGGTTAGGACATGGTTAATGTCCTGTTCTGACAGGGTTAACATTGCCGGCCTCTCTTTGGATCTGGGAGGGGTATTTATGCTCACTCCATACTGGCATTCTCTGTCAGTTATACTGCTATTCTGGTGTGTCTGACCCCTGGTGTGTGTGTGTACTCTGCATTGTTTGTTTGCTTCCCGTGTATGACCCGGCTTGTTCCTTCACTCTGTACTCCGTCTCTTGTTTTTGGTACCATTGTCTTTTCTGGTTCTGACCTCCTGGCTTGGCTATCGTTACTCCGTTACAGTTTACCCCTATTGTACCGTCTAATACCTGTTCTGGTTTTCTGATCTATTGCTACGTCCTGACTATTCTTTCTGTCTAAGCCCTTTGGTACTGTCCTGCTATCTCGTGCTTTGACCCGGCTTGATCTGGTGTATGTCTCTGTCTATGCTCCTTGGTAATATTGTCCTGTAGTTACCCTTCTAGGAGTTTCCCTGCAGCTCCTAGCTCTGTGGAGCTTAGGCCATGCCCCCAGCAGTCATGTGATTCAGGTCCTGGAGCATGCATTGTCACCACTGCTGCTCGCTCCGCAGGTATCTTTGTGCACAGTCTTTGTACTCAGGACACGCACCCTGGCTCAGTGAGGAAGTGCAGTGCGGTGTTCCTGACAGTGGGGCTGTGCTGTATACCACGTGGTGCTGTGCTATATACCATGTGGGGTTGTGCTATATACCATGTGGTGCTGTGCTATATACCATGGTGGGCTGTGATATATACCATGTGGGGCTGTGCTATATACCATGTGGGGCTGTGCTATATACCATGGTTCTGTGCTATATACTATGGTGCTGTGCTGTATACCATGTGGGGCTGCTGTGCTATATACCATGTGGTGCTGTGCTATATACCATGTGGAGCTGTGCTATATGCCAGGTGGGGCAGTGCTATATACCATGTGGTGCTATGCTATATACCATGGTGCTGTGCTGTATACCATGGTGGTCTGTGCTATATACCACGGTACTGTGCTATATACCATGTACCATGTGGTGCTGGGCTATATACCATGTGGGGCTGTGCTATATACCATGGTGGGCTGTGCTATATACCATGTGATGCTGGGCTATATACCAAGTGGTGCTGGGCTATATACTATGCGGCTGTGTTATATACCATGAGGTGGTACATTTTACATTATATTCTATGGGGGAGGCTGTGTTATATAATATGGGGGGCTACATTATATTCTATGGGGAGGTGGGCTGTATTATATTTATTATATTCAATGGGGGGTGATTGCATCATACTCTATGAGGGTGCTACATTATACTATATGAGGAGGCTACATTGTATTCTATGGGGGGGCTGCATTATATTCTATGGAGGGCTAGATTATATTGTATGGGGGCTTCATTATACTTTATGAGGGGGCTACATTATATTATATGGGGGCTGCATTATACTACTGTATATGCAGGACTTATGCTACTTTCACACTTGCATTTTTTTGCTGCGCGTTTTTTGCGTACACAAACGAATGAAAAAAACGCATCATGCGTTTGTGTGCGTTTTTTGCGGGTTTTGGTGCTTTTTTTTAAAAAAGCATGCTTTTTTGCGCATACGTGCGCATTACAATGCGCATGTATGCGCACTAAGGTGACCGGATTTCATATGGGGGGGAAAAAATGTCAGAATCTTGTTCGTCTGGACCCCACAAAACGATTCCCCTTTCCAGATATTGAGAGAGCCAAAATTTGAGCTAGATCAAACGACGTTAACCCGTGCCGCTCGTCGCTCAAAGTTTGAAAAAATCCAAATTGAGGTATTTTAAGATTTAGGTATTTTGCATAGTCTGTTAGACTATAAAGAATGTGACAACAACATTGCAGAAATAGCCCTGACCAAATTTTCGAACCATTTGTGGTATTTGAATGCAGAGTTGGTGGGATTATCGTTTTTTGATCCCACCATTACAGACAATGAAAAGTTGTTAATGGCTAATAAATTGCTCAGTAGCACAGATGAACCATCAGAGCACGCTAACCTACATGAGTTGATAATTTTACATAGTTATCTAATCTATTCTAGAGCTTTTGTTAAAGTAGTTTTTGAAACGTCAGAATATAATGCTCGGCATTTGCTTACAACTTGCAGGACATATTGCTTTTGTTCTTCATCTTTTGTCAGAAGGTCGTTAAAGTCGGTTACTTCCTACCTCTTTTAATTTTTCTTTCCCAACTTTTGGATTTACAACCCTAGCGTGCTCTGATGGTTCATCTGTGCTACTGAGCAATTTATTAGCCATTAACAACTTTTCGTTGTCTGTAATGGTGGGATCAAAAAACGATAATCCCACCAACTCTGCATTCAAATACCACAAATGGTTGGAAAATTTGGTCAGGGCTATTTCTGCAATGTTGTTGTCACATTCTTTATAGTCTAACAGACTATGCAAAATACCTAAATCTTAAAATACCTCAATTTGGATTTTTTCAAACTTTGAGCGGCGAGCGGCACGGGTTAACGTCGTTTGATCGAGCTCAAATTTTGGCTCTCTCAATATCTGGAAAGGGGAATCGTTCTGTGGGGTCCAGACGGACAAAATTCCGACATCGATTTTTTGCGGTCACCCTAATGCGCACCCATAGACTATAATGGGTGTTTTGCTGTAAAAAAAACGCATTGCGTGCGCATGCGTTTTTTGGGGGCAAGTCGGGCGCACAAAAAATGCAACAGGATGCATTTTGTGCGCCCGAGCGCACACTACAAAAAAACGCATGCGCATACAAACGTATGTATATGCGCACCCATGTTAAAGTATAGGGAAAAAAACGCAAGTGTGAAACCAGCCTGAGCAGTGTATTTTAATATATGTAGGGCTATGAGGAGTGTATTATACTATATAGAGGACTATGAGGAGTGTATTATACTATATAGAGGACTATGAGGAGTGTATTATACTATATGAAGGGCTATGAGGAGTGTATTATACTATATAGAGGACTATGAGGAGTGTATTATACTATATGGAGGACTATGAGGAGTGTATTATACTATATGGAGGACTATGAGGAGTGTATTATACTATATGGAGGACTATGAGGAGTGTATTATACTATATGGAGGACTATGAGGAGTGTATTATACTATATGAAGGGCTATGAGGAGTGTATTATACTATATAGAGGACTATGAGGAGTGTATTATACTATATGGAGGACTATGAGGAGTGTATTATACTATAAGGAGGACTATGAGGAGTGTATTATACTATATGGAGGACTATGAGGAGTGTATTATACTATATGGAGGGCTATGAGGAGTGTATTATACTATATGGAGGACTATGAGGAGTGTATTATTCTATATGAAGGGCTATGAGGAGTGTATTATACTATATAGAGGACTATGAGGAGTGTATTATACTATATGGAGGACTATGAGGAGTGTATTATACTATATGGAGGACTATGAGGAGTGTATTATACTATATGGAGGGCTATGAGGAGTGTATTATACTAAATGGAGGACTATGAGGAGTGTATTATTCTATATGGAGGACTATGAGGAGTGTATTATACTATATGGAGGACTATGAGGAGTGTATTATACTATATGGAGGGCTATGAGGAGTGTATTATACTATATGGAGGGCTATGAGGAGTGTATTATACATTATGGAGGACTATGGGGAGTGTATTATACTATATGGAGGACTATGGAGCACATTATATTATATGGAGGACTATGGGGTGTAAACTGTAGATGTGCTGCTGATAACATGATACTGTATGGTGATCCATTAGTGATTGTTCTGTCCCCATCATTCTTTCTGAGACGGTGGAAAGAGACCGGGAAACAAGTGTTGAACGACTTCAATATTGTCGATCACACTCATTTAGCGTCCTGAACTCATCGCATGTAATTATAACCAAAATGCTTCTGTGTGATGTGCAATATGTTGGCATTTAGGGACCCATTCTAAACTTTGCCTAGGGCCCCACTTTGCCTAAAACCGGCCCTGCCACCAGTCCATTAATGAACCCTTCCCTGACCATGTTTATTGTATTTTAACAAAAGAATTATGTCATTATAGTTTGCCCTTTGACCGTTTTAAAAATAAACACTTATACATTATTATATTTATATATATATATTGTTTACCTTCTTGTATCACATTTTGTGGGGATTTTTTCGATTTAATTACCCTAGCCCTAAACCTAACCCTACACCTACTCTTAGCCCAAACTGCAGTCATATAACCACAATACTAGCCCTAACCCTACTCAGCCCTAGTTGTAGTGCTAATACTAATTCTAACTCTACCCCTACTCTTAACCCTAACACCAGTTCTAACCTTAATCCTAGCCCTATCCTAACCCTACTCTTAGCCCTAGCTATAGTGCTAACCCTAATCCTAACTCTTATTCTAGCCCTAACCCTACTCAGCCCTAGCTATAGTGCTAACCCTAATCCTAACTCTTATTCTAGCCCTAACCCTACTCAGCCCTAGCTGTAATACTAACCCTAATTCTAATCCTAACCCTACTCTTAGCCCTAGCTATAGTGCTAACCCTAATCCTAACTCTTATTCTAGCCCTAACCCTACTCAGCCCTAGCTATAGTGCTAACCCTAATCCTAACTCTTATTCTAGCCCTAACCCTACTCAGCCCTAGCTGTAATACTAACCCTAATTCTAATCCTAACCCTACTCTTAGCCCTAGCTATAGTGCTAACCCTAACCCTAGCTCTAACCCTACTTTGGGTTTCAGTTGTAGAGCTAACTCTAATCCTAGCCCTAACCCTAGTACTAACCCTTGTTCGGGTTAGAAAAAGTATGTAATAACATACAGTTTATTATAACACTAGTGTTTTTTATTTTAATTTTTTTAAAGGGGTCACTTTTTAAACTTGGGACAGCTCCACAGCGGGTCTCTGTCACTTCTCTCACAGGGAGCTGCGAGAGAGCACAATACAGCTTCTTTCATTTTGCCTATGCAGAGTGCAGCAGTCGAGATGATTTGGCCATTGGCTGAATGCACTCTGCATAGGCAGCAACCAAGATTACAAAACTGCCTGTGCAGAGAGTAGCATGATGACAAAGTCATCTCGACTAATGCCATGCTGCGCTCTGCATAGGTACCGATACCGGCAGTGAGTGGGCTGCCAGACTGCGGTGCCTGCTCGCTAGCCGCTGGGCACTCACTGCTCCCATGGGCTAATAGAAGAAGCAGCGCTTGCTGGTTGCTCAGTCAAGATTGGGACTGGCTCTTCGATCATATTGACTCGTGGGAAACAATTTATTTTCTACCATTATGGGCTTTTGCAGCTGGGCTGCCTCCCCTATCACCCACCATGCTGTGTCACTGACAGCCAATAATGCTGAAAATACTGTTACCCATCGGTTGTGACCATAATCCTGACCAGAAAAGCTTACGTTCTAATGCAACGTTTTCTATTAACACAGGAATTCTGCGAAACAATCAATGGCGTCAGAGCAGAAACTAACAAGCACTGGTGATCACCTGCCAGATGCCAAGACCACCAGCATCGGGGAGCCCATAAACCCTGCAAGAGACAGCGAAAGACCCAGCTGCTGTACTTCTGATGCTGACCACAAGGTGGAGCCAGAGTCACATCCAGTCACAGGTGTGCCTGAGGACGAGAGAGGACAGGTAGAGGGGGCGAATGATGGGTACGGGGTCAGTACAGGAGAACGGGAAGGAGATGCAACAGAAGAGAGGCAAAAGGAGGGGGAGAAGAGAGCAGAAGAGAAGGTCACCTGTAATAATACTTCCCACCAGGTGCCAAAGGTGGAGGTGTCAGAGAATAAGGAGCAGGTACATGTAGGACTATTAGTGTCAGTGGATGAAAGTGACCCATCAGAGGAGGAAGGAGCAGCCCAGGGGCCACAGGTCACAGAAGGGTATCAGATAATAATCGGACAGGTACCAGAGAAGCGGACAGGTCCAGAAATGACAGAGGTGACAGCTGAAGTGACGGTAACACAGATGACACGTGAAGTGGCAGTTCCTCAAGTAACAGGTGTAGGGACAGCACCACAGGTGACAGGTGAAGAGAAAGTGCCACAGGTGACAGGTGAAGAGAAAGTGCCACAGGTGACAGGTGAAGAGACAGCACCACAAGTGACAGGTGAAGAGACAGCACCACAAGTGACAGGTGAAGAGAGAGTTTCACAGATGACAGTTGAAGAGACAGTTCCACAGGTGACAGAAGTGACAGCAGCACAGGTGACAGGTGAAGAGACAGCACCACAGGTGACAGGTGAAGAGAAAGTGCCACAGGTGACAGAAGTGACAGCAGCACAGGTGCCAGAAGAAGACAAAGCACCACAGGTGACAGTAGAAGTAACACGTGTGGACACTAGTGAGCAGGTGGCAGGTGAGGAGAGATGTTCCCGGGAAATAGAAGAAGACCCTGCTGCAGAAGCCAGAACTCCTGAGATAGGAGGGAATGCAGGAGCAGAGGAGCAGAGAGGAGCACAGGTGCCTGACACAGGTGTGCAGGAAAGTGGCGATGCACAGGTGTCAGGTGCAGGCGAGAGGTGGATAGACATGCTGGTGCACACTATAGTGACAGAGGCGGCAGGTCAGGGGGCTTGTACAGGTGAGCAGGACACAGGTGCCCAGGTGTCAGTATGTGCGGAGGCTGCAGATACCATAGCCGTGAGGATAGAGGAGGAAGAACATTCCACCGTGCAAGTAACAGGAACGGAGACAATGGCAGGAGAACAGGTGACGGCACAGGCAGCAGGTGCAGCCGCACAGGTGAACACTGACAGGCAGGTGTCTAATAACAGCACAGACATAGCTCTACACGTGTCAGGAGATGAGCCGGGGCTGCAGGCGAGGGCTGATGAAGCTACACCTGAGCAGGTAAATGTAGAAGCCACAGGTACAGACAGGCAGGTAGAAGAGGCGGCCGCCCAGGTGACTGTCACTGGGCAGGAAGTGCAGGGCGAGTGCAGCAGCAATGTGGAAGTATGGGCACAGGTGACAGCCTCAGGAGAGGACGCAGACAGGGAAGCGACACCTGATCTGGTGGCACTCGCTGGCAGGGAGGGGACATTAGTCCAAGACCAGCAAGCAGCATGCCGGGAGAAGGAGTGGCCACCTCTTATTTGCACTGTCAGTGAGGTAAGAACAGTCACAGCCGCGCAGGGAGACACATCACAAGGGTCAGTTACCCAGAAAGACGCTTCCACCAAGACACCTGAGATGAAGGAAAGGGAATTTGAAGAAGATGGGCAAAGTCCAACCCCAGAAACCCCCATAGAGCGTGAGATCCGCTTGACCATGGAAAGAGAGATGATGCTACGTCAAGAGAGGGGCATCAGCTCCCCCATTGGGCACCAGCAACAGTTGGTTGAGGTGCGAAGAAAGACAATATCAGTGGAGCCAGTGGTGGATCCTGGCAAAGAACGCCAACTGGCGGGGGCACAGATGCTGAGGGAGATCCAGCTGGAGACCCAAAGAGAGAAAGACTTGGTGGACCTGGGCAAAGTAATGGGCACCTACGACCGTGGGCCTCAGCAGGAGCTGCAGGAGAAGAAGATGCTCTTCGAGAGCATGAATACAGGTATGTGGTTCAGGTTATGTGGCGGATGCCATCTTGTATACACCTCACATTCAGTAGGCATGTTTCTGGGCAGAGCTACTGTCGGAGAAGGGATTTGAGTTACAGAATTTTGGAAACAACAATATGTCCTGGACCAATTTCTTGGAATATATGCAGAACAGACCATAAAAAAATCTGCACGTAGACTGATAATAACTAGGCCATTCTTGCACAATACTACTTTCTTGTATTATATTCAGAACAGAAAATAACCCCTTCTTCAACTCTACTGGTATCCCTACTCAAGCTCAAGAGGGCCACCTGGTAGGATATGGCCAGCCGATCATGCAGCCAAGAGTGAGGAGTGAGCAGCTCCACCTCCGGCTTCATCAGAGATCCCCCACAGGTCACCATTATGGGCATGTGGTCGGGCATTCGGCCACCCATACCCTTCTCTATTATAGGACTGTACGTCTTCTCCACTTGTCTCCAGCACTAATATGACACTGGGTTTTCAGTCTAGACCAGTTCCTTTGTACCTGACCACCGGCTCAGCACAATTACATCCTAAATGGGACTTGTCTTTCTGTCCTAACCTGTTCTATGGTATTTCACTCTCTACACCTACCTATGATGGAGACTTCTCTGGTATCGGACATCCACATTAAGGACAACTGGAGATATCGGTAATAGAGCCGTATTGTAGTGTAGGGATGATGGAGGTGCCAGGGTTTCTCATGGTTCTACAGTTTCAAACTTATCTACGTAGAAAGAAATGATGAGATAAGATGTTAGTGTGGTTCGGTATAACCACGGAAGTGTTATGTGCATGGTAATGTGGCTGCATCACGGACGTCTGTCTTGTCTGTCTGATCTATCACCAGTTATGGCCACCACCCAATACATAAAGATCTCCCCATCAGATAAAGGCGGCAACACTCATTCATTATTGTAACCCTCCTACTGAGCACATAAAAGGATCCTACTAAATTAGAAATATACATCTACATTTATTATGGCGCAAAACCCATGAATATACTGACCCCATACTGATCATCAGTGGCATCCTGTATTATACCCCAGAGCTGCACTCACTATTCTGCTGGTGCAGTCACTGTGTACATACATTACATTACTGATCCTGAGTCACATCCTGTATTTTACCCCAGAGCTGCACTCACTATTTTGCGGCTGCAGTCACTGTGTACATACATTACATTACTGATCCTGAGTTACATCCTGTATTACACTCCAGAGCTGCACTCACTATTCTGCTGGTGCAGTCACTGTGTACATACATTACATTACTGATCCTGAGTTACATCCTGTATTATACTCCAGAGCTGCACTCACTATTCTCCTGGTGCAGTCTCTGTGTACATACATTACATTACTGATCCTGAGTTACATCCTGTATTATACTCCAGAGCTGCACTCACTATTCTCCTGGTGCAGTCACTGTGTACATACATTACATTACTGATCCTGAGTTACATCCTGTATTATACCCCAGAGCTGCACTCACTATTCTGCTGGTGCAGTCACTGTGTACATACATTACATTACTGATCCTGAGTTACATCCTGTATTATACCCCAGAGCTGCACTCACTATTCTGCTGGTGCAGTCACTGTGTACATACATTACTGATCCTGAGTTACATCCTGTATTATACCCCAGAGCTGCACTCACTATTCTGCTGGTGCAGTCACTGTGTACATACATTACATTACTGATCCTGAGTTACCTCCTGTATTATACTCCAGAGCTGCACTCACTATTCTGCTGGTGCAGTCACTGTGTACATACATTACATTACCGATCCTGAGTTACATCCTGTATTATACCCCAGAGCTGCACTCACTATTCAATTGGCTGATAATTCACTATATAGGTCAAAGCAAATCTTGAAAAAAAAAACCTTGCCTGATCCTTTAAGTCATATAATCTTTTGTATATTTTACAGAACCATCTGATACTCCTCCCATGAAGAAGAAGCAGAGTGAGCCACAGCAGCAACCAAAGCCCCAGGAAACTCCGCCATCAATTATCCCTTTATCTACTAACCATGTGGTACCTGCAAAAGTCACCAAAAAGGGGCCTTCATATGCTGAGGCCAATGGTAGCAATGTTATCATCATAGAGCACAGTTCTTTGCTCCGAAGGTCTGCTCAGGGAAATACCTTTAGCGCCGCCCCTGCTGATTCACGTCGCTCCGCCCCTGCTGATTCACGTCGCTCCGCCCCTGCGGATTCTCAACGCTCCACCCCTGCGGATTCTCGTCGCTCAATCTCTGCTATCTCCTACACAAACTCACCAAGACCTCCTGTCATCAACTCTTCTAGCGCCACTGTATCTTCAGCAAGCCCCTATCAGCCGCTCCAGTCACCCAGTCCAAGTTCTTTGCTAGAGAGAGAAATAGAGGAGGTGAATGAAAGAGAGCGGGAACTCCGGAGGCAGAGAAGTAGCATATATGGAAGAGATGAAACTGACGGGCAGACCAATCAGAAGACACAAGAGATCTCTTCTGACACCCAAAGTGTCTACCAACCAGGTAAGACCTTAAGCATGGGGAGTGCTTAGCTTAAAGGGCTGTTTGTGTTACAAAATTAATTTTCATGTGTCCTAATCGGGATTTCTAAGCTAATATAGGGGAGTCTGACGTCCATGACCCTTATGTATGAGGTGGAGCTGATACAAAGGGCCTCTCACTCTCAGGGACCCAGCACATCCACTTATTACACAAGCAACCCATTGATTTCAATGGGAACTGTGCACTACCTAGTTTTATCCAGTGGTGGTACTCTACGGAAATCGAACACTTGTTTCTCACAGATAACAGCTGATCGCATAGAACAGCTGTCTGACATTGATTACTTCTCTTATACACATGCACACTCAGTTTCACTGAGCATGCAGGTGTTTTCCATAGTGAGATGAGAATAATCTGCTGGCTCACACCTCTGGTGGCAACTTAAGAGAGGCGGGCATGCTGGAATCTGGGAAGCCATCTTGCCATCAGTTTATCAATTAACGACCCTCCTAAAGAAAAGAGAGTATGGTTTCTACACACTGGCTGCCCATGACACATATTAAGATTTAAAGGCGCACATGGAGAAGTTCTTTAAGGCAGGAAAAACATATACGAGGGTTCTCCCATAATAACCTGTGTGCTCCTGCCTTTCGGAGCGTGATGTCACGCAGCGTGGGCAGCCAGGCTTCTCTAAATATTAACCCGAGCGCAGAGGTTGTATTCATAGAGACAATTACATAAGCCAGATAATGGCGGAGCGCCGGCAATGTCAGCAGGGTAGTGTGTACAGTACTTCATCGCCCCCATATCATGCTCATCTTTACAGAAGAAAGGGAACACGGCACCGGAAAATTACCTATTAATTAAATACATTTTTCATGTTAAATTAATATGTTTAGAATATGTGATAACGTTGTTTTTTTTTATTTTCTTTATCGCTGTCTGTACTTAAAAAAATACAAATAAAAAATAAATTCTGTTGGGCACATGGACATTAGTAGCAATAGATCAACTCAGACCCTACTGAGTGGTTTTGAAATATTTAATGAGCATGTTGTCATCAGGGCAACGGTTATTGTACAGGAGGAGGAGGAGGTGAGCTGCGACATCACCTATTGTGAATGCTGGCTCCTGTGTTATCTACTGTATATAGAAGTGTTATCAGTCATTGTACAGGAGGATGAGGTGAGCTGTGACATCACCTATTGTGAATGGTGGATCCTGTGTTATCTACTGTATATACAGGTGTTATCAGGAGGAGGTGAGCTGTGACATCACCTATTGTTAATTGGATCCTGTGTTATCTACTGTATATACAGGTGTTATCAGTCATTGTATAGGAGGAGGAGGAGTCGAGCTGTGACATCACCTATTGTGAATCCTGTGTTATTTACTATATATTGAGGTGTTATTATTCATTGTATAGGAGAGAGAGGAGGTGAGCTGTGATATCACCTATAGTGAATCCAGTGTTATTTACTGTATATAGAAGTTTTATCAGTTATTGTACAGGAGGAGGAGGAGTCGAGCTGTGACATCACCTATTTTGAATCCTGTGTTATTTACTATATATTGAGGTGTTATTATTCATTGTATAGGAGAGAGAGGAGGTGAGCTGTGATATCACCTATAGTGAATCCAGTGTTATTTACTGTATATAGAAGTTTTATCAGTTATTGTACAGGAGGGGGAGGAGATGAGCTGTGACATCACCTATTGTGAATCTTGTGTTATTTACTATATATAGAGAGAGAGGTGATACTATTCATTGTACAAGAAAGGGAGGAGGTGAGCTGTGATATCACCTATAGTGAATCCTGTGTTATTTACTGTATATAGAGGTATTGTTAGTCATTGTATAAGAGTAGGTGAGCTGTGACATCACCTATTGTTAATTGGATCCTGTGTTATTTACTATATATAGAGGTGTTATTATTCATTGTATAGGAGAGGGAGGAGGTGAGCTGTTATATCACCTATAGTGAATCCTGTGTAATTTACTGTATATAGAGGTGTTATCAGTTATTGTACAGGAGGGGGAGGAGGTGAGCTGTGACATCATCTATTGTGAATCTTGTGCTATTTACTATATGCATAAAGGTGTTACTATTCATTGTACAGGAAAGGGAGGAGGTGAGCTGTGACATCCCCTATTGTGAATCCTGTGTTATTTACTGTACATAGAGGTGTTATTAGTCATTGTACAGGAGTAGGAGTAGGTGAGCTGTGACATCACCTATTGTGAATGGTGGATCCTGGAGGTAAAAGAAAATGGTAAAAATTATTGAGAAAAACATGATTTGAGCATTGTGATTTTCTGATCACACATTCTCTTTAAGATGACCCTCTGTTTGCTATAGTTCTTGGTTTCATGGGACTATTAGTGTTTATTGGAATCAATCAATGTGATAAAATCAATGACCACCATAGTAAATGTCTGTTTCCAGGAGCTGTACCCTCCCTCCTGAAGACCAATCTGCATAGGAGGGAAATTTTCAATCAGGAGATTCCTATGCTACAAATAGGAGGGAGAGGGCAGAGGCGGGACATTTTGGGGTCTGAACGCGATCCATCCCGACAGATCCTTCTTCGTTGGGACCATTATGTAGGCACCATTCACATGTGATTGTCATTGGATTCCCTATAAAAAATATCTCATGTCTACAAGCAGCCTTCGCTGATCTCCAATACAGGAGCTGTCCCCTCTGTAGTCAAGAATCGGCACCCGTGTGCTCAAGAACAGTATTGCCTCCTTGGGGTCCTCTCTGGCAATCACAAGAATGATCACAACAATCAAACGGAGTCGTGATACAAGATAACGGGGCCCATAAAAATATTCACAATATTATAAGTAAAGTTTGATTTCTACATGGAAGGGGTACAATAATTTCCAGCTTTTTATCACAACAATGTGCCTATAAGGTTTAATATTAAAGAGGACCTTCCACCAATTTTTTTATGTTGAACTGGACACATGGTGTAATAATGGCTGCAGGGTGGAATAAAACTTTTTTTGGTTTGTTTGTTTTTAATTCTGCATTTCCATTGCGGAGATATTTAGGATCAAAGTTTTTGGCACCTAACGGGTTAACATTTTTTAACCGTTTCAGAGGGTAGTATCAGTCAGTTTTCACTGGGGGCGTGTACTTCTTCTCCTTGTATGATGCTGACCAATCATAAGCAAGAAGCAACACTCAAAGGAAAAAAAGAACACGTCCCCCACAATCGCTTAGAACAGTTTTCTCGGTGAGATGTAAGGAGGCAACTCTGATCTCCTGCATGAGTTAGTGTGAAGGGCTATGGTGGGGGCGTGTTCTTCTTACTCTTGATTGGTCAGCATTATACAGGGGGAAGAAGTACACACCCCCAGTGAAAACTGGCTGATTACATCCATTTGGGCTTTTTAAAAAAGTTAACATTAGGTGCCAAATATTTTGATAGCTAATATTTCCACAACTGAAAGGTGAAATAAACAAAAATCTGTTTTATTCCGCTCTGCAGACACTATTGCATCATGTCCAGATCAATCATGAACGAATTGGTGAAAGGTCCTCTTTAAGTGCAGTATTTGTTGAATTTAATTGTGCAATCACCTTGCGCCCGGGAAGAGGGAGGTGTTATTGTAAGGTTAGTGACTCAACACTCATAACCAGTGTTCTCTATTACAGAGCGTCCAAGCTGGAGGAAGCTAGAGGTTAACTGGCCACCGAACAAAGAGGCTGCAATGAATGGACAGGTAATGCAGGACAGGGGCTGTGTACACGTCATATGCTAGAAGTTCATTTTTAGGGTCCAAACAGACTCTAATGCAAGCCCATTACTACACCATGATTCACAGCTAATGTTTGTATGGAGACACTGTTAGCGTCCTAGCTTGGCGAGGCAAGACTCCAGGAGTGGACCCTCGGGACTGTGGCACCAAGGGGTCCCCGAGCAAGCAACAAGATGGAGCCGACCCCTATACAGGGATCGTTAGGAGCAGGCCCAGGGGTTCGCATGCCACGGCAGCCGGTACCAAGAGGGGCGGCTCAGGATGGACTGGAGTAGGACTAAGTGTGAGGCACCACGAGCACCAGGAGAGAGTAGGACTCGGGTGGCGAGACCGGAGTAGGACAGCAGGAGATATACAGGGACAGCAGGATGGTGCAGGGACACAGGACCGGAGGAGGACGGCAGGAGGTAGCCACGGGCAGCAGGACGGAGCAAGGGCATAGGACCGGAGTAGGACAGCAGGAGGTAGACACGGGCAGCATGACGGAGCAAGGGCATAGGACCGGAGTAGGACGGCAGGAGGTAGACACGGGCAGCAGGACGGAGCAAGGGCACAGGACCGGAGTAGGACAGCAGGAGGTAGACACGGGCAGCAGGACGGAGCAAGGGCACAGGACCGGAGTAGGACAGCAGGAGGTAGACACGGGCAGCAGGACGGAGCAAGGGCACAGGACCGGAGTAGGACAGCAGGAGGTAGACACGGGCAGCAGGACGGAGCAAGGGCACAGGACCGGAGTAGGACGGCAGGAGGTAGACACGGGCAGCAGGACCGATCAAGGGCACAGGACCGGAGTAGGACAGCAGGAAACGGGCATGGACAGCATGACGGAGCAGGGACTGCAGGGAAGAAAGCACAGGAGAGAGATGAGCACGGGGCACTGAGTACAGGGCACAGAGCACAGGGCACAGGGGACGGCCTAGCGTGCAAGAAGAAACACAACGATCAGGCGCCTCCATTACAGGAGGACGGCCTGAAATACCCTTGGACAGCCCCCCACCGCCGGAGCACAAGAAGGTGGAGGGAGACGCGGCCGCGGCCTACGGCGCATGCGCAAAGCATGCAGTGATATCGCAGGCCGCGGGCCGGTCAGAGGAGGACGATGCGGCTGACGGGAGGAGACAGGCTGCGGCGTGGGAGGGAGCAGGTGAGTACACAGGGGCGCGATGGTGGCCGTGACAGACTCCATACTCCAAGTGCCAGGGATAGTCTGGCTTCTGGCATTATATAGTCCCTGTTGACCCAGTGTACGATACCCTGACTTACCTACCAAAGACAGTGATTGTCCATATCTGGCTGTCTAGAGGTTTTATTTCTACCATGATTATGAGGTGGTTTAATGGCCTCTAATATTGGTTCCACCGATTCAACTTTTGCAATAATCCAGTAGTTCTGAATAATATCCCTGGTGTCTAGTGACCTATTAAACAACACCCATGGTGTAATTGTTGAAGAATCTTATCACTGGAGTTTAGTTGATTAACGATGTCCAGCAAATATTTTTTCCTAATCCCTCCTAATTACTGTATGTAATGTAGTGATCGACGTATTTTTCCGGTTTCCAGCGCCGCTTCGGTTGTCTTCTAGCCCATATGACCGCTTGGCAGCTTTGCCAGCTCGCACTGTGTAGGGCGATGTGTCTTTCCCTCCGCTCTGCACTTAAACCTCTATGTGAGCTGGAAAGTCTGATTTTTAGTCATATAGACCAGAAGTCATGAGAGGCGCTGAAAATCAAGGAAGAAGGCAGTTGATAAGTGTCATCCTAGAAAGATATTACTAATAATAACTTAGTCCCTAGTCTTTGGCATTCAGGGCCACATATGCCAGGACAGATCTAAACTCACAACTTCCAGCATGATTAGCAGAAACGTTAGAAATGAGCCACAAGCTGCACTGCTAACTACAGGAGAATTTTCTCTGTCTAAATATCTAAATGCAATTTTTCTTCTCTACAGGCCTATTGTACTGGTACATAAATATACATATCTGTATATATGTCTCTACATAACCGTATATAAAGGGTAAAATAAAAGTAAAAGAATTTTTTTCACTATATAAGTACTAAAAGCTAAAGAAAACATTATTAATCTCATTCTTTTTACACTTTTAAAAAATAAAAATAACTGGCGCCAATAACATCAACATATGTAGCGTCACGGTAAGGATCGTATTGTACAGTAAATAGATTATTTATAGTGATCGATAAATGGCATAAAAAATGTTGTGATTGTTTTTGTTTGTTTTTTTCTACATGAAACCCATAAAAAAGTTAGCACAAAAGTAATGTTGACATACATGTTTTGGCAAAAAAACAAGATCTAAAAGTAATAAAAAAAAACAATGACCTGAACAAGAATGTCACAAAAATGTCACTGCGTACATGTCCGTGTGCGGATTTCATACAGTATATGCATGTGTGCACTGTACATACATTATGTGTGTGTGATCTATATGTTATTTATGCAGGGCCTGAAGCTGAGGCCGAACTCCATGGGTTGATAGTACAAAGGTTGTTGCCGGAGTGCAGAGCTATGGATGTTGTGATGGGGGAGAGGGTGGTGATTTCTGAGAACAGGGTGTATTATACTCCTATGTAACAGGGGGTGTGAATATTTATTTAATAATTTCCTAATTATTTTATTGACTTATAACATTTATCCATCACACTACGGGGTGGAGGGGTCATAATGTCAAGGTAATATGTGAGTGTAAATTGGGGGAAGTCAAATGTGGGGGGTGACGGATAATTGCGACAAGGCTAGCCGTACACCAGGCTTCACTGATATGATTTTAGTAACGGGGGCTAATGTGACCAGGGAAGATCTAATTTTCATAGGGGCAGATTAATAGCCTCTACTGAAATAATATCACCCCTATGGGCCTAGAGAGGTCGTATAAGCCCCTATAGAAGTACGGAAGTAATATAAGCCCCCCAAGTCAGCTGCTGGTGTAAAGAGGCTGATTTAAAGGGGATCATCTGGGCTAAATGTAATGTTGGATTCTCCAAAAATTATAAAATCAGTAATACACATCCGCTATGATCACTTGGATACCTCCAGCATCAAAAGTGATATCAGCTATAGTACCACTGCAGCCTGTGACTGGAAGCAGCGGTCAGCTGACTTGAAGAGCACATTGTCCAAAAAATATCTAGAAAATTCGAATCACCCAAAAAATTGCAAAATTGCATTTTATTCACCATTTCATCCCATATTTCAATACATTATATGGCAAAATAAACGGAGTCATTCAATAATACAGCTCGTCCTGGAAAAAATAAGCTGTCTATGGAAAAACAAAAAAGTTATGGCTCTTAGAATAAGGCGAGGAAAAAAAACAAAAGCGCTTAAATAGCTAGTGTCGCCAGGGGTCTCAGACTCAGCCGGGTAAATGGGACACATGTCCATTCTCTTTTTCAGGATATTGTATTAATATTACCCTGATGTCTAGTGTATATTAGTATTACCCTTGTGTCTAGTGTGTATTAATATTTCCCTGGTGCCTAGTGTGTATTAATATTACCCTGATGCATAGTGTGTATTAATATTACCCTGATGTAGTGTGTATTAATATTACCCTGGTGCCTAGTGTGTATTAATATTACCCTGGTGTATAGTGTGTTTTAATATTAGCCTGGTGTCAAGTGTGTATTAATATTACCCCGGTGTCTAGTGTGTATTAATATTACCCTGGTGTATAGTGTATATTAATATTACCCCGGTGTCTAGTGTGTATTAATATTACCCTGGTGTATAGTGTGTTTTAATATTAGCCTGGTGTCAAGTGTGTATTAATATTACCCCGGTGTCTAGTGTGTATTAATATTACCCTGGTGTATAGTGTATATTAATATTACCCTTGTGTCTAGTGTGTATTAATATTACCCTGGTGTCTAGTGTGTATTAATATTACCCTGGTGTATAGTGTATATTAATATTACCCTGATTTATAGTGTGCATTAATATTACCCTGATTTATAGTGTGCATTAATATTACCCTGGTGTCTAGTGTGTATTAATATTAACCTGGTGTCTAGTGTGTATTAATATTAACCTGGTGTCTAGTGTGTATTAATATTACCCTGGTGTATAGTGTATATTAATATTACCCTGATTTATAGTGTGCATTAATATTACCCTGGTGTCTAGTGTGTATTAATTTTACCCTGGTGTATAGTGTATAGTGTATATTAATATTACCCTGGTGTCTAGTGTGTATTAATATTACCCTGGTGTCTAGTGTGTATTAATATTACCCTGGTGTATAGTGTATAGTGTATATTAATATTACCCTGGTGTATAGTGTATATTAATATTACCCTGGTGTATAGTGTATAGTGTATATTAATATTACCCTGATTTATAGTGTGCATTAATATTACCCTGGTGTCTAGTGTGTATTAATATAACCCTGGTGTATAGTGTATATTAATATTACCCTGGTGTATAGTGTGCATTAATATTACCCTGGTGTATAGTGTGCATTAATATTACCCTGGTGCCTAGTGTGCATTAATATTACCCTGGTGTATAGTGTGTATTAATATTACCCTGGTGTATAGTGTGTATTAATATTACCCTGGTGTATAGTGTGCATTAATATTACCCTGGTGTATAGTGTGTATTAATATTACCCTGATGTATAGTGTGCATTAATATTACCCTGGTGCCTAGTGTGTATTAATATTACCCTGGTGCCTAGTGTGTATTAATATTACCCTGGTGTATAGTGTGTATTAATATTACCCTGGTGTCTAGTGTATATTAATATTACCCTGGTGCCTAGTGTGCATTAATATTACCCTGGTGTATAGTGTGCATTAATATTACCCTGGTGTATAGTGTGCATTAATATTACCCTGGTGTCTAGTGTGTATTAATATTACCCTGGTGTATAGTGTGCATTAATATTACCCTGGTGCCTAGTGGGTGATTAATAATGTTCTAGATAGCTAGATAACTAGTGTGTTACTGATATAATTTCTCTATACTAGTTTTGTAAAAATTAGCTGGGTGTATGGTTTAACATAACATTCTTAACAATAATAGTATTATTCCTTGAGCCTAGTATGTGGTAACATGTTCCTGGTGTGTAGTGGGTAAATAATATTGTCCCAGGTGTTTTGTTGGTCATTAATATACTGTATACATTGCATATTTCCTTGGTGGGTAGTAGGTTAATATTTTTGCTAATATTTCTGGTGTCTAGTTTGTATTTCTATTATTATCCCTGGTATTTATTGAGTTACTAATACTATTCCTGGTGTCTTGTGGGTAATTAATAATATCACTGTTATATAGTGCATTTTTATAATATCTTTTCTAGATTTGTTAATATTTTGGGTAGATAGTGAGTACGGTATTATTAGTATCGCTGGCATCTAGTGAGTTATTAATATTAGCCCTGGTGACTAGTGGGTTACTAATACACTGTACATAGCATTTAGAAGGTTTGTTAATTTCCTTGGTGACTAGTAGGTTATTTTTAATATTTGTACATAGAAGGTATCAATATTAAAATGCTAATATTATGGGTGTCTAGTGGGTTTTATCTTTACCCCTGGGGTCTAGTGGGTATTATTATTCCTTGTATCTTGTGGGTTAATATTATTCATGGTCTCCAATGAGTTATTAAAAGTCTTCCTGGTGTCCAGTGGCTAATTAAGAGCATTTTTCCTTGGGATCAAGTGTGATATTAATAATATCCCTGATGTCTAGTGGGTTATTAAGAATATCCATGGGATCTTGTGGGTTATTAATAATAGTCCGCCAAGTGTCTAATGGGTAATTAATATCATCCCTGGTGTCTAGTGGTTATTATTAATATTCCGCCAAGTGTCTAATGGGTAATTAATATCATCCCTGGTGTCTAGTGGTTATTATTAATATTCCGCCAAGTGTCTAATGGGTAATTAATATTAGCCTTGATGTCTAGTGGTTATTATTAATATTCCTGGTGTCTAATGTGCAATTAATATTATCCCTGGTGTCTAGTGGGTTATTATTAATATTCCCGGTGTCTAATGGGTAATTAATATTAGCCCTGGTGTCTAGTGGTTATTATTAATATTCCTCCAAGTGTTTAATGGCTAATTAATATTAGCCCTGATGTCTAGTGGTTATTATTAATATTCCTGGTGTCTAGTGGGTAATTAATATTATCCCTGGTGTCTAGTGGGTTATTATTAATATTCCCGGTGTCTAATGGGTAATTAATATTAGCCCTGGTGTCTAGTGGTTATTATTAATATTCCTCCAAGTGTCTAATGGGTAATTAATATTATCCCTGGTGTCTAGTGGTTATTATTAATATTCCTCCAAGTGTATAATTGGTAATTAATATTAGACCTGATGTCTAGTGGTTATTATTAATATTCCTCCAAGTGTATAATGGGTAATTAATATTAGACCTGATGTCTAGTGGTTATTATTAATATTCCTAGTGTCTAATGGGTAATTAATATTATCCCTGGTGTCTAGTGGTTATTATTAATATTCCTCCAAGTGTATAATTGGTAGTTAATATTAGACCTGATGTCTAGTGGTTATTATTAATATTCCTAGTGTCTAATGGGTAATTAATATTATCCCTGGTGTCTAGTGGTTATTATTAATATTCCTCCAAGTGTATAATTGGTAATTAATATTAGACCTGATGTCTAGTGGTTATTATTAATATTCCTCCAAGTGTATAATGGGTAATTAATATTAGACCTGATGTCTAGTGGTTATTATTAATATTCCTAGTGTCTAATGGGTAATTAATATTATCCCTGGTGTCTAGTGGTTATTATTAATATTCCTCCAAGTGTATAATGGGTAATTAATATTAGACCTGATGTCTAGTGGTTATTATTAATATTCCTAGTGTCTAATGGGTAATTAATATTAGCCCTGATGTCTAGTGGTTATTATTAATATTCCTGGTGTCTAATGGGTAATTAATATTAGCCCTGGTGTCTAGTGGTTATTATTAATATTCCTGGTGTCTAATGGGTAATTAATATTATCCCTGGTGTCTAGTGGTTATTATTAATATTCCTCCAAGTGTCTAATGGGTAATTAATATTATCCCTGGTGTCTAGTGGGTTATTATTAATATTCCAGGTGTCTAATGGGTAATTGATATTAGCCCTGGTGTCTAGTGGGTTATTATTAATATTCCCGGTGTCTAAAGGGTAATTATATTAGCCCTGATGTTTAGTCAGTTATCTAATATATAAAGCTCAAAGTGTGTATGTATGTATGTGTGTATGTCCAGGATTGGCATCCGCACCGTCGCAGCTACAGCCACAAAATTTGGCACAGTCACACGTCTGGAACCCGAGAGCGTCCTAAGCTACAGTATGTTGTGAGGCGAAATTTTAACCCCGTGCATTCCAATTCACCAAACAATTTTGCCCCTGTCTACATACGGGGGAAAAAGTGTGTGCGCGTCAAGCCCCGCCCCTCATTATGATGTCACAATGGTTGACTATGGGATGGAGGATATGTATGATGGGTATATGGGCACGGGACTATGGGATGGAGGATATGTATGATGGGTATATGGGCACGGGACTATGGGATGGAGGATATGTATGATGGGTATATGGGCACGGGACTATGGGATGGAGGATGTGTGATGGGTATATGGGCACGGGACTATGGGATGGAGGATATGTATGATGGGTATATGGGCACGGGACTATGGGATGGAGAATATGTATGATGGGTATATGGGCATGGGACTATGGGATGGTGGATATGTATGATGGGTATATGGGCATGGGACTATGGGATGGTGGATATGTATGATGGGTATATGGGCACGGGACTATGGGATGGAGAATATGTATGATGGGTATATGGGCATGGGACTATGGGATCGTGGATATGTATGATGGGTATATGGGCACGGGCCTATGGGATGGAGGATATGTATGATGGGTATATGGGCATGGGACTATGGGATGGAGGATATGTATAATGGGTATATGGGCACTGGACTATGGGATGGAGGATATGTATGATGGGTATATGGGCACGGGACTATGGGATGGAGAATATGTATGATGGGTATATGGACATGGGACTATGGGATCGTGGATATGTATGATGGGTATATGGGCACGGGCCTATGGGATGGAGGATATGTATGATGGGTATATGGGCATGGGACTATGGGATGGAGGATATGTATGATGGGTATATGGGCACTCGAGTATGGGATGGATGATATGTATGATGGGTATATGGGCACGGGCCTATGGGATGGAGGATATGTATGATGGGTATATGGGCATGGGACTATGGGATGGAGGATATGTATGATGGGTATATGGGCACTCGAGTATGGGATGGATGATATGTATGATGGGTATATGGGCACGGGCCTATGGGATGGAAGATATGTATGATGGGTATATGGGCATGGGACTATGGGATGGAGGATGTATGATGGGTATATGGGCACTCGAATATGGGATGGATGATATGTATGATGGGTATATGGGCACGGGACTATGGGATGGAGGATGTATGATGGGTATATGGGCATGGGACTATGGGATGGAGGATATGTATGATGGGTATATGGGCACTCGAATATGGGATGGAGGATATGTATGATGGGTATATGGGCATGGGACTATGGGATCGTGGATATGTATGATGGGTATATGGGCATGGGACTATGGGATCGTGGATATGTATGATGGGTATATGGGCACGGGACTATGGGATGGAGGATGTATGATGGGTATATGGGCATGGGACTATGGGATGGAGGATGTATGATGGGTATATGGGCACTCGAATATGGGATGGATGATATGTATGATGGGTATATGGGCATGGGACTATGGGATCGTGGATATGTATGATGGGTATATGGGCATGGGACTATGGGATCGTGGATATGTATGATGGGTATATGGGCACGGGACTATGGGATGGAGGATATGTATGATGGGTATATGGGCATGGGACTATGGGATGGAGAATATGTATGATGGGTATATGGGCACTCGAATATGGGATGGATGATATGTATGATGGGTATATGGGCACGGGACTATGGGATGGATGATATGTATGATGGGTATATGGGCATGGGACTATGGGATGGAGAATATGTATGATGGGTATATGGGCACTCGAATATGGGATGGAGGATATGTATGATGGGTATATGGGCATGGGACTATGGGATCGTGGATATGTATGATGGGTATATGGGCATGGGACTATGGGATGGAGAATAAGTATGATGGGTATATGGGCACTCGAATATGGGATGGATGATATGTATGATGGGTATATGAGCACTCGAATATGGGATGGAGGATATGTATGATGGGTATATGGGCACGGGACTATGGGATGGAGAATATGTATGATGGGTATATGGGCACTCGAATATGGGATCGTGGATATGTATGATGGGTATATGGGCACGGGCCTATGGGATGGAGGATATGTATGATGGGTATATGGGCATGGGACTATGGGATGGAGGATATGTATGATGGGTATATGGGCACTCGAGTATGGGATGGATGATATGTATGATGGGTATATGGGCACGGGCCTATGGGATGGAGGATATGTATGATGGGTATATGGGCATGGGACTATGGGATGGAGGATATGTATGATGGGTATATGGGCACTCGAATATGGGATGGATGATATGTATGATGGGTATATGGGCATGGGACTATGGGATCGTGGATATGTATGATGGGTATATGGGCATGGGACTATGGAATCGTGGATATGTATGATGGGTATATGGGCACGGGACTATGGGATGGAGGATATGTATGATGGGTATATGGGCATGGGACTATGGGATGGAGAATAAGTATGATGGGTATATGGGCACTCGAATATGGGATGGATGATATGTATGATGGGTATATGAGCACTCGAATATGGGATGGAGGATATGTATGATGGGTATATGGGCACGGGACTATGGGATGGAGAATATGTATGATGGGTATATGGGCACTCGAATATGGGATCGTGGATATGTATGATGGGTATATGGGCACGGGCCTATGGGATGGAGGATATGTATTATGGGTATATGGGCATGGGACTATGGGATGGAGGATATGTATGATGGGTATATGGGCACTCGAGTATGGGATGGATGATATGTATGATGGGTATATGGGCATGGGACTATGGGATGGAGGATATGTATGATGGGTATATGGGCACGGGACTATGGGATGGAGAATATGTATGATGGGTATATGGGCATGGGACTATGGGATGGTGGATATGTATGATGGGTATATGGGCATGGGACTATGGGATGGTGGATATGTATGATGGGTATATGGGCACGGGACTATGGGATGGAGAATATGTATGATGGGTATATGGGCATGGGACTATGGGATCGTGGATATGTATGATGGGTATATGGGCACGGGCCTATGGGATGGAGGATATGTATGATGGGTATATGGGCATGGGACTATGGGATGGAGGATATGTATGATGGGTATATGGGCACTGGACTATGGGATGGAGGATATGTATGATGGGTATATGGGCACGGGACTATGGGATGGAGAATATGTATGATGGGTATATGGACATGGGACTATGGGATCGTGGATATGTATGATGGGTATATGGGCACGGGCCTATGGGATGGAGGATATGTATGATGGGTATATGGGCATGGGACTATGGGATGGAGGATATGTATGATGGGTATATGGGCACTCGAGTATGGGATGGATGATATGTATGATGGGTATATGGGCACGGGCCTATGGGATGGAGGATATGTATGATGGGTATATGGGCATGGGACTATGGGATGGAGGATATGTATGATGGGTATATGGGCACTCGAGTATGGGATGGATGATATGTATGATGGGTATATGGGCACGGGCCTATGGTATGGAGGATATGTATGATGGGTATATGGGCATGGGACTATGGGATGGAGGATGTATGATGGGTATATGGGCACTCAAATATGGGATGGATGATATGTATGAGGGGTATATGGGCATGGGACTATGGGATGGAGGATGTATGATGGGTATATGGGCACTCGAATATGGGATGGAGGATATGTATGATGGGTATATGGGCATGGGACTATGGGATGGAGGATGTATGATGGGTATATGGGCACTCGAATATGGGATGGATGATATGTATGATGGGTATATGGGCATGGGACTATGGGATCGTGGATATGTGTGATGGGTATATGGGCATGGGACTATGGGATCGTGGATATGTATGATGGGTATATGGGCACGGGACTATGGGATGGAGGATATGTATGATGGGTATATGGGCATGGGACTATGGGATGGAGAATATGTATGATGGGTATATGGGCACTCGAATATGGGATGGATGATATGTATGATGGGTATATGGGCACGGGACTATGGGATGGATGATATGTATGATGGGTATATGGGCATGGGACTATGGGATGGAGAATATGTATGATGGGTATATGGGCACTCGAATATGGGATGGAGGATATGTATGATGGGTATATGGGCATGGGACTATGGGATCGTGGATATGTATGATGGGTATATGGGCATGGGACTATGGGATCGTGGATATGTATGATGGGTATATGGGCACGGGACTATGGGATGGAGGATATGTATGATGGGTATATGGGCATGGGACTATGGGATGGAGAATAAGTATGATGGGTATATGGGCACTCGAATATGGGATGGATGATATGTATGATGGGTATATGAGCACTCGAATATGGGATGGAGGATATGTATGATGGGTATATGGGCACGGGACTATGGGATGGAGAATATGTATGATGGGTATATGGGCACTCGAATATGGGATCGTGGATATGTATGATGGGTATATGGGCACGGGCCTATGGGATGGAGGATATGTATGATGGGTATATGGGCATGGGACTATGGGATGGAGGATATGTATGATGGGTATATGGGCACTCGAGTATGGGATGGATGATATGTATGATGGGTATATGGGCACGGGCCTATGGGATGGAGGATATGTATGATGGGTATATGGGCATGGGACTATGGGATGGAGGATATGTATGATGGGTATATGGGCACTCGAATATGGGATGGATGATATGTATGATGGGTATATGGGCATGGGACTATGGGATCGTGGATATGTATGATGGGTATATGGGCATGGGACTATGGAATCGTGGATATGTATGATGGGTATATGGGCACGGGACTATGGGATGGAGGATATGTATGATGGGTATATGGCATGGGACTATGGGATGGAGAATATGTATGATGGGTATATGGGCACTCGAATATGGGATGGATGATATGTATGATGGGTATATGGGCACGGGACTATGGGATCGTGGATATGTATGATGGGTATATGGGCACGGGACTATGGGATGGATGATATGTATGATGGGTATATGGGCATGGGACTATGGGATGGAGAATATGTATGATGGGTATATGGGCACTCGAATATGGGATGGATGATATGTATGATGGGTATATGGGCACGGGCCTATGGGATGGAGGATATGTATGATGGGTATATGGGCATGGGACTATGGGATGGAGGATATGTATGATGGGTATATGGGCACTCGAATATGGGATGGATGATATGTATGATGGGTATATGGGCATGGGACTATGGGATCGTGGATATGTATGATGGGTATATGGGCATGGGACTATGGAATCGTGGATATGTATGATGGGTATATGGGCACTGGACTATGGGATGGAGGATATGTATGATGGGTATATGGGCATGGGACTATGGGATGGAGAATATGTATGATGGGTATATGAGCATGGGACTATGGGATGGAGAATATGTATGATGGGTATATGGGCACTCGAATATGGGATGGATGATATGTATGATGGGTATATGGGCACGGGACTATGGGATCGTGGATATGTATGATGGGTATATGGGTACGGGACTATGGGATGGAGGATAATTATAATTTGTTATAACTACCCACAGTTAGTTACTATGCCCGGGCAGCGCCGGGCTCTTCAGCTAGTTATTAATATTCCCGGTGTCTAATCGGTAATTATATTAGCCCTGATGTTTAGTGAGTTATTATTAATATTCATCGTGTCTAGTAGGTTATTAATAATATCCCCGGAATTTAGTGTGTTAATAATATTTCTGTGGGATATTAGTACTATTCCTGATGTCTAGTGGGTTATTAAAAATCTTCCGAATAGTTAGTGGGTTACTCCTGTCTGCAGGTATAATGAATAGGTATATAGTACCCATGACATTTGGTGGCTTAATAATACCTGCGGTGTACATTAAATTAATAATGATGACCGACGTAATGATAATAATAATACCTGTGGTTTGGGGCTTTCAGGCTGAGATCTATGGAGCGAGCGCCAGGCGCCAAGCCCTCGTGATGTCACTAGTAGTGTGTAATGGATGTATGTTGTACTATTCTATGAAATATTAATTCTATGTATGTTCTCTGCCCTCGCTCAGGTTTCGGACAGCCCACGCACCCGGCGGCAGCGCAGCGCTCTCATCCAGAGCTGGGAAAGCGGGAACCCCAATCCAAAGGATGATGAATAAGGAGCGGTTACAGAGGACTGAGCTAGAACTTGTGCTACGTGGAAGAGACGTCCTCACCGCTCCTCTCTATAAACGGATTATCAGACTGCCATCCTCCTCTTCATCCTCCTCATCCCCCATTTCAATGCTTCTGATGTCATTCCAACAACTGACTGTGCCTCCTGCACCACAATCGGTATCTAATCTGCCAATCAAGATTTTGTAACCTGTAAAAAATTATTTGTAATAAATTATACTAAAATTTCAACGTCTGTGGACTGTGCGAAAGTATTAGCCCCTTCTGTATGTTTCATGCTATTAAGCTATTTATATGGGTGTGCCTAACTTCTGTCTGAAAGAGCACACCACTCCCCATCCTGTCGGCTCCCTGTGTGCTGGGTTGGCGGTGCGCTCCTGAAGATTGACAGTTTTGCCCAGTGGCATGGTCACACTGCTGGCCTGTACCGTGCGCTCTCAGGTGTTACTAGCACTGTATATATTCTCTAGAAGGTTTGATAAATTCCTTGCTGACTGCGAGGTAATTGCTGTGGGAGCATCATACTGTGCGTGAGGAGGCTGTAATGGCATCATACTGTGCGTGAGGAGGCTGTGATTACATCATACTGTGCGTGAGGAGGCTGTGATTACATCATACTGTGCGTGAGGAGGCTGTGATTACATCATACTGTGCGTGAGGAGGCTGTGATTACATCATACTGTGTGTGAGGAGGCTGTGATTACATCATACTGTGCGTGAGGAGGCTGTGATTACATCATACTGTGCGTGAGGAGGCTGTGATTACATCATACTGTGCGTGAGGAGGCTGTGATTACATCATACTGTGTGAGAGGAGGCTGTGATTACATCATACTGTGTGTGAGGAGGCTGTAATGGCATCATACTGTGTGTGAGGAGGCTGTGATTACATCATACTGTGCGTGAGGAGGCTGTGATTACATCATACTGTGCGTGAGGAGGCTGTGATTACATCATACTGTGCGTGAGGAGGCTGTGATTACATCATACTGTGCGTGAGGAGGCTGTGATTACATCATACTGTGTGTGAGGAGGCTGTGATTACATCATACTGTGCGTGAGGAGGCTGTGATTACATCATACTGTGCGTGAGGAGGCTGTGATTACATCATACTGTGCGTGAGGAGGCTGTGATTACATCATACTGTGTGAGAGGAGGCTGTGATTACATCATACTGTGCGTGAGGAGGCTGTAATGGCATCATACTGTGTGTGAGGAGGCTGTGATTACATCATACTGTGCGTGAGGAGGCTGTGATTACATCATACTGTGCGTGAGGAGGCTGTGATTACATCATACTGTGCGTGAGGAGGCTGTGATTACATCATACTGTGTGTGAGGAGGCTGTGATTACATCATACTGTGCGTGAGGAGGCTGTGATTACATCATACTGTGCGTGAGGAGGCTGTGATTACATCATACTGTGCGTGAGGAGGCTGTGATTACATCATACTGTGTGAGAGGAGGCTGTGATTACATCATACTGTGTGTGAGGAGGCTGTAATGGCATCATACTGTGTGTGAGGAGGCTGTGATTACATCATACTGTGCGTGAGGAGGCTGTGATTACATCATACTGTGCGTGAGGAGGCTGTAATGGCATCATACTGTGCGTGAGGAGGCTGTGATTACATCATACTGTGCGTGAGGAGGCTGTGATTACATCATACTGTGCGTGAGGAGGCTGTGATTACATCATACTGTGCGTGAGGAGGCTGTGATTACATCATACTGTGTGTGAGGAGGCTGTGATTACATCATACTGTGTGTGAGGAGGCTGTGATTACATCATACTGTGCGTGAGGAGGCTGTGATTACATCATACTGTGCGTGAGGAGGCTGTAATGGCATCATACTGTGCGTGAGGAGGCTGTGATTACATCATACTGTGCGTGAGGAGGCTGTGATTACATCATACTGTGCGTGAGGAGGCTGTGATTACATCATACTGTGCGTGAGGAGGCTGTGATTACATCATACTGTGCGTGAGGAGGCTGTGATTACATCATACTGTGCGTGAGGAGGCTGTGATGGCATCATACTGTGCGTGAGGAGGCTGTGATTACATCATACTGTGCGTGAGGAGGCTGTAATGGCATCATACTGTGCGTGAGGAGGCTGTGATTACATCATACTGTGCGTGAGGAGGCTGTGATTACATCATACTGTGCGTGAGGAGGCTGTGATTACATCATACTGTGCGTGAGGAGGCTGTGATTACATCATACTGTGCGTGAGGAGGCTGTGATTACATCATACTGTGTGTGAGGAGGCTGTGATTGCATCATACTGTGTGTGAGGAGGCTGTAATGGCATCATACTGTGTGTGAGGAGGCTGTAATGGCATCATACTGTGTGTGAGGAGGCTGTGATTACATCATACTGTGTGTGAGGAGGCTGTGATTACATCATACTTTGTGTGAGGAGGCTGTGATTACATCATACTGTGTGTGAGGAGGCTGTGATTACATCATACTGTGTGTGAGGAGGCTGTGATTACATCATACTGTGTGTGAGGAGGCTGTGATTACATCATACTGTGCGTGAGGAGGCTGTAATGGCATCATACTGTGCGTGAGGAGGCTGTGATTACATCATACTGTGCGTGAGGAGGCTGTGATTACATCATACTGTGCATGAGGAGGCTGTGATTACATCATACTGTGCGTGAGGAGGCTGTGATTACATCATACTGTGCGTGAGGAGGCTGTGATTACATCATACTGTGCGTGAGGAGGCTGTGATTACATCATACTGTGCGTGAGGAGGCTGTGATGGCATCATACTGTGCGTGAGGAGGCTGTGATTACATCATACTGTGCGTGAGGAGGCTGTAATGGCATCATACTGTGCGTGAGGATGCTGTGATTACATCATACTGTGCGTGAAGAGGCTGTGATTACATCATACTGTGCGTGAGGAGGCTGTGATTACATCATACTGTGCGTGAGGAGGCTGTGATTACATCATACTGTGCGTGAGGAGGCTGTGATTACATCATACTGTGCGTGAGGAGGCTGTGATGGCATCATACTGTGCGTGAGGAGGCTGTGATTACATCATACTGTGCGTGAGGAGGCTGTAATGGCATCATACTGTGCGTGAGGAGGCTGTGATTACATCATACTGTGCGTGAGGAGGCTGTGATTACATCATACTGTGCGTGAGGAGGCTGTGATTACTTCATACTGTGCGTGAGGAGGCTGTGATTACATCATACTGTGCGTGAGGAGGCTGTGATTACATCATACTGTGTAAGGAGGCTGTGATTACATCATACTGTGTATGAGGAGGCTGTGATTACATCATACTGTGTGTGAGGAGGCTGTGATTACATCATACTGTGCGTGAGGAGGCTGTGATTACATCATACTGTGCGTGAGGAGACTGTGATTACATCATACTGTGCGTGAGGAGGCTGTGATTGCATCATACTGTGCGTGAGGAGGCTGTAATGGCATCATACTGTGCGTGAGGAGGCTGTAATGGCATCATACTGTGCGTGAGGAGGCTGTAATGGCATCATACTGTGCGTGAGGAGGCTGTGATGGCATCATACTGTGCGTGAGGAGGCTGTGATTACATCATACTGTGCGTGAGGAGGCTGTGATTACATCATACTGTGCGTGAGGAGGCTGTGATTACATCATACTGTGCGTGAGGAGGCTGTGATTACATCATACTGTGCGTGAGGAGGCTGTGATTACATCATACTGTGCGTGAGGAGGCTGTGATTACATCATACTGTGCGTGAGGAGGCTGTGATTACATCATACTGTGCGTGAGGAGGCTGTGATTACTTCATACTGTGGGTGAGGAGGCTGTGATTACATCATACTGTGCGTGAGGAGGCTGTGATTACATCATACTGTGTGTGAGGAGGCTGTGATTACATCATACTGTGCGTGAGGAGGCTGTGATTACATCATACTGTGCGTGAGGAGGCTGTGATTACATCATACTGTGCGTGAGGAGACTGTGATTACATCATACTGTGCGTGAGGAGGCTGTGATTACATCATACTGTGTGTGAGGAGGCTGTGATGGCATCATACTGTGCGTGAGGAGGCTGTAATGGCATCATACTGTGTGTGAGGAGGCTGTGATTCCATCATACTGTATGTGAGGAGGCTGTGATTACATCATACTGTGCGTGAGGAGGCTGTGATTACATCATACTGTGCGTGAGGAGGCTGTGATTACATCATACTGTGCGTGAGGAGGCTGTGATTACATCATACTGTGCGTGAGGAGGCTGTGATTACATCATACCGTGCGTGAGGAGGCTGTGATTACATCATACTGTGCGTGAGGAGGCTGTGATTACATCATACTGTGCGTGAGGAGGCTGTGATTATATCATACTGTGCGTGAGGAGGCTGTGATTACATCATACTGTGCGTGAGGAGGCTGTGATTACATCATACTGTGCGTGAGGAGGCTGTGATTACATCATACTGTGTGTGAGGAGGCTGTGATTACATCATAGCTAAAGCTGACAATGAATTGAGGCTTGCAAGAGATGTCAAAAGCAATAATAAAGGATTTTGGGGATATGTCAAAAGTAAAAGAAAAGTCAACGATGCTATAGGATTTTTACAGGATGAAAATGATGAAATGGTAAGACAGGATGTTGAGAAGGCCGAACTTTTAAATTCCTATTTTGCATCTGTTTTCTCTCAGAAAGGAAATGTAACATCACCTGTTCTTCACTGTCCTATTAAGGGAATAGGAGAATCCAGGATATCTATAAACAGAAAGATAGTGAGGAAACACTTAGCTAACCTAAATGAATTCAAGTCTCCAGGTCCAGATGAATTACACCCCAGAGTACTGAAGGAGATAGCAGAAGAAATTTTTGAACCCCTCTCCATAATCTTTGAAAATTCTTGGAGAACAGGAGAAGTCCCAGAAGACTGGAGAAGAGCAAATGTTGTTCCTATCTTCAAAAAGGGGATGAAGGTGGACCCAGGCAACTATAGGCCGGTGAGTCTGACTTCTATACCAGGAAAGATCTTTGAACAAATTATTAAACAACATGTATGTCAGTACCTGGATAAGAATGAAGTGATTAAACAGAGTCAGCATGGGTTTGTAACTAATACGTCATGTCAGACTAACTTAATTTCCTTCTATGACGGAATCACTGATTGGGTGGATCAAGGAAATGCTGTAGATATAGTACTGTATATCTTGACTTCAGCAAAGCATTTGACAAAGTATCTCACACAATCCTTATTGAAAAAATGACTAAGTATGGAATGGACAAGGCAACTGTTAGGTGGATTCATAACTGGCTTAGTGATCGGACCCAAAGAGTGGTCGTAAATGGCTGCACATCCAGTTGGAAGAATGTCTCAAGTGGGGTACCACAGGGCTCTGTCCTGGGCCCTGTATTGTTCAACATCTTTATCAACGATTTAGATGAAGGAATTGAGGGTAAACTGATTAAATTTGCTGATGACACAAAGCTAGGAGGGATAGCTAATACTAGAGAAGAGAGAGAGAGGATTCAAAAAGATATAAATAAACTGGAGAAGTGGGCAGCAACTAACAGTATGGTTTTTAACAGGGAAAAATGCAAAGTACTACATCTGGGCAATAAAAATGAAAAAAGCATATACAGAATGGGAGGAATAGGGCTAAGCAACAGCACATGTGAAAAAGACTTGGGTATACAAATAGATCACAGACTGAATATGAGTCAACAGTGTGATGCAGCAGCAAAAAAGGCAAATGCAATTCTAGGATGTATTAACAGAAGCATACAGTCTAGATCACGTGAAGTCATTATTGCCCTCTACTCCTCTTTGGTCAGACCTCATCTGGAATATTGTGTCCAGTTTTGGGCACCACATTTTAAAAAAAGACATCAACAAACTGGAGCAAGTTCAGAAAAGAGTGACCAGAATGGTGACCGGTCTGCAAACCCTGTCTTATGAGGAAAGGTTGCAGGATTTGGGAATGTTTAGTTTGCAAAAGAGAAGACTGAGAGGAGACTTAATAGCTGTCTACAAATATCTAAAGGGCTGTCACATTGTAGAAGGATCAACTTTATTCTCATTTGCACAAGGAAAGACTAGAAGCAATGGGATGAAACTGAATGGGAGGAGACACAGATTAGATATTAGAAAAAACTATTTGACAGTTAGAGTGATCAATGAGTGGAACAGGCTGCCACGAGAAGTGGTGAGTTCTCCTTCAATGGAAGTCTTCAAACAGAGGGTGGACAGACATCTGACTGGGATGATTTAGCGAATCCTGCTTTGAGCAGGGGGTTGGACCAGATGGCCCAGGAGGTCCCTTCCAACTCTATGATTCTATGATACTGTGTGTGAGGAGGCTGTGATTACATCATACTGTGTGTGGAGGGGTTGTGGGTTATCACACTGTGTGTAGGAGGCTATAATAGCATTATACTGTGTTTTGGGGGCATCAAACTGTTTGTGGCTGCAATATATTGCCTGGGTATCATACTGTATGGGGGGAGTGGTGGTGGCATCATTCTCTGTGTGTGGGAGGCTGTGAGAACACAATACTGTGTTTGGGGGGTTGTGGGTGCATCCTAGTGTGGGAGGCTATGAGTACATCATTCTGTGTGGGGGGGGACTGTGGGACCATTATATTGTGTGCTCAGGCTGTAGTGGCATTATACTGTGAGAGGAGGAGCGATGGGAGCATCATACTGTGTGTGAACAGGCGGTATTGGCATCATATTTTTTGTAAGAAGCTGTGAAAACATCATAATGTATGTGGGAGGCTGTGAGGACATCACACTGTATGTGGGGAGCTGAGAGGACATCATACTTAGTGTGAGAGGAAGTGGGAGGATCATACTGTGGTTGAGAGGTTGTGAGGACATCATACTGAGTGTGGGAGGCTGTGGGAATATCATACTGTATTTGAGGGCTGTAGGGATATACTGTGTGTGGGTCGCTGAGAGGACAGCTGTGAAAACATCATAATGTATGTGGGAGGCTGTGAGGACATCACACTGTATGTGGGGAGCTGAGAGGACATCATATTGTGTGTGAGAGGCTGTGGGAGCATTATACTATGTGTGGGAGGCTGTGGGAGCATCATACTGTGTGTGGGAGGCTGTGGGAGCATTATACTATGTGTGGGAGGCTGTGGGAGCATCATACTGTGTGTGAGAGGCTGTGGGAGCATCATACTGTGTGTGGGAGGCTGTGGGAGCAACATACTGTGTGTGGGAGGCTGTGGGAGCATCATACTGTGTGTGGGAGGCTGTGGGAGCATCATACTGTGTGTGGGGGCTGTAGGGATATACTGTGTGTGGGTTGCAGAGAGGACATCATACTGTGTGTGGGGAGCTGTGAGGACATCATATTGTGTGTGAGAGGCTGTGGGAGCATTATACTATGTGTGGGAGGCTGTGGGAGCATCATACTGTGTGTGGGAGGCTGTGGGAGCATTATACTATGTGTGGGAGGCTGTGGGAGCATACTATGGGAGGCTGTGGGAGCATTATACTATGTGTGAGAGGCTGTGGGAGCATTATACTATGTGTGGGAGGCTGTGGGAGCATTATACTATGTGTGGGAGGCTGTGGGAGCATTATACTATGTGTGGGAGGCTGTGGGAGCATTATACTATGTGTGGGAGGCTGTGGGAGCATTATACTATGTGTGGGAGGCTGTGGGAGCATTATACTATGTGTGAGAGGCTGTGGGAGCATTATACTATGTGTGAGAGGCTGTGGGAGCATTATACTATGTGTGGGAGGCTGTGGGAGCATTATACTATGTGTGGGAGGCAGTGGGAGCATCATACTGTGTGTGGGAGGCTGTGGGAGCATTATACTATGTGTGGGAGACTGTGGGAGCATTATACTATGTGTGGGAGGCTGTGGGAGCATTATACTATGTGTGGGAGGCTGTGGGAGCATTATACTATGTGTGGGAGGCTGTGGGAGCATTATACTATGTGTGGGAGACTGTGAGAGCATTATACTATGTGTGAGAGGCTGTGGGAGCATCATACTGTGTGAGAGGCTGTGGGAGCATTATACTATGTGTGGGAGGCTGTGGGAGCATTATACTATGTGTGGGAGGCTGTGGGAGCATTATACTATGTGTGGGAGGCTGTGGGAGCATTATACTATGTGTGGGAGACTGTGAGAGCATTATACTATGTGTGAGAGGCTGTGGGAGCATCATACTGTGTGAGAGGCTGTGGGAGCATTATACTATGTGTGGGAGGCTGTGGGAGCATTATACTATGTGTGGGAGGCTGTGGGAGCATTATACTATGCGTGGGAGGCTGTGGGAGCATTATACTATGTGTGAGAGGCTGTGGGAGCATCATACTATTTGTGAGAGGCTGTGGGAGCATCATACTGTGTGTGGGAGGCTGTGGGAGCATTATACTATGTGTGGGAGGCTGTGGGAGCATTATACTATGTGTGGGAGGCTGTGGGAGCATTATACTATGTGTGGGAGACTGTAGGGATATCATACTGTGTGTGGGGAATTGAACTGTAGGGGCATCATACTGTATTAGGGCACAGGACGGGAATTATAGTGTGGTGGGCACTGCGGGGGCATCATACTGTGTGTGGTGGGCACTGCGGGGGCTATGAAATGGGTACCATACTGTGTTGAAAGACTAATGGGCATCACAAGGAGAAATATTTCTGTATGGCCACATATAAATAACTGGATTAGTTTAAATTGAAAATCGCAGTGTGACGAGTAGTGGCCGCAGTAATTGTTCCTCTTATCTTTTAAAGATGGGAGGTATGGCATTACTACTGTTCCTGGTATCTAGTATTAATATTTTTCATGTTTACTAGATTTATCATAACAGCATCGGGAGATCGTTGGGACTCTGGTGAAAGGAAACAGGGAAATTATACATTACAGCTTTTGAACTACTTTTTCAGTTTCTTAAAGGGGACCCCCCATTAATAACCAGCAATTCCACAACAGAGTATATATAGATGGGTTTTCTACACTGGACAACCAATTTAAGGAACTCCTTAAGCCTAAGAAATAATTTGATATCAAATGTATCACCTACTCTTTTTCTAGCAGATCTGCTTTAATTCAGATTTGTTGACAGGTTTTAGCACGAGATCCACATCGTCTCTATAGAATCCCAGTCAGGACGTTTCTTGTTTGCGCATAGGATGTCACTGATCGACCCAATCACGGATTCATTCTTTGGATAGATGACTAGACATTCTCTTTAAAGGGATTGTCCACTGCTATCATATTGCTTGCCCTATCTGTAGGACAGATCATCAATATCAGATTCGTGAAGGTCTGATATTCTGCTTCCCCCACTATCCACCAATTTGTGGCCAGATGTCACTTTCTCATTGGTTTAATGGGATCAGTTTGTCTTTACGGTGGTGGGTATAAGTGTTGGAACACTTCATCAATAAAAGTATTATTTTAACATCCTTTAAATATGACCAACAGGCAATAATAGACAAGACCCAGAAATCCTTTTTCTCTTAAGAATCATGTAATAATAAATCAATGACAGTTATAGCATGAGCAGTGATACACCAGATCAGTGACAAGCACAGTTATGGGATGAGCGGTGATGTACCAGATCAGTGACAAGCTCAGTTATAGGGTGAGGGGTGATACACCAGATCAGTGACAAGCTCAGTTATAGGGTGAGGGGTGATACACCAGATCAGTGACAAGCTCAGTTATAGGGTAAGGGTTGATGTACCAGATCAGTGATGAGCACAGTTATAGGGTGAGGTGTGATACACCAGATGAGTGACAAGCACAGTTGTAGGGTAAGGGGTGATATACCAGATCAGTGACAAGCTCAGTTATAGGGTAAGGGGTGATGTACCAGATCAGTGACAATCACAGTTATGGGATGAGAGGTGATGTACCAGATCAGTGACAAGCTCAGTTATAGGGTGAGGTGTGATACACCAGATCAGTGATGAGCACAGTTATAGGGTGAGGTGTGATACACCAGATCAGTGATGAGCACAGTTATAGGGTGAGGGGTGATGTACCAGATCAGTGATGCACTCAGTTATAGGGTGAGGTGTGATACACCAGATCAGTGATGAGCACAGTTATAGGGTGAGGTGTGATACACCAGATCAGTGATGAGCACAGTTATAGGGTGAGGGGTGATGTACCAGATCAGTGATGAGCTCAGTTATAGGGTGAGGGGTGATACACCAGATCAGTGACGAGCACAGTTATAGGGTGAGGTGTGATACACCAGATCAGTGACGAGCACAGTTATAGGGTGAGGGGTGATACACCAGATCAGTGATGAGCACAGTTATAGGGTGAGGGGTGATACACCAGATCAGTGATGAGCACAGTTATAGGGTGAGGGGTGATACACCAGATCAGTGATGAGCACAGTTATAGGGTGAGATGTGGTACACCAGATCAGTGACGAACACAGTTATAGGGTGAGAGGTGACGTACCAGATCAGTGACAAGCACAGTTATAGGGTGAGGTGTGATACACCAGATCAGTGATGAGCACAGTTATAGGGTGAGTGGTGATGTACCAGATCAGTGATGAGCACAGTTATAGGGTGAGCGGTGATGTACCAGGTCAGTGATGAGCACAGTTATAGGGTGAGGTGTGATACACCAGATCAGTGATGAGCACAGTTATAGGGTGAGGTGTGATACACCAGACCAGTGATGAGCACAGCTATAGGGTGAGAGGTGATACACTAGATCAGTGATGAGCACAGTTATAGGGTGAGGGGTGATACACCAGATCAGTGACAAGAACAGTTATAGGGTAAGGGGTGATGTACCAGCTCAGTGATGAGCACAGTTATAGGGTGAGCGGTGATGTACCAGGTCAGTGATGAGCACAGCTATAGGGTGAGAGGTGATACACCAGATCAGTGATGAGCACAGTTATAGGGTGAGGTGTGATACACCAGATCAGTGACGGGCATAGTTATAGGGTGAGGTGTGATACACCAGGTCAGTGATGAGCACAGCTATAGGGTGAGAGGTGATACACCAGATCAGTGATGAGCACAGTTATAGGGTGAGGTGTGATACACCAGATCAGTGACGGGCATAGTTATAGGGTGAGCGGTGATGTACCAGATCAGTGATGAGCACAGGTGAGGGTTGATGTACCAGATCAGTGACGAGCATCTGAACTATTTACGTGCCTCTATGGCACATCACACGATGGGTGGAGTTCTCCTTTAAGTGCCATCACTTCTTCCTATGTGCTAGTTTCTCTCTCACAGTTTCCTTTCACTTCGCTTTTAACAAGTGTTCAGCAATCATTCCCTAATCTCATGTCAAACATACAACTCTCCACCCCGAGACTCGGGAATCTCAGTCATGAACAAAAGCTACTGGATCAAACACGGCAGGTTCAATGCCCAAATCCCCTTCTGGGTCCACCTAAGTCCTAAGATCTTGCTTTCACACGGAAAAAAAATTGAGTGTGCTGAGAGGGTGAGGTCCCCGGGAAGGAGCGATGTGTTTGTAGAGGACATTACTGAGCACAGGCAGTATATATATAGCAGGTGGAGTGGTTTATATACCCATTACTCACAGCATGGCCGCCTCCACCCTGTCTGACAGCTGATACAGGCTGGAAAGCAATTGAGTGATTATCCCTTTCTCCATTCCAATGCTTGTGTATGTGTTTTGTGGGACACTCCCTGTTTCTGCTTTTAGTACCTGCCTCCTCCATCTCCCCTTTCTCTTTGATCTTCTCCAGGTGGACAGACAGGTCAGGCTGGCATACAGCACTCAAGGAGTGTAACTGGGCATCAATGGCACCCGCAGATAAAGATACCCATAGCGTGCCAGTGTAGTATAAAATGTTAGTAATATAAACTCAGACCCCAGACTAGACTATACCTCCCAACCTTTGAAGAAGGGAAGGAGGGACAAAGGATGTGGCGCACACAGCGTGCCGTGGCAAATGTTAGGCCACGCCCGTCACCACACCCATTTCAAAACTAGTCACACCCATGTCCATGCCCAACCGCACCCATTTAGCACTACTGATCACACTGACTGGTACTGAGGGCACAGTGGCTGGCATTATGGGCACAGTGGCTGGTACTGAGGGAAAGAAATAAAGAACAGAGAGAGAGAAAAAGAAAAAAGAGAGAGAGAAAGAAAGAAAGGAGAGAAAGAAAGAACAGAGAGAAAACGAGAAAGGAAGAACAGAGAGAGAAAGAAAGAGGGGAAGGAAAGAACAGAGAGCGAAAGAAAGAACAGAGAGAGAAAAAGAAAGGGGAAAGAAAAAAGAGCAGAGAGAAAGAAAAAGGGGAAAGAAAAAAGAACAGAGAAAGAAAAGAGAACAAAAGAACAGAGAGAGAGAAAGAAAGAGGGGAAAGAGAAAGAACAGAGAGAGAAAGAGGGGACAGAAAAAAAGAACAGAGGAAGAAAGAACAGAGAGAGAGAAAGAAGGGAAAGAAAGAGGGGAAAGAAAGAACAGAGAGAGAGAACAAATAGAAAGAACAGAGTGAGAAAGAAAGAACAGAGAGAAAGAAAGAGGGGAAAGAAAAAGAAAGAACAGAGAGTGAAAGAAAGAACAGAGAAAGAAAGGGGAAAGAAAGAAAGAACAGAGAGAAAGAAAGAGGGGAAGGAAAGAAAGAACAGAGAGAAAAAAGAAAGAAAGAGAAAGAAAGAACAGAGAGAGAGAGAAAGAAAGAACAGAGAAAAGAGAGAAAGAAAGAACAGAGAGAGAAAGAAAGAGGGGACAAAAAAGAACAGAGAGAGAAAGAAAGAAAGAGAAAGCAAGAAAGAAAGAACAGAGTAGAGGGGAAAGAAAGAAAGAGAAAGAAAGAACAGATAGAGAGAAAGAAAGAACAGAGAGAGAAAGAAAGAAATATTGGAAAGAAAGAACAGAGAGAGAGAAATAAAGAGGGGAAAGAAAGAAGTAATGAAAGAAAGGGAAAGAAAAGAGAGAAAGAAAGAGGGGAAAGAAAGAGAACAGAGAAAGAAAGAGGGGAAAGAAAGAACGGGGAGAGAGAGAAAAAGGAAGAACAGAGAAAGAAAGAACAGAGAGAGAAAGAAAAAAGAAAGATTAGAGTGGGAAAGAAAGAACAGAGAGAAAGAAACAGACAGAAAGAAAAAAACAGAGAGAAAGATAGAACAGAGAAAGAAAGAAACAAAGAGAGAGAAAGAAAGAACATAGAAAGAAAGCAACAGAGAGAAAGAAAGATTCTATAAAGATACT
Organism: Dendrobates tinctorius; assembly: GCF_039654945.1. Classification (NCBI taxonomy): domain Eukaryota; kingdom Metazoa; phylum Chordata; class Amphibia; order Anura; family Dendrobatidae; genus Dendrobates; species Dendrobates tinctorius. Next base: position 735,383 of record NW_027361767.1, read on the forward strand.
ATAGCAGCCCGGCTCCCATTGTAATGCCCACCTGAACATCCCGGTGCAGGACATATCATGATCCGCTCACATGGCCGGCAACCCCGATTCCAAGGCAATCCCTCTGTCCACGCTGTCGTCGGAAGACACAGTGATGGATCTGAAGCATTCCCTAAAGTGCCACCGTGGTTCCGTTACAATCTCCTCCCGAAATTACTTCATTTCCGGTCAGCTTCCAGAACATCACTTCCGGTGGAATGTCATGTGTGAGTTTTAAAGTGCTCCTCGGGGCACCGCCATGTACTCCTGTGTCCGCAGGAAAAGTAAGCTCCCGGCCGGGACAGTGGGGCAAACTCTCAAAATCGGGACTGTCCTGCTGGATCCAGGACGGTTGGGAGGTATGAATGCTCCCCACCATACACCTTGTACACGTACAGCTCCGCACACCTCATACACACACGGTTCCGCTTTGTATGCCTCATAAACATATGTGTTATGAATGGGAAACCGAGGAGGAAAAAGAAGACAACAAGCTAAGTCTCAGAAAACCAGAGAAGTTGGTAACTATGCAGATTGCAGATCCCTGATCTTAACCGCACAATTAGAAGCAGTCGTGGAGCGTTCCTACGTTGGTCCTAGACGCCTCGTCACAACCGGAGAACTACATAAGCCTAAAGCAGGAAAAGAGGAAAACTAACTGCCCCAGAGCAGACCCCAAAGGAAAGACAGCCCCCCACATGTATTGACGGTGAAGCAAGATGAAAATACAAACAAAGGCAGGAAAATAGGCTGAGCAAACAATGGGGCCCGGCTAACTAAAAAGGACAGAAAAGGAAAGACACTGTCTGCAATCTGCCAAAAACAACCTACAAAAATATTGCCCAACACTTCTGATAGCAAAATTAACCCTGAAGTCACTAGACTTCTAAACCTATATCAGCACTCTGAAATATCCTGAGACAGAGCAGAAAAGAGGCCAATCTAATAAGGGACAAAAAGCAGATTGGCAAATACTGATTAATAGGAGTGGAAATTCAGCATAGCCCCAGCAGGGGCAAGCTGATTCACACAAAAAACTGAATTGACCAACAAGCGCAAGTGTGAACATTAGCAAAAAACAAACTTAACTTGAGAAGACTGGAAGAGAGCTGAAGTCCAGGACCTGAGAAGCAGACTGAATCACCAGCACCTGGATAGGGCGTCGGCTGTCTTATATCCAGTCTGATACTCCAGAGATCCAATCGCTATCTTCCTCATCAGATGGCAGATCACTACCACTTAAACCAACAGCACTACCTCCCGTCACCACCAGAGGGAGAACGGAAGGGAACTCTCAACTGGTGGAGCAGAAAAGGAGTTCATGACAGTACCCCCCCTTGAGGAGGTGTCACCGAACCCTCATCCATGCCACCAGGCCGATCAGGATGGGCCCAGTGAAAAGCACGAACCAATTTATTGGCATGAATATCAGAGGCAGAGACCCAAGAATTATCCTCCTGGCCATAACCCTTCCATTTGACCAAATACTGGAGTCTCCGTCTAACCAAACGAGAATCAAATATTTTCTCTACCTCATATTCCACATTGCCTTTAACCAATACAAGATCAGGAGGTGCCGCCACAGGAACTACTGGCTCAACAAACCTCTTCAACAGTGACTTGTGAAATACGTTATGGATTTTGAATGTAACTGGAAGAGCCAATCGAAAAGAAACAGGATTAAGAATCTTTATAAGGTCCAATAAATCTTGGCTTAAATTTTGGAGATGCAACCTTCATAGGAATATTCTTAGACGACAACCAAACCATATCACCCACTTTAAACCGGGGACCAATGGACCTATGCCGGTTGGAAAAACGCTGGGCCTTTTCCTGAGAGAGTGACAACTTATCCACCACTTGGTCCCATATCTGCTGCATTCTCACAACCACAGTGTCCACACCTGGGAAGGACGAAGATTCCACTTGCCCTGAAGAGAATCGAGGATGAAACCCAAAATTACAGAAAAAGGGTGACATCAGAGTGACAGAACTAGCTCTATTGTTCAGCGCAAATTCGGCCAAGGGCAAAAATGAGACCCAATCATCTTGATCAGCAGATATAAAACATCTTAAATAAGACTTCAGGGTCTGGTTTGTTCTCGCAGTCTGCCCATTGGTCTGGGGATGAAATGCGGAGGAGAAGGATAACTGAATTCCCAGATTGGAACAAAAGGCTTTCCTGAATCTGGAAACAAACTGGACCACTCTATCGGACACAATGTTCTCAGGAATCCCATGTAACCGAACGACCTGTTGTAAAAACAAGGGCACCAACTCAGCGGAAGATGGCAACTTTGGGAGTGGTACAAGATGGACCATCTTCGAAAATCTATCACAAATCACCCAGATAACAGTCATTCTCTGAGAGACAGGAAGATAAGAAATAAAATCTATTGAGACATGGGTCCATGGCCTCTTGAGCACCGGCAGGGGCATCAGCAACCCACTAGAACGAGAACAGGGTTTAGACCGAGAACAAGTCCCACAGGACTGTACAAAATTCCTGACATCACGAGATAAGGCAGGCCACCAAAAGGACCGACTCACCAAATCTCTGGTACCAAAAATACCTGGATGACCAGCCAATGTGGAGCAATGGACTTCAGACATGACTCTCTTTCTCCACTGGTCAGGAACATGCAATCTTCCCATAGGGCAACGCTCAGGTTTATCCTCCTGAAATTCCTCAAGGGCGCGTCTCAAATCGGGCGAAATGGCTGAAAGAACTACCCCCTCACCTAGGATGGTAGTAGGCTCGGTCACATTAAGAGAATCAGCAAAGAAACTCCTAGAAAGGGCGTCTGCCTTAACATTCTTAGTGCCCGGAAGAAAAGAGACCACAAAATTAAAACGCGTGAAAAACAAGGCCCATCTAGCCTGTCTAGGATTCAAGCGTTTGGCCGACTCCAGATAAATCAGATTCTTGTGATCGGTGAGGACCACAAATTTATGTCTAGCTCCCTCCAGCCAATGTCTCCACTCCTCAAATGCCCATTTCATGGCCAACAATTCCCAATTCCCCACGTCATAGTTGCGTTCAGATTCAGATGGGGAAAACTTTCGAGAAAAGAAGGCACAGGGATTCATCTTAGAAGTCACAGGGTCTTTTTGGGACAACACAGCTCCTGCACCAATCTCAGAAGCGTCCACCTCCACTTGAAATGGAAGTGAGACATCAGGTTGCCGTAAAACTGGAGCTGAAGTAAATCTCCGCTTAAGCTCCTGAAATGCTGAGACAGCCTCAGGAGACCAATTCAGCACATCAGCTCTCTTTTTGGTCAGATCAGTCAGTGGTTTGACAATACTAGAAAAATTACTTATACATTTACGAAAGAAATTAGAAAAACCCAGAAACTTTTGGAGAGCCTTCAAAGAAGTAGGCTGAACCCAATCATAAATGGCCTGTACCTTGGCCAGGTCCATTTCAATAGTCGATGGAGACAAGATAAATCCCAAAAATGAAATCCTCTGTACACCAAAGAGACATTTCGATCCCTTAACAAACAGGGAATTCTCCCTCAAAATCCGGAACACAGTCCGGACATGTTCCACATGGGAATCCCACTCACTAGAAAAGATCGAAATATCATCCAGATAGATGATCAAAAACTTATCCACAAAGTCTCGGAAAATATCATTCATAAAGGACTGGAAGACAGAAGGGGCATTAGTGAGCCCAAAAGGCATCACCAGGTACTCAAAATGTCCCTCCGGAGTATTAAACGCCGTCTTCCATTCATCCCCGTTCTTGATGCGAATAAGATTATACGCCCCCCTGAGTTTAAGCTTAGTAAACCAGCAGGCACTCTTAACTCTGGAGAATAAATCAGACATCAGAGGTAATGGTTACTGATATTTAACCGTCATCTTGTTAAGGGAACGATAATCAATACACGGTCTTAATGAACCATCTTTCTTGGCCACAAAAAAAAACCAGCACCTAAAGGTGACGAGGATGGTCTAATATGACCCTTCTCCAATGACTCCTTAATATAGGATCGCATAGCATCATGTTCGGGTACAGATAAGTTGAAAAACCGACCCTTGGGAAATTTACACCCAGGCATCAGCTCAATTGCACAGTCATAACTCCTATGAGGAGGCAAAGACGCAGACTTACTCTCACTAAATACATCAGAAAAATCGGCCACATAATCAGGAATATCATGAGACTGAGGAGAGGTGGAGAAAACAGGAGCGTCCCTAAGAACACACTGACAACCCCAACTCAACACAGACACAGATTTCCAATCCAAAACTGGGTTATGAGCCTGCAACCAGGGAAACCCCAGAACAATAGTATCATGCAAATTATGCAGCACCAAAAATTTACACTTTTCTTGGTGGTCTGGGGCAACTCACATTATCACCTGGGTCCAAAACCAGGGCTGTGGAGTCGGTAAGCCACAGTTGCGACTCCGACTCCTGGATTTTATCAGGCTCCGACTCCGGCTCTGACTCCTTCATAAATGGCCAATTCATAACAACAAATTTACTGTTGTAAAATATTAAACATCGTGCTTATTCAGTTTCTCACCATCATATAAGTAATCAGACCACTTAGAGCAAAAACTACATTTATTAGAATACAATTAGAATATAGCAAATAACTTTTATAAACTTTTCTAAACTGTAAGTAAATATGCAATAAACAATTTTATGCAGTTAATAAGAAGAAATCTATAAATTTGTTCTCAGAAAAAGTATTGCCTCTGTCAGATCCTCCTTCATGGATGCCCTCAAATCTGATCTAATTATTTTGAGAGCAGAGAACAACCTCTCTACACTAACTTGTGTTGGTGGCAAAGCAGTAACCACTCGGGCAACATCTCTGACAATGTCAGGATACAAAGGAATCGCTTGTTTCACTGTTATTTTTGATGAACGGTCAAATTTCTCAATTTCTTTTAGTGCACATGAAAAATTCTGCTGAAATGTACTGGCTGTGTTCCTTGATGGGGATGACTCTTCTATGCGGGAACGCTTTGCACGGTCCTTGTGATCCAAATATTTTTCGAAATTAAATTCTTCATCAGTTGATGATGAGGGTGAAGATGTGGCAGGACGACCAAATTCTTCTTGTTCCTCCTGACTGTTCTGCAACCCTTTCATCCTTACTGCTATTTCAAACAGAGCTTCTTTTCCTTTACTTAGCTGTTGATCATCTAGAAGAATCCGATGCATTGGGTCTACATAAACAGCTGCCAAAAGAAATGTTATTTTGTAATAGTAGCTTCTCTCTCCGTTTCATTGATGTAGCAATGCCACTTGCAATTAACCCTCCTCTTGGGACAGGTGAAACATCAGGTTCTTCCACTCCTTTAAGAAAATACCTGGAGTTAAGTCCTCTGCTTGTAATTTTTTAGTCACTATAAATGGGTGCTCTAGCAATTTTTCCAGCTCAGTCACCTGATTCCACTGACTTTCATTTAGCGTCAGTTGAGGGTTAGCCATGTCTACAAGAAAGGTTTTCAGTTCAACCAAGCGCTGAATCATTAAGTAAGTACTGCCCCATCGTGTGGCTTGATCAATAATTGCCCCTTTTCCAGCACGTCTCTTCAAAATTGAGTCAACTTTAGGGGTTCTGGCAACAGTAGCCAATTTTCTCACCTTGCCAATCAGTGCAGCAGCATGTCCTTCTTGCAGACTGTCTCTTATAGCCAGCTGTAGCGTATGCACAACACAGCGCATGTGATGAATGAAAGAACATATTGACACAGTTTCAACAAGATCATCTAAACTATCATGTTGCTGTTCATCTGAAGCAACTTCAGTTTGCTCCTCAGTTACAATACTGTGTTCCTCTATTTCAAACATGTGTGTCTGTGGACCCAGAATGTTCTTCTAGCTGCTGGTCACCATCATTACTCTCATTCATTAGCTTAATAGTACTTATCATATTTGAAGCATTGTCAGTTACGACAGAAAGAACTTGCTCTTTTTTAAGTTCATAGTCTTGCAGAACCTTTTCCACCAAGACCTGGAGAAACTCACTGGTGTGATGAGCTTTGGTGTCTTTTACTGCCAATGTCTTGGTAACTATTTCATTTTTGTCACAAACAAATCGGACATTGATGGCAAAATAGTTCACTCTGTGACGTGTGCAGGCATCCATTTTAAGAAACAGAAAGCGTCCCTTGAGAGTTTTTTTAAGTTCTTCCTTTTGTTTAATAGCTTCTTCGATTACTAATTTTCTAATACTCTCTCTCTCCAGAGAAACACCAAGCTTGCGGGCCATTTCCCCATTCAGACACATAAAAGCTGGTCGTGAAAATAATGAAATAGGCACACTATCCTTTACAACAAGCTCTATGATCTGTTTTCTAAATGTATCTACTGTCATTGTCACAGTAACTTTGTCACTGACAAAATATCTTGCAACTGATGGCTGCAAAGTTCTCTGCTCCTTTGTTTGGCTGGAAGAGCTGGGCACTGGTTCATTGGTTTGGATGCAGTCTTTCTCATCCACTGCTTTCAGTACTTCTGGATGAAAGCGCTGTAAATGTCTCTTTAGATTAGAAGCTCTGGTAGGAGCATTTTTATCTTTGCCTGAATATGCACTCATCTTGGCTTCACAGCATTTGTTTTCGTCTGGATCATTTGTCATACACTGACAGACATAATGTTTTCTATCTTGAGTGATGGTGAAATGTTCAAATACAGCTGATTTAATGTGATGCTTCTTTGACACTCAGGTTTTTAATTCTGCATTCACAATCCAAATGACAATTGTTTTTCCTAAAAACAATTGTACAAAATTATTGCCAGGTCGTACAACTGATATAGTGGTCAGTAATACTGTTATTATTCCTCATGTACTCACAGTTAACTGATGCAAAGTTTGTTGAAAGGATAATACTTCTTACAGTCTTCCTCTTCTGAGTAGCAGGCAGTTGTGAGATGCTTGGAAGATGCACACCTAGTATGATCTAGTCTAGAGGAGGAGCTTTACTACTAAGAATTTGCAACACATTTTCACTTTCAGTTTCATACATTGTAAGTAGGGGGGTTGGGGCAGCATGAGGTTAACCAAGTATAAGATTAGATAAGGGCAGTGGAGAACAGTGACACACAAGAAGTAAGAAATGTTTCTATCTCCAGCAGAACTGCTTATCACTGTTGTTCATAGTTTGATAGAACATATATATTTGAGTAACATTTATAAAATTCATATGAAAGTTCAATTATGAAATATTAATACATTTTTTTTAAAGCTGGAGTCGGAGTCGGTACATTTCTACCGACTCCGACTCCAACCAAAACCGACTCCGACTCTACGACTCCGACTCCACAGCCCTGTCCAAAACTGGGGTTTATTCTCCGCCAAAGGAGTGGCATCAATACCCCTCAAAGGAATAGGCGTCTGCAGAGGCGTCATGGACAAGCCACAACGTTTAGCAAAGTCCAAATCCATCAGATTCAGAGCTGCTCCTGAATCCACAAAAGCCTTAGTGGAAAATGTGGATAAGGAGCAGATCAGAGTAATTGCCAAAAGGAACTTAGGTTGTACACTGCCCACAGCAAATGTGTGTGCAAAACATTTCTCTTGTTTAGGGCAGACAGAAATAGCATGAGAGGCGTCTCCACAGAAAAAACACAGCTTATTACGCCTTCTAAACTCCCGACGTTGTGCCCTAGACAAAACCCCATCACATTGCATAGGTTCAGACATTTGTTCAAAAGGTGGCAGCGCCTCCCGTGTAGTTTTACGTTCACGTAAACGCCGATCAACTTGAATGGCTAATGACATAGAGCCATCCTGACCAGAGGGAACAGGAAATCCCACCATAACATCTTTTACGGTCTCTGACAAACCTTTCCGAAAGAGAGCTGCCAATGCACTATCATTCCAAGTAGTAAGGACCGCCCACTTTCGGAATTTTTGACAGTACAACTCTGCAGGATCCTGACCCTGGTTTAATGCCAACAGGGTTCTCTCAGCTTGATCAACGGCATTAGGTTCATCATACAACAACCCCAAGGCCTGAAAAAATGCATCCACATTAGTCAGAATAGGATTTTCAGGTGTCAGAGAAAAAGCCCAATCTTGGGGATCGCTATGCAGCAAGGAGATGACAATTTTAACCTACTGCACAGAGCTCCCCAATGCGTTAGGCTTCAAAGCAAGAAATAATTTACAATTATTCTTAAAATTCAGAAAATTAGACCGATCCCCAGAAAACACATCAGGAGTAGGAATCTTGGGTTCAGCAGCATGTGACTGAATAAGGTAGGCGGAAATTCCCTACACGTCAGCAGCAAGTTGCTCCACACGATCAGACAATTGCTTAATCTCCATTAGGAAAAAAAAATCCTCCTACGGCCCCAGAAAAAAGAGGAAAGAATACATAATAAAAATAAATAAAAAAAAAATTCTGACACTTTTTTCTCTTTTTTTTTCTTCCTTTCTCTAACAATTCTTTCCTGCTTTCGAGTACCCTAAAATCTGCAGTATGGCTGGTGATTCTGTTATGAATGGGAAACCGAGGAGGAAAAAAAGACAAGCTAAGTCAGAAAACATTAGCAAAAAACAAACTTAACTTGAGAAGACTGGAAGAGAGCTGAAATCCAGGACCTGAGAAGCAGACTGAATCACCAGCACCAGGATAGGGCGTCGGCTGTCTTATATCCAGTCTGATACTCCAGAGATCCAATCGCTATCTTCCTCATCAGGTGGCAGATCACTACCACTTAAACCAACAGCACTACCTCCCGTCACCACCAGAGTGAGAACGGAAGGGGATCTCTCAACTGGTGGAGCAGAAAATGAGTTCATGACACATATGGCTCTGCTCCGTACACCTCGCACACAAACGGCTCCACTCAGTACACACATGCCTCCACTCCGTAAACCTCATACACACACGGCTCTGCTCCGTACACCTCTCACACACACGGCTCCACTCAGAACACACATGGCTCCACTCCGTAAACCTCGTACACACATGGCTCAGCTCTGTATACTTCGTACACACAGGGCTCCGTTTCTTACACCCCATACACATGCGGCTTTGCTCCGTACACCTTGTACACATGCGACTCTACTCCGCACACCCCATACACAGGTGGCTTCGCTCCGTACACCATGTACACACACAGCTCCGCTCCGTACACCTCGTACACACACAGCTCCACTCCATACACCTTGTACACACACGGCTCCGCTCTGTACACCTTGCACACACGGCTCCACTCCGTACACCTCGTATACACACAGCTCTGCTACATCCACCCTGTAAACCCCTCCTGACCCCACACATAAACTTCACCTCATCCAGCACCATGGCAACCAGCACAGCAGCGTCCTGCATAACACTGAGGCCCCTGATCATGTGACCCCTGACTCCTCCCCTCCTGTGACATCATCACAGGTCCTGTGCACACAGAGCAGCCCAGCGACGTCATTGCTGACTGTGAGGGGCTGCGGTGGGTGTCTCCGGGAGGGCGAGGATGGGGTGCATAGGGGGGCGTGCGGCTTATCTTAGTGCAGTGCGGGAAAAATAGACTCCCGGGCGGGACAGCGGGTGGGTGGGGGGTCAAAATCGGGACTGTCCCACTAGAATCGGGACAGTTGGGAGGTATAGACTAGAACCCTAAATAAACTCAGACCCCAGACCAGACCCCTAAATAAACTCAGTCCCCAGATGAGATCCATAAATAAATTCAGACTACCACGAGCAGACCCTTAAATCAGATCCCTAAATAAACTCAGACCCTTAAATTATTATTTATTTATATAGCACCATTGATTCCATGGTGCTGTACATGAGAAGGGGTTACTTACAAATTACAGATATAACATACAGTAAACAAACTAACAATAACAGACTGATACAGAGGGGAGAGGACCCTGCCCTTTCGGGCTTACATGCTACAGGATGGTGGGGAAGGAGACAGTAGGTTGGTGGGTTGCAGCAGTTTCGGTGTTGGTTGAGGTGATATCACCGGTAGTGGTGAGAGAGAAAGAGGTAGCGGGGTCATTGCAGGCTGTAAGCTTTCTTGAAGAGGTGGGTTTTCAGGTTCCGTTTGAAGGACCCAAATGTGGTTGATAGTCGGACTTGTTGGGCAAAGAATTCCAGAGAGTAGGAGCAGTTCGGGAGAAGTCTTGGAGGCGGTTGGGTGAGGAGCGAATAAGTGCGGAGGAGAGAAGGAGGTCTTGGGAGGACCGGAGATTACGTGAGGGAAGGTAACGGGAGATTAGTTCAGATACATATGGGGGACACAGGTTATAGATGGCCTTGTAGGTCAGTATTAGTAATTTGAACTGGATACGCTGTGGGAATGGGAGCCAGTGAAGAGATCTGCAGAGGGGAGAAGTGGAGGAGTAGCGAGGAGAGAGATGGACTGGATACGTGCGAGGGTGATAGCAGAGAGGCCACAGAAAAGGATGTTGCAGTAGTCGAGGCGGGAGGTGATGAGGACATGCACAAGTATTTAAGTAGATTGAGGGTGGAGGAAAGGACGGATTCTGGAAATATTTTTGAGCTGGAGGCGACAGGAGGTAGAAAGAGCTTGGATGTGCGGTTTGAAGGACAGGGCAGAGTCAAAGGTTACTCCGAGGCAGCGGACTTCTGGTACTGGGGAAAGTGTGATGTCATTAATTGTTATAGCTAGGTCGGGTAAGGAAGATCTGTGAGATGGAGGAAAGATGATGAGTTCAGATTTGTCCACATTGAGCTTGAGGAAGCGAGAGGAGAAGGAGGATAAGGCTGATAGACACTCTGGGATTCTGGACAGCAGAGAAGTGACGTCTGGGCCAGAGAGGTAGATCTGAGTGTCATCAGCATAAAGGTGGTGTCACGTGGACCCGTCCTGTGTGACACGACCCGCAGGTTGGTAACTAAAACAACAAAACTAGCACGTGTAACTGTCCTGTGTGACACGACCCGCAGGCCGGTAACTAAAACAAGAAAAGGGGGAGGGGAAACAGTTACAACAGTGGGCCCTGCGATAGGGAACGGGGAGACCTCCTGCACTCCCCTGAGTCAGTGTCCCTCACACTCCTAACGTTCCCTATACCGGTTCCGCACCGGACGCCGATCAGGAACCTAAAAACCCTAGCTCGCCCTGCACCTAGCCCTTTCTAGTGAAATGGATGGTGCAGAAACTAATCCCACCACTGCACTAAAACACACAAAAGGAAAGGTACAAAACAGGGGTAACACCACTTAGCTTTGCTCTGTTGCTCTTGCTCCCAGCAACAGAGTCCACCACCAGAATTCAGCTTCCACCTGAAGCTATTACACCAGAGCTCTGCCTGAGCTGCAAGGAACTCTTCTGTAGTTCCTTCCTCCACCAGACTTGGTTGGAAATGAGCAATATCACCAACAGTGAGTGAGAGAACAAGACATACCTATATAGTTAAACCAGAGCAATCACACTTGTTAGTGATAATCATGTGCACTAAACTAAAGTAACCTGAGTGCAATGACCCTACCGGCCACCGGGGGCAAAACTAGAACTGAAATCACCACAGTGCAATGACCCTAATGGCCACCGGGGCAAAACTACCTTAAAGCCAAAGGCTTGAAGGAAAAAAAAAAAGGTTACTAGTGCATTTATCTGTTATAATCCAACCAGGATGATGACAGGTGGTACTGGAATCCGTGGGACTTTATGAGTTGCCCCAGACCAAGCGTATAGATTGAGAAGAGTAGGGGTCCTAGAACAGAGCCTTGGGGGACTCCAACAGAGAGAGGGTGGGATGAGGAGGTGGAGTGGGAGACACTCAATGTGCAGTTGGAAAGGTATGAGGAGATCCAGGATAGGGCAAGGCCTTTGATGCCGAAGGAGGAGAGGATCTGTAGTAGGAGGCAGTGGTCAACTGTGTCGAATGCAGATGACAGGTCTAGAAGCAGGAGTATAGAGTATTGTCCATTTGATTTGGCTGTAAGTAGGTTGTTAGTAATTTTGGTAAGGGCTGTCTCAGTGGACTGATGGGGGCGGAAACCAGATTGTAGATTGTCAAAGAGAAAGTTAGATGATAGGTGGGAGGAAATTTCAGCGTGGACGTGCTGTTCCAGGAGTTTGGAAGTGAATGGGAGCAACAATATTGGGCGATAGCTGAAATAAACTCAGAACCCAGATCAGACCCCTAAGTAAACTCTGACCTCAGATCAGACCCCGAAATAAACTCAGTCCCCAGATCAGACCCCTAAATAAATTCAGACCCCAGACCAGACACCTAAATAAACGCAGACCTCAGACCATATTCCTAAATAAGCTCAGACCTGAGAGTACACCTGCAAAGAAATTTAGACCCCAGACTAGAACCATAAATAAACTCAAACCCCTAAATAAAATCAGATCCCAGACTAAGAACACTAAACAAACCAAACCCGGACAACAGACCAGTCCCCAGACCGGAACCATAAATAAATTGAGACCTCAGACCAGAAAATTCAGAACCCTCAACTAGAACCTTACATAAGTTAAAATCCCTAAATAAACTCAGACCTGAGATAAGACCTCTAGATAAACTTTCACCCCAGACCCTATATATACTCAGTTCCCAGACCAAAACATAAATGAATTCAGGCCTCCAGCCAGAACTGACTCCAGCCTAGATCATAAATGCATTCAGATCCCAGAATTAATACTGAACTCTGACATGTACATAAATTCAGGCCACAAAACCCCAACTAAATTCAGATCCCAAACCTCAAAATAAATGCAGATCCCTGACTAGAACCTTAAATAAGATCAAACCAGACCCCTAAATATACTCAGTCTCCAATCTATGACCCTAAATAAATTCAGACCCCAGACCGGCCCACTAAATAAATTTCAACTCCACACTAGACCCAAAAATAAGCTCAGATGAAATAATTAATACTGAACCTTGACCAGAGCTGTATCCAGACCCCTGACTGAAACCCCAGGCCAGACCCCTCATTAAATTAATTCTCCATACTAGACCCTTAAAGGTGTTTAGTCTCTAGACTAGACCTTCTTAATACACTACAACCCCATACCAGGCGCCTAATAAATTCTGCCACCACACCAGAACCCTACATAAATTCAGACCCAAACCCTATATTACTTCAAAGCTCAAACCAACCCCCAAAATTAAAACTCACCCCTTACCTGACCTATAAATATTCAGATCACAGATCTCTGTATACGTAAGTTCAAACCCCAAAAACCTCAAAATAAATTCAGAACATGGACCTGACCGCTAAATCTAAATAAAAAATCTACGGGTGTCAGAAATTGGCGACAGACAACAATTAATTTTTTTTACAGTTCAAGACTAAACTAATACAAATCTGGTATCGCCGTAATCGTACTACACCGGAGAATCCTGTTACCGGGTCATTTTTCTGTATAACGAATGAGCTTCTTTTTTAGGCCATTTTACAGCATTTGCTTTTTTTTTTCAGGTTTTCAGTACATGATATGGTAAAATGAATGGCATCGCTCAAAACTAAAAAAAAAACGTAGGAAAACGGAAAATTTAAAAAAGTAGAAAATTGGAAATGCAGATGGAAAAATTAATATCTTGTGAAGGGGAGGGGAAACGAAAATTGGTTAAGAGGCCAGTGATGTGTTAGAAGGAGGACAGAGGGAAATATGTACTTTGTTTGATAATAAGGAATGATTCTCATCAGGGACACCGGAGATGTCGGCAGTAGATCCGGTTTGATAGCATACTTGAAATATGCTGTCTGAGTCTAAGTCAGGGCTTTGGCTTTATGTGGGGCAGGAAAATATTAGGTTGTGTTTTAATTATTTTAATCTGTCTGGATATATTTAGCAAAGGGTCATGTTGATTTGTAAAATCCAAAAATAATATTGGAAACCTTATTGGTTGGCAAAAAGGAGGAAAATCAGTTCTTGAGTATGGTCAAAGTCAGACAGCCGTAACATACGATCCGAGTTCGTACTGCGATGTCCGGACCGGCTGCAGGTCTCCTCACGTCTATGAGGCTGTTGAGTTTGAGCCAGGAGACCGGTGGCCTATCTGGAAATCAATGTTCGCACTCGGACTCATGATAGCTAAGGTGCCCTGTTGGAGATTGTGCAATGGATCCCACAAGCTTCAAGTTACGCCACTGCCCAAAGATGATTGATCTACAAAAGCAACCAAACAAAATGATCTGGGTGGGTTTTGTACCGGAGCGCAAAAATGTAAGTGGTTATCCAGTACTATTTTATTTTTTTTACTATGGGGCTAAGGATTAACAGGCAGGTACAGTAGTTGCTACCTACCTGTCTGTTGAGCCCATCGCCGATCTATGCCGGCACAGAGCGGTCACTGATTTTGCGGCTTTCACTGACATCACGTTGAGAAATCAGGGGCGTCTCTTCTGCTCTACTCTATTGATCGGGTGTGACTACTGATGTCATGCTGATTGACAGCCAGCTCCCCGCTGCCTAAATGCAGGGAGTCAGCTGTCAATCATCATGATGTCGGCATTCCTTGTGGACAGAACAGCCCGAAAGAAGAAGAGCGGATCAGTTGACACGTAGCAGCTGAATTGCCAGCGGAAGTCAGTGACCGCTCTATGCCGGCACTGGATAGAACAGGCAGGTAGTTCGTTTTTGGCTCACAGTTAAAAAAAAATATTTACACTTGGGACAATCCCTTTAACTAAAGTTGGTGAGAATCGATTCACCTCACCAGGTCCATTGGGAGCGAGAGAACCACCTCTTACCTGATGGCATCCTCTTTTAATTAGCCGGCGTGGCGTGATGTCACTGTTGTGACGTGATGTCATTATTGTGGGGTGACTGAAGAAGAGCCATGGCTGCCATCAGGTAAGAGGCGACTGATGGTTCCCATACTGGAAAACAGATTACTGTCGTGGCCGATGGGATCGACTCCCACCAGCTCCAACATAAACCTGCACGATTTGCCACCTGTCGATGATTCCGATAAGGATCCCAAATTACCGCCAGGGTCTGTTTTTACTGATTCGACTTGAAGCGGAAGATTATATTTTACAAACTCTTCTTTTTTATGGGAATTGCATATTTTGGAAAATGTATATCTAGGCTAAGCCCTGACCCATCATTTGCAGGGAGGAGCGGGAACGATTTTGAAGTCATTTTTATGTCTAGTCTCTTTTTTTGCACTGCCGGACTTGGCGCTAAATTCAGCAAAATAGTGCAGAATATTTAGTTATTTTGCAGTAAATTCAAAGATGCATTTTTTCTCCTCTTTTATTTTGCGTCATTTTTTTTTTTAGTAAACCGTTGCTCAATTCTTACAATAAGCTTTAAAATATCGCAGGTTACTCTCCAACCAGAAGTTGTGAGGCCTAAATAATGGGAAGCATCACCACGTTTGAAAACAGCTCGTTAAAAATGTATGGGCTGCTAATCCGGCCTACAGAAAATCTGATAATCCGCCACTTGCTCCCGATAAGAGACTACCAGCCTGGTGTAAATACGACCTTTGCCATCAGAAGAATTAGCAGCTCGCTGCCTGCACCATTACATGTCACTGTTGACAGTGGGAGAGGCGTTCTCAGATACTGGGAACCCAAGCATTAATGTCAAACGCAGGGAAACTACAAATCCCAGCAGTACAGAATGACACTGACATGGGCAAAGTGATAAAAAGTCTAGAAAAGATGGAATAATAGAGGCGGGCGTCCTTATCTTGCATTGATCGGCACTTCTTTAGGATGTACACCGTCACAGTTTGCCCTTCCAGAACTGTCAGCTTCTCGATAATTACTCCGAGTTCACACTCCATGTCTGCTCTCCATCAGATAACCTGCCCTGCTGCCAGTGTGGGGTGCGGGCAGGGACCCAATGTCCTCAGCCTTTGATCTTCAGAACTAAACCTTTATGACGATGTCATTCTACACGTAAGGGAACTGAGATATCGCGGAAGTCTAGGATAATAAATGTCACGCTGCTGTGTTCATGACGGGGAAGAGAAAACCCCAGACTCTTGTAAACTGAATAACAGGAGCGGACTACTCTGTTTGTAGTCTGTAGCCATGGAAACACATTGGAACTGTGTGTACTGAAAACAGTAAGAAGAGTGTTTTTTCTTTAAGTAAAACTCTTTCCCATGTTTCCTCTTTTTCATCTTCTACACATTGAAGTGAAATAATCACATATGTGGACATACCCTTAAAACATGTAACAGGGAGTAAGTTTCAGAGACGTCTTCTCTCGCAGACTGAGCCTGTGACTCTGTAAATGCAGAGGACAAGTTAATATGCCTTTAAATCTTCGGACACGATCACTATATACGAAGGTCGAGAATCTTACTATAACTTTGTTAGATGTAAATAAATACCGACCGTCTCCATGGTAACAGACTACAAACAAACTGTGTGTCGTCAGATCCTGTTGTCGCGGTGTACTCTGCCCCATCGGCACATAGGAGGGAGATGGAAGAAAGCTGCACTCCGTTGTCATATCTGACTACAAACAGGGTTTGTTTACGGTCTGTAACTATGGAAACACATAGCTTGGCATAAGCCCTCTATACACTAAACACTTTACAGCCACATTTTTATCAAAGTGATGACATCAGTAATGAGTGGCTGTGGTGTACGGATCACCTGCAGTCTATTTATAATTCTGTATGCAGCTTTGGATGCAACCAGAGAATTAGATGGAGGTGGTTACTATAATGAGCGACACGGGGAATGTGAGGTAGGAGCAGAAATAATATTCTCAGGTATGTGCCTCCCAGGTGACTCATTCCCTTATCTCTGGGCTCCCGCCCTCCTGTGGGTATTGTGTGTGGTGTCATTCCTTTTTGTGCCTGTTTTGTTGGGGAATATTTTAGGGTTTTGTTTGCAGGCGCACCCTCCGCCCGGCTCCCTGCTCCCTTTCTCCGCACCGCTGACATTCTTATACACAGCCGGGGACAGAGGCTGCCACATACCGAAACTGCACGTCACAGGAACAATGTATGCGTGCTGAATTGTACTGTATGATTACTGTATGGGTGCTGTATTAGTAATGCCAAGCAAGACAAAATGATCTGCTTCACTACAGCACACGTGATGGATTCATTGTGCAAATCCAATCTGCTATATTGGCTGCCCAAATCAGACTCCTGCCCACTCATGAAAAAGACAATACTGCAGTCCATGTAGCAAGTAGATAAAGAGTGGCACTCACCGTCCTTAAAATTCCACTTTATTTTGGCAATTTTTTCCGTCAATTTTTAAAACATCCAGGACAGGAGAGTTGTTGGTGGAACAGAGCTGGGACAACGATCGTTGATGCGCGCGAGCGTGAAAGGATCATCATCTCAGCTCTCTGTTCCAACAACTCTCCTGACCTGGATGTCTTAAAAATTGACGGAAAAAATTGCCAAAATAAAGTGGAATTTTAAGGTTGGTGAGCGCCTTTCTTTTTCTACTTGCTACATGGGCTGTATTAGTAATGCATGATTACTGTATGGGGGCTGTATTAATAATGTATTCATACAGCCAGTGATGGTGATATATGGGTGCGGTATTGGTAATGCATTGATTCTCTATGTATGCAGCCAGTGATGGTGATGTATGGGTGCTGTATTGGTAATGCATTGATTCTCTATGTATGCAGCCAGTGATGGTGATGTATGGGTGCTGTATTGGTAATGCATTGATTCTCTATGTATGCAGCCAGTGATGGTAATATATGGGTGCGGTATTGGTAATGCATTGATTCTCTATGTATGCAGCCAGTGATGGTGATGTATGGGTGCGGTATTGGTAATGCATTGATACCCTATGTATACAGCCAGTGATGGTGATGTATGGGTGCTGTATTGGTAATGCATTGATTCTCTATGTATGCAGCCAGTGATGGTGATGTATGGGTGCTGTATTGGTAATGCATTGATTCTCTATGTATGCAGCCAGTGATGGTAATATATGGGTGCGGTATTGGTAATGCATTGATTCTCTATGTATGCAGCCAGTGATGGTGATGTATGGGTGCTGTATTGGTAATGCATTGATTCTCTATGTATGCAGCCAGTGATGGTGATGTATGGGTGCTGTATTGGTAATGCATTGATTCTCTATGTATGCAGCCAGTGATGGTGATGTATGGGTGCTGTATTGGTAATGCATTGATTCTCTATGTATGCAGCCAGTGATGGTGATGTATGGGTGCTGTATTGGTAATGCATTGATTCTCTATGTATGCAGCCAGTGATGGTAATATATGGGTGCGGTATTGGTAATGCATTGATTCTCTATGTATGCAGCCAGTGATGGTGATGTATGGGTGCTGTATTGGTAATGCATTGATTCTCTATGTATGCAGCCAGTGATGGTGATGTATGGGTGCTGTATTGGTAATGCATTGATTCTCTATGTATACAGCCAGTGATGGTAATATATGGGTGCGGTATTGGTAATGCATTGATACCCTATGTATACAGCCAGTGATGGTGATGTATGGGTGTGGTATTGGTAATGCATTGATACCCTATGTATACAGCCAGTGATGGTGATGTATGGGTGCTGTATTGGTAATGCATTGATACCCTATGTATACAGCCAGTGATGGTGATGTATGGGTGCGGTATTGGTAATGCATTGATACCCTATGTATACAGCCAGTGATGGTGATGTATGGGTGTGGTATTGGTAATGCATTGATACCCTATGTATACAGCCAGTGATGGTGATGTATGGGTGCGGTATTGGTAATGCACTGATACCCTATGTATACAGCCAGTGATGGTGATGTATGTGTGCGGTATTGGTAATGCATTGATTCTCTATGTATGCAGCCAGTGATGGTAATATATGAGTGCGGTATTGGTAATGCATTGATACCCTATGTATACAGCCAGTGATGGTGATGTATGTGTGCGGTATTGGTAATGCATTGATTCTCTATGTATACAGCCAGTGATGGTAATATATGGGTGCGGTATTGGTAATGCATTGATACCCTATGTATACAGCCAGTGATGGTGATGTATGGGTGTGGTATTGGTAATGCATTGATAACCTATGTATACAGCCAGTGATGGTGATGTATGGGTGCTGTATTGGTAATGCATTGATTCTCTATGTATGCAGCCAGTGATGGTGATGTATGGGTGCGGTATTGGTAATGCATTGATACCCTATGTATACAGCCAGTGATGGTAATATATGGGTGTGGTATTGGTAATGCATTGATACCCTATGTATACAGCCAGTGATGGTAATATATGGGTGTGGTATTGGTAATGCATTGATACCCTATGTATACAGCCAGTGATGGTAATATATGAGTGCGGTATTGGTAATGCATTGATACCCTATGTATACAGCCAGTGATGGTGATGTATGTGTGCGGTATTGGTAATGCATTGATACCCTATGTATACAGCCAGTGATGGTAATATATGGGTGTGGTATTGGTAATGCATTGATACCCTATGTATACAGCCAGTGATGGTGATGTATGGGTGTGGTATTGGTAATGCATTGATACCCTATGTATACAGCCAGTGATGGTGATGTATGGGTGCGGTATTGGTAATGCATTGATTCTCTATGTATACAGCCAGTGATGGTAATATATGGGTGCGGTATTGGTAATGCATTGATACCCTATGTATACAGCCAGTGATGGTGATGTATGGGTGTGGTATTGGTAATGCATTGATAACCTATGTATACAGCCAGTGATGGTGATGTATGGGTGCTGTATTGGTAATGCATTGATTCTCTATGTATGCAGCCAGTGATGGTGATGTATGGGTGCGGTATTGGTAATGCATTGATACCCTATGTATACAGCCAGTGATGGTAATATATGGGTGTGGTATTGGTAATGCATTGATACCCTATGTATACAGCCAGTGATGGTAATATATGGGTGTGGTATTGGTAATGCATTGATACCCTATGTATACAGCCAGTGATGGTAATATATGAGTGCGGTATTGGTAATGCATTGATACCCTATGTATACAGCCAGTGATGGTGATGTATGTGTGCGGTATTGGTAATGCATTGATACCCTATGTATACAGCCAGTGATGGTAATATATGGGTGTGGTATTGGTAATGCATTGATACCCTATGTATACAGCCAGTGATGGTGATGTATGGGTGTGGTATTGGTAATGCATTGATACCCTATGTATACAGCCAGTGATGGTGATGTATGGGTGCGGTATTGGTAATGCATTGATTCTCTATGTATACAGCCAGTGATGGTAATATATGGGTGCGGTATTGGTAAAGCATTGATACCCTATGTATATAGCCAGTGATGGTGATGTATGGGTGTGGTATTGGTAATGCATTGATACCCTATGTATACAGCCAGTGATGGTAATATATGGGTGCGGTATTGGTAATGCATTGATACCCTATGTATACAGCCAGTGATGGTAATATATGGGTGCGGTATTGGTAATGCATTGATACCCTATGTATACAGCCAGTGATGGTGATGTATGGGTGCAGTATTGGTAATGCATTGATACCCTATGTATACAGCCAGTGATGGTGATGTATGGGTGCGGTATTGGTAATGCATTGATACCCTATGTATACAGCCAGTGATGGTGATGTATGGGTGCGGTATTGGTAATGCATTGATACCCTATGTATACAGCCAGTGATGGTGATGTATGGGTGCGGTATTGGTAATGCATTGATACCCTATGTATACAGCCAGTGATGGTAATATATGGGTGCGGTATTGGTAATGCATTGATACCCTATGTATACAGCCAGTGATGGTAATATACTGTATGGGTGCAGTATTGGTAATGCATTGATACCCTATGTATACAGCCAGTGATGGTGATGTATGGGTGGTGCGGTATTGGTAATGCATTGATACCCTATGTATACAGCCAGTGATGGTGATGTATGGGTGCGGTATTGGTAATGCATTGATACCCTATGTATACAGCCAGTGATGGTAATATATGGGTGCGGTATTGGTAATGCATTGATACCCTATGTATACAGCCAGTGATGGTGATGTATGGGTGCGGTATTGGTAATGCATTGATACCCTATGTATACAGCCAGTGATGGTGATGTATGGGTGCGGTATTGGTAATGCATTGATACCCTATGTATACAGCCAGTGATGGTAATATATGGGTGCGGTATTGGTAATGCATTGATTCTCTATGTATACAGCCAGTGATGGTAATATATGGGTGCGGTATTGGTAATGCATTGATACCCTATGTATACAGCCAGTGATGGTGATGTATGGGTGCGGTATTGGTAATGCATTGATACCCTATGTATACAGCCAGTGATGGTTATATATGGGTGCGGTATTGGTAATGCATTGATTCTCTATGTATACAGCCAGTGATGGTGATGTATGGGTGCGGTATTGGTAATGCATTGATACCCTATGTATACAGTAAAGTATGTGGGATGTCCATGTTTTGGCGATGTATGGGCACTCTATAGACGATTATTACTGAATATTAGGCTAGGGCTATAACACAGAATAAAATCTGTGTCATTCTCATCCAGAAAAGAGGGAGGATTTTTTCTCACTTGTCAGCAATGTACAATCCGTTTTTTACAGCAGTTATTAATTACTTACAGGACCATTTAGTTTCCTGTTACAGAATTGCAATGTATCCGTAAACATCGCATGTGATACTGTATCCCTGTACTGTGACATCTGATTTTTCACACCCATTGATTTGAATGGCTGAGGCTTTCAGGTTTTGTCAGTGAGTCTTCCATCTGCATTGAATGGGTTAATGCACTATGGGATAAAGGATCGGCCAGCACCCGTCCCACAGGGAGCGCAGAGCCATAACTCTGAACAGTAAAGGTCCATGGCTCTTGCGATGTTGTTACATAAATGTTTTAGACTGAAAATGGGCAAGCGGTCAGAGGAGTGGGTGAGAGGTAAGAAGTGCGGGCGAGCGGTGAGAGGTGCGGGCGAGCTCTCAGAGGTGCCGGCGAGAGGTGCGGGCGAACGGGTGAGGTGCGGGCGAGAGGTGCGGACGAGCGGGTGAGTGGTGCGGGCGAACGGGTGAGAGGTGCGGGAGAGCGGTGAGAAGAGCGGGCGAGCAGTGACAGGTGCGGGAGAGCGGTGACAGGTGCGGGAGAGCGGTGACAGGTGCGGGAGAGCGGTGAGAAGAGTGGGCGAGCGGTGAGAGGTGCGGGCGAGCGGTGAGAGGTGCGGGCGAGCGGTGAGGGCGAGCGGTGAGAAGAGTCGGCGAGCGGTGAGAGGTGTGGGCGAGCGGTGAGAGGTGCGGGAGAGAGGTGCGGGCGAGTGTTGAGATGTGCGGGAGAGCGGTGAGAGGTGCAGGTGAGAGGCGCGGGCGAGCGGTGAGGGAGAGCGGTGAGAGGTGCGGGCGAGCGGTGAGAGGTGCGGGAGAGAGGTGCGGGCGAGTGTTGAGATGTGCGGGAGAGCGGTGAGAGGTGCAGGTGAGAGGCGCGGGCGAGCGGTGCGGGAGAGCGGTGAGAGGATTGTGTGAGAGGTGCGGGCGAGTGTTGAGATGTGCGGGAGAGTGGTGAGAGGCGCGGGCGAGAGGCGCGGGAGAGCGGTGAGAAGAGTGGGCGAGCGGTGAGAGGTGCGGGTGAGCTGTCAGAGGTGCGGGTGAGAAGAGTGGGCGAGCGGGTGAGAAGAGTGGGCGAGCGGGTGAGAAGAGTGGGCGAGCGGGTGAGAAGAGTGGGCGAGCGGGTGAGAAGAGTGGGCGAGCGGTGAGAGGTGCGGGCGAGCGGTGAGAGGATTGTGTGAGAGGTGCGGGCGAGTGTTGAGATGTGCGGGAGAGTGGTGAGAGGCGCGGGCGAGAGGCGCGGGAGAGCGGTGCGGGCGAGAGGCGCGGGAGAGCGGTGCGGGCGAGCGGTGCGGGGGTGCGGGAGAGCGGTGAGAAGGGTGGGCGAGTGGTGAGAGGTGCGGGTGAGCTGTCAGAGATGCGGGCGAGCGGTGAGAGGCGCGGGCGAGCGGGTGAGAAGAGTGGGCGAGCGGGTGAGAAGAGTGGGCGAGCGGGTGAGAAGAGTGGGCGAGCGGGTGAGAAGAGTGGGCGAGCGGGTGAGAAGAGTGGGCGAGCGGGTGAGAAGAGTGGGCGAGCGGGTGAGAGGATTGTGTGAGAGGTGCGGGCGAGTGTTGAGATGTGCGGGAGAGTGGTGAGAGGCGCGGGCGAGAGGCGCGGGAGAGCGGTGCGGGAGAGCGGTGAGAAGAGTGGGCGAGTGGTGAGGGTGAGCTGTCAGAGGTGCGGGCGAGCGGTGAGAGGCGCGGGCGAGCGGTGAGAAGAGTGGGCGAGCGGGAGAGAAGAGTGGGCGAGCGGGAGAGAAGAGTGGGCGAGCGGGTGAGAAGAGTGGGCGAACGGGTGAGAAGAGTGGGCGAGAAGAGTGGGCGAACGGTGAGAAGAGTGGGCGAGCGGGTGAGAAGAGTGGGCGAGCGGTGAGAAGAGTGGGCGAGCGGTGAGAAGAGGGGGCGAGCGGTGAGAAGAGGGGGCGAGCGGTGAGGGGTGCGGTGCGGGAGAGTGGTGAGAGGTGCGGGCGAGCGGTGAGAAGAGTGGGTGAGAAGAGTGGGCGAGCGGTGAGAGCGAGCGGTGAGAAGAGTGGGCGAGCGGGTGAGAGGTGCGGGCGAGCGGTGAGAAGAGTGGGCGAGCGGTGAGAGGTGCGGGCGAGCGGTGAGAGGTGCGGGCGAGCAGTGAGAGGATTGTGTGAGAGGCGCGGGCGAGTGTTGAGATGTGCGGGAGAGTGGCGAGAGGCGCGGGAGAGCGGTGCGGGCGAGAGGCGCGGGAGATCGGTGAGAAGAGTGGGCGAGCGGGTGAGAAGAGTGGGCGAGCGGTGAGAAGAGTGGGCGAGCGGTGAGAAGAGTGGGCGAGCGGTGAGAAGAGTGGGCGAGCGGTGAGAAGAGTGGGCGAGCGGTGAGAAGAGAGGGCGAGCGGGTGAGAAGAGTGGGCGAGAAGAGTGGGCGAGCGGGTGAGAAGAGTGGGCGAGCGGGTGAGAAGAGTGGGCGAGCGGGTGAGAAGAGTGGGCGAGCGGGTGAGAAGAGTGGGTGAGGGGTGAGAAGAGTGGGCGAGCGGGTGAGAAGAGTGGGCGAGCGGGTGAGAAGAGTGGGCGAGCGGGTGAGAAGAGTGGGCGAGCGGTGAGAAGAGTGGGCGAGCGGTGAGAAGAGAGGGCGAGCGGGTGAGAAGAGTGGGCGAGAAGAGTGGGCGAGAAGAGTGGGCGAGCGGGTGAGAAGAGTGGGCGAGAAGAGTGGGCGAGCGGGTGAGAAGAGTGGGCGAGCGGGTGAGAAGAGTGGGCGAGCGGGTGAGAAGAGTGGGCGAGCGGGTGAGAAGAGTGGGCGAGCGGGTGAGAAGAGTGGGCGAGCGGGTGAGAAGAGTGGGAGAGCGGGTGAGAAGAGTGGGCGAGCGGGTGAGAAGAGTGGGCGAGCGGGTGAGAAGAGTGGGCGAGCGGTGAGAGGATTGTGTGAGAGGTGCGGGCGAGTGTTGAGATGTGCGGGAGAGTGGTGAGAGGCGCGGGCGAGAGGCGCGGGAGAGCGGTGCGGGCGAGAGGCGCGGGAGATCGGTGAGAAGAGTGGGCGAGCGGGTGAGAAGAGTGGGCGAGCGGTGAGAAGAGTGGGCGAGCGGTGAGAAGTGGGCGAGCGGTGAGAAGAGAGGGCGAGCGGGTGAGAAGAGTGGGCGAGCGGGTGAGAAGAGTGGGCGAGCGGGTGAGAAGAGTGGGTGAGCGGTGAGAAGAGTGGGCGAGCGGGTGAGAAGAGTGGGCGAGCGGGTGAGAAGAGTGGGCGAGCGGGTGAGAAGAGTGGGCGAGCGGGTGAGAAGAGTGGGCGAGCGGTGAGAAGAGAGGGCGAGCGGGTGAGAAGAGTGGGCGAGAAGAGTGGGCGAGAAGAGTGGGCGAGAAGAGTGGGCGAGCGGGTGAGAAGAGTGGGCGAGAAGAGTGGGCGAGCGGGTGAGAAGAGTGGGCGAGCGGGTGAGAAGAGTGGGCGAGCGGGTGAGAAGAGTGGGCGAGCGGGTGAGAAGAGTGGGCGAGCGGGTGAGAAGAGTGGGCGAGCGGGTGAGAAGAGTGGGCGAGCGGGTGAGAAGAGTGGGCGAGCGGTGAGAGGATTGTGTGAGAGGTGCGGGCGAGTGTTGAGATGTGCGGGAGAGTGGTGAGAGGCGCGGGCGAGAGGCGCGGGAGAGCGGTGCGGGCGAGAGGCGCGGGAGAGCGGCGCGGGAGAGCGGTGCGGGGGTGCGGGAGAGTGGTGAGAAGAGTGGGCGAGCGGTGAGAGGTGCGGGCGAGCTGTCAGAGGCGCGGGCGAGCGGTGAGAGGCGCGGGCGAGCGGGTGAGAAGAGTGGGCGAGCGGGTGAGAAGAGTGGGCGAGCGGGTGAGAAGAGTGGGCGAGCGGGTGAGAAGAGTGGGCGAGCGGGTGAGAAGAGTGGGCGAGCGGGTGAGAAGAGTGGGCGAGCGGGTGAGAGGATTGTGTGAGAGGTGCGGGCGAGTGTTGAGATGTGCGGGAGAGTGGTGAGAGGCGCGGGCGAGAGGCGCGGGAGAGCGGTGCGGGAGAGCGGTGAGGGGTGCGGGAGAGCGGTGAGAAGAGTGGGCGAGTGGTGAGGGTGAGCTGTCAGAGGTGCGGGCGAGCGGTGAGAGGCGCGGGCGAGCGGTGAGAAGAGTGGGCGAGCGGGAGAGAAGAGTGGGCGAGCGGGTGAGAAGAGTGGGCGAGCGGGTGAGAAGAGTGGGCGAGCGGGTGAGAAGAGTGGGCGAGAAGAGTGGGCGAGCGGTGAGAAGAGTGGGCGAGCGAGTGAGAAGAGTGGGCGAGCGGGTGAGAAGAGTGGGCGAGCGGTGAGAAGAGTGGGCGAGCGGTGAGAAGAGTGGGCGAGCGGTGAGAAGAGTGGGCGAGCGGTGAGAAGAGTGGGCGAGCGGTGAGAAGAGTGGGCGAGCGGTGAGGGGTGCGGTGCGGGAGAGTGGTGAGAGGTGCGGGCGAGCGGTGAGAAGAGTGGGTGAGAAGAGTGGGCGAGCGGTGAGAGCGAGCGGTGAGAAGAGTGGGCGAGCGGGTGAGAGGTGCGGGCGAGCGGTGAGAAGAGTGGGCGAGCGGTGAGAGGTGCGGGCGAGCGGTGAGAGGTGCGGGCGAGCGGTGAGAGGATTGTGTGAGAGGCGCGGGCGAGTGTTGAGATGTGCGGGAGAGTGGCGAGAGGCGCGGGAGAGCGGTGCGGGCGAGAGGCGCGGGAGAGCGGTGAGAAGAGTGGGCGAGCGGGTGAGAAGAGTGGGCGAGCGGTGAGAAGAGTGGGCGAGCGGTGAGAAGAGTGGGCGAGCGGTGAGAAGAGTGGGCGAGCGGTGAGAAGAGTGGGCGAGCGGTGAGAAGAGTGGGCGAGCGGTGAGAAGAGTGGGCGAGCGGTGAGAAGAGTGGGCGAGCGGGTGAGAAGAGTGGGCGAGCGGGTGAGAAGAGTGGGCGAGCGGTGAGAAGAGTGGGCGAGCGGTGAGAAGAGTGGGCGAGCGGTGAGAAGAGTGGGCGAGCGGTGAGAAGAGTGGGCGAGCGGTGAGAAGAGTGGGCGAGCGGGTGAGAAGAGTGGGCGAGCGGGTGAGAAGAGTGGGCGAGCGGTGAGAAGAGTGGGCGAGCGGTGAGAAGAGTGGGCGAGCGGTGAGAAGAGAGGGCGAGCGGGTGAGAAGAGAGGGCGAGCGGGTGAGAAGAGTGGGCGAGAAGAGTGGGCGAGAAGAGTGGGCGAGAAGAGTGGGCGAGAAGAGTGGGCGAGCGGGTGAGAAGAGTGGGCGAGCGGGTGAGAAGAGTGGGCGAGCGGTGAGAAGAGTGGGCGAGCGGTGAGAAGAGAGGGCGAGCGGGTGAGAAGAGTGGGCGAGAAGAGTGGGCGAGAAGAGTGGGCGAGCGGGTGAGAAGAGTGGGCGAGAAGAGTGGGCGAGCGGGTGAGAAGAGTGGGCGAGCGGGTGAGAAGAGTGGGCGAGCGGGTGAGAAGAGTGGGCGAGCGGGTGAGAAGAGTGGGCGAGCGGGTGAGAAGAGTGGGCGAGCGGTGAGAAGAGTGGGCGAGCGGTGAGAAGAGAGGGCGAGCGGGTGAGAAGAGTGGGCGAGAAGAGTGGGCGAGCGGGTGAGAAGAGTGGGCGAGAAGAGTGGGCGAGAAGAGTGGGCGAGCGGGTGAGAAGAGTGGGCGAGCGGGTGAGAAGAGTGGGCGAGCGGGTGAGAAGAGTGGGCGAGAAGAGTGGGCGAGAAGAGTGGGCGAGAAGAGTGGGCGAGAAGAGTGGGCGAGCGGGTGAGAAGAGTGGGCGAGAAGAGTGGGCGAGAAGAGTGGGCGAGCGGGTGAGAAGAGTGGGCGAGCGGGTGAGAAGAGCGGGAGAGCGGGTGAGAAGAGCGGGAGAGCGGGTGAGAAGAGCGGGAGAGCGGGTGAGAAGAGTGGGCGAGCGTGTGAGAGGTGCGGGCGAGCGATGCGGGGGTGCGGGAGAGCGGTGAGAAGAGTGGGCGAGTGGTGAGAGGTGCGGGTGAGCTGTCAGAGGTGCGGGCGAGCGGTGAGAAGAGTGGGCGAGCGGGTGAGAAGAGTGGGCGAGCGGGTGAGAAGAGTGGGCGAGCGGGTGAGAAGAGTGGGCGAGCGGGTGAGAAGAGTGGGCGAGCGGGTGAGAAGAGTGGGCGAGAAGAGTGGGCGAGCGGGTGAGAAGAGTGGGCGAGCGGGTGAGAAGAGTGGGAGAGCGGTGAGAAGAGTGGGCGAGCGGTGAGAAGAGTGGGCGAGCGGTGAGGGGTGCGGTGCGGGAGAGTGGTGAGAGGTGCGGGCGAGCGGTGAGAAGAGTGGGTGAGAAGAGTGGGCGAGCGGTGAGAGCGAGCGGTGAGAAGAGTGGGCGAGCGGGTGAGAGGTGCGGGCGAGCGGTGAGAAGAGTGGGCGAGCGGTGAGAGGTGCGGGCGAGCGGTGAGAGGTGCGGGCGAGCGGTGAGAGGATTGTGTGAGAGGCGCGGGCGAGTGTTGAGATGTGCGGGAGAGTGGCGAGAGGCGCGGGAGAGCGGTGCGGGCGAGAGGCGCGGGAGAGCGGTGAGAAGAGTGGGCGAGCGGTGAGAAGAGTGGGCGAGCGGTGAGAAGAGTGGGCGAGCGGGTGAGAAGAGTGGGCGAGCGGGTGAGAAGAGTGGGCGAGCGGGTGAGAAGAGTGGGCGAGCGGGTGAGAAGAGTGGGCGAGCGGGTGAGAAGAGTGGGCGAGCGGGTGAGAAGAGTGGGCGAGCGGGTGAGAAGAGTGGGCGAGCGGTGAGAAGAGTGGGCGAGCGGAGAGAAGAGTGGGCGAGCGGTGAGAAGAGTGGGCGAGCGGTGAGAAGAGTGGGCGAGCGGTGAGAAGAGTGGGCGAGCGGTGAGAAGAGTGGGCGAGCGGTGAGAAGAGTGGGCGAGCGGTGAGAAGAGTGGGCGACCGGTGAGAAGAGTGGGCGAGCGGGTGAGAAGAGTGGGCGAGCGGGTGAGAAGAGCGGGAGAGCGGGTGAGAAGAGTGGGCGAGCGTGTGAGAGGTGCGGGAGAGCGGTGCGGGGGTGCGGTGAGAAGAGTGGGCAAGTGGTGAGAGGTGCGGGCGAGCGGTGAGAGGCGCGGGCGAGCGGTGAGAAGAGTGGGCGAGCGGGTGAGAAGAGTGGGCGAGCGGGTGAGAAGAGTGGGCGAGCGGGTGAGAAGAGTGGGCGAGCGGGTGAGAAGAGTGGGCGAGCGGGTGAGAAGAGTGGGCGAGCGGGTGAGAAGAGTGGGCGAGAAGAGTGGGCGAGCGGTGAGAAGAGTGGGCGAGCGGGTGAGAAGAGTGGGCGAGCGGTGAGAAGAGTGGGCGAGCGGTGAGAAGAGTGGGCGAGCGGTGAGAAGAGTGGGCGAGCGGTGAGAAGAGTGGGCGAGCGGTGAGAAGAGTGGGCGAGCGGTGAGGGGTGCGGTGCGGGAGAGTGGTGAGAGGTGCGGGCGAGCGGTGAGAGCGAGCGGTGAGAAGAGTGGGCGAGCGGGTGAGAGGTGCGGGCGAGCGGTGAGAAGAGTGGGCGAGCGGTGAGAGGTGCGGGCGAGCGGTGAGAGGATTGTGTGAGAGGCGCGGGCGAGTGTTGAGATGTGCGGGAGAGTGGCGAGAGGCGCGGGAGAGCGGTGCGGGCGAGAGGCGCGGGAGAGCGGTGAGAAGAGTGGGCGAGCGGGTGAGAAGAGTGGGCGAGCGGGTGAGAAGAGTGGGCGAGCGGGTGAGAAGAGTGGGCGAGCGGGTGAGAAGAGTGGGCGAGCGGGTGAGAAGAGTGGGCGAGCGGGTGAGAAGAGTGGGCGAGCGGGTAAGAGTGGGCGAGCGGTGAGAAGAGTGGGCGAGCGGTGAGAAGAGTGGGCGAGCGGTGAGAAGAGTGGGCGAGCGGTGAGAAGAGTGGGCGAGCGGTGAGAAGAGTGGGCGAGCGGTGAGAAGAGTGGGCGAGCGGTGAGAAGAGTGGGCGAGCGGTGAGAAGAGTGGGCGAGCGGTGAGAAGAGTGGGCGAGCGGTGAGAAGAGTGGGCGAGCGGAGAGAAGAGTGGGCGAGCGGTGAGAAGAGTGGGCGAGCGGGTGAGAAGAGTGGGCGAGCGGTGAGAAGAGTGGGCGAGCGGTGAGAAGAGTGGGCGAGCGGTGAGAAGAGTGGGCGAGCGGTGAGAAGAGTGGGCGAGCGGTGAGAAGAGAGGGCGAGCGGGTGAGAAGAGTGGGCGAGAAGAGTGGGCGAGAAGAGTGGGCGAGCGGGTGAGAAGAGTGGGCGAGCGGGTGAGAAGAGTGGGCGAGCGGGTGAGAAGAGTGGGCGAGCGGTGAGAAGAGAGGGCGAGCGGGTGAGAAGAGTGGGCGAGAAGAGTGGGCGAGCGGGTGAGAAGAGTGGGCGAGAAGAGTGGGCGAGCGGGTGAGAAGAGTGGGCGAGCGGGTGAGAAGAGTGGGCGAGCGGTGAGAAGAGTGGGCGAGCGGTGAGAAGAGTGGGCGAGCGGTGAGAAGAGAGGGCGAGCGGGTGAGAAGAGTGGGCGAGAAGAGTGGGCGAGCGGGTGAGAAGAGTGGGCGAGAAGAGTGGGCGAGCGGGTGAGAAGAGTGGGCGAGCGGGTGAGAAGAGTGGGCGAGCGGTGAGAAGAGCGGGAGAGCGGGTGAGAAGAGTGGGAGAGCGGGTGAGAGGCGCGGGCGAGCGGTGAGAAGAGCGGGTGAGAGGTGCGGGCGAGCGGTGAGAAGAGCGGGTGAGAGGCGCGGGTGCGGTCAGGAGGTCACGCTGCTTTGTAGACTCTGCCTTAGTAACATGCAAAGCAGGAAGTGACCGTCCCTCCAACTTGCTGTTGGTGAAGTAAAACATGTCACGTGATATCCGTGGCATCGTCTGAATCTGCTGTTAGTCCACCATGGCCACACACACTGGCACTTTGTCACCTGCACATCTACAATAACAATGCGGTTAACAATTGCGCCTCTCTATACAGGCTTTTCAGTACACAGCACTCGTTACCATAGTAACACGCCTCCCACAACCACATGACTTGCCAGCAACTAACATGGCGGCGAGCGATCGTCAGCCTTCAAAGATCCCTGCCTGACGTCACTTCCTCTTTTTCATCTCTTTCCTGAAATTTGTGTCTCTGTCACTGGAGCCATTTTTTCGGGGCCGGTATATTTGTTTCTGCTGAGCAGGAGGTCTTCAAAAACATGGCTGCCCAGGTCTATTCAATCGTGTACAAATGGAGACATTTTTGTTTTTTGTTTCTCGGTGACATTTGGCTTTTTTTTGTACCTTTGAGAGGCAGCTGGTGACACCAGGACGGCATGGAGCTGCTTATCAGAGGGACGGTGCGTGTCTGACATGGAGGGGAGGCCTGGATGCCATCTAGTAATAAGATATTAGATACACCAGCTAAAACATCTACAGCTGTGGTGGGACTACAAGTCCCAGCAACCACCGCTAGTGTTATTTGCTGGGACTTCCACAAGTCTCTGTTTGCTGATATATTCTGCTGTGATGATGCCTGCTGACCTGTCTGTTATGTATTTTCTTTATAGAGGCCGATACTAAAGGGGGTATGTGCTCTCCAGCATGTGAGGAGCCTACATCGAGCTCCACCGCGGCTCTCACCGCTCATCCCTATCGTGGTGGAGCAAACGGTCAGTAATGCATGCGTCCTGTCTGGTAGGAATACTATACGGATCCTGAGGACATAGGCCTCACCGTGTGATTCTTCTCAATAGTGCAGCCAGGATCCAAGTCCGTTGACCGTCGGATGCATTTAGATAAAAGGAGAGAAAAAAGGATTCATAGGCTGGAAGCAAATAAAAATGGCTTTTTATTTTATTCCAATAAAAAGGGAAAAGGTGTTGTCCAGACAGATTAAAAAGAATCCAACATAACAGCGTTTCTGGCATAACCAAATCATATACAGACTAAGTATGGCGATTCATGTAAAAATAATATTATTAATAAGGCCACTATAGTGCCAGCGTGCCCCCTTGCCCCCTTTTTTTTTAAAGTTACCTCGTGTATAGAGTGTAGAACAATTCACAGTGTTGTTGAGGAGTAATCCCAAAGGGATAAGCGGAGCGAGAAGGCGGTGGTTCAAGGAGTTCGTATCCCGCAGTCACTTGGTGATGTGCCACAAAGATCCAAGTGTGACGTCAGAGAGACGTGGTGCACCCTTTATCCAGCCATTTGGCTAGTCATCATGGTGGATCTGTGACCCATATGGCGGTTATGGGTATAGAACTTGTGCCCATGCAGGCACGCAAGGGGGATCATATAAAATGTCCCGCGCCGAATCTCGCTGGATTTTTCTGTTGGATACCCTTATTCCAAAGGGTCTTAGATTGAATTATTCGGGTTTTATTAAAGTATTTGACTAATTTGTGCAAAACTACTAGTGTGTGTGTGTATATATACATATCCCCATGAACGCGAGGAGGACCATTCCCTGATGAAGGAGACAGGAGTCTCCGAAACGCCTTGGACAGTCTTTTGGCCCTCTCTGTGATCTGTAGCGGCTGCAGGCCGGTGTACCACATGTCTCTGACGTCACCGCAGGTCCTGAGCTGACGCGCACAAGTGTTACTATGGAGCACATCGCCTCTTTTTTTGCCAGGACTTTTGAACGGTGGCTGCTACCGGCAGGAGCAGCACCATCATATCTGCAGTTATGGATTACTCATACCCGAGATTCATGCACAAGCATTTAGATCTTTGCTGCCTATCACCAAGTAACGTAGTTAGTAAGGCCGAAAAAAGACATTAGTCCATCCAGTTCAGCCTATAAAATTCTGTCAGAATAAATCCCCAGATCTACGTCCTTCTAAAGAACCTAATAACTGTAAGATACAATATCGTTACGCTCCAGGAAGACATCCAGGCCTCTCTTGAACCCTTCGACTGCGTTCGCCATCCCCACCTCCTCAGACAAGGAATTCCAGATTCTCCCTCCCCTAACAGTAAAGAATC
Source organism: Dendrobates tinctorius (assembly GCF_039654945.1). NCBI lineage: Eukaryota > Metazoa > Chordata > Amphibia > Anura > Dendrobatidae > Dendrobates > Dendrobates tinctorius. The sequence continues at coordinate 767,624 of NW_027361767.1, forward strand.
CTTTTCTATGTTGGTGGAAAAACCTTTTCTCCTCCAGACGCACAGAATGCCCCCTTGTGACCATCACCTTCCTTGGTATAAACAGATCCTCGGAGAGATATTTGTATTGTTCCCTTATATACTTATACATGGTTATTAGATATCGTCTTTTTTCTAGACTAAATAATCCTAGTTTTGCTAATCTCTCTGGGTATTGTAGTTCCCCTATCCCCTTTATTAGTTTTGTTGCCCTCCTTTGTACCCGCTCTAGTTCCATTATATCCTTCCTGAGCACCGGTGCCCAAAACTGTACACAGTACTCCATGTGCGGTCTAACCAGGGATTTGTACAGAGGCAGTATAATGCTCTCATCATGTGTATCCAGACCTCTATTAATGCACCCCATGATCCTGTTTGCCTTGGCAGCTGCTGCCTGGCACTGGTTGCTCCAGGTAAGTTTATCATTAACTAGGATCCCCAACTCCTTCTCCATGTCAGATTTACCCAGTGGTTTCCCGTTCAGTGTGTAATAGTGATATTGATTCCTTCTTCCCATGTGTATAAGTGACTGCGGGATACTAACTTCTCTCTCCGCTTATCCCTTTGGGATTACTCCTCAACAACGCTGTCAATTGTTCTACATTCTATACACAAGGTAACTTTTTAAGAAAGTGGGCACGCTGGCACTATAGTGGTATTATTATTATTTTTACATGAATCACCATACTTTGTCTGTATATGATTTTGTTATGTATATACAGTTGTGGCCAAAAGTATTGACACCCCTGCAATTCTGTCAGATAATACTCACTTTCTTCCTGAAAATGATTGCAAACACAAATTCTTTGGTATTATCTTCATTTAATTTGTCTTAAATGAAAAAACACAAAAAGAATTGTCCTAAAGCCAAATTGGATATAATTCCACACCAAACATAAAAAAGAGGGTGGACAAAAGTATTGGCACTGTTCGAAAAATCATGTGATGCTTCTCTAATTTGTTTAATTAACAGCACCTGTAACTTACCTGTGGCACCTAACAGGTGTTGGCAATAACTAAATCACACTTGCAGCCAGTTGACATGGATTAAAGTTGACTCAACCTCTGTCCTGTGTCCTTGTGTGTACCACATTGAGCATGGAGAAAAGAAAGAAGACCAAAGAACTGTCTGAAGACTTGAGAAACCAAATTGTGAGGAAGCATGAGCAATCTCAAGGCTACAAGTCCATCTCCAAAGACCTGAATGTTCCTGTGTCTACCATGCGCAGTGTCATCAAGAAGTGTAAAGCCCATGGCACTGTGGCTAACCTCCCTAGATGTGGACGGAAAAGAAAAATTGACAAGAGATTTCAATGCAAGATTGTGCGGATGTTGGATAAAGAACCTCGACTAACATCCAAACAAGTTCAAGCTGCCCTGCAGTCCGAGGGTACAACAGTGTCAACCCGTACTATCCGTCGGCGTCTGAATGAAAAGGGACTGTATGGTAGGAGACCCAGGAAGACCCCACTTCTTACCCCGAGACATAAAAAAGCCAGGCTGGAGTTTGCCAAAACTTACCTGAAAAAGCCTAAAGCGTTTTGGAAGAATGTTCTCTGGTCAGATGAGACAAAAGTAGAGCTTTTTGGGCAAAGGCATCAACATAGAGTTTACAGGAGAAAAAAAGAGGCATTCAAAGAAAAGAACACGGTCCCTACAGTCAAACATGGCGGAGGTTCCCTGATGTTTTGGGGTTGCTTTGCTGCCTCTGGCACTGGACTGCTTGACCGTGTGCATGGCATTATGAAGTCTGAAGACTACCAACAAATTTTGCAGCATAATGTAGGGCCCAGTGTGAGAAAGCTGGGTCTCCCTCAGAGGTCATGGGTCTTCCAGCAGGACAATGACCCAAAACACACTTCAAAAAGCACTAGAAAATGGTTTGAGAGAAAGCACTGGAGACTTCTAAGGTGGCCAGCAATGAGTCCAGACCTGAATCCCATAGAACACCTGTGGAGAGATCTAAAAATGGCAGTTTGGAGAAGGCACCCTTCAAATATCAGGGACCTGGAGCAGTTTGCCAAAGAAGAATGGTCTAAAATTCCAGCAGAGCATTGTAAGAAACTCATTGATGGTTACCGGAAGCGGTTGGTCGCAGTTATTTTGGCTAAAGGTTGTGCAACCAAGTATTAGGCTGAGGGTGCCAATACTTCTGTCTGGCCCTTTTTTGGAGTTTTGTGTGAAATGATCAATGTTTTGCTTTTTGCTTCATTTTCTTTTGTGTTTTTTCGTTGAAGACAAATTAAATGAAGATAATACCAAAGAATTTGTGTTTGCAATCATTTTCAGGATGAAACTGAGTATTATCTGACAGAATTGCAGGGGTGTCAATACTTTTGGCCACAACTGTATATTCTTAGTGGTACCTGAAGGCACATATTAGATGGATTTATTTTCTCTATGGTTTTTTTATGTGTTAACCCCATCTAGACTCTCTGAGCGCAATAGTAAATTATTCTAGATTTTAATTCTCACACCTATGGTAACTGCTGTCTTTTACCTGTGCTGCTGGAGCCTCTATGGTACTGAGTGCCACTGTAATATTTTAAAAAACAAATTTTATTTATATCCAGCCAATGGATCCTTTTATGTCTCCTTTTTTCTATAGTGATCCTGAGCAACATCCTGTGTGCACTCACTGTGTACATCCATTACATTACTATCCTGAGTAACATCCTGTATTATACCCCAGAGCTGCACTCACTATTCTGCTGGTGCAGTCACTATGTACATACATTACTGATCCTGAGTTACATCCTGTATTATACCCCAGAGCTGCACTCACTATTCTGCTGGTGCAGTCACTGTGTACATACATTACTGATCCTGAGTTACATCCTGTATTATACCCCAGAGCTGCACTCACTATTCTGGTGCAGTCACTATGTACATACATTACTGATCCTGAGTTACATCCTGTATTATACCCCAGAGCTGCACTCACTATTCTGCTGGTGCAGTCTCTGTGTACATACATTACATTACTGATCCTGAGTTACATCCTGTATTATACTTCAGAACACATGACACATGCACAAAAACTGAACGGGTCATAAGACCCTGTTCACACCACCCAAGAACTAAGACACAAAAACAGAACACAGTATGACAAACGTGCATAAATACTCTGCTGTAAAACATATGTAACTGTAAGTAGCAAGTGCTAGTAAAAGATGTTAACAAAACCAGGGTATTTTGTTGATACGTTTTTTTGCAAAAAAATGTACGCTAAGCCACTCCGCCGCGTCAAGGCATACCCTTCTCGGAGCAGTCCTATCTAATATATTTAAAAACCTGAACATGTGAATAATACCTTCATGAGCAGGGTTCAGAAAGGTGCTGCCCGGTATGTTCAGGATTTTAAATATATTAGATAGGACTGCTCCGAGAAGGGTATGCCATGACGCGGCGGAGTGGCTTAGCGTACATTTTTTTGCAAAAAAAGTATCAACAAAATACCCTGGTTTTGTTAACATCTTTTACTAGCACTTGCTACTTACAGTTACATATGTTTTACAGCAGAGTATTTATGCACGTTTGTCATACTGTGTTCTGTTTTTGTGTCTTAGTTCTTGGGTGGTGTGAACAGGGTCTTATGACCCGTTCAGTTTTTGTGCATGTGTCATGTGTTCTGAATCCATTGATTTCTTGCTTATGCAAGCTTTGGGAGATCCCCGCCTCTCTCCTTTGGGACATGCATAAAAAGCCATTTTGCCCAGCGAGCCCATACCGGGCAGCACCTTTCTGAACCCTGCTCATGAAGGTATTATTCACATGTTCAGGTTTTTAAATATATTAGATAGGACTGCTCCGAGAAGGGTATGCCTTGACGCGGCGGAGTGGCTTAGCGTACATTTTTTTGCAAAAAAAGTATCAACAAAATACCCTGGTTTTGTTAACATCTTTTACTAGCACTTGCTACTTACAGTTACATATGTTTTACAGCAGAGTATTTATGCACGTTTGTCATACTGTGTTCTGTTTTTGTGTCTTAATCCTGTATTATACTGCAGAGCTGCGCTCACTATTCTGCTGGTGCAGTCACTGTGTACATACATTACATTACTGATCCTGAGTTACATCCTGTATTATACTCTAGAGCAGCACTCACTATTCTGCTGGTGCAGTCACTGTGTACATACATTACATTACTGATCCTGAGTTACATCCTGTATTATACTCCAGAGCTGCGCTCACTTTTCTGCTGGTGTAGTCACTGTGTACATACATTACATTACATTACTGATCCTGCGTTACATCCTGTATTATACTCCAGAGCTGCACTCACTATTCTGCTGGAGCTGTCACTCTGTACATACATTACATTACATTACTGATCCTGAGTTACATCCTGTTTTATACGCCAGAGCTGCACTCACTATTCTGCTGGTGCAGTCACTGTGTACATACATTACATTACTGATCCTGAGTTACATCCTGTATTATACCCCAGAGCTGCACTCACTATTCTGCTGGTGCAGTCACTGTGTACATACATTACATTACTGATCCTGGGTTACATCCTGTATTATACCCCAGAGCTGCACTCACTATTCTGCTGGTGCAGTCACTGTGTACATACATTACATTACTGATCCTGAGTTACATCCTGTATTATACTCCAGAGCTGCACTCACTATTCTGCTGGTGCAGTCACTGTGTACATACATTACATTACTGATCCTGAGTTACATCCTGTATTATACCCCAGAGCTGCACTCACTATTCTACTGGTGCAGTCACTGTGTACATACATTACATTACTGATCCTGAGTTACATCCTGTATTATACTCCAGAGCTGCACTCACTATTCTGCTGGTGCAGTCACTGTGTACATACATTACATTACTGATTTGCGTTACATCCTGTATTATACTCCAGAGCTGCACTCACTATTCTGCTGGTGCAGTCACTGTGTACATACATTACATTACTGATCCTGAGTTACCTCCTGTATTATACTCCAGAGCTGCAATCACTATTCTGCTGGTGCAGTCACTGTGTACATACATTACATTACTGATCCTGAGTTACCTCCTGTATTATACTCCAGAGCTGCACTCACTATTCTGCTGGTGCAGTCACTGTGTACATACATTACATTACTGATCCTGAGTTACATCCTGTATTATACCCCAGAGCTGCACTCACTATTCTGCTGGTTCAGTCACGCTGTGGCTTTTTCACTGTTTCTCTATTATTCTGATTGCAGGGCCGCGGGGAGCGAGCATATGACATTTACTCTAGGTTACTGCGGGAGCGGATTATCTGCGTCATGGGGCCGGTGAGATTCTTGATCATTAACCCCTTCTCTTTCCCAGCGCCCCTCCCCCAACACTCGCATATATTTCTTCATTCATTCAGATTGACGACTCTCTCTCCAGCCTGGTGATCGCTCAGCTCCTGTTCCTGCAATCAGAGAGTAACAAGAAGCCTATTCACATGTACATCAACAGCCCAGGTAACCGATGACCAGAGGAACCTTGATGCTTGGGGTCACCTCCATGTTTCCTTCACCCCCGCTACCCTATGCAGTTTTGCATGCACCGTGTGCTGCGCTCTTCACCTCCCATCACCTTCAAATAAAATATGCAACTTTCGAATATGCTTTGTGTTTCACTATTTCCAAGATCTCTGCTTGCCGTTAGTGAATTGGAACATTATTACACAGAAATAATAATGGTTCTCTCAGCTGAGGGTTTGCTGGTGATGAGTTGAAGCTCTGAGTATTTTTGTCCTCAATTGGAGCAGTAATGTGATGTTGCCTGACTGGTGTAAGCAGATTGCAGCCCCTCCATTCTTCAAACTCCAGTTTTGGGGGTCTTTTTCAGTACATATCGGTCATACTTTGCTTATATCTATTTTTAGGGGGCTCGGTGACAGCCGGTCTGGCGATATATGACACCATGCAGTATATACTGAACCCCATCTGTACGTGGTGTGTGGGGCAAGCAGCCAGTATGGGGTCCCTCCTGCTGGCAGCCGGATCCCATGGAATGAGACACTCTTTGCCTAACTCCCGAATTATGATCCACCAGCCCTCAGGAGGAGCCCGGGTAAGTCACCTGCCCTATAAGCGCAGACATGGAGGTGTTACTTATGTGGCCTCACTTAGTCATAGAGATGGAGTGCAGAGGTAACTGTTACCTCTGTAAGCTGGCAGTCCTAAAGTCTCCCCTGCCACATATGAAGATATATGGTACTGTGACAGATCTGGGGACCTGGAAGCCACATTGAATGTCGTACTGATATCTGTCATCCTCAGGGTCAGGCCACAGACATCGCTATACAGGCGGAGGAAATTCTGAAGCTCAAGAAACAGATCAATGACATTTACGCAAAGCACACGCGTCAGCCGCTGTCTCTGATCGGTGAGTCCACGCTCCACCCCACACCTCCTCACATTGTTCAGCGTTTCCACTGCAAAAATCACTTTCTTTTTTTTTCTCCTTCATGGAGATTAAAAAATGCTTAAAAATGTAAAAAAAAAATAGAGAAAACATGAATTTTCCTGCTTGAAAAAGTCATTTTAAAACATTGCAAAAAGACCGTGTGAACACACTCTTGGGCCTGAGCGGTCACATTTTAAGGTTTTCTTTGGCTGTGAAGGTGAGGGGTTAATATCGTCCCTGGGGGCTTCCTTTTGGCGCAGTGGCACCTCCTGTTATATATCCTTTGTTGGCAATGCTAGAGGTCAAACGTTTTCTGTAAGTCTTCACAAGGTTGCCACACACTGTTGGTGGTATGTTGGCCCATTCCTCCATGCAGATCTCCTCTAGAGCAGTGTTCCCCAACTTCAGTCCTCAAGGCCCACCAACAGGTCATGTTTTCAGGATTTCCTTAGTATTGCCAAGGTGATAATTGCATTACCTGTGCAATACAAAGGAAATACTGAAAACATGACCTGTTTTTGGGCCTTGAAGACTGGAGTTGGGGAACATTGCTCTAGAGCAGTGATGTTTTGGGCCTGTTGCTGGGCAACACAGACTTTCAAATCCCTCCAAAGGTTTTCCATGGGGATGAGTTCTGGAGACTGGCTAGGCCACTCCAGGACCTTTATATGCTTCTTACGAAGCCACTCCTTCGTTGCCCTGGCAGTGTGCTTGGGAATATTATGCCCAAAGACCCATCCACGTTTCGTCTTCAATGCCCTTGCTGCTGGAAGGAGGTTTGCACTCAAAATCTCACAATACATGGCTCCATTAATTCTTTAATGTACAGGGATCAGTTGTCCTGGTCCCTTTGCAGAGAAACAGCCCCAAAGCATGATGTTGCCACCCCCATGCTTTACAGTAGGTATCGTGTTCTTTGGATGCAACTCCGCGGTCTGTCTCCTCCAAACACGACGAGTTTTGTTTCTACCACATAATTCTACTTAGGTTTCATCAGACCATATGACATTCTCCCGATACGCTACTGGATAATCCAAATGCTCTCTAGCAAACTTCAGACGGGCCCGGACATGTACTGGCTTAAGCAGGGGGACACGTCTGGCACTGCAGGATCTGAGTCTCTGGTGGCGTAGTGTGTTACTGATGGTAGCTGTCAGAGACACCGCACTGAACTTGCTCACTCAGCCAGTGCGCGTGTCCTGAGTAAAGCGAACAGTGCTCAAAGCTACCTGTGGAGCGGGCAGCAACCGAATAGATGTGTACTTCAGAGCCGCAGGACCTGAAGCACGTGACTACTAGAGGCGTGGCCTAAACTCCACAGAGCTAGGAGCTGCAGGGAAACTCCTAGCAGGGTAACTGCGAGACAAAGTTACCAAGGGGCATAGACAGTAAGAATAGTCAGGACGTAGCCAATGAGTCACACACAGAGATAGCTGCAAGGTACCAGAGGGGTGCGCAGAGAGTAGTCAGGTCACAGGCAATGAGTCATACACAGATAATAACGCAGTACAAAATCAACAGGCAAACTCACAACGGGAAACAGAATCGGGTCAGAACCATATAAACAAGGTATAGCAACAAACAGGCACACGGGGGTCAGCACACTAGGCCAAAGGCAAAAGTATAACTGGCAGGGATTGAAGCTTCCCAGGGGTTTATGAAGCTCTCCCAGAACCAGAAAGAGGCCACAATCATTAACCCCAAGTGTGCAGATCAAAACCTGCACAGAGCTCCAGACATTAACCCCCGGTGTGCAGCTCAAAAACCTGCACTGGGATCATGACAGTACCCCCCTCTCAACGGGGGGGCCTCTGGACCCCCAGGCTTCCCCGGGTACTTGGCATGGAACGCCTGAACCAGGCGATCTGCATGTACCGAGCGAGCAGGGACCCACGAGCGCTCTTCTGGTCCATATCCCTTCCAGTGGACCAGGTACTGCAAAGAGCGGCGCACCCGCCGAGAGTCCACAATATGTCCGACCTCATACTCCAATTGACCCTCCACCAGCACTGGAGGAACAACAGTCTCAGAGTTCTCTTTGACAGATCCTGCTGGTTTCAACAGAGACTTATGGAACACATTAGATATTTTTAAGGAGGCGGGGAGACGCAACCTATATGCCACAGGGTTGACTATCTCCATAATCTCGTACGGACCAATGAACTTTGGTCCCAACTTAACTGATGGTACCTTTAAGTTGATGTTACGCGAGGAGAGCCAAACCTTCTCTCCCACCTGAAACGTGTCTCCCGAGGCTCTCTTTTTGTCCGCAAAATATTTGTATCTCCCCTGGGCTCGAGAGATATTACGCCGGACTTTAGCCCAGAGGTTTTTTAACCGTTGAACGGACCCCTCTGCTCCTGGACAACCGGAATCCACCCGAGAAAACTCCCCAAAATGCGGATTAAAGCCATAGTTAATCAGGAATGGGGACATGTTGGTGGACTGACTCACCCGGTTGTTAAAAGCGAATTCAGCCAACGGTAACGCATCACACCAATCCTCCTGTCTGGCGGAGGTCAGACACCTGAGAATTTGTTCCAGGGATTGATTGGTGCGTTCTGTCTGACCATTACTCTCCGGGTGATATGCCGACGAGAAGGAGAGTGAGATGCCCAATTTCATACAGAACGCCCTCCAAAATTTGGCCACAAACTGCACACCTCTGTCAGACACAACATTCAGGGGTACCCCATGCAATCGGACCACATGCTGCACAAACAATCTTGACAACGTTTCTGCTGAAGGTAGTGCTGCCAAGGGAATGAAATGGGCCTGTTTAGAAAACCTATCCACCACCACCCAGATCACGGTATTGCCCCTGGAAGGTGGAAGGCCGGTAATAAAATCCATGGAAAGATGAGTCCATGGCCTATCAGGAACCGGTAAAGGTATGAGTTCCCCAGCCGGTCGGTTATGCGAGCTTTTGGAACGGGCACATATGCCACAAGCAGAAACAAATTCCTTGACATCGGACCTTAATGAAGGCCACCAAAAACCCCTGGCTACTGCCTCTCTAGGGGCCGTGATACCTGGATGAGCACTCAGCCTAGAATCATGAAACTCCTGCAGAAGTCTAGGCCGCAATGAATCTGGAACAAACAGTTTATCGCTTGGCCTGGTTGCCGGAGCTAGGGCCTGAGCCCTTAGGATTTCTTGTTCCAACTCAGTTGAGACCCCCGCCACTACCACCCCTGGGGGAAGAATGGAGGACGGCGGCTCAGGGGGAGACACTGGATCAAAACTTCTGGACAGGGCATCCGCTTTAACATTTTTGGACCCCGGTCGAAAAGTAATTGAGAACTGAAATCGTGAAAAAAAAAAAAAAGTGACCAATGGGCCTGTCTAGGAGTAAGCCTCTTAGCAGATTCAAGGTACGCCAAATTTTTGTGATCCGTGACAACCGTGATAGGGTGAGCCACCCCTTCCAAAAAGTGCCTCCATTCCTCAAACGCCAGCTTGACCGCAAGAAGTTCTCTATTGCCTACATCATAGTTTTTCTCAGCTGAAGAGAACTTCTTGGAGAAGAAGGCACAGGGTTTGAGATTGGTAAGGGTGGCCGGACCCTGGGACAGCACAGCCCCCACCCCCACTTCAGAAGCATCCACCTCCACAATGAATGGTTTGGACGGGTCAGGTTGCACCAACACCGGGGCAGACATAAAACATTTCTTAATCGCTGAGAAGGATTCCTTAGCGAGTACAGACCAATTTTTTTACATCAGCTCCCTCCTGGGTAAGATCCGTGAGTGGTTTCACCACTTGTGAGAAACCTTTAATGAATCTCCGGTAATAGTTCGCAAATCCTAAGAAGCGCTGGAGCCCCTTGAGATCTCGAGGCTGAACCCAGTCAGCGATCGCCAGCACCTTCTTAGGATCCATACGAAACCCCTCACAGGACACAATCAACCCCAAAAAAGGCAGCTCCTGTACAAAAAACGAACATTTTTCCAGTTTGGCGAACAATTGGTTCTCCCTGAGTCTCTGGAGAACTGTCTTTAGATGTTGCAAGTGAGATTGACTGTCCGGGGAATACACCAAAATATCATCCAAATAAATAATAACAAAACGTCCTATCAGATCAGAAAACACAACATTGATGAAATTTTGGAAAATAGCGGGTGCATTAGTTAACCCAAATGGCATTACCAGGTTCTCAAAGAGTCCTTCTGATGTGAGGAATGCCGTTTTCCACTCGTCCCCTTCCCGAACCCTTATCAGATTGTAGGCCCCCCGCAGATCTAACTTGGAGAACCATTGGGCCCCAGCTAACTGGTTACATAAGTCTGGGATGAGGGGAAGCGGGTAAGAGTTCCAAACCGTTATCTTGTTCAGTTCCCGAAAGTCGAGGCACGGCCGCAAACCACCATCTTTTTTTCTTCACAAAGAAGAACCCTGCTGCCACAGGTGACACAGAAGGCCTGATATGCCCTTTGCGGAGACTCTCAGCTATGTACTCCTTCATGGCTTGGCGCTCAGGCCCAGACAAATTGAACAATCGAGCCTTAGGTAATTTGGCTCCGGGTACTAAATCAATGGCACAATCATAGGGTCTATGTGGTGGCAGCGCCTCAGCCTCACTTTCGGAAAAAACGTCTTCGAAATCTTTCAGGTACTCCGGAATACCTTCCAGATCGACAGACGACACAGATACGGATTTAACAGCGTTAACAAGATGTCCCCGGTTACCACATTTACTATTGCATCCCCATTGAGTGATTTCCCCTGTAACCCAATCAATAGTAGGATTATGGCGTTGAAGCCAAGGCATCCCCAGTACCAGTCCTGCAGGCAAGTTATCTAGCACCAGACAACTTAGTTCCTCCACATGAGTGGAACCCACTTTTAGAGAAAAAAGTTCAGACCTGCAACAGATACCATCTTGGGTAAGAGGAGATGAGTCAATTGCCACAAGTTTAACAGGATCATGAAGCCTGACTGTCCCTATCTTATAAAGAGTCATAACCTTGGTATCAATCAGGTTCACAGCCGAACCGCGTTCAATAAAAGCAGTAGTCTGAACAGGACCATAACCAAGTTCCAGTTCCACCTGCAGCACCATTTTTGCACATGAGGAAAATTGTACCTGAAGGTCTGGGTAGCCTCCTCGATTACTACCCAGACCTAGTCGTTTCCCGCCATCTTGGAGGATGACTGACAGGAGGGGCAGTCCTTCTTCCAATGTCCAGATTTCCCACAATAGAAGCACAACTGCTTTTCCCGGCAGCGTCTTCTTTCCTTTCCCTCACAGGTGACAGCGCTCACCTCCATAGCCATAGGAAGAGTCTGGGTCTCATCTCCACTGAAGAATAAGGGCGATTCCCATTGCATAATGCCTCTAGCCCGCAGCCTGCGATCCATGCGAACCGCTTGGACCATGGCATCCTCCAGGGAGTCAGGCGGAGGATGGAGTGCCAAAGCATCCTTCAGACGTTCAAACAGGCCTCTATGGAACAGCCCCCGAAGGGCGGCATCACTCCAGGAAATCTCCTCTGCCCAACTTCTGAATTCAGTACAGATCCATTCGGCCGAGTGCTCCCCCTGACAGACACTCATCACTTTGTCCTCAGCCAACCGCACTCTATCAGGCTCATCATAAATAAGCCCTAAGGCTTCAAAAAATGCATCCACAGACATTCTCTCAGGGGCAGAAGAGGAAAGCGAGAATGCCCAGGCTTGTGGGGACCCCCTAAGCAGGGACATCACCACCCCCACCCTCTGTTTCTCATCCCCAGAGGAGCGGGGTCTCAAAGAAAAAAAAAAAGCTTACAGCCCTCCTTTAAATGCCCTGAAATCATCCTTGTTACCAGAAAATATATCTGGCAATTTAACCGGGGATTCAGGTGGGACTAAAATGACATCTCTATTCCCCACCTGCTGGAAGCCTGCGGAAAGTACCCCCTGAACTGAGTCCTCAACCCGCCGTTGGGACTGGGCCAGAGCTTGGTGTTCCAAACTAAGCTTCTGCAGTGACTGAGTCAAGCTTTTCACCTGCTCAGATAAAGCACACATTGGGTCCATGCTGCAGAAGTGAGGAGAGAAAAAAAAATTGTGGGCCAGTTATAATGTCAGAGACACCGCACTGAACTTGCTCACTGAGCCAGTGCACGTGCCCTGAGTATAGCGAAAGCGTGCTCAAAGCTACCTGTGGAGCGGGCAGCAACCGAATAGATGCGTACTTCAGAGCCGCAGGACCTGAAGCACGTGACTGCTAGAGGCGTGGCCTAAACTCCACAGAGCTAGGAGCTGCAGGGAAACTCCTAGCAGGGTAACTGCGAGACAAAGTTACCAAGGGGCATAGACAGGGAGAATAGTCAGGACGTAGCCAATGAGACACACAGAGATAGCTGTAGGGTACCAAAGGGGGTGAGCAGAGAGTAGTCAGGTCACAGGCAATGAGTCATACACAGATAATAACGCAGTACAAAATCAACAGGCAAACTCACAACGGGAAACAGAATCGGGTCAGAACCATATAAACAAGGTATAGCAATAAACAGGCACACGGGGGTCAGCACACTAGGCCAAAGGCAAAAGTATAACTGGCAGGGATTGAAGCTTCCCAGGGGTTTATGAAGCTCTCCCAGAACCAGAAAGAGGCCACAATCATTAACCCCAAGCGTGCAGATCAAAACCTGCCAGAGCTCCAGACATTAACCCCCGGTGTGCAGCTCAAAAACCTGCACTGGGATCATGACAGTAGCCTTTGTTACAGTGGTCCCAGCTCTATGCAGGTCATTCACTAGGTTCCCCGTGTGGTTCTGGGATTTTTGCGCACTGTTTTTTTGATCATTTTGACCCCACGGGGTGAGATCTTGCGTGGAGCCCCAGATCGCGGGAGCTTATCAGTGGTCTTGTATGTCTTCCAGTTTCTTGTTTTTGTTCCCACAGTTGATTTCATCACTCCAAGCTGCTTACCTATTGTAGATTCAGTCTTCTCAGCCTGATGCAGGGCTACAGTTTTGTTTCTGGTGTCCTTTGACAGCTCTTTGGTCTTCACCATAGTGGAGTTTGGAGTGTGACTGTTTGAGGTTGTGGACCGGTGTCTTTTATACTGATAAGTTCAAACAGCTGCCAATACTACAGGTAATGAGTGGAGGACAGAGGAGCCTCTTAAAGAAGAAGTTACCGGTCTGTGAGAGCCAGAAATCTTGCATGTTTTTAGGCGGCCAAATACTTATTTTCCACCATAATTTGCAAAATAAATCTTGCCTAATCAGACAAGGTGATTTTCTGGATTTGTTTCCTCATTGTGACACTTATAGTTGTGGTCTACCTATGATGTCAATTACAGGCCTCTCTCATCTTTTTAAGTGGGAGAACTTGCACAATTGGTTGCTGACTAAATACTATTTTTCCCCGCTGTATTTCTGCAATTTGCATCCATTATATTGACCGTTAGCTTTGCTGGTCGGAGATGACAGGTTTTCTCTGCTCCCCCCATATAACATCTATGTTTCCTACCTCCAGAGTCCGTCATGGAGAGAGATCGCTACATGAGTCCCACAGAAGCTCAGGAGTTTGGTATCCTGGACAAGGTATTGGTGCACCCACCTCAAAATGGAGAAGATGAACCAGAACTAGTGCGAAAAACAGAGGAGCAGGCACCGCTGCCACCACCACCATCTGAGCCTTAGAGGAGAGGCATGACTGTGCAGCGACAGGTCACACCGAGGCAGTGTCCTCACCCACAGGAGACCCAATCATTGGATGTGGCAAGACTGCTGGACATTAGTGTATAATTCACATTATACTGGCCCCTGCTGGCAGAAACAACGCAGACTTCTCACCACCAGTATGAACTGTGCATAGGGATCTTTTTCATATCCCGGTAGCTTCTGGCTTGTAGGGCAGGTAAAAAAAAAAAATTTAAAATAAAATTATCTTCACATATCCTGGTGTCGTTTCTTCTTCCGGCCACCGCTGCTGACTGTGTGTAGCGCTTACAAGCTCTTTCCTATTGGGCTAGTAAGCACTATTTTACAGCTGATCAGGATCGCTGGGGAGCGCCGTTACCTCTATTTCCCGATCAGCTTCACTGTAATAAACGAAATATCAGCGATGGTCGGTCTCATAGGCAACGGGTGATAAAGAAAATTGTTAATCTTATTAGCCATAAATTAATTTTACTAGCACTATCGACATATGTGATGATGGGAATAACCTTTTAAAAGGAATCTGTCACCTAATTTTTCAATATATAAGATGCGGCCGCCGCCATCAGGGGCTTATCTACAGCATTCTGTAATGCTGTAGATAAGCCCCTGATGTAACCTGAAAAATAAGAAATATGAGTTATATTATACTCACCCAGGGGGGCGGTCCGGGTATCGCAGTCCGGTCCAGCGCCTCCCATCTTCTAGCGATGCCGTCCTCTTCTTTGCTTCCCGTCACAGGCGTACTGCTCTGCACTGCTCTGTTGAGGGCAGAGTACTGCAGTACGAAGGCGCCGGGAAAGGTCAGAGAGGGTTGGAGCCTGCGCACTGCAGGACTCTGCCCTCAACAGGGCAGTGCAGAGCAGTACGCCTGTGACGGGAAGCAAAGAAGAGGACGGCATCGCTAGAAGATGGGAGGCGCTGGACCGGACTGCGAGACCCGGACCGGACCACCCCCTGGGTGAGTATAATATCACTCGTTTTTCTTCTCTTTCAAGTTACATCGGGGGCTTATCTACAGGATTACAGAATACTGTAGATAAGCCCCTGATGGCGGTGGCCGCATCTTATATTTGAAAAATGAGGTGACAGGTTCCCTTTAACCCCTCTCTGCCATTAGACGTACTATCCCGTCCATGTGCCCTGGGACTTAATTCCCAAGGACGGGATAGTACGTCTAATGCGATCAGCGGCGCCCACGTGGTGAGCGCCGCTGATCGCGGCCGGGTGTCAGCTGATTATCACAGCTGACACCCGGCACAATGTGTCAGAGGCGGTCACGGACCGCCCCCGACACGTTAACCCCTTGTACACCGCGATCAAACACGATCGCGGTGCACCGGGAGTTAAAGGGAAGCTTCGGCAGGGAGGGGGCTCCCTCCGTGCTTCCCTGAGCCCCCCATGGCAGCGCAATGTGCAGCGCTGCTGCGGGGGACTCTCTTTCCCTACAGGCGATGGGGGCCTGGAGGGAGCTGACTTCCTCACTGCCTGCAAAGCGCAGGCATGAGGAAGTCTGCAGAACTGCCTGTGACAGATTGCTGATCTGTCACAGTGATGTGACAGATCAGCGATCTGTCACAGGACAGTGATGTCCCACCTGGGACTATGTAATAAAGTAAAAAAAAAATTAAAAAAAGTGTAAAAATAATTTAAAAAATCGCTAAATAAATTAGTAAAAAAAATATTCCCCAATAAATTCATTTTTTGAAAATAAAAAAAAACAAAACAATAAAAGTACACATATTAGGTATCACCACGTCCGTAGCGACCCGCCCTATAAAACTGCCCCATTAGTTAACCCCTTTAGCGAACCCCTTAAAAAATAATAAAAAACGAAGCAAAAAATAATGATTTATCATACCACCGAACAAAAAGTGTAATAACGCGCGATCAAAAAGACGCATATAAATATCCATGGTACCACTGAAAACGTCATCTTGTCCCGCAATAAAAGAGCCGCCACACAGCATCATCCGCAAAAAAATAAAAAAAGTTATAGCTCGCAGAATAAAGCGATGCAAAAATAATTATTTTTTATATAAAATTGTTTTCATTGCGAAAAACTGACAAAACATAAAAAAAACCTAAATGAGGTATCGCTGTAACCGTACCGACGCAAAGAATAAAACCTCTTTATCAATTTTACCGCACGCGGAACGGTGTAAACGCACCCCCTCAAAAGAAATTCATGAAACGCTGTTTTTTGTTCATTCTGCGTCCCAAAAATCGGAATAAAAAGCGATCAAAAAATGTCACGTGCCCAAAAATGGTACCGATAAAAAAGTCAACTCGTCCCGCAAAGAATAAGACCTCACATGACTCGGTGGGTCAAAATATGGAAAAATTATAGCTCTCAATATGTGGTGATGCAAAAACTATTTTTACATTAAAAAGCGTCTTTTAGCGTGCGACAGCCGCCAAACATAAAAACCGCCATAAATAGTAAATCAAACCCCCCGTTATCACCCCCTTAGTTAGGGAAAAATAATAAAATTTAAAAAAAGTATTTATTTCCATTTTCCCGTTAGGGCTAGGGTTAGGGTTAGGGCTCAGATTAGGGTTAGGGGTGTGTTGGGGTTAGGGTTGGAGTTATAATTGGGGTGTTTCCACTGTTTGGGCACATCAGGGGCTCTCCAAATGCAACATGGTGTCTGATCTCAATTCCAGCCAATTCTGCGTTGAAAAAGTCAAATGTTGCTCCTTCCCTTCCAAGCTCTGCCATGCGCCCAAACAGTGTTTTACCCCCACATATAGGGTATCAGCCTACTCAGGACAAATTGCAAAACAACTTTTGGGGTCCAATTTCTCCTGTTACCCTTAGGAAAATAAAAAATTGGGGGCAAAAATATCATTTTTGTGGAAAAAAATGATTTTTTTATTTTCACGCCCAGGCGTTATAAACTTCTGTGAATCACTTGGGGGTTCAAAGTGCTGACCACACATCTAGATAAGTTCCTTGGGGGGTCTAGTTTCCAAAATGGGGGAGTTTCAATAGTTTAGGTACATCAGGGGCTCTCCAAACGCACATGGCACCCGCAGACCAATCCATCAAAGTCTGCATTCCAAAACGTCACTACTTCCCTTCCGAGCCCCGACATGTGCCCATACAGTAGTTTTCTCCCACATATGAGGTATCAGCGTACTCAGGACAAATTGGACAACAACTTTTGGGGTCCAATTTCTCCTGTTACCCTTGGGAAAATAAAAAAATTGGAGACTAATTGATCATGTTTGTGGAAAAAATACGATTTTTTTATTTTCATGCCTGGGCATTATATACTTCTGTGAGGCCCTTGGGGGTTCAAAGTGCTCACCACACATCTAGATAAGTGCCTTAGGGGGTCTAGTTTCCAAAATGGGGTCATTTGTGGGGGGTTTCCACTGTTTAGGTACATTAGGGGCTCTCCAAAGGCAACATGACACCCGCAGACCATTCCATCAAAGTCTGCATTCCAAAACGTCAATACTTCCCTTCCGAGCCCCGACGTGTGCCCATACAGTAGTTTTCTCCCACATATGAGGTATCAGCGTACTCAGGACAAATTGGACAACAACTTTTGGGGTCCAATTTCTCCTGTTACCCTTGGGAAAATGAAAAAAAAATTGGTGACTAAAAGATCATGTTAGTGGAAAAAATACGATTTTTGTATTTTCACGCACGGGCATTATAAACTTCTGTGAAGCACTGGGGGGTTCAAAGTGCTCACCACACATCTAGATAAGTTCCTTGGGGGGTCTAGTTTCCAAAATGGTGTCATTTATGGGGGGTTTCTACTGTTTTGGTACATCAGGGGCTTTCCAAACACGACATGGTGTCCGATCTCAATTCCAGCCAAAAACGTCAAATGGCGCTGCTTCCCTTCCGAGCTCTGCCATGCGCCCAAATAGTCATTTACACCCACATATGGGGTATCAGTGTACTCAGGACAAATTGCACAATAACTTTTAGGGACCTATTACCCTTGGAAAAATAAAAATTGGGGGTGAAAAGATAATTTTTGTGGAAAAAATGATTTTTTAATTGTACCGCTGTACGTTATAAACTTCTGTGAAGCCCTTGTGGGTTCAAAGTTCTCACCACATATCTAGATAAGTTCCTTGGGGGGTCTAGTTTCCAAAATGGGGTCACTTGGGGGGGGGGGGTTTCCACTGTTTAGGTACATCAGGGGCTCTCCAAACACGACATGGCGTCCGATCTGAATTCCAGCCAATTTTGCATTGAAAAAGTCAAATGGCGCGCTTTCCCTGCTGTGGTCTGCCATGCGCCGAAACAATGGTTCCTCCCCACATATCCGGTATCGGCGTACTCAGGACAAATTGCACAATAACTTTTGCAGTCCAATTTCTCCTGTTACCCTTGGTAAATTAAAAAAAATTGAACCTGAAGTATTTTTTTAGTGAAAAAAAGTTAAATGTTCATTTTTTTTTTAAATATTCAAAAAATTCCTGTGACGCACCTAAAGGGTTAATAAACTTCTTGAATGTGGTTTTGAGCACCTTAAGGGGTGCAGTTTTTAGAATGGTGTCACTTTTGGGTATTTTCTATCATATAGACCCCTCAAAGTGGCTTCAAATGTGATGTGGTCCGTAAAAATAAAATGGTGTTGCAAAAATGAGAAATCGCTGGTCAACTTTTAACCCTTATAACTTCCTAACAAAAAAAAATTTTGGTTTCAAAATTGTGCTGATGTAAAGTAAACATGTGGGAAATGTTACTTAATCAGTTTTTTGTGTGCTATATCTCTGATTTAAGGGCATAAAAATTCAAAGTTGGAAAATTGCAAAATTTTCAAAAATTTCGCCAAATTTCCGTTTTTTTCACAAATAAACGCAAGTTATTTGAATGAAATTTTACCACTAACATGAAGTACAATATGTCACGAGAAAACAATGTCAGAATCACCGGTATCCATGGAAGCGTTTCAGAGTTATTACCTCATAAAGGGACAGTGGTCAGAATTGTAAAAATTGGCCCGGTCATGAACGTGCAAACCACCCTTGGGGCTTAAGGGGTTAAAGGATTTAGTCAGAGGGTCAGTACTCCTGACGTGAGCCATGTGGAGCAGCACCATCTTCTAGTCAAGTAGTTGCTGCTCCGGCACAAGTTGCTGCAGGTTTTCGTGCTGATGCATCGTCTGGTTTGTACTTTTTGGCTAATTTTCTCTTAGAAACTTTTTTTTGACTGTACAAATCAAAAATGTATTAAAGTCTTACCCCAAATTGTAGAAGTTTTTAGCTGTATGGTTTGTACAGATTAAATCTTTTTTCACCTTTTCCCCATTATTTTATGACCACAATTAATTACTAAAGTGCATTTAATGCTTTGTTCCCCATTCTGAAACAGTTCATATATTAGATTTTTTACTCTTCGCCACGACAGCACCCACTTAGGGAGGGATCCGCCCATAGGAACAGGAAACCTACAGAGATAAAAGAGGGCGGTCCGCCTCTCCTCAGTTGGTTTCCTGTTCCATGGGAACCGCAGGATTTTCTACAGAAGACATACCTGGGCCAAGGAACCGCCTGTGCAGTGTCTGTGCGAACGGCAGGGGTTCCGGTCCAGAAGCAGCGACGGGGGAATGCTGGAGTCCGGCTCCCTCCTCGACTGAGACGGGCAGCGCGACGAGAAACACCGGTTCCGGGTGAGGCCGACCGGGGGTTTTCTAATGACATACACGCCACCGGGATCTTGGAGGGCAGCCATCCCGGTCCGTGTGGGAGTGCGGAGCCGAGAGGAACCCGTGATCTCTGGCGTTCCCGGGGCTTCAGCGTCCAGGAGGATGCATGGGCGGCGCTGCCAGGAGGTAAGGAGGAACTTCCGGGTTACCGGAGGCTCCTCAGTGTACAGCGCATGCGCGGTCTCACGGAGCCGCGCGAGATTAGTGCTTTGAGCAGCACTCCCCGCCCCCTCCGAGAGAAAAAAAAAAATGATGTTTAATATGGCGGCGCCGGCGGCTGTATTCAGGCCGGTTGCATGTTAATTAGCTGCGCCGCAGGCAGGCGCACCTGGGAGGGGGGAGGTACCAGGTATTGAAAGGGGCTATATAAACCTGTGGGGATATGGATAGAGCGTGAATCATAGAATCGTAGAGTTGGAAGGGACCTCCTGGGCCATCTGGTCCAACCCCCTGCTCAAAGCAGGATTCGCTAAATCATCCCAGTCAGATGTCTGTCCAGCCTCTGTTTGAAGACTTCCATTGAAGGAGAACTCACCACTTCTCGTGGCAGCCTGTTCCACTCATTGATCACTCTAACTGTCAAAAAGTTTTTTCTAATATCTAATCTGTGTCTATTCCCATTCAGTTTCATCCCATTGCTTCTAGTCTTTCCTTGTGCAAATGAGAATAAAGTTGATCCTTCTACAATGTGACAGCCCTTTAGATATTTGTAGACAGCTATTAAGTCTCCTCTCAGTCTTCTCTTTTGCAAACTAAACATTCCCAAATCCTGCAACCTTTCCTCATAAGACAGGGTTTGCAGACCGGTCACCATTCTGGTCGCTCTTTTCTGAGCATGCGTGTAAGCATGTTTTCCCCAAGACAGGACACGCATCCCCAAGCAGGTGATACAGTGGCAGCTAAAGATCACTCACATCGTGGCACCTCGGATAGAAGCCACAGAAGCCATGCCAGCAGAGCCCCTTCTCAGCGTGAGTCGGTACCTACAGCTTCTCTGGGCGAGTGGACGACTCTCTGCCTATCAAGCTGTTAAATATCTTCTCTCTTTCTCTCCTCCGCTATGTCCACTGTAGGCTAAGAGGAAGGAGAAATCAAAAAATAAGGAATGTGCCCTCTGTACACGTCCCTTACCGGACTCTTATACAAAGAGGCTGTGCAAAAAATGCATTAACGAAACCGCAAAGCAGGCTTCAACATCAGCCACAGATATAAGGGCTATAATAAGGGAGGAATTACAGGCCCTAACCCAGTCTGGCGGCTTACCTAAGAAAACTAAGACTAACAAGCCAGCAACAGTTAGCTTAGATACGGATGAGGACGAAGCAGTAGTCTCGGACAGTTCCAATGCGTCCACATCATCATCTTCCTCTGATATCGAGGGGCGTTCGTGTTTTCCGTTAGATAACATGGACAACTTGATGAAATCTGTGAGGAACATCATGAGATGCACAGAGACTAAGGAACCGCAAACGACACAAGAGATTATGATTGCGGGATTAACAAATAGGAGGAGGGCTTTTCCCATTATACCAGCTATAAAAGCCTTAGTGAAAAAGGAGTGGGAGAAGCAGGACCAGAGAGGTTATCTTCCCTCGGCGTCAAAAAGAAGGTACCCCTTCAGCGACGAGGAATTGTCAACGTGGTCTAAGGTCCCGAAGGTCGATGGGGCAGTCGCCTCTGCCTCAAAACAGTCGGCCTTACCAGTGGAAGACGCAGGGACTCTAAAAGACCCACTGGACCGGAAAGCTGATGCCTCACTAAAGAGGGCATGGGAGGCAGCTACGGGCACATTTAAACCGGCAATAGCCAGTACGTGCACAGCTTGCTCTATGCTGGTCTGGATTGATCAACTAGACCAGAAAATAGAGCAAAAAGTCTCCAGAGACAAGCTACGAGCCGCTATACCACTAATTCGTGGCGCAGCGGCATATATAGCGGATGCTTCGGCCGATTCCCTACGCATGGCAGCCAGAACAGCAGGCTTGCTTAATAACGGCAGACGTAGCCTGTGGCTTAAGAGCTGGAAAAGTGACACCCAATCCAAGGCAAAGCTATGTGCCATACCTTGTGAGTTTTTGTTTGGGAAAACCTTAGACGAAATCCTTACAAAAGCAAAAGAAAGGAAAAAAGGGTTCCCTAACCCCTCTCTCCCATTTTATAGGAGGGCATTTAGGAGACGACCATTTGGCAGGGGAAGACCAGCAGAGAATCAAAATCGCTGGGCCACGAAGGAAGAAAAAGGCAAAGGTGCTATGTTTAGAGGATCCTCCTTCCGCAGAGATCGGAACTAAGGAGCCAGTCCCTCCAGTAGGAGGGAGACTAAAAATTTTTCTTCAGGAATGGGAAAAAATCACGGCCAGCCCTTGGGTCCTAGGCATTATTAGGGAAGGATTAAAATTAGAGTTCCATCACGTACCCCGTAATTCAGTCATTGTAACATCCCTCAGCTCACCAGTCCAACAGCGGGCCTTAGAGAATGAAATTGTCAGTCTGCTGGACAAAAAAGTTTTGGTCCAGGTACCTAAAGGACAGGAAGGGAGAGGATTTTACTCCCCTCTCTTTCTGATACCTAAACCAGATGGCTCATTCAGGACGATAATTAACCTGAGGAAACTAAATTCATTTGTAATAAGTCATAAATTTAAAATGGAGTCCATTAGATCGGCAATTAAGCTCCTTTTTCCCAATTGTATGATGGCGGGCCTGGATCTGAAGGATGCCTATTATCATCTTCCCATCCATTACAGATTTCAGAAATACCTCAGAGTGGCGGTCTTCCTCGAGGGCACCATACAACACCTCCAGTTCACAGCCATGCCATTCGGCCTTTCCATCGCACCAAGAGTCTTTACAAAGGTGATGCTGGAAGTAATGGCTTTCTTACGACAGAAGGACACACTGATAGTTCCCTATTTGGATGATTTTTTGATAATAGGGAACTCAGCTAGACAATGTAATAAGCGAGTTGCTGATGCAATCTTATCCCTACAGGCTCTTGGTTGGATAATAAACTTCAAGAAGTCCAGAATCGAGCCACAGTCAGTTCAGTCCTTCCTGGGTCTTCAACTAGACTCCATAAGCCAAAAATGTCTGCTGCCACAGGTAAAAACTACAGCAATTAAAACGAAGGTCAGGTCAGCAATAGACAAGCCACACATATCCTTAAGGGAAGCAATGTCCCTCCTAGGGTCCCTTACTTCCTGCATCCCGGCAGTTCGGTGGGCTCAATTCCACACGAAAGAATTACAGCATCAAATTCTTTTAGAGGAAACTCAGGACCGTGGAAATTTGGGGAAAAAAAAATCACTTTATCTCAGAAGGTCCTAACCTCCCTAGCATGGTGGCTATAGGAGGATAACCTATCGGGAGGAGTACCATGGGTGATAACACCCTCCCGTATAATTACTACTGATGCCAGCCCCACAGGATGGGGAGCTCATATGGGAAGTACCTTTGCCCAAGGCTTAAGGGATATAAGTGAGAATCAGGATTCATCAAACTTGAAAGAACTAAAGGCAGTTAGTCATGCATTATATCATCCCTCGGCATCACAGACTTGGCCCTATCCTGGATCTCATCATACCTAACAGACCGGACATTCAGCGTCTCCCACTCACACACCACCTCCTCACCTCGCCCCCTATCTATCGGAGTCCCACAAGGTTCAGTCCTTGGGCCCCTGCTGTTCTCTATTTAGACCTTTGGCCTGGGACAGCTCATAGAATCTCATGGCTTTCAGTATCATCTCTACGCTGATAACACACAGATCTACATCTCTGGACCAGATATCACCTTCCTACTAATATAACCAGAATCCCTAAATGTCTGTCCACTATTTCATCCTTCTCCGCTAGATTTCTGAAACTCAACATGGACAAAACAGAATTCATAATCTTTCCCCCATCTCACGTGACCCCCCCTACGAACCTATCAATTACAGTGAATGACTGCCGACTCTCCCCAGTCCCACAAGCTCGCTGCCTCGGAGTAATCCTTGATGTTGATCTCTCCTTCAAACCACATATCCAAGCCCTTTCCACTTCCTGCCGACTTCAACTCAAAAATATTTCACGAATCCGTTCATTCCTCACCCAAGAATCTGCAAAAACCCTAGTCCATGCCCTCATCATCTCTCGCCTTGACTACTGCAACCTCCTGCTCTGTGGCCTCTCCTCAAACACTCTCGCACACCTCCAATCTATTCTAAACTCTGCTGCCCGACTAATCCACCTGTCCCCCCGCTATTCCCCAGCTTCTCCCCTCTGTCAATCCCTTCACTGGCTCCCAATTGCCCAGAGACTCCATTACAAAACCCTAACCATGACATACAAAGCCATCCACAACCTGTCTCCTCCATACATCTGTGACCTCGTCTCCCGGTACTTTCCCGCACGCAACCTCCGATCCTCACAAGATCTCCTTCTCTACTCCCCTCTTATCTCCTCTTCCCACAATCGCATACAAGATTTCTCTCGCGCATCACCCCTACTCTGGAACTCTCTACCACCTCATATCAGACTCTCACCTACCATCGAAACCTTCAAAAAGAGCCTGAAGACCCACCTCTTCCGACAAGCCTATAACCTGCAGTAACCACCGATCGACCAAACCGCTGCACGACCAGCTCTACCCTCGCCTACTGTATTATCACCCATCCCTTGTAGATTGTGAGCCCTCGCGGGCAGGGTCCTCTCTCCTCCTGTACCAGTAATGACTTGTATTGTTTAAGATTATTGTACTTGTTTTTATTATGTATACCCCTCCTTACATGTAAAGCGCCATGGAATAAATGGCGCTATAACAATAAATAATATTTTCTTCCGCAGTTACAAGGAGAAAACGTGAGGATCCTGTCAGACAACACCACAGTGGTCGCATATCTGAACAGGCAAGGCGGGACTCGATCAGTCGCATTAATGTCTTCCGCAAGAGAGATCTTGTCTTTAGCCAAAAAACATTTTTTGTCTCTCTCAGCCCTCCACATAGGAGGGAGAGACAATTCAGAGGCAGACTTTCTAAGCCGCCATACACTTCGGCAAGGAGCGTGGTGCCTGAGCCAACAAATATTCACATGCATTGTGTCGTTATGGGGTCTTCCCCAGATAGATCTCTTCGCCACCAGGGAGAACAGGCAGGTGCGAAGATTCGCCTCTTTGAAAATAGCAGACAATCTGGAAATTCTGGATGCCCTCCAAGTCCCATGGCGGTTCAAACTGGCATATGCATTTCCTCCAATCATACTACTACCACAGGTGATCAGGACAGAGGAAGCACGAATAATCTTAATAGTGCCATTCTGGCCCAGGAGGCCATGGTTTTCATGCCTGCAAGCAATGTCAGTGACAGACCCTTGGGTGCTTCCTTCAACCCCCAAGCTCCTCTCTCAGGGGCCATTCTTCCATCCTCAAGTGGACAATCTCCACTTGACGGCTTGCAACTTGAAAGGGAAATGTTGAGAGCAAGAGGATTCTTGGAGGGGTTAGTCAATACTCTCTTGCAAAGCAGAAAATTGGCTACGACAAAAATTTACACCAGGGTATGGAGAAAATTCCTGGAGTTTCACACAGCTCCTGATTCCAGAGAAATTCCTCTAACAGCAATCCTAGAGTTTCTACAGAAAGGGAAAGATTTAGGACTATAGGTTAACACTAGAGTTGAGCGATACCAGCCGATACTTGAAAATATCGGATCGGAATGGATCGGCCGATCTTAAAAAAAAGTATCGGTATCGCCGATTCCGATACCGGGAACCAATGCAAGTCAATGGGGCCAAAATATCGGAATTAAAAAAAACCCTTTCTTTCCTTGTAGGTTAATTCTACATGAAGAAAAACAACTAAGAATAATGTAGAATGTATTGTGGGAGGTGGAGGAGACATTAAAGCCATAGAGGTTTAGCCCAATCAAATGGAATAGCAGGAATTAAACTTTTTTTTTTAAAGATGTTAGGAGTTACAAAGATATTGACTATGTTAGCCTCATTTATATTTTGCCAGACATGTATGTCTTCTTCTTCTACTTCCTTTTTTTACATTCTTCTTCTTCTTCTTCTACTTCCTTTTTTTACATTCTTCTTCTTCTTCTTCTACTTCCTTTTTTTACATTCTTCTTCTTATTCCTTTTTTTACATTCTTCTTCTTCTTCTTCTACTTCCTTTTTTTACATTCTTCTTCTTCTTCTTCTTCTTCTTCTTCTTCTTCCTTTTCTTACATTCTTCATATTCTTCTTATTCAACAATTATTATTCTACATATTCAGCTTCTTCATCTTCTTCCTATTCTTCTTCATCATATTCTTGTTTGTGTCAGGCATTCCTGTAGTTGTTATCTAGAAAAGTTAGAAGTTTACACCTTCCGTTCTGCCTGTCACAAAAGATTTACAACAGGATTTGTCCGCGTTCAGTTTGGCCTGCAGAAGCAGGCCTTTTCCAGGGGCACCACGAGGAGGAACGGACTCACCCCCATACACTGCTTAGTCTTCTTCTGCTTATAAATAAGATAATATCATTTGCTCAGAGTATTAGTCTTATGCTTAATGTTCTTCTGCTTTGTTTTTTTTATGCTTCTTTGTCTTCTCTCTCTTGTTGTTCTGCATCTTGGTGGTTGTCTTCCTGTTCTTTGTCCTCTTGAACCAGCTGACGGTACTGGCACCCGGAGGGGCAGCAGAAGGAACAAGAGCCAATGGCACTACCGAGGACCAGCTGACGGTGCTGGAACCCGGTTACTAAGCAGGAGGTACCTGTGCTACAAAGCACTACCAAGGACCAGCAGACGTTGCCGGAACTCGGATACCGAGATGGAGGCACCTAGGCCAAACGCTCTGACGAGAACCAGCTGACGGTGCTGGAACCCGGAGGGGTAGCATAAGCTGCAAGAGCAAATGGAAATAGCGAGGACCAGCTGACAGTGCTGGCACCCGGAGGGGCAGCAGAAGGAATAAGAGCCAATGGCACAACCGAGGACCAGCTGACGGTGCTGGAACCCGGTTACTAAGCAGGAGGTACCTGTGCTACAAAGCACTACCAAGGACCAGCAGACGTTGCCGGAACTCGGATACCGAGATGGAGGCACCTAGGCCAAAGGCTCTGACGAGAACCAGCTGACGGTGCTGGAACCCGGAGGGGTAGCATAAGCTGCAAGAGCAAATGGAAATAGCGAGGACCAGCTGACAGTGCTGGCACCCGGAGGGGCAGCAGAAGGAATAAGAGCCAATGGCACAACCGAGGACCAGCTGACGGTGCTGGAACCCGGTTACTAAGCAGGAGGTACCTGTGCTACAAAGCACTACCAAGGACCAGCAGACGTTGCTGGAACTCGGATACCGAGATGGAGGCACCTAGGCCAAAGGCTCTGATGAGAACCAGCTGACGGTGCTGGAACCCGGAGGGGTATCAGAAGTTACCCCTGAAAAGCAAAGTTGGCATGCCGCAAGCTGGCCGCAGTTACCGAATCACACAGTCCTACAGGGGGTGCTTGTCCTACTGGCACTATGGAACAAACCTTTCTTACCAGAACCCGCAGTCCACATAGGAAGCACCTAAACTGCTGGCACCCTAGCCTCGGCTAACCCAACCGCAACACGACATGGCAACTTGGGGTGGCAAACTGACATTGACACTTCCCGGAAACAGCAGGCAGGGCTGGAACCAAGCTGGGCAGGAGGGAGTACCCGTGCCAAAGTCAGTTATGAGCAGCAACTGGCGATGTTGGAGCCCAGGACAAGCACTTAGCAGGCTGAGGCCTGATGTGCTGTCAATTGGGAGGCAGCAGGACAGATTGCCATCAAAACAGCAGGGGAACAGCTGACGTTACTGAACCCCACAAACACAGGAGCTAGTGTTTTACTCTGTGAAGACGGCACTTCCGAGCAACAACTGGCTGTGTTGAAGCCCAGGGACAAGCACGGAGCAGGCTTAGGCTGCATTGAAGAAATTTTAAGATCGGTTGTAGACTACTAATTTGAACCAAGCTCCACTTAGGCCTGTGGATTCACTGATTTTCGTATTTCCCCTGTCCTCCAACCCCGCCAGTTACAGCTCCGAAGTGGCGTCTGCACAATCCACACTTGTTCCTGTGTTACAGGTGTTCAGTCCGGTCAGTTAATCCCCTGATGTGTGTCCGGCAATGTCGCCTGCTCTGTCCACATTCCGATAATGGGAATGTGGACAGAGCAGGCGACATTGCCGGACACACATCAGGGGATTAACTGATCGGACTGAACACCTGTAACACAGGAACAAGTGTGGATTGTGCAGACGCCACTTCGGAGCTGTAACTGGCAGGGTTGGAGGACAGGGGAAATACGAGAGACAGTGGAGCCACAGGCCTAATTGGAGCACGGTTAAAAATCAGTAGTGGTACGACTGTGTAGGCAGCAGGAGACTTTGCCATCCACACAGCAGGGGATCAGCTGACATTACTGAACCCCACTGAGACACGGGAGCAAGTATCTCTTTCCGTGTGGACGGCACTTCCGAACTACAACTGGCTGTGTTGAAGCCCAGGAAATAGGAGGGTGTAGGCAGAGGCCTACTGTATTTTGAATGAGTTTACAGCAGGAGAGACTGCCATCCACACAGCAGGGGATCAGCTGACGTTACTGAACCCCACTGAGACACGGGAGCAAGTATCTCTTTCCGTGTGGACGGCACTTCCGAACTACAACTGGCTGTGTTGAAGCCCAGGAAATAGGAGGGTGTAGGCAGAGGCCTACTGAATTTTGAATGAGGTGACAGCAGGAGAGACTGCCATCCACACAGCAGGGGATCAGCTGACGTTACTGAACCCCACTGAGACACGGGAGCAAGTGTCTCTTTCCGTGTGGACGGCACTTCCGAACTACAACTGGCTGTGTTGAAGCCCAGGAAATAGGAGGGTGTAGGCAGAGGCCTACTGTATTTTGAATGAGTTTACAGCAGGAGAGACTGCCATCCACACAGCAGGGGATCAGCTGACGTTACTGAACCCCACTGAGACACGGGAGCAAGTATCTCTTTCCGTGTGGACGGCACTTCCGAACTACAACTGGCTGTGTTGAAGCCCAGGAAATAGGAGGGTGTAGGCAGAGGCCTACTGTATTTTGAATGAGTTTACAGCAGGAGAGACTGCCATCCACACAGCAGGGGATCAGCTGACGTTACTGAACCCCACTGAGACACGGGAGCAAGTATCTCTTTCCGTGTGGACGGCACTTCCGAACTACAACTGGCTGTGTTGAAGCCCAGGAAATAGGAGGGTGTAGGCAGAGGCCTACTGAATTTTGAATGAGGTGACAGCAGGAGAGACTGCCATCCACACAGCAGGGGATCAGCTGACGTTACTGAACCCCACTGAGACACGGGAGCAAGTGTCTCTTTCCGTGTGGACGGCACTTCCGAACTACAACTGGCTGTGTTGAAGCCCAGGAAATAGGAGGGTGTAGGCAGAGGCCTACTGTATTTTGAATGAGTTTACAGCAGGAGAGACTGCCATCCACACAGCAGGGGATCAGCTGACGTTACTGAACCCCACTGAGACACGGGAGCAAGTATCTCTTTCCGTGTGGACGGCACTTCCGAACTACAACTGGCTGTGTTGAAGCCCAGGAAATAGGAGGGTGTAGGCAGAGGCCTACTGTATTTTGAATGAGTTTACAGCAGGAGAGACTGCCATTCACACAGCAGGGGATCAGCTGACGTTACTGAACCCCACTGAGACACGGGAGCAAGTATCTCTTTCCGTGTGGACGGCACTTCCGAACTACAACTGGCTGTGTTGAAGCCCAGGAAATAGGAGGGTGTAGGCAGAGGCCTACTGAATTTTGAATGAGGTGACAGCAGGAGAGACTGCCATCCACACAGCAGGGGATCAGCTGACGTTACTGAACCCCACTGAGACACGGGAGCAAGTGTCTCTTTCCGTGTGGACGGCACTTCCGAACTACAACTGGCTGTGTTGAAGCCCAGGAAATAGGAGGGTGTAGGCAGAGGCCTACTGTATTTTGAATGAGTTTACAGCAGGAGAGACTGCCATCCACACAGCAGGGGATCAGCTGACGTTACTGAACCCCACTGAGACACGGGAGCAAGTATCTCTTTCCGTGTGGACGGCACTTCCGAACTACAACTGGCTGTGTTGAAGCCCAGGAAATAGGAGGGTGTAGGCAGAGGCCTACTGTATTTTGAATGAGTTTACAGCAGGAGAGACTGCCATCCACACAGCAGGGGATCAGCTGACGTTACTGAACCCCACTGAGACACGGGAGCAAGTATCTCTTTCCGTGTGGACGGCACTTCCGAACTACAACTGGCTGTGTTGAAGCCCAGGAAATAGGAGGGTGTAGGCAGAGGCCTACTGTATTTTGAATGAGTTTACAGCAGGAGAGACTGCCATCCACACAGCAGGGGATCAGCTGACGTTACTGAACCCCACTGAGACACGGGAGCAAGTATCTCTTTCCGTGTGGACGGCACTTCCGAACTACAACTGGCTGTGTTGAAGCCCAGGAAATAGGAGGGTGTAGGCAGAGGCCTACTGTCTTTGTAATGCGGAGACAGCAGGAGAGACTGCCATCTCCACAGCAGGGGAACAGCTGGCAGTGCTGAACCCCACTAACACTTGAACGAACGTGTTTGGTTCTGTGGAGACGACACTTCTGAACACCAACTGACGCTGTTGGAGCCCAGGATTAGGCGAGGAGCAGGCTGGGGCCTACTGGATTTTGGCAGGTGAAGGCAGCAGGAGACTTGCCATCTCCACAGCAGGGGAACAGCTGGCAGTGCTGAACCCCACTAACACTTGAACGAACGTGTTTGGTTCTGTGGAGACGACACTTCTGAACACCAACTGACGCTGTTGGAGCCCAGGATTAGGCGAGGAGCAGGCTGGGGCCTACTGGATTTTGGCAGGTGAATGCAGCAGGAGACTTGCCATCTCCACAGCAGGGGAACAGCTGGCAGTGCTGAACCCCACTAACACTTGAACGAATGTGTTTGGTTCTGTGGAGACGACACTTCTGAACACCAACTGACGCTGTTGGAGCCCAGGATTAGGCGAGGAGCAGGCTGGGGCCTACTGGATTTTGGCAGGTGAAGGCAGCAGGAGACTTGCCATCTCCACAGCAGGGGAACAGCTGGCAGTGCTGAACCCCACTAACACTTGAACGAACGTGTTTGGTTCTGTGGAGACGACACTTCTGAACACCAACTGACGCTGTTGGAGCCCAGGATTAGGCGAGGAGCAGGCTGGGGCCTACTGGATTTTGGCAGGTGAATGCAGCAGGAGACTTGCCATCTCCACAGCAGGGGAACAGCTGGCAGTGCTGAACCCCACTAACACTTGAACGAATGTGTTTGGTTCTGTGGAGACGACACTTCTGAACACCAACTGACGCTGTTGGAGCCCAGGATTAGGCGAGGAGCAGGCTGGGGCCTACTGGATTTTGGCAGGTGAAGGCAGCAGGAGACTTGCCATCTCCACAGCAGGGGAACAGCTGGCAGTGCTGAACCCCACTAACACTTGAACGAATGTGTTTGGTTCTGTGGAGACGACACTTCTGAACACCAACTGATGCTGTTGGAGCCCAGGATTAGGCGAGGAGCAGGCTGGGGCCTACTGGATTTTGGCAGGTGAATGCAGCAGGAGACTTGCCATCTCCACAGCAGGGGAACAGCTGGCAGTGCTGAACCCCACTAACACTTGAACGAACGTGTTTGGCTCTGTGGAGACGACACTTCTGAACACCAACTGACGCTGTTGGAGCCCAGGATTAGGCGAGGAGCAGGCTGGGGCCTACTGGATTTTGGCAGGTGAAGGCAGCAGGAGACTTGCCATCTCCACAGCAGGGGAACAGCTGGCAGTGCTGAACCCCACTAACACTTGAACGAATGTGTTTGGTTCTGTGGAGACGACACTTCTGAACACCAACTGACGCTGTTGGAGCCCAGGATTAGGCGAGGAGCAGGCTGGGGCCTACTGGATTTTGGCAGGTGAAGGCAGCAGGAGACTTGCCATCTCCACAGCAGGGGAACAGCTGGCAGTGCTGAACCCCACTAACACTTGAACGAATGTGTTTGGTTCTGTGGAGACGACACTTCTGAACACCAACTGACGCTGTTGGAGCCCAGGATTAGGCGAGGAGCAGGCTGGGGCCTACTGGATTTTGGCAGGTGAATGCAGCAGGAGACTTGCCATCTCCACAGCAGGGGAACAGCTGGCAGTGCTGAACCCCACTAACACTTGAACGAACGTGTTTGGCTCTGTGGAGACGACACTTCTGAACACCAACTGACGCTGTTGGAGCCCAGGATTAGGCGAGGAGCAGGCTGGGGCCTACTGGATTTTGGCAGGTGAAGGCAGCAGGAGACTTGCCATCTCCACAGCAGGGGAACAGCTGGCAGTGCTGAACCCCACTAACACTTGAACGAACGTGTTTGGTTCTGTGGAGACGACACTTCTGAACACCAACTGACGCTGTTGGAGCCCAGGATTAGGCGAGGAGCAGGCTGGGGCCTACTGGATTTTGGCAGGTGAATGCAGCAGGAGACTTGCCATCTCCACAGCAGGGGAACAGCTGGCAGTGCTGAACCCCACTAACACTTGAACGAATGTGTTTGGCTCTGTGGAGACGACACTTCTGAACACCAACTGACGCTGTTGGTGCCCAGGATTACGCATGCCGCATGCAGAGGCCAATGGGCAGCGGTTTTTATGGAGGTTGTGGACTACTACTGATTCTAACCATGCTCCACTTAGGCCTCTGGCTCCACTGTCTCTACTATTTACCCTGGCCTCCAACCCCGCCAGCTACATCTCTGAAGTGGCGTCAGCACAATCTACACTTGTTCCTGTGTTACTGGTGCTCAGTCCCATCAGTTGATCCCCTGATGTTTGTCCGGCAAGTTCGCCAGCTCTGTCCTCATTCCCACTACTGGTTATGGGAATGTGGACAGAGCAGGAGACCTTGCCGGACACACATCAGGGGATAAACTGATGGGACTGAGCCACAGGAACACAGGAACAAGTGTAGATTGTGCTGACGCCACTTCAGAGATGTAGATGGCGGGGTTGGAGGTCAGGGGAAATAGTAGAGACAGTGGAGCCAGAGACCTAAGTTGGGCACGGTTAAAAATCAGTAGTGGTTTGAATGTTGATGGAGCTGGTGACTCTGCCGTCCACACAGCAGGGGATCAGCTGGCATTACTGAACCCCAGTAACACAGGAGCTAGTGTGTTTCTCTGTGCAGACGACACATCTGAGCGACAACTGGCTGTGTTGAAGCACAGGGATTATAGTTCAGGTGGTAGAAAAATGAACACACCAGCAGACCTGGATACAGTTGCCAACCACTAATTTAGTCTGTAAGAGGAATGGCAAAGTCTTTGGAGATCCAGGCCTTGTTCATTTTCAGAAAAGTCAGCCGGTCAACATTATCGGAAGATAGTCGCGTGCGACGGTCTGTTAGTACACCACCTGCGGCACTAAAGACACGTTCCGATAATACACTGGCAGCAGGGCAAGCCAGCACCTCCAATGCATACTGGCTAAGCTCTGGCCATGTATCCAGCTTAGAGACCCAAAACTTGAAGGGGGAAGAGCCATCTGGGAGTACAGCGACAGGGCAAGACATGTAGTCTGACACCATCTGACGGAAGCGTTGCCTCCTGCTGACTCGAGGCGTCGCTGATGGTGTAGACAATTGTGGTGGACACACAAAACTTTGCCACATTTGGGCCATAGTGGTCTTGCCTTGTGCTGCGGCACTGCCTCTGCTCCCTCTTTGTGCAGAGTTTCCTCCACTGCCTCGACGCACAGAGCTGCTTTGTAAAGCACTTGCAACAATGCTGTCGGGTGGAATGGAAAACATTATGGACTGCACCAGTGATTCTTCGTACTCCCGCATTTTACGCTCCCGGT
The DNA here is from genome assembly GCF_039654945.1 of Dendrobates tinctorius. Taxonomy (NCBI): domain Eukaryota; kingdom Metazoa; phylum Chordata; class Amphibia; order Anura; family Dendrobatidae; genus Dendrobates; species Dendrobates tinctorius. The sequence continues at coordinate 801,259 of NW_027361767.1, forward strand.
TCAACGTTGGTATGAGCCTTTGTACGCTGTCCCGGTAGCGAGGATCTAGGAGGGTGTACACCCAATAATCAGCCGAGACGAGAATGTGGGCGATGCGGCGGTCGTTTCTCAGGCACTGCAGCATGAAATCAACCATGTGCTGCAGACTCCCAACTGCCAAAGAACCGCTGTCCCCTGTTTGAGGCGTGACCTCGACCTGCTCTGCATCACCCCACCCTCGCTGTACATACTGAGTAGAGGTTTGTGTACCTCCCTCCTCTGGAGAGATGTCTTCCTCCTCCATCGACTCCTCCTCATCCTCCTCACAAAGTGTCCCCTGCCTAGGCCTTTGTGAGGAAACACGTAGCGCAGACTGTCCAGAAGCAGATGGCATTTGGGACTCCTCATCCTCCACCTCTTCTGAAACCTCATCCCTTAGTGCTTGCAGTGTTTGTTGAAGCAGGCAGATAAGGGGGACAGTCATGCTGACTAGTGCATCATCTGCACTCGCCATCCGCGTGGATTCATCGAAGGCACGCAAAACGAGGCAGATGTCCTTCATAGAGGCCCACTCAATGGTGCTGAAGTGTGAACGGCGCACAGTGCGACTTGTTTGCGCCTGATGCAGCTGGTACTCCATGACTGCTGCCTGCTGCTCACACAACCGCTCCAACATATGTAACGTTGAATTCCACCGGGTGGGTAGGTCACATATGATGCGATGTTCTGGAAGGCCAAATCGTCGCTGCAGAGCAGCGAGGCGCGATCTTGCCGTGCTGGAACGTCGCAAGTGAGCGCACTCTATGCGGACCTTGTGCAACAGTGCATCAAGATCCGGATAGTCCCTCAGAAAGCTCTGCACGACCAAGTTAAGAACATGTGCCAGACATGGGATGTGTGTGAGGTTGCCTAGGCCAAGAGCTGCCACCAGATTTCGGCCATTGTCACACACTACCAAGCCCGGCTGGAGATTCGCTGGCCCAAACCACACATCGCTCTCCAGCTTGATAGCATTCCAGAGCTCCTGCGCTGTGTGGCTTCGATTCCCCAAAGAAATTAATTTGAGTACAGCCTGTTGACGTTTGGCCACGGCTGTGCTCATATCGGTCGTAACAGGCTCCTGCTCTGCTGTTTCTGAGGAACTTGAGTAGGAGGAGGAGTCTATGTGTACAGACTGGAGTCCTGCAATCCGTGGCGTTGGAAGAACACGTACAGCGCCACTCTCCAGATCCGTACCCGGCTCCACAACATTGACCCAGTGGGCAGTGAGGGAAAGGTATCGTCCCTGTCCATGGTTACTGGTCCACGCATCGGTGGTCAGGTGGACCTTGCTACTAACGGCGTTTAGTAGCGCATGTTTTATTTTGCCCTCAACATGTTTCTGCAGGGCAGGGACGGCTCGCCTGCTGAAATAAAAGCGGCTTGGCACGTTGTATTGGGGGACTGCCAATGCCATTAAGTCCCGGAAGGTGTCAGTGTCCACCAGCCTGAATGACAGCATTTCAACTGCCAGAAGTTTGGCAATGCCAGCATTCAGAGACTGTGCTCTGGGATGGTTTGCCGAGTAAGGGCGCCTTTTATCCCATGCCTGTGCTACCGATGGCTGTGATGGATGGGAACGTGCTGTTATGGGTGGAATCTGACAGGGTCTCCGGACAACAGTGGCAGAGGTTCTTCCTTGGCGATCCTGTGAGGAAGCCGAACCAGCAGTGTGTGAGCTGGAGGAAGAGGGCCCAACACGAACTGAAGAGGTGGTAGGTGGTGCTGTACGTTGGCCTACGTCTTGAGGGTGTCTCTGCAACTCCAACTCGTGCTTGGTGCGCACATGTTTCCACATATTTGTGGTATTGAGGTTGCTGACATTTCTCCCTCTTTTGACTCTCTGATGACACAGCTTGCATTTGACAAAGCAAATGTCATCTGCAACTGTGTCAAAAAAGGACCACGCACTGCAACTCTTGTGAGCGCCCGGTTTGCCTTTGGAAGGAGGAATGCTCCTAACGGGTGCCGAAGTGGAGGGTACAGGCAACCAAGTCTTCCCCCTCCCTCTGCCTCCTGTTTTGGCCGGTAGGGGAATCTCTTCCTCCGAGCTGCTCCCACCACCTTCCTGTTGCTCACGCCATGATGGGTCAAGGACCTCATCATCTTCCCTCCCCTCTTCAAACAGCTGCTTCTCCGGGGTTGTCTCGCCAGCACCGTACGCACCAGAAAGTGGCAACTGAGTCTCGTCATCATCTGATGCGTACTGAGGTGTGCTGACCATAGGCACTGGCCCACTCGCCTCTTCAGATTCAGAGGGACAAAGAAGTTGCGCATCACTGCATACTCCCTCTTCTTCACATTCAGGAATGCTGCTTGGCTGGCCCCCTCTTTCCAAGCCAACAGATTCCGAGAACAGAAGTAGAGATTGTGATGGCTCCTGTCCATGTCTCTCTGACTGCCTGGGCACTTTGGCAGGTGGTGAAGAGACAGATGGTTGCTCTTCGGTGCTCTGACCCTGAGAGGATGCGGAAGTAATTGAAGTCGATGCGTTAGCTGCCATCCATCCGACAACGGCTTCAATTTGTTCCTCCCGCAGCAGTGGGGTACGTTGAGGTCCTACAAAGCTGCGCATAAAGGACTGTTGCCTGCTAAAACTGGGGGATGCTGATCCACTGGTGCCCGCAGCAGGCCCAGAATCCCCACGTCCTCTACCTGTAGAATCCCCACGTCCTCTCCCTGCAGAATCCCCACGTCCTCTCCCTGCTGAAACTCCACGCCCACGCCCACGCCCCCGCGCCTTACTCCCTGCCTTCTTCATCTTGCAAGACTGCTTAAGATAGGCAAAAAAGGACAAAGGGGGGCCTTAGTGTGCTTATTCCTGAACAGCTGGTTACAGGTACAAGAAACACTAATTTTATGAAGTGTGTGTGTGTGGACTAGACTTTAATAGGAGCTGATGTGGCCTACACAAGTTCAAAATGTAGTGTTTGGTGAACTTTTTATGTGGTTTCTTTGTTTGAAACAAACTCAAAGTATGAGAACAAAGAATTGAAACTGATAGTATCACCAACTTTTTGGAGCTATTACAATGCAGGCAGGTAACCTACAATGCAAAAGATGAGGCTCCAAAAAAATTGGGTAATACTAATCTGGCTGCGCCGGCAGGGCACAAGCCAGAAAAAAAGGCTCCTCTATCTACTCCTATATAGTGTTTGCAACCAACCAATGTTGATGGATACGGATGGATGCACACTAATAGGAGAAGAAAAAATGAGCTGCACTCAGAGACAAATATGTGTGAGGCAGTGACGCACGTTGAGAGTCCTACAACCAGACGTAGCTGCAGGACACTCTACTCAGCGTGAGCTGCACTCACACACAGTCAGAGACCTCTCAGACAGCCGTCAACAGTGCAGCTAAGTGGGCACTGGCACTGACAGGCTGCAGAAAGGCTCCGCTGTGTACTCCTATATAGTGTTTGCAACCACCGTAGATGGAGACGGATGGATGCACACTAATAGAAGAAAAAATGAGCTGCACTCAAATAAAAATATGTGTGAGGCAGTGACGCACGCTGAGCGTCCTACAGCCAGACGTAGCTGCAGGACACACTACTCAGCGTGAGCTGCACTCACACACAGTCAGAGACCTCTCAGACAGCCGTGAACAGTGCAGCAAAGTGGACACTAGCACTGAAAGGCTGCAGAAAGGCTCCGCTGTCTACTACTAGTGTTTGCAACCAACGTATATGGATACGGATGGAAGCACACTAGATTGAAATTATTTAAAAAATGCAGCTCAAAAAATAAAAGATGTATGAGGCAGCAGTGATCACACTGGGTGGCCTACAGCCTGACGTGGCTGCAGGACCCACTCCACAGCGTGAGCTGCACTCACACAGCCCTTGCAGACAGCTGTGAAAACAGCGCTGCTAGGGAAAAGCAAGCTACAGTGGTGGTTTATGTAGCCTGGATAAAGCACAATATTGTTTTTAGAATCGCTATTTCTAACTGTCCCTCACAGTCTTCTACAGCAGCCTGTCCCTAACTGAATTCACAGCAGAGTGACCAGAAATGGCGGCTGCGGTGGCTTTTATAGTGCATCATGACATCATTTCGGCAGCCAATCACAGCCATGCCAATAGTTAACATGCCTACATGCCTAACAGGATGTGCCCACACTTCGGAGGATTCCCATTGGCTTAATCAAAGCAAGCAGGCTCATAGCATGATGGGAACTTCCTATTCCGATTCCGATCCCGGAATCCGATATGAAAAAAGTATCGGAATTAAGTATCGGAATTCCGATACCGCTGATATCGGCCGATACCCGATACTTGCGGTATCGGAATGCTCAACACTAGTTAACACACTAAAAGTCCACGTGTCGGCTCTAGGGGCCCTCTATAGTTATAACGTGGCAGGCAATAGATGGATAGCTAGATTCATCTCGACCTGTGAGCGGAGCGAACCTGTACACATACCCAGAGTTCCTCCTTGGGACTTGAATCTGGTGCTGGAGGCCCTAACACGTCCGCCTTTTGAACCTGTTAGACTCAATATCCCTTAAGCACCTATCTCTTAAAACAGTACTGCTAGTTGCACTAACCTCAGTCAGAAGAGTTAGCGACATACAAGCACTTTCAATAGAACCTCCTTTTCTGTTGACATTCCAAGATCAGCTAATATTAAATCCAGACCCCTCATACTTACCAAATGTAGCAGGGAAGTTTCATAGATCACAAGAGATCCACCTCCCTTCTTTTTTAGTAACCCTTCTACTCCAGAGGAAGAAAAGTTCCATACACTAGACGTTAGAAGAGCAGTATTACAATACATTGAGAGGTCTAGCAGCTGGAGGAAGAGTAGGGCTCTATTTGTTACCTTCCAGGGCCAAAAGAAGAAATATGAGGTCACAAGGGGTACTCTGTCTCGGTGGATCAGAGACGCGATTGGTCTAGCATACTCCGAGAGCAATGAAGATCCTCCGGAGGGTATCAGGGCACATTCTGCCAGAGCTATGGCTTCCTCTTGGGCGGAGAGGGAAGACGTCGCAATCAAGTCTATATGTAAGGCTGCAACTTGGTCTACACCCTCTACATTTTATAACCACTATAGGCTTGATTTATCATGCTCATCTGACAGCCTTTGGTAGAGCGGTCCTCGGCACGGTGGTCCCTCCCAGGTGAAGGTCTCTGAAAGTCTCTCCAAGTGGGTGCTGTCATGATGAAGAGTAAATAGCCGGATTACTTACCGGTAATGCTCTTTTAATGAGTCCACGACAGCACGCGTTCACTAACCCTCCCTAGAAGTTAACATAATGTATATACACCTTCTTAGTTGTAAAGTTAATAAATTTAGAATATTTGATAATATAATGGCCTAATAATTGCCAAGCCTCTGGGTACTCTGAAATCCAACTGAGGAGAGGCAGACCGCCCTCTTTTATCTCTGTAGGTTTCTTGTTCCTATGGGCAGATCCCTCCCAAAGTGGGTGCTGTCGTGGACTCATTAAAAGAGCATTACCGGTAAGTAATCCGGCTTATTTTACCCATTGTCAGCCTCCACCCCACATCTACAATCACTAGAGGCCATAAAAGACATTTAGGCCTTACTAAATGGATTTTTTTTACATTTTCATCTTATTGCCCTTGTAACGGAGGACGACCATTCCTGTGTATGAGTGACTTTACTCTGAAGCAGACCTAGGCAAACTGCAGCCCATGGACAGAAACTGCCAAAAGGCTGAACCAGTGGCTGCACCGTGTCCTCTCCTCCAGTGCACCCGCCACTGTGAATGCGATCTGCATCCTCAGGATGCAGACATGGGTGTATATATTGGTGGCGAACAGGACCGCCAGCTCCATCTTCCACTAATCAGCGTGTGAAACAGCAGATGGGATGACATTTCATGACTGTTGCTGAGACTCCGTGCACAGGAGACAGGTGAGTGAGTTTTTTGTCATGTAGATAGAGGCCCACGCTGCATGGATGGAAGCCAGGTGGGGACCCACACTGCATGGATGTATGGAAGCCAGGTAGAGGCCCACACTGCATGCATGGATGGATGGAAGCCAGGTAGAGGCCCACACTGCATGCATGGATGCCAGGTGGGGGCTCACATGGTATAGAGAGATTATGTGGGGCTCATACGGAATATAGGGGGATATCTGCATACGGGACTTAATTTTGCTCAATATTGAGTCCTATAAGTTATAATGTTAATATTAATTGTATTAAGATTGAGCAGAATTAATTTCAGCCTATTGGTTCAGCCTCCACAACAGTCACACTCTCATGTGGCCCCTAGAGAAAGTAAATTGCCCACCCCGTGCTCTACAGGATCCAGCGCATTTGTTTATCTGACTGATGGCTGCTGTGTAATACTTGCTGTCAGATTGCCCACAAATTGCAGACGATTGCTGGGAAACACCCTGTAATAATTTTATCATCAGACCTTTCAAATCAAAACTTTTTTTAGCCAAAGCCTTTGAGATTTTATTATTACTGTGGTTGGGCCTTGACATCTGGAAGCTTATTAGAGCCTTGGCGTGTCTTTACGTAAGCAATGGGTGGACACTTCAAAATTTAAGGATTTGTTCATTATGGATATAAAAGCAAATATGTGACCCGTGCATAACTGGGATTCCTCCACCAGCAAATGCAACTACTGAATGAGGTCCAGTAAATGAATGAATGCAGGTATGTGAGCACAGGGCCGCCAGCCCATCTGTCATCTGCTGTCTCATCACCATAGATCACCGGTCTTACACCTGGTATGTGATGACGTGTGCTCTCATGTAGGGATGAGTTTCATCGTGTTTTCCCCATACACACTAAATGGGTCTCATCACCAATACCTGCTCTGTATTGGTAGTAGTGCCCAAAGATTCAGTGATGCACACCATGACATTGCCCATGGCTTTAATTTTATAATACAGACAAATTTAACAATATGAATAATTTATGTAAACAAATCCAAACCCCATTGTGCTCCAAAATGTGCAAAAATGGTGCTCAATGCTCTACAAAAAGTTTGATGTGCAATCCCTTACTTAAGCACTCAATATTGTGGTAGACGATAAATAATCAGTGGGTTCCTCCACCAAACGATAACTAGCCATGCACAAAAATTGCACATCAATGGGGGTAGAAGCCACAAATAGAGCATTTTTTGGGTCATCACTCCTTTAAAAACTTGTGACAACTAAGATGCCATGATAAATGAGTTTCACAACCTCCATCCAAGTGCATTGAAAGTAGGAAGTCCTAATCCGAAGTAATTACCCAGGACCCACCAAAAAATGGTGACCAGCCTTTATAGATAAAGGGGCTCAATAATTTAAAAGGGTCTTATCATATAAAAAAAAGTGATCAAGTCTCTTCCAATTACCCAAGTTCAGAATCTTTAGAAGGAGCAATCCGAAACAGGGGTTAACAGGTCAGCATAAAGACTTGATGACACCACATATTCAGTAGTGCATGGTGCAGCATTTTGAGCAGATGGACATGAGTGACGTAAATGAAAGGGTGAACATCCCGGAACTGAGGTGTACAAGTATTCTCGGTGGGGACAAGATGATCTCTTATGGAGAGAATGGCTCTCTTTCGACTGGGCTTTGCAGACATGTTTGTGAAGAGAGTCCAAGGATCTTCTTCTCTTGGATGAGCCATGAGGAGTTGCCTTGCTTCTTTCCATGGTACCATCATCTTCAAAATGGAGAACTACTTTGGACTGGTGACAAGGGAGACTTCTACGGCGAATGTCTTCCTTGGATCTAGTTCTACATCGGTCTTTATAGCATGGTCTCTCTTGTGTCCCGCTTCTGCAAGCATCCTGAGGTTGAAGAGTATCACAAGATCTGCGGTCGTCAGCCTGGAGGGTCACTTTTGGCTTTTTATTAAAAGTGCCATTAGAACAAGCCTTAGTGGAAAACTTCTCTTTACATGGCCACAAGCTTTGGTCCCCATGTTGGCTGCAGCAGTGGTCATCAACCCCAAGATGAGGCATGTTCTCTCCATGGTAGATGTAGGTGGTGTCATGAAGAGGAGTCACTCTGTACAAAGAGTCATTGTCAAAACATTCAGAGTTTTCCTTCGTGGAGGATAGCACATCACTATTGGGGGTGTCCGCTTCGCCGTGAGTCTGTCTGCTATCTTCAAAAGACAGAGAATCCATCTCACAATCCGCTCTTGACAACTCATGGGAACAGTGCGGAGCTTCCTCACGTCTCCTGATATCATCACTGCAACAAGGGGACTCCGCAACCTTGGAGATACTGGCTCTGCGATGGGAATGATGGAGGATGGATCTTCTTAATTCATCCCCATGCCCCTTCTTCACTGAAGGTATACTACAAGCCCAGAAGACAAAGATGTCAGCACAAAAACTAAACCTCCTCCCAAGAATAAATTGTTCATCCATCACTAAATTTACCACGCCACCCAGAGGTACACACAACCCTAACATTTCCTACAGTTTCTCTTTCACCCCTCACCTGTCAGCTGGAGTAAGACGCAAGGTTCTAAAGATCTCTGCAGTAGCGGGTGTTCGAGGCTCAGAGTGGCTGCGAGGTAAGCTTACTGGGGTGGGCCTGGGGCGAAGATAAGGGGTCATGCTCAGCTTAAACGGAATCACGAACTGAGGAAGAGGGTGTAGCTCTGGAGCTAGAAGGAGACAGCATAAAATCAAAGATTTATGGGAGAAAAAAAAAATAAAAAAAAAATCAGGTCTAAACTGCGGTATTATAGTAGTTATATTCTTGTACATAGGGACAGTATTATAGTAGTTATATTCTTGTATATAGGGGCAGTATTATAGTAGTTATATTCTTGTACATAGGGGCAGTATTGTAGTAGTTATATTCTTGTACATAGGGGCAGTATAATAGTTATATTCTTGTACATAGGGGGCAGTATTATAGTAGTTATATTCTTGTACATAGGGGGCAGTATTATAGTAGTTATATTCTTGTACATAGGGGGCAGTATTATAGTAGTTATATTCTTGTACATAGGGGGCAGTATTATAGTAGTTATATTCTTGTACATAGGGGGCAGTATTATAGTAGTTATATTCTTGTACATAGAGAACAGTATTATAGTAGTTATATTCTTGTACATAGGGGACAGTATTATAGCAGTTATATTCTTGTACATAGGGGACAGTATTATAGCAGTTATATTCTTGTACATAGGGGGCAGTATTATAGCAGTTATATTCTTGTACATGGGCAGTATTATAGTAGTTCTATTCTTGTACATAGGGGACAGTATTATAGTAGCTATATTCTTGTACATAGGGAACAGTATTATAGTAGTTCTATTCTTGTACATAGGAGCAGTATTATAGTAGTTATATTCTTGTACATAGAGAACAGTATTATAGTAGTTCTATTCTTGTACATAGGAGCAGTATTATAGTAGTTATATTCTTGTACATAGAGAACAGTATTATAGTAGTTCTATTCTTGTACATAGGAGCAGTATTATAGTAGTTATATTCTTGTACATAGGGGGCAGTATTATAGTAGTTATATTCTTGTACATAGGGAACAGTATTATAGTAGTTATATTCTTGTACATAGGGGACAGTATTATAGCAGTTATATTCTTGTACATAGGGGGCAGTATTATAGCAGTTATATTCTTGTACATAGGGGGCAGTATTATAGTAGTTCTATTCTTGTACATAGGGGGCAGTATTATAGTAGCTATATTCTTGTACATAGGGAACAGTATTATAGTAGTTCTATTCTTGTACATAGGAGCAGTATTATAGTAGTTATATTCTTGTACATAGAGAACAGTATTATAGTAGTTCTATTCTTGTACATAGGAGCAGTATTATAGTAGTTATATTCTTGTACATAGGGGGCAGTATTATAGTAGTTATATTCTTGTACATAGGGAACAGTATTATAGTAGTTATATTCTTGTACATAGGGGACAGTATTATAGTAGTTATATTCTTGTACATAGGGGACAGTATTATAGTAGTTATATTCTTGTACATAGGGGACAGTATTATAGCAGTTATATTCTTGTACATAGGGGACAGTATTATAGTAATTATATTCTTGTACATAGGGGGCAGTATTATAGTAGTTATATTATTGCACATGGTGGCAGTATAACTACATATAATAGTAGGACTGGAAGTTTCTTACACTCGCTACTTGGTGACAGGCTGTTACACCATCTCTGGTTACTCTCCTCTGACTCTGTGTCTTGGTGACTGCTGCTCTCACATCTATGATACCTGGGAAAAACATTATGCAGGTATACATATATTAATAAAAATGAATTTACAGGAGTCTATCCCCCATGAGCCACAACAGTTGCTGCAATGAAAGTCTCCCTCCTGTTCTGAGGGGGCGCTACAGAGAAGTCTTGTATAGCATTGTGTAGCCTGGAAATAATGCAGCAAACGCTCAGCTGTGAGAAGGATAAGGTCTGCATTGGTAACAGGTCAGACTACACGTGATTCATTTCTACTCTCCCCTTTGATGCACACAGGTGAGCGCAGGAAATCTGTGCACAATATGGCAGATGACAATTTTCGAGTATTGTCATTTCCTATAGACCCATTATTGCCATCAGTTAATAATCCCTGTGTAAGTAATATGCAATCTCGTCACCTGCTGGGAGGCGCTAGTCTCAGGACCCGGTACAGCTCCGCCGTGCTTGGGGTCCCAGGATCTACAGAAGGAAGCTTTCTGCGAGGTTTAGTGCCGCAGGACTGAACGACTGTGGCCTGCTGTTTGGGGTTACTGGAGGAGTTATTTGGGGTGTCCTCTGCTGTGAATATAGAGCATACATTATTAATACTTTAGAACCAAATTTGGGCCAATAGACCCACAACAGAGAAAAGTCTGTAAAATTCAGTATAGGTGGTCATAGCCCCCTTTGGATGTCAGCTGAATGGTCATTTAGTGGGCAGCCATTTCTCTGCACTCGCATATACCCGCTGGGCTTGTAGCTAGTGAGGGCAAAATGCTGTCAGGCACTATTAAGATCTAAAGAGCAAAGGATTGGGCATGTAGAAATTTAATATGCCCAATGCTTTTTTTAACCCAACATATGGGAGCGGGGAGCCAGGACACCCCTAAACTCAATATATAGATGACCTGTGCTGCCCAAATCAGTTGTTTGGCCAATTGTTTCTATAATATGTATGGCCGGAATAATGAGATTGATGGGTTCCAGAAAATATAAATGCCAACCACTGCCCCACAAGCATTGAAAAAAGAAGGGGCCAACTGGGCTATAATCCAAACTATCCAAATACTTCGTACCAAACACCTGCCATGCCCTCTACACAGCCTCAGAAAATCAGTGTACTCACTAAGTGCTGACCACGGAGGCGTCTTCTTCCACGGAGGTGTCCCCAGACTAGGAGTCATGTTCAAAAACTGCTGCTTCATGAAAAGAGCCTGATCGGCCTTAAACTGGAGACGCTGCATAAAACGTTACTCACTGGTTAATGAAACATGCTGGGAAGTGGATGAGATCCCAAGATGGACAGGCTATGTAGTTCTCAACAGATCAGGGATATGGCAGTGATGGGGGAAGATCCTCCCAACATTTGGTTCTCTCTTAACTATGGACTCCTTGACTTCTGCTTTATCAGAAGATTAGTTTAGTCTGACAACATGCATCTAACAGTTGGAGATCAAGTTGTCGAGCCCCCATCCTACACCGTGTGCAGAACTATTAGGCAAGTTGTATTTGAAAGGATTCTTTTTATTATTGAACTATGTTCTCAATCAACCCAAAAGACTCAGATATCAAAGCTTAATATTTTTGGAAGTTGGAGTGTTTTTTTTTCTAGATTTGGCTATCTTAGGGGGATATCTGTTTGTGCAGGTAACGATTACTGTGCAGATTTATTAGGCAACTTAATAAAAAACAAATATATTCACTTGTTTATTTTCACCAGGTAAACCAATAGAGCATCACAAAATTTAGAAATAAACATTTCTGACATTCAAAAAAAAAAAAAAAAAAAAACACCAGTGACCAATATAGCCACCTTTCCTTACGATGACACTCACCTTCCTTCCATCCATAGATTCTGTCAGTTGCTTGATCTGTTTATGATCAACATTGCGTGCAGCAGCCACCACAGCCTCCCTGACTGTGTTCGGAGAGGTGTACTGTTTTCCCTCCCTATAGATCTCACGTTTTATGAGGGACCACAGGTTCTCTATGGGGTTCAGATCAGATGAACAAGGGGGCCATGGCATTATTTTTTCTTCTTTTAGACCTTTACTGGGCAGCCACGCTGTGGAGTATTTGGATGTATGTGATGGAGCATTGTCCTGCATGAAAATCATGTTTGTCTTGAACGATACCAACTTCTTCCGGTACCACTGGTTGAAGAAGGTGTCTTCCAGAAACTGGCAGTAAGTCTGGGAGTTGAGCTTCACTCCAGCCTCAACCCGAAAAGGCCCAACAAGTTCATCTTTGATGATACCAGCCCATACCAGTACCCCACCTCCACCTTGCTGGCGTCTGAGTCGGAGTGGAGCTCTCTGCCCTTTACTGATCCAGCCTTGAGCCCATCCATCTGGCCAATCAAGAGTCGCTCTCATTTCATCAGTCCATAAAACCTTAGAAAAATCAGTCTTAAGATATTTCTTGGCCCAGTCTTGACATTTTATCTTATCTTTCTTGTTGAAAGGTTTTTCAGCCTTCCTTACCTGGCCATGTCCCTGAGTATGGCACACTTTGAGCTATTTGATACTCCAGTAACGTTGCAGCTCTGAAAATATGGCAAAACTGATGGCAAATGGCATCTTTGCAGCTTCACGCTTGATTTTCCTCAATTCATGGGCAGTCATTTTGCGCCTTTTTTTTTTTTTTTATCAACACGCTTCTTGCGACCCTGTTGGATATTTGCCATGAAACGCTTGATTGTTAGGTGATCACGCTTTGAAAGTTTGGCAATTTCAAGACTGCTGCATCCCTCTGCAAGACATCTCACAATTTAACTTTTCAGAGTCCGTCAAATCTCTCTTCTGACCCATTTTGCCAATGGAAAGGAAGTTGCCCAATAATTAAGCACACCTTATATAGGGTTTTGATGTCATTAGACCACACCCCTCCTCATTACAGAGATGCAAATCATCTGATTTACATAATTGGCAGTTGGCTTTCAAGCCTATACAGCTTGGAGTAGGACAGCATGTATGAAAAGGATGATGTGATCAAAATACTCATTTGCCTAATAATTCTGCACCCAGTGTATTATCACAACAAGGTTACATAAGCATTGACTCTGCTGTTACCTCTCTTCCTAGACGGATAGCCGCCTCCGTGAACTTATCCCGCTCATCCTGAAAGGCCAGCTTATGCTCCTCGAAGGCCGCACGGTCTTGCTGTAATCTCAGCTGTTCTTCCAAGAAGTATGCATCCCAGAGAGGAGATTGCTGACCCTCCCCAGGCAGTGGCATCAACTGGTCCTGGACAACACATGGATAAAACAACCTTCAATGCTTCCAGAGTTTCTAAATATATTTAACAATGGTTTCAGTACTGGTTATCACTCCCTTGGCTGGCACCATATGCATTTATGCCCAGGATAAAGAATGGAACATTTATTTTGATCTTCTACAACCTGAGCTCAGTGGGTCCAGAAGTCTGCCTATTGCCACAATTTGCTTCACTTTCCCACTTTCTCAACTATTTCCAAAATTGGATCCACTTTCCCACCGTCAACCATTGCCACCAATGTCTCCGCTTTCCTAACGTCAACCATTGCCATTATTGTGCAGGAGAGAAGAGTGTAGGAGCTTCCACGGGATCCAGAATGAAACCACATAGGTTTGAGCCAAATCAGCAGAGCAGGTGCGTGAACACAAAGGCTGGAAAGCACAGCCTTAGTCATAGGACTATGACTAAGGGTGCGTTTTTTGCACTGGAAATGCACTTTCCCACCGTCAACCATTGCCGCTATTGTCCCCGATTTCCTAAAGTCAACCATTGCCATAATTGGCTCCACTTTCCCACCGTCAACCATCGCCACCACTAGCTCAGTTTTCCCCTTTGTCAACCACTGCCACCATTGGCTCCGCTTTCCCGTCAACCATTCCCGCCATTGACTCAGCTTTTCCACCATCAACCATTGCAGTCATTGGCTGCACTTTCTCAATGTCAACCATTGCCGCCATTGGCTCCATTTTCCCTCCATCAACCATTGCCACCACTGGCTCTGCTTTCTTGCCATAAACCAAACAACCAAGCTTCCATACCCCCTTGTTACCATTACCCATACAATTAAAAAAAAATAAAAAAAAAGTACCCATCTCAATGGCCTATACAAGCACACTTCCATCTTCCTACAACCTATAGCATCTGATCCATGAACCAAAATTGCCAGTTAGGCAATAACCTAAACCCCTCAACATCCTGTATCGCCCCATCCATGCACCCAGCAGACCTGTAATAGCTGTTGTTGTTGACTGATCAACTCCCGACTCTGTCCTAGCTCTTCTTTAAGCTCCTCTACCTCCTTCTTGAGTCGGGTCAGTTCCTTCTCATGGTCGGTCACGCTAATCACATTGGCCTGCGTCGCTACAGAGAATAAAGAAAAAAAAATAAAATAAGGTGAAGCCTCAACAAAAGCACCAAACTGTTGTTTATGCCAGACTAAGGACATATATCTGCCAAGTCCCATAGTACAAGCCTGTGTCCATCAGTTCCACACAGAATGGGTAGAATTAGTTTATCCTCACCTCGAGCTTCCAGTATCTCCACCAGCTGCTTGAGGCTGTTCCACTGTTTCTTTAGGCTTACTGTTAACCCAACATCCCCAACACGGTTGGGCCTAGTACGTCCGGCTCCCATGCGCTTGTTTACTGCTGCTGAATTCTGAAAGACATACAATAGGTAAAAAAATAAGCTTACAGGTGGACATTCATGGAGGAATAAGAGGTTGTCGGGCGACATACATTTGTGGTCACCACGCTGAGGACGCCTTCATGTCTGCCGAGGATGGCCTGCACCTCTCTCCTCATCTGCTCATGGAATTTCTTCAGCTCCGTATTCTCTGACAGAATTTCACGGACATTTTTCTCTGACATCCCTGATGAGCGATGCATGGTTCCTAATGCATTTTATAGGGGTTCATTACCCAGAAAGGGGAAAAAAAAAACATATGGACATCAGGTTTATCGTTACCGTAGCCTAAATCCATAAAATGTCTCCTAGTATCCCTAAAACTGAAAATCTAAACATTAACCCGGCTCGTGACACTTGTTACAGTAACTCATGGAATTCACAGAAGACCAATATTTGTGATTTCTCCAAAAAATTATAATTATTCACTGACTAATACAATTGGCGTGAAAGAAAAAAAAAAAATTAAAATAGAACCCAATAATAGCAATATTAAAATATTCTTTTTAGTGCAATAGTGAAGTTTAAAACACACAAACGACGCCAGATTAACCACAATGTAACTGTGGTATCTTATGGAAACTGAGGTTCCAATGCAGATATTAACCAGTCTGATAAAGTGTGGCAAGAAAGATTATATATAGGACACTGGCTGATGCTATAGGAAATTGGTTCTTTCCCGAATATCATGTGAGGCTGGTATATATGCAGCAAGAATCGCCAAAGCAGCTATATGAAACCACAGATCCTAGTTAAAATCCTAACTGGATGAAAAAGATATCAATACATAGAGCGAGCCCTACGCGTTTCATCATTAGCCATGACTGCTATGATCATCAGGGGCTAGCCATTATGCATAAAGCATTCAAAGTATTTCTGGTATTGTCATAATGTAAAGTACTGGCAAGGTTGCTGGCAGCCAAACCGGAGTGCATTTATAGCAAAACGATCCCATCTGTTTATTCCAGCATTCTAATATGAATCAGTCTATTACTTGTTTTTGGTGTTCTTCCTTTGGTGTTCTTCCTTTGGTGTTCTTCCTTTGGTGTTCTTCCTCATTATATACAAGATATGTTGCAATTGATATAAGTTTATTAATCCTATTGCATCATATGAGCTATAACGAAGAATCAACAAAAAAACGGTCCTGCTTTATAGCAGCTAAAAGAGAAATATATAAATATACAAGCCTTTCCATAAAAAAACAAAACAAAACAAAAGGTCAATAGAATTCCTCGCTTTAGCCACTTCAAGTGAGTGAGCTTCTAAAGATTAATCTCATTAGCACAATTGGAGTAGGATGCTTGGATCTGTCTAATAATTCATTTGTATTTAATATTTACGATGTTTGAAAATCAAATTTGTTAGTTTTTTTCCTTATTTTATAGCTATATCATATAATACATGGATTATTCAGATAAGATTTATTTAAATACGCCTAGCAACCCATTCCCATTCATACCTATCATGGATGAAGATTGCCAAAGGAATAATTATGGCAGATGCAACAATCACTCATACAGCAGCTTGGAATGCCATTTATTATAAATCAACTCAAAATTGAACTAAAATATGATATTTTTGTCATAATTTGGAAAGATGTGTATATGTGGAAATACATTTGGATACATCTTATGTTGCTATATTTTTCACTACTGAGTTAGATATTAGATATATGGATTATACCGAGGGAGTCATCAAAAGGAAGGTGGGAACATGGAGAAAAAAAAAAAAATCACACGAAGAATGCAATACTAAATGTGCATGTTCACTGTTGTGAAGGATTTTAGCCAGGATTCCGGGTCATGAGGTATTTCAAAGACCGATACATGGAACTAAGGAAGAAATATCAGGGTTGGATGAAACAGGAGAAAGAGCTTCATTAATTCCTTTGGGGCTAACAGACTGCAGTCTGTGTATCCATCTGCTTTCCTTTTGGAGGAGTAACTGGTCCCAGCACCCTCCTCTTATCGGAACGCGCACAACTTCGATTGTTTGGCAGGATTTTCCGGGTAGACGTCAAGCATATGTTTACAGAGAGAAGGTTCCTATATAATTATAGGGACAAGGGCATGTTCCCATATAAATTACACCTTTTAAATCCCCTACCACCTAATGTCTAACGAAAAGGCGTATTCATTCACCGTGACATTTCATCTGTAATACAGCGTTGTGCTGGTAAGATAATTTTGGGTCACCCAACATTCTTGTGTGGTTTATTTTATAATCGTATAACAGCCTTAATAGGCGTTTGGGTCTGGATACTAATTGTTTCAGGTTATGAAATTTACAACTTTGGCTAAATCTAGCTACCTTGGGGGGCAAACCTGAAAGTCTTAATACAAACAGAAAAAGGGCACAAAATAGTCATTTCCCTGTCTTTGAATTAAATTCACTCTCCAAATGATTTAACTAAGGGTTTAATATAATCTATCTTGCCGCACTTTATCAGACTGGTTAATATCTGCATTGGAACCCTAATTTCCATAAAAGATACTATTGTTACATTGTGGTTAATCTGGCATCATTTGTGTGTTTTATACTTCACTATTGCACTAAAAACAATATTTTAATATCACTACAGTAACCCGGCTCCTGATCCTCTTATTACAGTAACCCGGCTCCTGATCCTCTTATTACCCTGTAACCTCTTATTACAGTAACCCGGCTCCTGATCCTCTTATTACCCCTGTAACCTCATTACAGTAACCCGGCTCCTGATCCTCTTATTACCCCTGTAACCTCTTATTACAGTAACCCGGCTCCTGGTCCTCTTATTACAGTAACCCGGCTCCTGATCCTCTTCTTACTCCTGTAACCTCTTATTACAGTAACCCGGCTCCTGATCCTATTATTACCCCTGTAACCTATTACAGTAACCCGGCCCCTGACCCTCTTATTACCCTGTAACCTCTTATTACAGTAACCCGGCTCCTGATCCCCTTATTACCCCTGTAACCTCTTATTACAGTAACCCGGCTCCTGATCCTCTTCTTACTCCTGTAACCTCTTATTACAGTAACCCGGCTCCTGATCCTATTATTACCCCTGTAACCTATTACAGTAACCCGGCCCCTGACCCTCTTATTACCCTGTAACCTCTTATTACAGTAACCCGGCTCCTGATCCTCTTATTACCCCTGTAACCTCTTATTACAGTAACCCGGCTCCTGATCCCCTTATTACCCCTGTAACCTCTTATTACAGTAACCCGGCTCCTGATCCTCTTATTACCCCTGTAACCTCTTATTACAGTAACCCGGCTCCTGATCCCCTTATTACCCCTGTAACCTCTTATTACAGTAACCCGGCTCCTGATCCTCTTATTACCCTGTAACCTCTTATTACAGTAACCCGGCCCCTGATCCTCTTATTACCCCTGTAACCTCTTATTACAGTAACCCGGCTCCTGATCCTCTTATTACCCCTGTAACCTCTTATTACAGTAACCCGGCCCCTGATCCTCTTATTACCCTGTAACCTCTTATTACAGTAACCCGGCTCCTGATCCTCTTATTACCCTGTAACCTCTTATTACAGTAACCCGGCTCCTGATCCTCTTATTACCCCTGTAACCTCTTATTACAGTAACCCGGCTCCTGATCCTCTTATTACCCTGTAACCTTGTATTACAATAATCCCCCTCAGGGCTTGCTGGCGTTTCCCTGGCACCTAGGCCACACAGGACGGTTATTTTCGGCAGCCGGCACATTATTAATTATTGTCTGTGGACTTTATGCAGTAAACACCATCCAGCTACAATATTTCCATATACAAATGCACTACAACTAATGACAACCAAAGTAATTTCCATAGCAGTGAGTCAGTCCATCACGTGCAGTACGGCAGCTCAGGGAGTGTTCACACTTTGGTGTCATGGAGGTTTTTGCCACGTTTTGGACAAAAAAAAAAGACCACTTGATGGGACGATAAGATACAGCACACCTTACCAGTGACTGATGATTGTGAGCTCTTGGGACAAGGCGCAGCTACTGTGAAGGATTAGATTTGTCTTATACACCGCTCTCGCCATGTCTGTGGTGATATTTGACAACTCCCTCTAATTGCCCCATGGGGATCAGCTGCACACTATTAACTCCTGTCAAGGTGAAATTAGGTCTGACAGGTAATCATACACCTAGAGGTGGCTCTAGGGCCTGTGAGTGGATGCAGCGTCTGTAGCATGTACCACCATCTCCGTGGGTGAAGTGGAAGCATTAGGCTGTGTGCACACTAGGGTGGCCGCAAAAAATCGATGTCGGAATTTTGTCCGTCTGGACCCCACAGAACGATTCCCCTTTCCAGATATTGAGATAGCCAAAATTTGAGCTCGATCAAACGACGTTAACCCGTGCCGCTCGCCGCTCAAAGTTTGAAAAAATCCAAATTGAGGTATTTTAAGATTTAGGTATTTTGCATAGTCTGTTAGACTATAAAGAATGTGACAACAACATTGCAGAAATAGCCCTGACCAAATTTTCGAACCATTTGTGGTATTTGAATGCAGAGTTGGTGGGATTATCGTTTTTTGATCCCACCATTACAGACAATGAAAAGTTGTTAATGGCTAATAAATTGCTCAGTAGCACAGATGAACCATCAGAGCACGCTAGGGTTGTAAATCCAAAAGTTAGGAAAGAAAAATTAAAAGAGGTAGGAAGTAACCGACTTTAACGGCCTTCTGACAAAAGATGAAGAACAAAAGCAATATGTCCTGCAAGTTGTAAGCAAATGCCGAGCATTATATTCTGACGTTTCAAAAACTACTTTAACAAAAGCTCTAGAATAGATAAGATAACTATGTAAAATTATCAACTCATGTAGGTTAGCGGGCTCTGATGGTTCATCTGTGCTACTGAGCAATTTATTAGCCATTAACAACTTTTCATTGTCTGTAATGGTGGGATCAAAAAACGATAATCCCACCAACTCTGCATTCAAATACCACAAATGGTTCGAAAATTTGGTCAGGGCTATTTCTGCAATGTTGTTGTCACATTCTTTATAGTCTAAAGGGCATGTCACACTAAGAGATATCGCTAGCAATATCGCTATAACTAGTGACGTTATAGCGATATTGCTAGCGATATCTCTGTGTCTGATACTTACCAGCGACCGGCTCCCCCGCTGCTTATCGCTGATCGCGCGAGAACGTTCAGGACTGTTTCTCGTCGTCAGCTTCCTGTGGCGCTTCCTGCTGTGAGGACGAGCGACGCGTGGAGCCGGGCGGGAGGACGCAGGATCGCCTGGTGTGACAGGTAAGTAGCGATCCCCGTCCCCAGCGATGTCGCTAGTGAGATCTGCCTATGTGGCAGCTCACTAGCGACCACTTAGCGATGTACCAGCGATCCTGACCGCGTCATATCGCTGGTCGGGATCGCTGGTACATCGCTAAGTGTGACAGTACCTTTACAGACTATGCAAAATACCTAAATCTTAAAATACCTCAATTTGGATTTTTTCAAACTTTGAGCGACGAGCGGCAGGGGTTAACGTCGTTTGATCGAGCTCAAATTTTGGCTCTCTCAATATCTGGAAAGGGGAATCGTTTTGTGGGGTCCAGACGAACAAGATTCTGACATTTTTTTCCCCCCCATATGAGATCCGGTCACCCTAGTGCACACGCTGCGGATTAGGTGCGGATTTTGTAAAATCCGCAGGTCAAAATACCTATATGGGGGGCACTGTGGAGATTGCTGTTATTATGGGGGCACTGTGGATGTCGCTGTTATTATGGGGCACTGTGGATATCGCTGTTATTATGGGGGGCACTGTGGAGATCGCTTATTATGGGGGCGCTGTGGATGTCGCTGTTATTATGGGGGCACTGTGGATATCGCTGTTATTATGGGGGCACTGTGGATATCGCTGTTATTATGGGGGGCACTGTGGATATCGCTGTTATTATGGGGACACTGTGGATATCGCTGTTATTATGGGGGCACTGTGGATATCGCTGTTATTATGGGGACACTGTGGAGATCGCTGTTATTATGGGGGGCACTGTGGATATCGCTGTTATTATGGGGACACTGTGGAGATCGCTGTTATTATGGGGACACTGTGGATATCACTGTTATTATGGGGGCACTGTGGAGATTGCTGTTATTATGGGGGCACTGTGGATGTCGCTGTTATTATGGGGGCACTGTGGATGTCGCTGTTATTATGGGGCATTGTGGATATCGCTGATATTATGGGGGCACTGTGGATATCGCTGATATTATGGGGGCACTGTGGATATCACTGTTATTATGGGGGCACTGTGGATATCGCTGATATTATGGGGGCACTGTGGATATCGCTGTTATTATGGGGGCACTGTGGATATCGCTGTTATTATGGGGACACTGTGGATATCGCTGTTATTATGGGGACACTGTGGATATCGCTGTTATTATGGGAGCACTGTGGATATCGCTGATATTATGGGGGCACTGTGGATATCACTGTTATTATGGGGGCACTGTGGATATCGCTGATATTATGGGGGGCACTGTGGAGATCGCTGTTATTATGGGGGCACTGTGGAGATCGCTGTTATTATGGGGGGCACTGTGGAGATCGCTGTTATTATGGGGGCACTGTGGATATCGCTGTTATTATGGGGGGCGCTGTGGATGTCGCTGTTATTATGGGGGGCGCTGTGGATGTCGCTGTTATTATGGGGGGCACTGTGGATATCGCTGTTATTATGGGGGCACTGTGGATATCGCTGATATTATGGGGGGCACTGTGGATGTCGCTGTTATTATGGGGGGCACTGTGGATATCGCTGTTATTATGGGGGGCACTGTGGAGATCGCTGTTATTATGGGGGCACTGTGGATATCGCTGTTATTATGGGGGGCGCTGTGGATATCGCTGTTATTATGGGGACACTGTGGATATCGCTGTTATTATGGGGGGCACTGTGGATATCACTGTTATTATGGGGGCGCTGTGGATAGCGCTGTTATTATGGGGGCGCTGTGGATATCGCTGTTATTATGGGGGCACTGTGGATATCGCTGATATTATGGGGGCACTGTGGAGATCACTGTTATTATGGGGGGGCGCTGTGGATATCGCTGATATTATGGGGGCACTGGATATCACTATTATGGGGACACTGTGGATATCGCTGTTATTATGGGGGCACTGTGGATATCGCTGATATTATGGGGGCACTGTGGATATCGCTGTTATTATGGGGGGCGCTGTGGATATTGCTGTTATTATGGGGGGGCGCTGTGGATATCGCTGTTATTATGGGGGCACTGTGGATATCGCTGATATTATGGGGGCACTGTGGATAGCGCTGTTATTATGGGGGGCGCTGTGGATATCGCTGTTATTATGGGGGCACTGTGGATATCGCTGATATTATGGGGGCACTGTGGATAGCGCTGTTATTATGGGGGGCGCTGTGGATATTGCTGTTATTATGGGGGGGCGCTGTGGATATCGCTGTTATTATGGGGGCACTGTGGATATCGCTGATATTATGGGGGCACTGTGGATAGCGCTGTTATTATGGGGGGCGCTGTGGATATTGCTGTTATTATGGGGGGGCGCTGTGGATATCGCTGTTATTATGGGGGCACTGTGGATATCGCTGTTATTATGGGGGGCGCTGTGGATATCGCTGATATTATGGGGGCACTGTGGATATCGCTGTTATTATGGGGGCACTGTGGATATCGCTGTTATTATGGGGGGTGCTGTGGATATCGCTGATATTATGGGGGCACTGTGTATATCATTGTTATTATGGGGGGCGCTGTGGATATCGCTGATATTATGGGGGCACTGTGTATATCGTTGTTATTATGGGGGGCGCTGTGGATATCGCTGATATTATGGGGGCACTGTGGATGCCAGTGTTAGGTCACGTGCACACGATAAGTATTTTACCTCAGTACCTGTAAGCCAAATCCAGGAGTGGGTGATAAATCCAGAAGTGATGCCGTGTTTCTATTAGGCTTTGTGCACACGTAGCAGAAATTTTCTGCTTAAAAACCGGACTCCCTTCCCAGAAACCGCGCGGTTTTTATGCGTTTTTTTTCCGCGCGGTTCCAGACCCATAGAAATGGCCAAAAATGCGGAAAAATCTGCGAAGTTAATGAGCATGCTGCGTTTTTTACCACAAAGCGTTTTTTTCACGGTAAAAAGCATCAAGATGCCCAGAAATGATGGGAAGCTTCTTTTCAGCGGATTCATTGTGCAGCTTTTCCTCTCCTGGTCTTTTCTTACAAATACGGATGGTGTGAGCGCGGCCTCGTAGGGACGCTGCAGATGGTGTTTCCCAGATCACTCTGTCGGGGAGCGCCGGGGCGTGTCAGATCTCCATTATTACAGGCGTGATTGGGTGTTGGGCTTTTGAATATTTACACTAATAATTTGCGATTGGAGGACAAGAATATCCCTGTATAGTCCTATCAATAAATCTAATTGGAGTATGGTGCACTGAGCATTAGTTCTACATGGGGACACTGGGAAGATTACAGAAGCAGAGGATTGAGGCCTACAAGTCTCATAAACTATGAACAACTTACAGTTCGGAGGGGGAAGAAAATAAAACTGGCAACCAATCAGGTAACATCTTTCATTTTCCACCGTGCCTTGCTACAAAGCGATCTGATTTGTTACTTTGGGAACGTCCCTGAGTAGCGCTCCTTGCCCTCCCAGAATACATTGCGCGGTCACAAGATGGCGGCGTCCAGTGGTCGCTGTTGCCTTGGTAACCTTCGGCGGTGGTTCTGCGCTGTGAATAGGCCGCGGGGTCTTGCTGTGGTAACATCGGGTGTCTGGTGCCGGTTCCATCATGCGGCTCCGCTCCCGGATAACCAGGTGTTTCCGTCCTCCGCAGCCGTGCTGTCCCAGCTGTCCCCCGGCCTCACCCTGCAGCCGGACTTCATTACTGCCGAGGAGGAGGCTGCACTGTGCCGGGAGCTGGAGCCTGTACTGAAGAAGAAGCGCTATGAGAGCGGCCATTGGGATGACGTGAGTGGCCGGAGCTCGTCCTTACTGCTGTGTGCGACACCACCCCCGGGTTAGCCCCCCTTAGTGAGAATTTGGGTAAAAAATGACTACATTCGTTAGATCTTTGTTAGATCCGGTTTGATCAACCAAAACTAACGTTAGATCACCCCTACAAAATGAGATATTTACGATCTTTTCCAGATTTATTTTTGATCTTTTTCAACTATGAAATTTGCCGTTTTTTGGATGGATTCTGATAGATATTCGTTAGATCCGGTTTGATCAGCAAAAATTAACGTTAGATCTCCTTTTGTTCCCTAGATATTGGGGGTGTCAGGTGGGGGGTTAGGTACGGGTTAGCCCCCCCTAATTTGAAATTTGCCGTTTTTTGGATGGATTCTGATAGATATTCGTTAGATCCGGTTTGATCAGCAAAAATTAACGTTAGATCTCCTTTCGTTCCCGAGATATTGGGGGTGTCAGGTGGGGGGTTAGGTACGGGTTAGCCCCCCCTAATTTGAAATTTGCCGTTTTTTGGATGGATTCTGATAGATATTCGTTAGATCCGGTTTGATCAGCAAAAATTAACGTTAGATCTCCTTTCGTTCCCGAGATATTGAGGGTGTCAGGTGGGGGGTTAGGTACGGGTTAGCCCCCCCTAATTTGAAATTTGCCGTTTTTTGGATGGATTCTGATAGATATTCGTTAGATCCGGTTTGATCAGCAAAAATTAACGTTAGATCTCCTTTCGTTCCCGAGATATTGAGGGTGTCAGGTGGGGGTTAGGTACGGGTTAGCCCCCCCTAATTTGAAATTTGCCGTTTTTTGGATGGATTCTGATAGATATTCGTTAGATCCGGTTTGATCAGCAAAAATTAACGTTAGATCTCCTTTCGTTCCCGAGATATTGAGGGTGTCAGGTGGGGGTTAGGTACGGGTTAGCCCCCCCTAATTTGAAATTTGCCGTTTTTTGGATGGATTCTGATAGATATTCGTTAGATCCGGTTTGATCAGCAAAAATTAACGTTAGATCTCCTTTCGTTCCCGAGATATTTCCGATCGTTTTCTGGGGAGGGCTAACCTGTAGCTGTCTGAATGCAAAATCCTACAGAGACAAGTAGCGGCTTGGAAAATTCATTGTGGCGGTCTAGACTAGAAATAGGAAAAGCAAATGACCCCAGTAACAGCAAACGTCGCATGTGACCACTGGATATAAGGCCTCTTTCACATGATCTTAGTTTTGTCGTGTAATACGCTGTGTTTTTCATGCATGTGTACTTCACGATGAAATGTACCCATTGAAACCGATGCGTTTATTCTCATATGCGTTATTTTCATGCATACGCAAATGCGTGTAAAAAAAAAAAAAACAATTACAGGATGTTCTATTCTGTAGCATATTACACGATTAGCCCATTAATACAAATCACTGGGTTGCGTGAAATATGATGGGAAATGCGCAGTTACAACGCTGCATTTTTAACGCACGCATACGCATATGATCATGTGAAAGAGGCCTAAAGGTAACATAACCACTAGTGCGGTCTGCAGAGCGCCTGTGTAGCTAGTTTCTGCCTATCTATGGTCACTTTATAGGAGTAATATTGGTCTTTGCATGGTGTTTTATTCAGTCACAGTATGGCAGTATTATTTCATTACTACGTTTGTGTAACTCTCATCAGAGTGGGGGCAAGTAGGAAATCTTGGTGCGTTCCCACAGTTTTTTCCCAGAACTTAACCCCTGGTAGTAGCTGATCTGTAATCCAATGTGAGTATGTGATGTATGGTGCTGTAGGGGTTCCCCGGGATTTCCCCAGGCTGCAGAACGCTGGTGGGGTGACGTCACCCTGCCAGCGGAAAAGCTCAGGGAATCCTTACAGTGCCACAACAGAGGGATGCCGGTGAGCAGTGCTCCCCTGCACATCGTCCTCCCGCTTCGCTGCAGCGGCACCGGTACTCATGGCCTCCCTTGCTGTCGGCTACCTGTGGGTCTTGTACTGCAGGACTTGTCTGTGGTTCCCTGGCGTTTCCCCGGCATAGGACACTGGAGGGGCGATGTCACCCCGCCAGCAGGAGACACCAAGGAACCCCTGCAGTACCACATTCAGAGTTTAATTCCGGCTCAGAGAAAACAGGTGTCATATTTAAGCTGTGTGAACTTAGCCTACGTCAGCAGATAAACATTGATATGCCTCTATGACATATCAAAAGTTACCTGAAAGCTAAATACAGGGCAGGAAATGCAACAGGTGGGATAGCGGCGGAACAGAGGAGCGGAGCATGATGGAGCCGATCACATGCTCATCAGCTCCCTAAGCACTGCATGAGGCCACTGAAAACCACATGTGGAAAAACCAGGTGGGGCAATGGCTTGAAAACCCACTTAGCTCCTTTTACATTTGCCTGTAGTTTTATCAACACAATGTATCAACTTTTGAGTGATTTTGATCCCACCCTGTGTGTGACCTATTCTTTGGATGTTCAGCTTCACTTTAGTCATAAGAGCAGGCAGAGAAACACATCCTCGTACAAGTGTGATCACTAAATGTGAAGGTCGGTATTGATTTCCTATGTATGGCATATTTCTATGCAGGAAGGTCTGATCTGCTGTGTGTAATCTGTGCATGAGTGTGTGTATGGATCTGCTGGTCAGTGTGTGCAGATATGGATGGCAGCAGGAGAATGGATGCAGAGAGCTGTGTGTTACGAAATTTAATCCCACTTTAAGCACATAAGTGCACAATAGGAAAATGTGCCAAGTAGCTGCAAACCAGTCCTTTACTTCAAGCCTCCCCATTACGTTATTTGTGTTGGCCAATTTATTCATATATAGGATATTAGTCATTCACACGAGTGTTGAATGCTTCACTGAAATGCTGAGAACTGGCAGCAGAGCTGGGCTAGTGACCACATGACCAGCCTAGTCGTGCTATTAGATAGCTGGCATGCGCCCAGTTCCGGGCGCTGCAGCACCCAGACGACACCTCGGAGTGGAGCGCCACTGGTGTCATTATTCTGTGTGTCTGCAGGACAATACAGGCCTGCTGACAGCTGCATAGGGTAGCATTAGGTGGAAGATTCCCTTTAAGCACACCAACATATATAAATCCAAAAGAAAAAGAAGCATGATGCCCATTAACCCCTTCCTGACATGAGACGTACTATCCCGTCCACGGTACCCGGGCCCGTATGACCGGGGACGGGATAGTACGTCTACCGCGATCAGCGGCGCCCACGTGGTGAGCGCCGCTGATCGCGGCCGGGTGTCAGCTGATTATCACAGCTGACACCCGGCACAATGTGTCAGGGGCGGTCACGGACCGCCCCCGACACGTTAACCCCTTGCACACCGCGATCAAACATGATCGCGGTGTACCGGGGGTTAAAGGGAAGCATCGGCAGGGAGGGGGCTCCCTCCGTGCTTCCCTGAGCCCCCCACGGCAGCGCAATGTGCAGCGCTGCTGCGGGGGGCTCCTTTCCTCCAGGCCCCCGAATCCAAGATGGCGATGGATTCGGGGGCCTTCGGGGGCCTGGGGAAGCTGGCTTCCTCAGTGCCTGCAAAGCGCAGGCATGAGGAAGCCTTGTGCACTGCCTGTGACAGATTGCTGATCTGTCACAGTGATCTGTGATGTGACAGATCAGCGATCTGTCACAGGACAGTGATGTCCCACCTGGGACTATGTAATAAAGTAAAAAAAAAATAAAAAAAAAGTGTAAAAATAAATTAAAAAAAATCGCCAAATAAATTAGTAAAAAAAAAAAAAATATTCCCCAATAAATTCATTTTTTGAAAATAATAAAAAAAAAAACAATAAAAGTACACATATTAGGTATCGCCGCGTCCGTAACGACCTGCCCTATAAAACTGTCCCAATAGTTAACCCCTTTAGCGAACCCCTTAAAAAACAAAAATAAAAAACGAAGCAAAAAATAATGATTTATTATCATACCGCCAAACAAAAAGTGCAATAACGCGCGATCAAAAAGACGCATATAAATATCCATGGTACCGCTGAAAACGTCATCTTGTCCCGCAAAAAACAAGCCGCCATACAGCATCATCAGTGAAAAAATAAAAAAGTTATAACTCGCAGAATAAAGCGATGCAAAAATAATTATTTTTTATATAAAATAGTTTTCATTGCATAAAACCGACAAAAACATAAAAAAAGACCTAAATGAGGTATCGCTGTAACCGTACTGACCCGAAGAATAAAACCGCTTTATCAATTTTACCGCACGCGGAACGGTGTAAACGCACCCCCCCCAAAAGAAATTCATGAAACGCTGGTTTTTGTTCATTCTGCGTCACAAAAATCGGAATAAAAAGCGATCAAAAAATTTCACGTGCCCGAAAATGGTACCAATAAAAACGTCAACTCGTCCCGCAAAAAATAAGACCTCACATGACTCGGTGGGTCAAAATACGGAAAAATTATAGCTCTCAATATGTGGTGATGCAAAAACTATTTTTACAATAAAAAGCGTCTTTTAGCGTGCGACAGCCGCCAAACATAAAAACCGCCATAAATAGTAAATCAAACCCCCCGTTATCACCCCCTTAGATAGGGAAAAATAATAAAATAAAAAAAATGTATTTATTTCCATTTTTCCATTAGGGTTAGGGCTAGGGTTAGGGCTAGGGGTGTGTTGGGGTAGGGTTAGGGTAGGGTTAGGGCTAGGGTTTGGGCTAGGGTTTGGGCTAGGGTTTGGGCTAGGGTTTGGGCTAGGGTTTGGGCTAGGGTTAGGGCTAGGGTTAGGGCTAGGGTTAGGGGCGTGTTGGGGTTCGGGTTGGAGTTAGAATTGGGGGTTTCCACTGTTTGGGCACATCAGGGGCTCTCCAAATGCAACATGGCGTCTGATCTCAATTCCAGCCAATTCTGAGTTGAAAAAGTCAAATGGTGCTCCTTCCCTTCCAAGCTCTGCTATGCGCCCAAACAGTGTTTTACCCCCACATGTAGGGTATCAGCCTACTCAGGACAAATTGCAAAACAATTTTTGGGGTCCAATTTCTCCTGTTACCCTTAGGAAAATAAAAAATTGGGGGCAAAAATATCATTTTTGTGGAAAAAAATGATTTTTTTATTTTCACGTCCGAGCGTTATAAACTTCTGTGAAGCACTTGGGGGTTCAAAGTGCTCACCACACATCTAGAAAAGTTCCGTGGGGGGTCTAGTGTCCAAAATGGGGTCACTTGTGGGGAGTTTCAATAGTTTAGGTACATCAGGGGCTCTCCAAACGCACATGACACCCGCAGACCATTCCATCAAAGTCTGCATTCCAAAACGTCACTGCTTCCCTTCCGAGCCCCGACGTGTGTCCATACAGTAGTTTTCTCCCACATATGGGAAATCAGCGTACTCAGGACAAATTGGACAACAACTTTTGGGGTCCAATTTCTCCTGGTACCCTTGGGAAAATAAAAAAATGGTGACTAAAAGATCATGTTTGTGGAAAAAATACGAATTTTTTATTTTCACGCCCGGGCGTTGTAAACTTCTGTGAAGCACTGGGGGGGTCAAAGTGCTCACCACACATCTAGATAAGTTCCTTGGGGGGTCTAGTTTACAAAATGGTGTCATTTGTGGGGGGTTTCCACTGTTTAGGTACATTAGGGGCTCTCCAAAGGCAACATGACACCCGCAGACCATTCCATCAAAGTCTGCATTCCAAAACGTCACTACTTCCCTTCCGAGCCCCGACGTGTGCCCATACAGTAGTTTTCTCCCACATATGGGGTATCAGCATACTCAGGACAAATTGGACAACAACTTTTGGGGTCCAATTTCTCCTGGTACCCTTGGGAAAATAAAAAAATGGTGACTAAAAGATCATGTTTGTGGAAAAAATACGAATTTTTTATTTTCACGCCCGGGCGTTGTAAACTTCTGTGAAGCACTGGGGGGGTCAAAGTGCTCACCACACATCTAGATAAGTTCCTTAGGGGGTCTAGTTTCCAAAATGGTGTCATTTGTGGGGGGTTTCCACTGTTTTGGTACATCAGGGGTTTTCCAAACGCGACATGGTGTCCGATCTCAATTCCAGCCAAAAACGTCAAGTGGCGCTGCTTCCCTTCCGAGCTCTGCCATGCGCCCAAATAGTGGTTTACCCCCACATGTGGGCTATCAGCGTACTCAGGACAAATTGCACAATAACTTTTAGGGTCCTGTTACCCTTGGGAAAATAAAAATTGGGGTGAAAAGATCATTTTTGTGGAAAAAATATGATTTTTTAATTGTACCGCTGTACGTTATAAACTTCTGTAAAGCCCTTGTGGGTTCAAAGTTCTCACCACATATCTAGATAAGTTCCTTGGGGGGTCTAGTTTCCAAAATGGGGTCACTTGTAGGGGGTTTCCACTGTTTAGGTACATCAGGGACTCTCCAAACGTGACATGGCATCCAATCTGAATTCCAGACAATTTTGCATTGAAAAAGTCAAACTGCGCTCCTTCCATTCTGAGCTCTGCCATGCGCCGAAACAGTCGTTCCCCCCCACATATCAGGTATCTGCGTACTCAGGACAAATTGCACAATAACTTTTGCAGTTCAATTTCTCCTGTTACCCTTGGTAAAATAAAAAAAATTGAACCTGAAGTATTTTTTTTATGAAAAAAAGTTAGATGTTCATTTTTTTTTAAATATTCAAAAAATTTCATGTGACGCACCTAAAGGGTTAATAAACTTCTTGAATGTGGTTTTGAGCACCTTAAGGGGTGCAGTTTTTAGAATGGTGTCACTTTTGGGTATTTTCTATCATATAGACCCCTCAAAGTGGCTTCAAATGTGATGTGGTCCTAAAAATAAAATGGTGTTGTAAAAATGAGAAATCGCTGGTCAACTTTTAACCCTTATAACTTCCTAACTAAAAAAAATTTTGGTTCCAAAATTGTGCTGATGTAAAGTAATCATGTGGCAAATGTTAGTTATCAAGTTTTTTGTGTGCCGTATCTCTGTGATTTAAGGGCATAAAAATTCAAAGTTGGAAAATTGCGAAATTTTCAAAATTTTCGCCAAATTTCCGTTTTTCTCACAAATAAACGCAAGTTATTTGAATGAAACTTTACCACTAACATGAAGTACAATATGTCACGAGAAAACAATGTCAGAATCACCGGGATCCATGGAAGCGTTCGAGAGTTATGACCTCATAAAGGTACAGTGGTCAGAATTGTAAAAATTGGCCCGGTCATGAACGTGCAAACCACCCTTGGGGGTGAAGGGGTTAAAGAGGCACTCACAGACCAATAAAAAGAGGCATTCCCAGACTGATGGGTGTGCAGAGGCATGCTGTCTGAGGCAGCTAATTATCTTATCTGTCTCCTCCTCCAGCTTCTGTGTTTAGATGGCGGACATCATCCAGTATACTTGAGGAACTCCCCTGCTGTGGCACTGTTCTCTTCCATGCAGGCTCATGTGCAGATTGCAAGTACACGAGAGTGTGCCAGATGTCAGCGATCCAACCACCTCCAGCTCATGAACCAGAGGAGAAGGGGCCAGAGAAATGAAACTGCATTGAAAATTATTAATTCTCTGAGGGGCAGACGACAGGCAGGGCTCTGACCATCAGTGAATGACGACAAGAATAAGGCTGCTAGCAGCATTTTCTCCCCACTACTTTCCCACCCAGTCTTACGATGACATGACGGGACGGTGAAGTAGTGGGGAAACAAAAAATTGTAATGATAGTCCGATTCAAAGTGAATGGGACCGTCACCTCACCTTTTTTTCTTTCCTGCCATGATGGCAGTCATTGATGGGGAAAAATTGTGAGCATGGACACAGCCTTAAAGAGTACCTGAACCTTTACTCTGCATTCTGTCATGCTGTGGCTGATGGCCACAGCATGACAGAAAACTGTGTGCAGCTGCAGCTGTGCTCCAGGCCTCCTGCAGCCCGCAGTGCTGCTGCAAATGCAACGTCCCCCCTCCTACCGCCACCAGAGCCAGGAATCGCTTGACTGATCTGGCAAAATGCTAAATGAGTCAAGGTCCTTGCGCCGGGGGCAGGCCAGGAGTGGCTGCGATGCGGTCACTTCCTGGAATGAAGGCCACGCCCCCTGCAACATCACATGATGCAGCAGACTGCTGCGTCACGTGACGTTGGCTCTTGGCCCATTCAATGGCTGTGGGTGGGTGGGCTTCAGCGGCAGTGGCGTTATGCCTAATGACCTGGTTCATCACCAGATCATTGAAGGTTTCCACTCACCAGATTCGGCAGGGGTAGGGGGGCCCCCGGCCGGTGCAGCGGCATTGGTGGACAGATGTCCCGCCGCACTGCCGCACATACCTTACTGTCATGCTGCCAGCAGCCACAGCATGACAGAATTAAAAAAAATAAATAAAAAAAGGTTCCGGTACCCTTTAAACAAAATCTATTTTTTGATGACAGTTCAACTTTACAATGAAATTCCAACCAAAACACTGAGATGTCCATGGTGTATTGGCAATTAAGTAGGATCACTTTCCATGTTACATGCAGTAATGTTTATTTGAAACTATTATTATTTATTTCTATAGCGCCATTAATTCCATGGTGCTGTACATGAGAAGGGGGGTTACATACAAAGTTATAGATATCGTTAACAGTAAACAGATTTACAATGACAGACTGGTACAGAGGGGAGAGGACCCTGTCCTTGCGGACTTACATTCTACGGGATAGTGGGGAAGAGACAGAAGGTCAGGGGTGCAGCAGCTCTGGTGGTGGTGAGGCGGCAGCGGTGGTGAGGCGGTAGAATGGTTATTGCAGGCTGTAAGCTTTCCTGAAAAGATGGGTTTTCAGGTTCTGTTTGAAGGATCCGAGGGTGGTGGATTCTGGAAATATTTTTGAGTTGCAGGCGACAGGAGGTGGCAAGAGATTGGACGTGCGGTTTGAAGGACAGGGCAGAGTCGAGAGTTACTCCAAGGCAGCAGATTTCAGATGTGGGAGAGAGCGTGATGCTGTTTACCATAATAGATAGATCGGGTAGGGAAGATACATGAGATGGAGGAAAGATAATGAGTTCAGTTTTGTCTACGTTGAGTTTTAGGAAGCGAGAGGTGAAAAATGAGGATATGGCTGATAGACACTCTGGGATTCTGGACAGCAGAAAGGTGACATCTGGGCCAGAGAGGTAGATCTGAATGTCATCTGCATACAGGTGGTACTGGAAGCCATGGGACTTTATGAGTTATCCTAGGCCAAGAGTATAGATAGAAAAAAGTAGGGGCCCCAGGACAGAGCCTTGGGGGACTCCAACAGAGAGGGGGCGGGATGAGGAGGTATTGTGGGAGTGGGAGACGTTGAATGTGCGGTCAGAAAGGTATGAGAAAATCCAGGATAGGGCGAGGTCTTTGATGCCAAAGGAAGAAAGAATCTATAGCAGGAGGCAGTGGTCAACTGTGTCAAAGGCAGAGGACAGGTCAAGAAGGAGGAGGATGGAGAATTGTCCGTTAGCTTTGGCTGTTAGTAAGTCATTAGTAATTTTGGTCAGGGCAGTTTCAGTGGAGTGGTGGGGGGTGGAAGCCAGATTGCATGATGTCAAGGAGGGAGATAGATGAGCGGTGGGAGGAAAGTTGAGCATGGACATGCTATTCAAGGAGTTTGGAAGCAAATGGGAGCAGTGATATGGGGCGATAGCTGTGCATAGCAGTTGGGTCAAGGTTTGATTTTTTGAGGATGGGTGTTATGGTGGCATGTTTGAAGGCAGAGGGGAAGGTACCAGAAGTTAGGGATAGGTTGAAGAGATGGGTTAGGGCTGGAATGATCATGTTAGTGAGGTTGGGGAGCAGATGGGAAGGGATGGGGTCAAGTGCACAGGTGGTGAGGCGTGATTTGGAAAGGAGATGAGTAAGCTCTCCTTCAGTGATGTTGGAGAGGGAGGTTATTAGGGAGGGGCAGAGGTCTGGTATGTGGAGCGGTTGGGGTGGTGGAACTGTGAAGGTTTGCCTTATTTGGTCAATCTTGTTTTTGAAGTAGGTGGCAAAGTCCTCAGCAGAGATATGGGGAGTTGGAGGTGGCAGTGGTGTGCGGAGGAGAGAGTCGAATGTGCTGAACAGTTGTTTTGGGTTGTGGGATAGTGAAGATACAAGGCTTGTTAAATAGGTCTGTTTAGCAGAGGTGATGGCTGATTTAAAGGCAAGTGTAGCTTGTTTGAAAGCAGTGAAGTCGTCTGGCAGGCGTGTTTTCTTCCAACGCCACTCTGCGACCCTGGATGCTTGTCGAAGTTTTTTGGTGAGGTTGTTGTGCCAGGGTTGCCTATTGGTTTGTCGCACTTTAACATGCATGAGAGGAGCGACTGAGTCTATGGCTGATGTGAGGGTGGCATAACACTAACTAGACATATACCTTTTAATATCTTATTAGTGACAAGAAAAAAACATACTAGCTTATCCATTTAATTGTTTTCCTATTTTTGTTTTTAGATGCCACGAAAACCCTCTATTGATAGTCAGACATTAAAAAACACATTAAAATCTTATCCTGGCATTTTCAATGCTAATGGAGAGTTAAAGTCAGCCTCTGATCCTATCTGGAGGGAAGTATGTTCTCACCCCTCCTTGCAGAAATATAGCTCCTTGATGGAAGAATCAGAAACTTCCCAGGCTATATTTAAACCCAAACAGATACATGACTATGTATTTCAAAATAGGTATGATCTGCAGACGTTCTTACGTATGGAACATAACATCTTGCCTCAATCAAAAGATACAGAAATTAAGGAGTTGTGGCCTGACACAAGCACATCTGATGAAAACTCTTCAGAGGAACACTCTTCAGAGGGTGGCTTTGTGCGCACACAGGGACGAGAACCAACACTTCTATGGCATGTATTAATCCCTTATGACCAATACTTAGAGATCAAGCCCAAAACAGTGTTCTATAATGAGGGTGACAGCAAAAAGAGGCGCAGGGTGCTCAAAAAACACGCATGGACTTCTATTATAACAGAGGTTCTTTATAAACAGCATGGACTCCCATGTGCCTTCTCCTTTAGGAGGAACAAAGTTCGTATGGGTGAAGACAAAGCAAGAAAGTTCTTAACTGCAAATGGGCATTGCACAGAGTGCAAAGCAGCAGTGTATATTTCTGCAGAAGAGGAACCTAATCTGGGAAACCCTTTAGTTCTTCATGTTCGAGCCCCTGACACAAGACCCATACCACACTCCAAAAAAAATCAGTTGACAGGTGAGAAGAGAAGGAAACTTGGAGAAGAAATGTTAAAAACTTTACCCTCCAATTGGAGACGAGAAACAATTGATTCCGAAATAGCATTTGGAGAAAAGGAACCACCAACCATACCATCACTAAGAATTTGTCAAGATGCTAGGCAAGAAGCTATGGATAGGATGTTTGGTACACCAAAGTTGAAAGATCCAGTTTTATCACTGTCTCAGATGAAGAGTACTCATAAGTATGCAGGAGATATTCATACTATCTCATATGATGGTTTTTTTGTTCATTATTGGTCAAAGGAACAAATATATATTTTTAAGAAGTATTGTTCAAAGCATTGCTTCCCTCGCATTCAAGTAGATGCCACAGGGAGTTTGGTATTAAAAATAAAATGAGAAAATAAATTGTCTGCTCATATTTTTTTATATGAGATTGTTATTAACTTTGAGAATACACAAATGAGTGTATCTCAAATGTTGAGTGAAACTCAAGGTACTCCAACTATAACTTTTTGGCTGGAAAAATGGATAAAGGATGTGCAGAAATTGGCTAAAGAATGTGTCTGTGACTTTTCTCATGCATTACTTGGTGCATTGTCACGAGCTCTAACTGACTGTAGCCTTAACACATACTTGAGGACTTGCTTGTTCCTCCTACTTGGCAATAAAAGTGAAAAACCGAAATGCTATATACGAGGAGATGTTGCCCACCTGATTAAAACTGTATGTCGGTGGAAGTGCTTTCCAAAAAATGTAAAACTTGTGAGGAAGTTCTATATACGATGTGTTGGACTTCTGGTCAAGTGTGAATCATTTGACATTCTTAAACAGCTTGTTCTCAGTACCTTTATTCTTTGTGTATCTGAGACAACAGGTAACATCAGTGATCGTGAAACATCAAAATATAAAACATCAAAGGCATACCTTTGCCATTGCATTGAGACTGGGAATTTGAGAATTATTGATGAGTATCTGGAGAATTGTCAGGAGACTGAAATACTCAGTGATGAAAATGAAAAGAACTATAGTGAGCCACTGTCAGGATGGCTAAATGACATTGTGCAAGAAGCAGAAACTGCAAGTCTAAAACAAGGGGAACAGCCAAACCCTTACTTCTGTCCAGATTTTTCTCATAAACTAGTTCACCTTCTGAAGTATTTTCCTATTTGGACATCTGTGATGCAACCAGTTTTTAAATCACCAAATAAAACAGCCTCTTCTGCATCAGTTGAGGGAGATTTTGGCCTTTTGAAGAACTCCATTCTTCAGCATATTCAAACTCCAATGCGAGTTGACAAATTTGTTGCATTGCATTTAAGTGCTCTGTGTGGGCGCTCAAAAATGGCAGCTGCTGTACATGTCACAGAAAGTAACAGTTTAGTAACATTGCAAAAGGAAGAGGTCATCGATGAATCTGCCATAGACAAACATGGGCAGCAGGAAAAAAGTAATGAAAAAGAAGTTGTTAGTGAACACATAAAGAAACTGACAGACACTCTCCTGCCTCTTCAACAATTTATGAAAGAAACAAGTGTTTTAGAAAGTAGGAACACGGAACAGAGTGTGGTAGAGCTTAGGGAAGAAGAATGTTGGCGGGGTAACACCAACTCTCAATTGAAAATTGTACATACTCCCATAGCACAAAATGAAGGTGATAACAAATCGTTGAAGTCCAAGGATTTACTTTCCCCACTGAACATACCTTTCAAGAAGAGACCAACATATTTAACGCCGTATCCAAATATATGTCAAATAATTGATGATCCTTGTTCACGAAAACTTTTAGGTATCCTGCGCAATGGGAATCTCTTGAACACCATTAATATAAATAATAACGTGTATAAGGTCAATAATACTTGCCCATTTGACTCTTTGCTTCATAGTTTGTCAACCATGTTTGTTGATTATGACTCATACAGAAACTTCATAACTAACTCAGAAAACCCATTTTTGGGTGTTGTTAAGTATTTTGTGGAATTTGGGGCAAATCAAAACATGTACAGAAAGAGAGCTCAGTTGATACAGGAAAACTACACAAGCCACACACTTCTAGGTGGAATTACGAGTTTGGATGCAGAAGATTACATTGGCCATACAGTAGAATTGTTTTTAAAAGACATCCCCAGTTCAACAGAAATATCTACATGTCAAAATGTCACATGTAAAAACAACAAAGAACGATGCAATATCTTTTGGCCAATCAACACTAATGATGTAAAACATGGTTTTGAGCGTGCTATGCAAATTTCATCTAAGGTCATTAATAAACCATGTACACCCAACTGCAGCCAACGTACTACGATTATCTACAAACCAGGACCACATCTTATAATAGAGCCACGTGTTGGTTTACCGAGAAAGCAACGAATCTCTGAATTCCCCACTCAAGTGATCATATCAGATATACGTTATACATTAGGAGCCATTATAATGCATGTTCAAGGAAACCACTACATTTCATATTGTAGAAGAAAGGACAGTTGTTGGGAAGTTTACGACGACATGAGCTACTCTGTAAAAACGGTAGACCCACATAAACTATGTGGAAATGCAGAAGTTGTAATATATGTTAAAATGTAGCTTTTCCTGTTTACAGGTATAACAAATGAGTAAAAGACAATCGCTCTTTAAAGAGTAGCTAAACTTTTAAGCAAGTTTACCTCTATTGTCTCCTCGGGCCTTGTTGTTATGACATTACTTAGTCCTGCAGCAGTACAGCGCTCCTGACCGCTGCATCGCACTCTGTCTCCCCAATGTCCACCAGATATTTCCTCTTGCTGGTGACTACATATGGAGTCACCCAAGATTGCACCAGAACTGATCAGAGCCTTCCTTTCCTTATTGCGAATCAGATTTCACAGGAAAAGGAAGCCTCCGATTGGGGCTGATGCCATCTTGGGTGACTACACATGTAGACACTTGCCAGAGAAAATATTGGGTGGATGTCAGGGAGACAGAGCAGGTGTGAATGGCAAGAACCATGGCTGATACCACAGTGTAGGAACACAAAACTGGCAGGACTAAGGTAAGTTAGAATGAGGGTGGGGAAGCCAATTGATTTAAACTGGTTTGAAAGTTTAGCTATTCTTTAAAACACTTCTTGTAAAGCTAAGGCTGGGGGTCAGGGGGGTTTCATTCAGCTCCTCTGTCAAAAATAAGAGGCTGAATACAACAAAACAAAGACTTTTGCTTCCCCGATAACTTGAATAAGGATACAAGCCTTCTGAACTGCTCGTACTAGAAATGTTAAGGCTGCTTTAAAATAGGGGGGTAAAAAAAAGGCCTGCATGTAGGAAGAAAAAAAAGTGCTAATATTTTGAGCACTAGCAGTTCAGTAAGTTACTGTCCCCATTCCAGCAAACAGGGAAGCAAACTATTATATTTGGTTCTGTCCAGCCTCTCCTTTGGACAGAGAAGCTGAATATAACTATACGTTGTCCTTGTGAACTCAGCCTACGCTAAGTGCATTTACAGACCATTTTCATATACTGTAACTGAAACCAAACTAGATTTCAAAATTAGTTATATGTCAAAAGCAATAAGTAAAAAAAAAAAAAAAAAAAGAGGACTATCTGTTAATTCTCAAAGAGTAACTAAACTTTTCTATTTCATAAGTGGGCAGGGAGGGGGCATATATATTTACTTCTATATAGATGCAGGGTCTACAGATTCTGAAAGTGCCCCCAAGTTACACCGCCAACCATCCGGATTTTTATTTCTTCAGCCGACTGGCTTAATCAGCCTGACTGACAAAAGGGAGAAAAGGGGAGAGCAATGTGACCGTGGTCCTGATTGGCTGGTTGCTGTTAGAGCTAGCAGCCAGCCAATCAGGAGTTTGGCCACAGTGCTAGCCATGCCCGTGATATCATGCAGATCATGGAAGAAAAGGAAATCTAGTGGACAGCTGTGGAAATTGTAAGGGGAAATTTGAAGGCACTTACAAGAGTCTTTAGACTCTGCATATAAATACAGTACAGGTTAGTATGCAAATCTCAGTGGCTTTCACTGCCACACTGTACCAACCAAGAAGAAACAAAAAAATGTAAATTTGCATGGATTTCTACAGACAATACATGTAATACAAGTAATAACCCTCACATACCCCCATGTTAAGCAATAATGCCCCCAAAGTCAGTAATGTTGCCTTCGTTTTGCTCTCCTGTGTGTCCTGAGTCCCACTCCTCACCACCTGCTGCACAGCAATATGGCTTACATGGCAGCAGGAGCGAGTGGCTGCATGGAGCTCATCACCTACAGGAGGGCTGCTGCTGTCTGAGCTGATCCGACATCTGCAGTCTGGGTCCGGACGCTTAGGAGGCAGTGACACACAGCAGCGCTTGCCAAGCTCCTCACAGGCTGAGCACAGCTACAGCCTCTACTAGGAGCTAAGCCGGGCCTCGGAGGAGCGCTCTGACCGCCACGCACTTCTTTCTATCCAAAGACTGCTCCTCCATTCCTAAGTAGGGTTTTTGTATGAGTGGAGAAAAACTATAAGGGAAATGGAGATAAATTTATTCAAATATGTTTAATCATAGAATACCAATAATAATTTACAATACATATTCACGAAAGATGTAGGCTGTATCTAAAGAATAAAAGGACTGAAATTTCCCATGAGTGCCAAATAACTCAAAGGAAAGAAGAAGAAGAACAGTAACGCCCCGGTGTTGGGGTTATAGTGTTCTTTCTTTTGTTTGAGTTACTTTGCACTCATGGGAATTTTCAGTCCTTCTCTTCTTTAGATACAGCCTACATCTTTCGTGAATATGTATTGTAAATTATTATTGGTATTCTATGAGATTAAACATTTGAATAAAATTATATCTAGTCACATTAGTAATTTTCTTTGTTTTTTGTATAATTCAAACACCGATAACTCAGGAACTTCGTCTAGATGTTAAAATGTACATGTTATATTTATATTACAGGGATTTACAGTCCTAAACTTTCAGGTTTTCACTGTTTAAATATCTATTTCTGTAAGGTATTACTTTTACTTGTGTTTTTGTACTAATAAGATTTATTTTTTTGATAATTAAATTGATTAAAAATGAGACCACATGAGGAGTTTTTGGTTAGTCTATGTACAGGCTTTTTTAACCCCTTGACGACCGCCCATTGACTTTTGCCAACGGGGCTAGCCGGGCCTTATTCATCCGCCATAGAGTTTTCACGTCGGGCGGGGAATGGCAGCCCCAGCTAGCCCCATCGGCAATCGCGGGATCCCAGCTGTCCTACTGTCAGCTGGGATCCCAACCCCCAAAAATTAAATATTTTAATATTTATTCCACACGGTAAACACCATAAAAAATAAAAAAAAGCCATAATTTCTATTTTTTTCACTGTTTGAGTCACAAAAAAAGGCATAAAACGCGTTTAAAAAATCGGATATACTCCAAAATGGTTCGAATAAGAACTACAACTCTTCCCGCAAAAAATGAGGCATCCCACAGCTCCGTAGTCAGACAAATAAAAGCGCTACGGGGCTGCGCATGCGGCGAGACCAAATCCTCTCCAATTATTTAAAAAAAAAAACATTTTACTTTTTAAAAGTAGTAAAAAGAAAAAAAATTACATAAATTTGGTTTCGGTGTGTCCGACCTGACACGGAGAATAAAGATATTCTGCTATTTTTACCGCACTGGAAACTAACTAAAAATAAAACTCAAAAAACATTAGCGTAATTAATTTTTTTTTAAATTTTGCCTCTCCTAAAAAATAAATAAAAGTTATACAAAACATTATATGCACTCCAAAGTGGTGCCAAGGAAAAATACAACTTGCTAGCTATGCAAAAAACAAGCCACCTGTACTTTGAAATTTGCCGATTTTTAAATGGATTCTGATAGATATTCGTTAGATCCGTTTGAGCAGCGGCGACTTCGACGGGGGCCAGTTGTGGGCAGCATCAGGACTTCACTGGCGATGTGTCATGGCGAGGAAGGGGGACAGTGTGCTGCGATGATTGCGAAGAGGCGAGCCTGTAGGCATCATGGGGGACGAGAATGACTGACTCGCTGACCGAACTTTCAGATTGTCCCACTCACTCACCACCTCCTCACTTCACTCTCTCTCTGTTGGTCTCCCCCAATTGGACCCCTCCTCTTCTCCATCTACACCTCAGGACCGCTGCTAAAACGGATCTAACGAATATCTATCAGAATCCATCCAAAAAACGGCAAATTTCAAATTAGGGGGGGCTAACCCGTACCTAACCCCCCACCTGACACCCCCAATATCTCGGGATCGAAAGGAGATCTAACGTTAGTTTTTGCTGATCAAACCGGATCTAACGAATATCTATCAGAATCCATCCAAAAAACGGCAAATTTCAAATTAGGGGGGGCTAACCCGTACCTAACGCCCCACCTGACACCCCCAATATCTCGGGAACGAAAGGAGATCTAACGTTAATTTTTGCTGATCAAACCGGATCTAACGAATATCTATCAGAATCCATCCAAAAAACGGCAAATTTCAAATTAGGGGGGGCTAACCCGTACCTAACCCCCCACCTGACACCCCCAATATCTCGGGAACGAATGGAGATCTAACGTTAATTTTTGCTGATCAAACCGGATCTAACGAATATCTATCAGAATCCATCCAAAAAACGGCAAA
Source organism: Dendrobates tinctorius (assembly GCF_039654945.1). Taxonomy (NCBI): domain Eukaryota; kingdom Metazoa; phylum Chordata; class Amphibia; order Anura; family Dendrobatidae; genus Dendrobates; species Dendrobates tinctorius. Next base: position 842,860 of record NW_027361767.1, read on the forward strand.
TTTCAAATTAGGGGGGGGTAACCCGTACCTAACGCCCCACCCGACACCCCCAATATCTCAGGAACGAAAGGAGATCTAACGTTAATTTTTGCTGATCAAACCGGATCTAACGAATATCTATCAGAATCCATCCAAAAAACGGCAAATTTCAAATTAGGGGGGGCTAACCCGTACCAAACCCCCCACCTGACACCCCCAATATCTCGGGATCGAAAGGAGATCTAACGTTAATTTTTGCTGATCAAACCGGATCTAATGAATCTCTATCAGAATCCATCCAAAAAACGGCAAATTTCAAATTAGGGGGGGCTAACCCGTACCTAACCCCCCACCTGACACCCCCAATATCTCGGGAACGAAAGGAGATCTAACGTTAATTTTTGCTGATCAAACCGGATCTAACGAATATCAGAATCCATCCAAAAAACGGCAAATTTCAAATTAGGGGGGGCTAACCCGTACCTAACCCCCCACCTGACACCCCCAATATTTCGGGAACGAAAGGAGATCTAACGTTAATTTTTGCTGATCAAACCGGATCTAACGAATATCTATCAGAATCCATCCAAAAAACGGCAAATTTCAAATTAGGGGGGGCTAACCCGTACCTAACCCCCCACCTGACACCCCCAATATCTCAGAAACGAAAGGAGATCTAACGCTAATTTTTGCTGATCAAACCGGATCTAATGAATATCTATCAGAATCCATCCAAAAAACGGCAAATTTCATAGTTGGGGGGGCTAGCTACGGGTTAGCCCCCCCTGGAAAAGATCGTAAATATCTCATTTTGTAGGGGTGATCTAACGTTAGTTTTGGTTGATCAAACCGGATCTAACAAAGATCTAACGAATGTAGTCATTTTTTACCCAAATTCTCACTAAGGGGGGGCTAACCCGGGGGTGGTGTGTGCAACTTCTTCCTCACAATGTCGCCCCTCTACTGCAGACGTCTGAATAGTGTCCTATCCCCTGTGATGTGTTTGGGCCACTGATCATCATTCACCCTAAAATCCATCTTGCTTAAAGAGATATTTTTGCGCCACAGACGGACATTGTCGGGTTGCTCTTGTACATACCAGCTTATCTTCAGTTTACTGCTGTTAGAATTTGGAGCCGGCCTTGAGACATTAACTTTTCTTTTTGCTGCTCGTTGTCCATGAAACCGACCACCGCTGCTTCATAGCGTGTAAGCACTGCGCGTGTTCTGCTGAAAAACTCGCACGAGTCTCGCATTTCAATACCCGGCACTACCGCCGGTATTTGGGACTGGAGTGTGCGGATGCATGTATTTCTATGCAGCTGAACCCTCCGGTCCTGAGTGCCGGCGACAGTGCCGGATATTGAAACACAAGACTCGGTCTAAGACCTAAGACGAGGTGTGCTGTCAGTTCACTGAGGAATCAGATTGCTGCTGCCTACAGACAAGCACCTTCTGTTTTCTAATAAGTGTCTTCTTCCTAGTCCCAAGTGCTGGATTCACAGCTGCACTCCTCAGTACTGCTCTAAAAGTGCCCGACTTCTTCTTGTCCCCAATATCCAACAGATGGTGGATGGGCTCAGCTGCCATTACTTTACCGTAGCTTTGTACATTTCTCCCTGCAGGCGATCCATGGCTTCCGTGAGGTTGAGCGTCTGCACTGGTCTCCAGACTCCTCTGCTGTCATACAGAGGGTGAGAGACAAGGCATTCCCCCCTGGAGAGAACCAACTGTCCCTCGTCCATGTCTTAGACCTTCAGAAAGATGGATACATCAAACCGCATGTGGACAGCGTGAAGGTGAGGAATTCTGGTAGGCCAGGTCCCGACACTGTGCGGAGGACACCTGTACTAAGCTCATGCTGCCTCTCCTTTACCAGTTCTGTGGTGGCACCATTGCCGGGATCTGCTTGTTATCCAGCAGCGTCATGCGCCTGGTGTCTGTGGAAAATGGAGAGGAGCGGGCGGATCTATTGCTGCCCAGACGCTGCCTGTATATAATGAGGTCAGTAGTCCAGGCTTCACTCCTGTGTGCTCCATTACTTTACCCATGTCTTAGGGAAAGACCTTGCAGATTGTTAGCTGATCCTGTTAAAAATGGCAGTACCTGTTGACTGAATCCTGTGCAAAGCGTATTTGGTGTCCAGACTTTCCTCTAATGGCAGATGTTGGATGTCAACATGCTCAATCTTTTGTTCTCAGAAGAGAGAACCTGCCGCCAGCTGTATCTGCCAGCAACCTATCCCCTATTGAGAGCACGTTCATGACCAGCAGAGGCAGCCATGCATATCTAATGGGGGCTGGAGAATGGATAGGTTAAGAGGCTTATCGGAGAGTTGGTTCGGGTCAATTTGAAGGACCCGGTCCATCGGCTGACTGCATGATCTGTGTAGCTGCTGGATGGGAGCCCTGAGACCCATCTCTTACCTGATGGCACCCACATCTTTTCTTTTGATTAGCTGGCTTGCAGCGACGACACTCCGCAACAAAGTCATCACAACAAGCAAGCTAATCAAGAGGAGAGACATACTTGTCGTTGGATAAGAGGCTCCAGCAGTCACAGACTACTGACATGAGCAATGGACCGAGTCCTATGAATCAATTTGCACCAACTCTGTTGTGTGACCACCTACCCGTAAGATCCGATGATCATGCTGCTCACACTTGTAGAATTGACGACAGATGCTACTAAACAACAAATCAGGATCTGCCACCATCTACAGATAAATGTTTGTAGCTAGCGTATAGGATCTCCATCTTTTTTCTTTTTCTCTAACTCTCCCCTCCTCGGTCTCGCTTTCTTTCTCTTTTTTTTTTCTACTTTTTTGCCCGTGCTTTTTTTTTTTTGCTCTTTTGCTCTCTCTCTTTTTCTCTCTCTCAGATCTCCCATTGATTACAATTAGAGATAAGATATAAGGTCCTACTGCCCTAGTCCAATGTCCACTTCAGTGCGAACTTCATAGCGCCGAGGCCTGAGGCGACACCTTGACTTTATGGGAGTCCAGTAATTTTAGGATTTGCCCTGCTCCCATGTTGTGATGAAGTGGTCGCCGGATCCGGGTAGTGCGTTTTGCTCATCTCTGCTTACTATTGTAATACCGCCAGTGTGGGGGGGAAGAGTTTGTGATCTGCTTATTTAGAGTGACCACAATGGGGAATATCACCCATCTCTATTACAGTTGTGGCCAAAAGTATTGAAACCCCTACAATTTTGCCAGATAATACTCAGTTTCTTCCTGAAAATGATTGCAAACACAAATTCTTTGGTATTATTATCTTCATTTAATTTGTCTTAAATGAAAAAACACAAAAGAGAATGAAGCAAAAAGTAAAACATTGATCATTTCACACAAAACTCCAAAAATGGGCCAGACAAAAGTATTGGCACTCTCAGCCTAATACTTGGTTGCACAACCTTTAGCCAAAATAACTGCGACCAACCGCTTCCGGTAACCATCAATGAGTTTCTTACAATGCTCTGCTGGAATTTTAGACCATTCTTCTTTGGCAAACTGCTCCAGGTCCCTGATAATTGAAGGGTGCCTTCTCCAAACTGCCATTTTAAGATATCTCCACAGGTGTTCTATGGGATTCAGGTCTGGACTCATTGCTGGCCACCTTAGAAGTCTCCAGTGCTTTCTCGCAAACCATTTTCTAGTGCTTTTTGAAGTGTGTTTTGGGTCATTGTCCTGCTGGAAGACCCATGACCTCTGAGGGAGACCCAGCTTTCTCACACTGGGCCCTACATTATGCTGCAAAATTTGTTGGTAGTCTTCAGACTTCATAATGCCATGCACATGGTCAAGCAGTCCAGTGCCAGAGGCAGCAAAGCAACCCCAAAACATCAGGGAACCTCCGCCATGTTTGACTGTAGGGACCGTGTTTTTTTCTTTGAATGCCTCTTTTTTTTTTTTCTCCTGTAAACTCTATGTTGATGCCTTTGCCCAAAAAGCTCTACTTTTGTCTCATCTGACCAGCGAACATTCTTCCAAAACATTTTAGGCTTTTTCAGGTAAGTTTTGGCAAACTCCAGCCTGTCTTTTTTTTTTTTTTTTTTTATGTCTCGGGGTAAGAAGTGGGGTCTTCCTGGGTCTCCTACCATACAGTCCCTTTTCATTCAGACGCCGACTGATAGTGCGAATTGACACTGTTGTACCCTCGGACTGCAGGGCATCTTGAACTTGTTTGGATGTTAGTCGAGGTTCTTTATCCAACATCCGCACAATCTTGCATTGAAATCTCTTGTCAATTTTTATTTTCCGTCCACATCTAGGGAGGTTAGCCACAGTGCCATGGGCTTTAAACTTCTTGATGACACTGCGCACGGTAGACACAGGAACATTCAGGTCTTTGGAGATGGACTTGTAGCCTTGAGATTGCTCATGCTTCCTCACAATTTGGTTTCTCAAGTCCTCAGACAGTTCTTTGGTCTTCTTTCTTTTCTCCATGCTCAATGTGGTACACACAAGGACACAGGACAGAGGTTGAGTCAACTTTAATCCATGTCAACTGGCTGCAAGTGTGATTTAGTTATTGCCAACACCTGTTCGGTGCCACAGGTAAGTTACAGGTGCTGTTAATTACTCAAATTAGAGAAGCATCACATGATTTTTCGAACAGTGCCAATACTTCTGTCCACCCTCTTTTTTATGTTTGGTGTGGAATTATATCCAATTTGGCTTTAGGACAATTCTTTTTGTGTTTTTTCATTTAAGACAAATTAAATGAAGATAATAATACCGAAGAATTTGTGTTTGCAATCATTTTCAGGAAGAAACTGAGTATTATCTGACAAAATTGCAGGGGTGTCAATACTTTTGGCCACAACTGTATATTACATTGTCTATTTTTATTTGGATGTCAATCACACTTTGTCACTTTTCATCTCAGCGGTGTTGCTCGCTACAAGTTTACCCATGAAATCCTGCGCACAGAGGAGTCCTTCTTCAATGGCATACCAGTGCCCCGAGATCGTCGTATCTCGGTTATCTGCAGAAACCTTCCCGTGAGCTGATGGTCTCATAGAAAGACTCGTGTTCCACTGCCAATGGTTTGCTCTGGCTTTTCCCCTGTCCTGACTTATGATCAGATGAATCCAGTGACGAGAAATCGTTTTACCTCTTGTTGATACAATTATAAAGGTAATTAAGCTTTAATTTATTGTGATGATTTCCAGTATGTAATTCTGTGTATCTAGTGGAAGGGTAATACAGGGGTGACGTTCGGTTCATGTAGGACTATTACAACCCACCACAGTGCCTTCTCCATCAGTACATGGTGTTCAGGACAATCCTTCTAAATGATCTCCATTTTTGGTTGCAAAAAAACAATGATCTGTGTAGAATATTTTTTTTTTTTTTTTTATCAATGACATTTTATTTGTCTCAGATCTACAATGGAATAAATAAATAAGTTATCTGTACATAAATAGTTTTTTCTTTCTTTATCTTACTGGCTGCTAAAAGCAAGACTACTTATATAAAAAAAAACAAAAAACACAAAGGCAGATAACGTGGCAATGTCCTCACCCCACTTATCTTCAAAGTTCTGTTAGACGGTTCAGAGCCGTAAGTCACAGGTCTTTATTTAAAGGGAATGTGTCACCAGAAAATGACCTGCTGTGTCACGAAAGATTTTTTTGTTTACAGTTTTTCATATCACAATCTATATAAAAAAAAAAATCAAAAATCTTGCAATGAAAGTTAATATTAGACTCATACTTGTTTTTTTTTTCGGCAGCCCCATGGACATGGTCTGCAATAGAGCGGCTCTGACTGATTGACATATACAGGAACTTTGCGATAGTGAAGGGAACGTGACCTATGATTGGTTGATCCTGTGTTATCTACTACATATAGAAGAGTTATTTGTCATTGTAAACCCATCTGTGATGGTAAAGAAACTGCTGAAAAGTGGTGCAAGCAGAGCAGTATGTCTGAGTCTTCTTTTAGGCTTGGTGATCAGTGTGAAATAGGCAAGATTTCTTTCTTTTTATTTTATAGAGATCGTCATATGGAAAACTTGTAAAAATAAAACAACCTCATTATCAAAAAAGGTTTTCCAAAATACATATAAAGGTGTCGCCTGGGCATATAATATTGATGATCTGTCTATGGGATTGGTCACGGCGTGGATCCAAAACTTGATCTGCTTGTTGTCAGTGTATTGAATCATTTTCCTAGTTAGCGAGAGTGCGAATCGATTTGCAGGACCTGGTCCAGGTGCCATGTCAACGATATGTAACCACTGGATGTGTTTCGTGAGAACCGCCATCTCTGACCTGATGACCTCCGTGGCTCCTCCTTGGATTACCCTGTCCATTATGATATCGTCATCATCGTGGCTTGATGTGCATGTGACGTTGTGCCAGGTAGGAGGCGGTTCTTGGGAATCCCATCCGCTGGGTCAGATCCTCCAAATCGATTCACACCATCTCTAGTACTGATCATATCCAACTTAAACGCCTCCTTGGTGCCCTGCAATTCCAGTGAGAGCCATGAAGCCCTGTGATGCCAGTGAGAGCCATGATGCCCAGTGATGCCAGTGAGAACCTTGATACCCTGCAATGCCAGTAAGAGCCATGATGCCAGTGAGAGCCTTGATGCCCTGCAGTGCCAGTGAGAACCTTGATGCCCTGCAATCCAGTGAGAGCCTTGGTGCCCTGCAATGCCAGTGAGAGCCTTGATGCCCTGCAATGCCAGTGAGAGCCTTGATGCCCTGCAATGCCAGGGACAGCCCTGATGCTAGTGAAAGGCCTGATGCCCTACAACAAGTTGTCCCGCTAACAGTGCTTTCTCCAGTGGCAGCTGGATATGATCAGGATGTGTTTTAACCTTCTGGATCTAAGCAAGAAGGGGGCAAAGTTATCTGCAAATCCCATCGTTCAGAGCCATGTTGCTGTGGTACTGTAAACTTATGCTCTGATTTAGTTTTTTTTCTGTAGTCGGGTTTACCTTTTTTTTTTTTTTTTACTTTGTTGCCACCTTGGCCTGGGCCAAACAGATTACATTCATAAATAAGTTCACTACTGAGCGGCTATACGTTACACTGGAGCTCGTTACCCCACACAGCCACACGCTGCCGCCGACAGCTTTTCCACTGTGTGCCACCGGTGACTGTCATCCAGGAAGGCAACGTCTTCATAGTGCGTGGGGCGGCAGCAGGGCCCTCCAAATATTTTCTCCTCCAGAAGTGAAGGGAGGTCGCTCTTCTGCAACAGCCGTGTAAGAGTAAGGTCGTGGTTTGTACGGGATCGGGCACATCCGCCACCACAGTACTTGAATAGGACGGTCTCTTCAGAGTCATAGCCAAGTCCGAGGTCTCCGACTCGCAGCAGTAGCGTCTTCAGACGGCATTCCCGATCCTCCATACGAGGTCGTCCTGACTGCAGTCTTCTCCTAAAACGTGGGCGAGGGGCTCCATCTGATAACAGCGAGAAACTGCCGGCATCTGTAAAGAGACAAATGGGGGGCGTAGGTATTAGTTCTCATTACGCAGGGGTTACACGGTGACGTGTTATGCAACAGAAGCTCTCTGAAAAGTCACAGAACAAAAATGTCTGTGCATCTGCGACTTGCTGTCATGTGACTTTCTTGTGATATTTTCCCTGTAAATAAAATGGACAAGCTGCAGAATCAGTCCTACATTGAAGACAGTGTCAAGTGTGGATTGTGACCAGCAACGGAAAATCCAAAACATTTGGAAACATTTGCCACCTTATGTCGCAGGTGACAACGAAACCCCATTGGAAAGCCATACTTCCAATGTTGCAACGTGTCGCCGAGATTTCAGTGTCGCACGACACCTGTAGTCTTATATCTGCACAGACATTGTGCAGGGCGCTTTCGATGGTGGCAATCAGCCTCTGTGAGCTTTGTGCACACTGTGGGTTGAATTTACCAAGTGCCAGACAAAGAAAAAAAAAACAAAGAAATAACAAAAAAAGATTGAATTAAATTGGGCCAAACTGATTAAAGGTGCACACCAATGAGTACTTTGGAGCAGTTTTAGACTGTCCTGAACTCAGAAAAGGAAATCTACACCACCTATGAGCAGGGGCAGATCTGTGTCATATATATTATCTAGCGAGACACAGAAGATATGACATAATGTATAGCCAGATCACAAGTGAGGACATACGGCACAATGTAGCATAATCTAATATATAAATATGTAGCACAGAGACTATAAAACAGCGTGGCATCACATCATGGAAACCAATATAATACTCAACTTAAGGGATGTTATCAAATATATTTTAATTATACTATTAAAGCAGAAATTTCTCCTAATTTTGTACCTGAACAAGAAATAGAAAAAATGATTTATTATATAGAATATACAAAATAAATAAATTGCAAATTTCATCTAGAAACTTTCCTGAGCCCAGATGACAGCCTGTATCCCTTGCTATTGGTTGGCACAGTTGTACTACAGTTTCACCCTCATCATTTTTAGGTATGTTACTCTTTTTTTTTTTTTTCATGATAACTCTGCCACTAGGGGGCATCATGCCCTACACATGATAAATAAATGAATGTACCTTGCTGAGATGGTCCTCCACCCTGTATCCCCCTAGTAGTGTCCAAAGCTGCGGGGGCCACAGATCCAAGCAGTCCAACCAGGAGGGTGACCCAGAGGGGTTCCCCGCACCTCATCTTGTATACCGTATCTGACTCTCTCTGCAAGACAAAACTCCAGTCCCCCTAAAATTTATACGTGGCGGCTGGGGATGGTTTAACCAGTCATATACCGGATCTTTCCATATAAAGCACATGGTGCTTACGGGGATGGGGGGGGGAGTGCTTGAAAAATTAAAGTAGCATTTCTTTGATTTCTCAAACGTGCGTCACACACCCACACCAAAGAATGTGCTTCATGTAGTACTGTGGTATACTTGTGTGTATATTTTGTAGAATATGTGGAAAGGAAGATAATGGACGATATTTAGACTTTACTGTAATAAACCTATAATAACACTGTATGTGTACATACTATCATAGGAAGACTTATGGCAACTTTTTATACACCTAATAAATAAAGTCTGTCTGTCTTATCTATTCAGCTATTTGTTGATAGATCATTATCTAGCTATGTATCTATAATCCATCCATTCATTCAATCTATCTTCAATTGTCCAAAGGCACTCAGATATATACACGCTGTAATTTATATATAACTATCGGTCTTCTTCATGTATGTATATAACTATCTTTTTTATGTGTGTCTATATGTTTCCTCAAGAGATATGTATGTGCCTGCACTATATATATATATATATATATATATATATATATATATATATATATATATATTTTTTTTTTTGCAGGAATTATACTTGTATTTGAAAACCATCATATGCTTTTTTTCATTACTCAGAGCAGCGAAGGGTTAAATATGTGAAAGCAAATGGGGGTGGTGGTGTTTAAGGTTCGGAACTGAATTCCTGCACTGATTACAGACAGATGAATACCTTTTACCTAATGAAATATATAGGATTAGGTGTTCATGACAGTCACGAAATCATAGCGCAGCTTTCCCCTCCACCTCCCTCCATACGTCTGGTAAAAAGATCAGACAGAGTCTCCCTCCCCTGCACTTCACCTGTCATCATATATCTGGGAGATAGGGCAACCTTGTGTTCGCCGGCCATCTTCCTATTGTAGCTCCCATATCCTGAGCTGGGCGGCTGTGTCGCCGACGGGTTGCGTAGCGCAGCCTCATCCATCAGTACGATAGAGCGATCACTAAGGTGTAGATGTAAATGCAGAGGTGCTAAAAAATAAAAAAAGTGAATTCTTGAGAATTTTTCTGTCCTTTGGCTAATATTTAACCGAATATGAAATCAGATCTTGTGGGCCATAAATGTATAATGTATGGAAAGTTCTTGAAGTGTAAGTTTCTGAACCCAGATCAGCTTCTTTTCAGAAATGGTATAAATTTTGTTTATTTTGTACTTTTCTGTTTAAAGGGTTTGTGCCATGTTTATACTTAATTGATCGCCCAGGGTCTGATCACTGGGTCCCAACGATGCCAAGAATGGGGCAGAGCGCCGTCTGATTGGAACGGAAGTGGCGCAAGCGCACCACTAGGCCACACATTCTGTTGGACGGCTAAAGATGGCCGTGTGCTGTACACCAGCTTACAGGACTGAAATGTCTTGTCCAGCACTCTCACTTCCACGACTGCACATACACACGTAGATAAAATTGTTCATACCTTCTGTTAAAACTGAAATTTACTGAACATCAATAGTGCAAATCAGACATTGCTTCTGAATTGTGGTTCTACAGACAATAAAAGAAACTACTGATATTGACCTGGACAAAACTGAATATTTAACTTAATATTTTGTGGCACAGTCTTTGAGGCTAACACACGATTTCTGTCATTCTCAATGAGACTTCTGCCCCCATCCGCAGGTATTTTGGCCGCTTCTCTTGGCAGACTGCTCCGGCTGTGTCAGGTGTGAAGTCTCCTTCTGACTGCAGGTCTCCGATCCGTTCAGAGATGCTCAATAGGCTTTAGATCAGGGCTCATAGAAGCTGCAGCAGACTAGTCCAATGCTTTGCTCTCGGCCATTCTTGGCTATTTTTAGCTGTGTTTTGGGTTATTATCCTGTTGGAGGACCCATGACGTGCGACTCGGGCCATGCTTTCTGACACTCAGCAGCACTTTTGGCTTTAGAATGCCTTGGTAATCTTGAGATTTCATTGTACCCTACACAGATTCAATGCAGACCCCTGTGCCAGATTCATTAAAGCCACCCCAAAACATACCTGAGGCTCCTCCATGTGTCACAGTAGGAATAATGTTCTTTTCTTTGTAGGCTTCATTTTTGCGTCTGTGAACATAGAGCTGATGTGACGCCAAAAAACTTCCTGTTTTGTCTCATCCATTCAAAGGTCGTTCTCCCAGAAGCTTTGCGGCTGGTAAATATGCATTTTGTCATATTCCAGTCTCAGGCTGGTTTCACACTAGCGTATTTTTGCGCTGCATTTTTGCTCATACATCCTTTTCTCCTATCTTTAATATGGTTGCGCATGGTCTAGCGTTTTACGTGCGCATGGATTTTTTTGTAGTGTGCGCCGGACGCAAACTGTTGCATTTTTGGTCCGTCTCAAAAAAAACGCATACGCATGGAATGCCCAAAAAAACACATTACAGTCTATGGGAACGCAGATGTGCGCATGGATATGCACACGTATGCGTTTTAGGAGTAAAAATGGTTAAAAACATAGTTTTGAAGGCTGAAGGAAGACCTTATGTCCATCTAGTTCAGCCTATTTTTAGTGCAGCTGTTCTGCATTGTTGATCCTGGGGAAGGCAAAAAAAACCCACAGAGTAGAAGCCAATTTTCTCCATAGGGAAAAAAATTCCTTCCCCAAACACATGTGCAAAAAAGCAGCAAACGCATAATGCGTTGTTTGTATGCGTTTGCACTGCGCAAAAACGCAGCGCAAAAAAACGCTAGTGTGAAACTAGCCTCACTTATATGAAAACAGGAGAAAACCTGAGTCTACAGCTAATATAAAACGTATAAATTTTATTCCAAAATGTTTTAAAAGACACAGATTGCAAAAACTAACATATGGGACAGACAAAAGTATGTTATAAGTCTCAGTCAGTGACTAATAAACCCAATGTTGCAAAACAAGGATGACCTGGTAAGTTCCATAACTAGCGGGTATACTGCCAATCTACATCCCCCAAATATATTATTAATAATAGTGACTTCATATAGGGTATAGTGGGCATGCGTGTCACTCCATGAGAGAGCAGAAAGTATATACCATGTGGGCTCAAGGTAAACACGCTTTCTGCTCTCTCATGGAGTGACAAGCATAACATACTTTTGTCTGTCCCATATGTTAGTTTTTGCAATCTGTCTCTTTTAAAAATTTTGGCATAAAATGTATACGTTTTATATTAGCTGTAGACTCAGGTTTTCTCCTGTTTTCATATATCGATAGTCGCTATGCTTGCAGCGCACTTTGCTTTTTGGGTGCATATTGAGGCACTATAATTAAACTATAATGTTGACTTGAAGAATATTTGTGCTATTGTCGCTTTTATATGATTTTCTTTCAACGGTGGTTTCCTCCTCGGTCGTCTTTTATGATGTGCACTTTGGCCAAGACAGCGACAGGTGGTGTAATGTGATACTGATGGACCTTGATGGTTTTATAGCCTTTACCTTTTTAACATGTTTGTCTATAACTTTCTTTCTAATCTCTTAAGAAAATTTTCTTCTTCGCTTTCAGTCGTCCATGTTCAGCATACACAACGTGATACTAAACAGCACAATGACTACTTTTTACCTTCTAAATAGGCGACTCTCTGATTACAAGTTTGGTGACAATGACACTGGTGATGCTAATTACAGGGCAACCCAGGGGGTTTTACACTAAGCGATATCGCTAGCAATATCGCTAAAACGTCACTGGTTTTGTGACGTTATAGCGATATTGCTAGTGATATCGCTATGTGTGATACTTACCAGCGACCGGCTCCCCCGCTGGTTATCGCTGATCGCGCGAGAATGTCCGGCTCCATTTCTCGTCGGGCGCTTCCTGCTGCGGCTTCCTGCTGTGACGTCCAGCGACGCGTGGAGGCGGGCGGGAGGACGTCAGGATCGCTGTGTGTGAATGGTAAGTATCGTTCTCTGCGTCGCTGCTGCATCGCTGTGAGGTCTTTCTGTATGAAAGCTCACTAGCGATCATTTAGCGATGCACCAGCGATCCTGACCGGGTCGGATCGCCGGTCGGATCGCTGGTGCATCGCTAAATGTAAAAGGGCCTTTAGTTTAACATGTCACACATACATCATCAGTTTTGTCCAGGACATTTTCATTACTTTTTGTTGACCCACAATTCAGAATCAGTGTCTGATTTTATTACTTGATATTCATTAAATTTAAGTAGAAAATTATTTTTGTCAGTTTTTCATTGATCGTTGTGGATTTTTCCTTAACAAAAGGGTACCTACAATTTTGTCCACATGTACAGTGGGACAAAAAAGTATTTAGTCAGTCAGCAATAGTGCAAGTTCCACCACTTAAAAAGATGAGAGGCGTCTGTAATTTACATCATAGGTAGACCTCAACTATGGGAGACAAACTGAGAAAAAAAAATCCAGAAAATCACATTGTCTGTTTTTTTTTCATTTTATTTGCATATTATGGTGGAAAATAAGTATTTGGTCAGAAACAAAATTTCATCTCAATACTTTGTGATATATCCTTTGTTGGCAATGACAGAGGTCAAACGTTTTCTGTAAGTCTTCACAAGGTTGCCACACACTGTTGTTGGTATGTTGGCCCATTCCTCCATGCAGATCTCCTCTAGAGCAGTGATGTTTTTGGCTTTTCGTTTGGCAACACGGACTTTCAACTCCCTCCAAAGGTTTTCCATAGGGTTGAGATCTGGAGACTGGCTAGGCCACTCCAGGACCTTGAAATGCTTCTTACGAAGCCACTCCTTCGTTGCCCTGGCGGTGTGCTTTGGATCATTGTCATGTTGAAAGACCCAGCCACGTTTCATCTTCAATGCCCTTGCTGATGGAAGGAGGTTTGCACTCAAAATCTCACGATACATGGCCCCATTCATTCTTTCATGTACCCGGATCAGTCGTCCTGGCCCCTTTGCAGAGAAACAGCCCCAAAGCATGATGTTTCCACCACCATGCTTTACAGTAGGTATGGTGTTTGATGGATGCAACTCAGTATTCTTTTTCCTCCAAACACGACAAGTTGTGTTTCTACCAAACAGTTCCAGTTTGGTTTCATCAGACCATAGGACATTCTCCCAAAACTCCTCTGGATCATCCAAATGCTCTCTAGCAAACTTCAGACGGGCCCGGACATGTACAGGCTTAAGCTGTGGGACACATCTGGCACTGCAGGATCTGAGTCCATGGTGGCGTAGTGTGTTACTTATGGTAGGCCTTGTTACATTGGTCCCAGCTCTCTGCAGTTCATTCACTAGGTCCCCCCGCGTGGTTCTGGGATTTTTGCTCACCGTTCTTGTGATCATTCTGACCCCACGGGGTGGGATTTTGCGTGGAGCACCAGATCGAGGGAGATTATCAGTGGTCTTGTATGTCTTCCATTTTCTAATTATTGCTCCCACAGTTGATTTCTTCACTCCAAGCTGGTTGGCTATTGCAGATTCAGTCTTCCCAGCCTGGTGCAGGGCTACAATTTTGTTTCTGGTGTCCTTTGACAGCTCTTTGGTCTTCACCATAGTGGAGTTTGGAGTCAGACTGTTTGAGGGTGTGCACAGGTGTCTTTTTATACTGATAACAAGTTTAAACAGGTGCCATTACTACAGGTAATGAGTGGAGGAAAGAGGAGACTCTTAAAGAAGAAGTTACAGGTCTGTGAGAGCCAGAAATCTTGATTGCTTGTTTCTGACCAAATACTTATTTTCCACCATAATATGCAAATAAAATGAAAAAAAAACAGACAATGTGATTTTCTGGATTTTTTTTTCTCAGTTTGTCTCCCATAGTTGAGGTCTACCTATGATGTAAATTACAGACGCCTCTCATCTTTTTAAGTGGTGGAACTAGCACTATTGCTGGCTGACTAAATACTTTTTTGCCCCACTGTATACCTTCCTAGAAATGACCGGTCAGCATTGTGCACGTGGTCTATCGATTAGAATAGGCTATACCTGTCGATCGATCGATCGTGCGTGCGTCTCAACACCAATTTGGGTTTGCTTCTTCAAGGTACAGTAAGTAATCTGGCCAAAAATCTGTGGATGCCGGAGCTGCAGAAAATGTGATTGATTCTTCTCTGGCCAGTTTAATTTTGAGGATATTTCTGTTTCCATTCTCCTTATTTGCACTAGTTTTAGTTGCTTTTAGGACAGTAACTAATTGTTTGCCCGTTGGGCTACTCCTGTTTACAATATGGCGTAAACGTAATTCCTGGACTTTTCACCTCTTTATTAGGGTTTTGCTGACACATTCTCTCCACAAAACCCCATAGGTCTACATCGTCGACTTTTATTAAAAAATTCATTTCCTCACAGATATAAAACCACTAAAAGGTAGCCTGTTTCCTTAGTCTCCTCCAGAAATGGAAACAATGCCTCAATATCTAACAAACACCTTGTAGAGGGGCTTCATTCAGAAATCTACATCTTGTGGTTTTTGTTTTTTCCTTTAAGAAGAATGGATCTCTTAGACCATTGAAGTATTGACTAACAAAGTTTAAACAAGACCACAAGAAAATATTGCTGCCTTTTGGCAATTATTTCTGAATTCTTAGATAAGATGAAGAGATTCTGTTTTTTTACTAAATCGCATCTCCTCACAGCCGAATAACAAGAGCAGCATGATTGGATAAGAGCATTCAACCCTTGAGATGGGCACCTGGTCATGCATCCCATCTGATCTGTTTCGGCACTTCATGGACAAAATCTTCTGAGACATACAGAATCTATACTTACTTTGAACCAGTCACGGAAGAAGTAAGCAGGCTCCTTGCATCTTCTCGTCCAACCACTTGCACCAGTGGCCCATTTCCGTCACATCTCCTCCAGTCCCTTTCCCCTGCTGTCACCCCTCACCTAACTAAAATATTTAACCTCTCTCTCTCTTCTGGTATCTTTCCCTCCTCATTTAAGCATGCCATCATACATCCACTACTTAAAAAACCATCCCTAGACCAAAACTGTGCCGCTAACTATAGACCTGTCTCTAATCTTCCCTTCATCTCTAAACTCCTGGAACGCCTGGTCCACTCCCGTCTGATCCGCTGTCTCTCTGATAACTCTCTTCTCGACCCTTCTCGTCTGGACTACTGTAAGTCTCTTCTAATCGGTCTCCCTCTTACCAAACTTTCCCCCCTCCAATCTGTCTTGAATGCTGCAGCCAGGATCATATTCCTCGCCAATCGTTACACCGATGCCTCTACCTTGTGCCAGTCGTTACACTGGCTACCCATCCACTCCAGAATCCAATACAAACTTATTGCCCTCACCCACAAAGCCCTCCATGGCTCAGCACCACCCTACATCTCCTCCCTTGTTTCAGTCTACCACCCTACACGTGCCCTCCGTTCTGCTAATGACCTGAGGTTAGCATCCTCGATAATCAGAACCTCCCACTCCCGTCTCCAAGATTATACACGTGCTGCGCTAATTCTTTGGAATGCACTTCCCAGGTCAATACGATTAGTCCCCAATCCCTACAATTTTAAGCGTGCCCTGAAAATGCATTTATTCAGACTGGCCTATCGCCTCAACACATTAACCTAACTATCCCTGTGTGGCACAGCCAAAAGTTTTACCATAACCAGGTTCCCCGCATCATGTTCCCACATGCTTTATGCATCCATTAGCCCTCTGTGTCTGTACTGTTACACACTTAACATTATGGCTGGTCCATACAATCAGGGCAACTGTTACCACCCACCTTTCGTGTCTCCCCTTTTTCCCTCATAGACTGTAAGCTTGCGAGCAGGGCCCTCATTCCTCTTGGTATCTGTTATGATCTATGTGATTATTGTTATGCTGTAATGTCTATTGTCTGTACAATGTCCCCTCTGAAATGTAAAGTGCTGCGGAATATGTCGGCGCTATAGAAATAAAATTTATTATTATTATTACTCTTATACCTGGACGATATACTGATATTTCTGCATTTGACTGCCTTCATGTTTGATTAGTTTTTCACTTGCTTGTTCGCCAAGCTAGAGAAATGCCTGTTTGAGTGCCCGGAGATTCCATTCTTAGGATTTATTATATCCTATGAATGGCGCCTGAAAACACCGCTGAAATTCAGATATGGTGACAGCAAGTGGACGTTCAAGCTCTTCAGAGGTTTGTATTCAATTATCATGGCTGTTCATCAAGAATTCCCAAATATGTCTTTGATAGTCAATTTGCCATAATGACTAAGAGCTAAGTGTCCCCAAGTCTTAGTTTCCCTGTGCATCACCATGACATTAGCCAATTTTTTTTGTACACGCTACCTCCAAAGGTGTATGAGCCAAATTTTTGCAGCAGTCTAATGAGACCAAGAACCACCCATGCTGCTGCTTCTCCAAAATGTGTTCTCCGGCAGAGAGAAATTTTCATTTCTGACGGTGAACTTCTTGCTCATATATTAGCTTGGAGAGCTGGCTTCTTCTGGAGGGAGGTAAGTTTGAAGTGACTCTATACTCACCACTAATACCTTAATTATATTGAATCGACCGGTAGATTGAATCCTCGCTAAACATGTTGGTGCTCTTCTCTCATTTTTATCTTTATTCTTATCGTTTTACTGGGAAAAAAAATACAGATCTGATGCATTTTTCCAGATCTGTCAATCCTTCATCTCTGAAAGACTCCTACTCACATCATTGAACCCAAGTGCATTCTAGTACCCATGTCTCCCAATGTTCCTTCAAAGGGTAATCCTCTGGTTTAGAAAAACTTCACTTTGAAGTCTTTTCTGGGGCTCATTCCATTCCAGGTACCCTTGAATCATGGAAAGGAGAATTCAATAACGCTTTTTGATTTTATTTGCACTAGTGTCCCATGTGAAGACAAGAAATGCAGAAGTCTGTTGCTTCATGTACCAAATTTTCTTAGTTATAAAGTTTTGGACTGGCACCTCTAAGACAACCTCTAAGACACGTCCATTCCTCAGGAATAGAGTTGAGCGACTTTGGTCGGATCAGGTTTCGTGAAACCCGAATGAAACAAAATTTGAGTCGGATGAAACTGGTCTGACTAGGGCGAAAAAAAATCGGAGTTTCGTCTGAAACCCGACCCCAATGCAAGTCAATGGGGAATAAAAGTCAGCATAGAGTGGTTGAATGTCATCCGCTCAATGCCGACTTTTATTTCCCATTGACTTGCATTGGGGGTCGGGTTTCGGACGAAACTCCGTTTTTTGTTTTTTTTGCCCTAGTCGCTCAACTCTACTCAGGAACCCTGACTCAGTCAGCAGCAAAATCCATGACCAAGAATAGTGGTGGACTGATTGTCCAAGATAGTGGGCTTTGCTCCATTGTCTGTTTTGCCTTTTGCCTCGTAGGAGATTTTTTGTTTCCATTATTTTATTGCCTACATTGCGTTGGACTGAGTTCATTTTGACTCAACCTTTTGGAGAGCTCTGTACAAAGTACTTAGATTTTTATTGGCCTTCTCTTCTGTTTACCATTGTCAGAGTAACAGACTGAGAGAACTAATCAGTCCATGGAGCAATAACTTCTGATATTTTCAAATGCCCATCAAGACAATTGGCTTAACCTTCTTTAAAGAGGTTGTTCCCTACTAGGACAAACCCTTCTCAGTCCCCATGTTTAGCCCCGATAAACTAAAAACACCTATACTCAACTCAGAACCCAAACTTCTATGGATCCGCTCACTTCTTTTTTGAATCAGATCTTTTTTATTAAACATTCAGGAATCAATACAGAAAGAATATGACATCTTATATAGCTAGTAAAAATTACATTGAAAGCAGATATTATTTAAAGGGTAAAACTTCCTGTGTAAGAATAAATAAAAAGAAGAAAATCTCAAAACACAGATATTTGCATAAATTGAGCCTACAAACAACATGGCTCCACAAAAAAGCAAAAATCAAAATTATACATCAGTGCCTCAGTTCAGTGGGAAAACCATCCCCGCCAGCCGCGCCACTCTGCATCATATTTCGCCCCCCGCGGATATCAGGTCCGATCCCCCCCAGCCCCCTCCCACCGCGCCACTCAAAATCCGCTTTGCCACAAAGGACACTAGACTTTATTTTTGCTCCCCAAGCATCCCCTCACCGCAAGCACAACAGCAACTGGTCCAACATCACATCCCGTACCAGTGCGCCCGAGGGGAGACCCGGTGACTCCGGCCATGGCTGCCAAATTTTGTAAATCTTTCTCAATGCTTTTCTTTTTAAGTAAGCCCCCCTTTCCAATCTAATGACATTATTTAGTTTATTTTTAAGCTCTGACAATGTTGGTGACATAGGATCCAACCAATGATATGCAAGTATCTTTCTTGCCTGATACAGGATACGTGCTACCCCCAGGGCCACTGCAGAGTCCGGGTCCACCCCCTCCTCCCACAAATTCAACAAACAGACGAGGTGACGGTCATATTGTAATATGGTATACCTGGGCTATGAGTCCCAGGGTCTGCCTCCAGAAATCCCCAATACGCCCGCACTCCCACAACATGCATCAAGTGGGCATCATCCTGCCCACACCTAACACATTGTGTATTGGGCCTAAGTCCCATTTAAAATAATAAGCTGGGTGTTTTATATACCCTGTGAATGAGATATATTTGCGAAAGCCGCTGGCACTCAGAAACCGCCATTTTAGGGACCTGTTCTAGAATATCGGACCACTGGTCCTCCGTCAGGGGGCCAACGTCCCGTTCCCACTTATTCTTAGCAGCAGTTAGTGGGTATGTCTCCAGATGGGCAGGCAATAATCTTTTATATAATTCAGAGATAAGTCCCCTAGAAGACTCAGATGCAAGTAGCATATGTAGTGTTTGATTATGTGTCACTATCACCGGATTTGTCCTCTGTTTTTCCAATGCATGTCTTAGCTGTAAGTACTGATAAAAGAAGACATGTGGGAGGTGAAATTCTGTTCTCAATTGTTCAAAACTGAGTATTATTTTGCAAAATTTGTGACACCAGATAAATCCCTTTATCTTCCCATCTTCCGAACCCCACCAGTTTTTTGATCTCTTGCAAATTCGGATTCCGCCACAATGGCCAGAACTCTGTAGGCCCATTTATCTTCAAAAGAGATTTACCCCTATCCCACACCTTGAAAATCATAGCCAACGTGGGGTATCGTGCCCCATTTATCTGCCGTATTCCCACCTCCAACCGGCACCCTGGATATTTCCATACCGATCCTTCTCTCATAATATCACCACCATTATCATACGCTCCGTCTCTACCCCAACCCCTAAGATGTTGCATCTGGGAGGCTATATAGTATATGTATGGGTTTGGCACCGCCAATCCTCCCTCCTTCCCTCGCTGCAGTATCTCCAAGCGAATCCTAGCCTGTTTTTTCTTCCAAATTAATTCCCGGAATAATGTATTTATTTTTGCAAAAAATTCCCTACAGATCCACACCGGAGAATTATGTATCAAATATAATAATTGTGGCATCATTACCATTTCGATTAAGTTAGATCTACCAATATTCGACAACGGCATGCGACACCAAGTATGTACTTTTGTTCTAAATCGCTGCAACAGGGGTTCCAGATTTAGAGCCCGAAAATCCTTCGGGGCAGGACTAACAATTATACCCAGATACTTAAACTTCCGAACTACAGGGACCGGTATCTGCATATCTGAGAAATCCGCCGGGAGAGGGTCTATCGGCATTAAAGCTGGTTTGGACCAATTAATCCGAAGACCAGACCTCAGCCCAAATTCTCGAATGACCTCCATTGCCGGCAAAATTGAGGAATGTACCTTGTCTAAATATAGAAGTAAAT
This sequence comes from Dendrobates tinctorius, assembly GCF_039654945.1. Lineage (NCBI taxonomy): Eukaryota > Metazoa > Chordata > Amphibia > Anura > Dendrobatidae > Dendrobates > Dendrobates tinctorius. The sequence goes on from NW_027361767.1 coordinate 863,312, forward strand.
CATCCGCGTACAATGATATCCTCAACTCCACAGTTCCACACCTGAATCCCATTATTTCTCTGGACTTCCGAATTGCAACTGCCAATGGCTCCACCGCAGTAGCAAATAGCAAGGGCGAGAGCGGGCACCCCTGTCTAGTACCTCTCCCAAGAGGAAAAGACTCAGAGACCCTGCCATTAGCCCCAACCTTCGCCACCGGCGAGCCATACAACAGCCTGGATCCGCTCACTTCTAGTTGTAGTTCCTGCCCAGTAATTCATCTCTAATATGCTAAGTGAGTTTCCATCACTCCAACTCCGTCTCTCAGCTTTGTGACATCCATTTCTCCACCACTCCAACTCTGTGGCTCAGCTTTGTGACATCCAAGTCTCCACTACACTAAATCTGCTGCTTAACTCTTCTATATCCATGTCGCCACTACTCCAGTCTCGTTCCTCAGCTTTGCTCCATCAGTTCATCTTCTCTACAACTATTCTGGCTGCATCTTTGATAATGCTGTGTTGCTAACACATCCTCCCTGTCACACTAACGCCAGCTTTCCATGCTGTTCAGACCCCCTCATCAGGCTTCATGGATCCACCATATGTAAAGTATAAATTGTGAAATATTTTCACTTCCTATTCTGTTTCCCAATGGAAAGTGAGAGGGATTGTATGATCCACCTGCTCTTGGTTTGGTTGTTTGTTATCCTTGATACAGGACTATTAATTCACATTTTTAGCAAATTGGGGGGGGTTGAAAATTCTATTAGACTAATACTGTTAGGTGCAATTATACCAAGTACGCTACCCCTAAAAGCATCAACAGAGGTCTGAAAAGTAGGAAACTTAGTTATGTGCAATCATGTGCTTTATCGCTTGGTACCAAGATACTGTATGTGCGATAGCATGAATATTATAGCCAGGTGTGTGTTTATCATGTGGTTCTTGCTCCGTCTGCACGTCAATCGGCATCCCCCTTGGGTGACAGTACTCCTTTCTCTGGTCCATCACTATTTTTAGCAGCATCTGGAAAGCTAATTTCCATCTCTCCCAACACATTCCAGTCTAACCAGTGAAACCTGCTTAAAAAAATTGCCAGGCACGCTCGGCATGCAAGAAGAATTCCCGTAAATCAGGATGCAGCATCCGTAGCTCTGTGTCTGCTGGGAAACACGGAGACTGCAAAGAAAAGACACAAAGCTTTGTATTAAACATGTCAAAATGTTTGGGAAGTCAAACCTTTACCTCCCTTTATCTCTACAGCTGCTTCTAAGAATTCAGTGAAGAATCACCAATAATGTAAAGTGTGAATTTTTATTAGTTTTGGATAACTCATTGTTTATTAGGATGTTTTGTGCACCATTTGGTGGTCCTTTTTCATGACCATAGTTATGGCCTTTGTATCTAAGAGGGAAGTAGGAAAACTATTTGGCAATGACGACAATAAGGTTTAGGGCTCCCTTCACACGTTCGTTTTTTGTGTCCATACGTGGTCCGTTTTTTAAGGACCTCACACTCGTGTTTAATTGTGTTGTGCACATGTCAGGTTTTTCACACATACCGTGTGTCCTTGTGAAATGCCCCCCAGACATGTCAGTTTTTTACACACACCATAGACAAATGCGTGCCACACACTGATGGCACACAGTGATGACATCTGTGTGCCATCAGTGTGACATGTACCGGTGGCTGGGAAAATTGGGACATTTCCTAGGTGCCGGTGGCTGAAGGCAGCTGTCATTGTTGCCTAGTCTCCCTGAGATCAGCATGATCAGCCGGCAATGATGGAAGTTGTATTCAGCACATGCTGTGTACATTGTGTATTAAATAAACAATTTTTTTATTAAATGGCAGGGGCCGTAATTTTCATAACCAGCCAGGGGAAAGCCTATGGTTGGGGGCTGATTTTACTAATCTGGGAAAGGAGCCAATTCCCAGAAAGGTCCCATGCTATTAATAACAGATCACAGCTCTTTGGTTAGCCTTTGCTGGTTAGTTTACGGGAGAGCCCAGAAAAAAAATGACGTAGGGTCCCCCTATAATTTCTAACCAGCAACGGCTAAACAGACAGCTGTGGGCTGATATTATTAGCCTGGGAAGGGGCCATGGATATTGGCCCCATTCCTAGGTGAAGAGCATCAGCCCTCAGCCTCCCCAAAAATGGCACATCCATAAGATATGCCAAATATGGCGCTCAGCCTCGCTCTTCTCTCTTGCCATGTGGTGGCAAGTGGGGTAACTGGATTGAGGTTGAGGTCAGCTGCTTTTTGTTTGCTGACATCAAGCCCATGGTTTAGTAATGGAGACACCCCTATTACTAACACTATAGTCATAAAAACACAGCTAGAATAAAGTCCTTTATTTGAAATAAACACTCCCCACCCTCTTTTTCCAATGTGTTACTGTAAAATTAATATTGAAACACCATATTCCTCACTTGTTTGACGACAGGCTAATAGCCTCAGTGAAACATATCTCTCCTCCAGCACTTTGCCAGCGACTGTCACATATCCCCCCCTTCACTCCCTAAACAAGGAAGTCTGGACCAGCATCTTTGTTACCATGTAGTTTCCCGGGCCTGTTCTCCACATGAAAACTAATGTCTTGGAGAGCTGGAGACCACTTAGTCACCCATGCATTCTTCCCCTTCCTTTCTGTCATCCATCTCAGGGGCGCATGATCTGACACTAGCCTGAAATTCTGGCCTAACACGTAGTACCTCAGTGTCATTTACCCTTTTGATGGCCAAGCACTCTTTCTCCACGATGGCATAGTTCTTTTTTTACAGCAGGAGAGTTTTCTACTCAGCTATAGGACTGGATGTTTGTCCCCATCTATTTCCTGGAACAACACCACTCCCAAACGGACCTCGGAAGCTTCTGTCTGGACCATGAACTCCTTAGTGAAGTCAGGGGCGACCAATAACGGCTTTTTACATAGGACAAGCTTCAACTCCTGGAACGACATCTCCGCTTCAGAGGACCATTTGGCTGTTGACATCTTCGTGCCCTTAAGATCAGTCAGGGGAGTGGCTATCATGGCGAAATTCAGGATAAATCGCCGATAGTATCCCACAATTTCAAGAAACAACTGAACTTTTTTCTTGGAGACCGGTTGCCGCCAATTTTAGATTTGGATTGCCTCCACCTTATTTACTTGCGGCTTTATTTCCCACCGTCTAACAATGTAGCCCAAGTATTTTGCCACTTCTTTCCCCATGGCGCACTTCTTTGAGTTTATGTTAAACCCTGGCTTCCTCAGTGCAACCATTGTCGCCTGGACCTTCTGCAGATGACTTCCCAATCCTGGCTGAAGATTGATGTTGTCCAGAAAAGCTAGGGCGTAGTTTTTTGAGGGGCTAGGATCCATGGCCCTCTGGAAGGTAGCTGGGGCTCCCTGCAGACCGAACGGCATCCTGGTGTATTGAAAGCACCCATCAGGTGTAGAGAAGGCCATCTAGTCCTTGGCACTTGGGGACAGAATATTTTGCCAGTACCCTTTCGTTAGTTCCAGGGTGGTGATATATCTGGCTGACCCTAGCCTCTCAATGAGCTAATCGAATCGGGATACCGGATATGCGTTGAACTTGGTGACCTCATTAAGCTTCCTGTAGTCATTACAAAAACACCATTGTCCATCAGGCTTCAGTACCAGGATATTGGGGCTGGAACAGCTTCTCTTTGACACCTTGATGACGCCCAGGCTCAACATTCTCCTCACCTCCTTGTAAATCACCTCGCGGCGGGATTCGAGAATCCAATACGGCTTTTGGTTCACCCTCACTTGTGGTTCTGTCAGGATTACATGCTCCATGACCTGCGTACATCCTGGCAGCTCTGAAATCAGTTTCCGGTTCCACTAAGCTCTCGGCACTGTTGATTCTGGGCCAGTGAGAGTGTCTCAGCCACTGTGACATCCTTGACCCCGGCTTCAGGAATGGCCCCCAGACCGTAGCTTCCACCAGTTCCCTGTCTCACCATGGTTTAATTAGGATAATGTGGTACACTTGGTAAGGCTTTCTCCTCCTGGCTGGTGGACCTTGTAGTTTGCATCACTTAACTTTTTAACCACCTCGTATGGCTCTTGCTTCTTAGCCAGGAACTTACTGTCCACTTTGGAGATTAATACCAACACCCTGTCTCCAGCGCTAAATTGTCTCAGTCTCGCTGACTGATTGTAGATCATTGCCTGGGTCTCTTGCACTTGAAGAAGGCTCTCCCTCATAATTGGCATCACCGTCAAGATCCTGTCCTGCATCCGGGCCACATGCTAAATGATGCTTCGGGGGGGGGGGGGGGGCGGGTGTTACCTCCGCTTACCAGGTCTCCTTTGCAATGTCCAGAAGTCCCCGAGGGTGCCTTCCGTATAGCTGCTTGAATGGTGAAAAACCCGTAGAGGCCTGTGGGCCTTCCCTAATAGAAAGCATTAGGTATGGCAGTAGGCAATCGCAGTCTTCACCATCCTTCTTAAGCATGGATTTCAAGGTTTTGTTGTACCTCTACACCAGACCTTCCGTGTGCAGATGGTACACCGAGATCCGGAGTTGTGTAAGCTGGAGAGCCTTACACATCTCCCTCATCATGTTGGACATAAAAGGAGTTCCCTAGTCCATCAAGATTTCCTTTGGCATGCTCATCCGAGATAAAATATGGATTAGCTCTCGGGCTATACTGGCGGAGAAGTTTCTCAGTGGTACTGCTTCCGGGTACCGGGTTGCATAGTCCATTCATGGCAATCTGGCCAAATGGGACCTCTATAATAGGCAGTGGCTCTAGGGGGCTTCAGAAGTGGGATACAGGAGCAGGTAGCTGACAGGTGGGGCTGGAGCGGCAATAGTTGACAATTTCTCTGTGACATCCAGGCCAATTGAACCTCTGAATGACCCACTCTTGAGTTTTGTCTACTCCCAGATGCCCAACCAAGACATGAGAATGGGCTACATCTTGTACCCTACACCAATTGGGACCTGGTACCAACAACTGCTATGTTACTTCCTCTCTTAGTTTAGTGACCTGATATAGCAGCTCCTCATTTACCGCAAAATGTGGAAACCTGGTGTCAGCTCCCGGCTCTTGAGTGACCCCATTTATCACAGTCACATTGTCAAATGCCCCTTTTAAAGTAACAATCCGCATTTGAGCAGTCCCAGAATTCCTACTATAAACCTCCATCTCCCGCATCTCGGCCTCCTGGGTCACTGGTTCGTCCTTGTCATCGGCATGGATGCACATGGAACTCATCCACCTCTGACTACAATGGGGATTGACCATGGTTGAATCGGCTCCTGTCTGAGTCACTTGGTACTCCCGCCACAAGTCCCAGAACAAGTGAAAGTCCCGCCCATGTCTGCGGCTCCTCACTGGGCTGATAGTCCACACTGCTGGTGAGATATGCATAGTGTGAACAGCACCTCCCTAAGCTGCAGTCCATTTGTTTGGAGGACATAGGACAATGGGCGGCTATATGTCCAGGACCGTGACACCTTCAACAAAGCAAGTCTTTTCCATCGGCCTTTGGTAACCCCTCAGCCACCCCTTGGGACCTCAGGCTCCCCCAGTTGTGGCTCTACTACCCCTCTCTTGAGATTCGGGCTCCTTCTGGGTGCCCCAGTATGGGGATGCAACACTGCCTGGCTTCCTTAGGAACCTTTCAACCACCTGGTACCTTTCCACGAGACCAACCAGGTCTTCCACATTCCGGGGATCTCCTTGGGCAACCCAGGTCTGCACCAGCCTTGGAAGAGAGTGAATAATTCTGTTCATGACCACCCGCTAGACCTTCTGGGCTGGAGTGGAGGACTCCGGCTACAACCACTTCTGTAAAAGATGCAGTAAGCTGAACATTTGGGAGTGAGGAGGTTTGTCACCACAATACACCCAGTGGTGGACCCTTTGTGCTCTGACCGACATACTCCTCAGGATGCCAAAATCTCAGTATTTATTTCCTGTGCATCCTGTAGTGCCAGGTCATAATAAGCCTTTTGGGGCTTGTCAGTTAAATAAGGGGCTAGCACCTCCGATCCCTGCTTCGGCGGCAGCGACTCCCGCTCTGCCTCCCTTTCACACACAGTCAAAAAAGCTACCACATCATAGCCCGGGGTCATTTTTGCATCGCTTGTCTTACCGCTTTCCGGTCATATGGGGAATGGGCTGCCGGCCTCCCACAAACAGCCTCTGCGAGGAGTTCCATCTCCCATGCAAGCACCTCCTGTTGCTGTCATGGCTGCTGCTGTTTTGAGCTGCTGCACCAATTTGTTTCTTGTTGTGTCAGCATCTACTTTTGATGTACTTGCTGCTGCTGTTGGACCTGGACCAGATGTTTAAGCTACTCTATGTTGTCTGACGTAACTTCCTGGGGAAATTACCCTCACTTCTTACAACAACTGTGGTAGATCAGCTCCATCAGCTGCACACCAGAGGTAGACACCGGAACGCTGTTTCTTTAAATCTCTCACTAGTTTATTTAAGGCAGCATAAGCCAGTGCAGATTTAGCAAAAATAATCATGGCCTTTCTGGCTTAAGGAAAACAAAACATAACATACAGCACTGTTCGTGTTGTTGCGGAGATACGCTCGCTTAGGAGAACAACCATACATTGGTTTAGCTTTTCCTTATCAGCACACAAAGTGCTGAAGTTCCTCTCTCCAGTCCCACTGACCACTGAATGACTCCAAAGGCTGGCTATTTATACACTAGATCACACACTGGGGTGGAGATAAGGTGGACATCCTTCCACCCGCTCTATGGTTGTCCACAAAAACCCAGCCCTTAAAATGGCTGCTTAATCCCCCTCATCACATAGTGTGCTGTAGCAGACTTCTGGGTTTCAAGTCACTGAAGCTAACAGTCTCAGTGAAACCTCTCTATCTGGTTCCTCATCCCTATCTCTATCTTTGAACAACTTTAATACATAACTCTTTAATTTCTATGCTGCGTTTCATTCCTTACGTGTCATACGGACAGCACACTGTTACAGGGATGTGACATACTGTACGTGCACATGGACCATGGATCTCACCAGTACTGGTTTCCCCAGTACCAAAATCACCAGTACGTGTGAAGTAGAATTTAATGTTCTGGTATAAGCTTGAGAATAATTAGCATACGTGCTCCTAACATCCTAAGCCTGATCAGTAGGAAGGTTGAAGGAAGATCCTTTGACCCGACTGGTGGCATGATTAGTATGATGACGTAGTGGGAGACCAGGTGGTGAAGACAGGAGATCTGCCTGGTAAATGTGCATAGCTGGTGAACGGTGTAACCTGAGGGAGGACTTGTGTGATGCAAGAAAAGATGCAAATGACAAAAATCACAATTGAGACTTTGGAGGAAACACAGTCTGGCAAATCAATATCAACCGTACAGCAGGTACTAACCGTCCATGAGTGAAACTAGAGGAACTTCTGAGAATGGAATTACTCACATGTCCTTTGAGCATTACACCAATTTTAGCATAATAAATTCTGTCTTACATTATTATCAGTTGTGCTGTCTGTACATCGGGTGCCCTCTCGATGCCAGCTGTTCCCTGCTTTTGCAGGATTTTCGTGCACAATACAGGGTTCTGGCTGTTTAGAGGTGCTGTAAGTGTCTTCTTCAGCAAAGTGTGGACTAGGAGGCTGTCTGCCCTGGCACTAGTACCACTTTCAATCTGCCACCTCCTGTCTTTCTACTGCTCCGACTCCAGCACCACAAACTGACTATATGCTTCCTCTGATACACTACTTTGTCTCTAACGTAAGGTTCCTGTAGGTTGAGATTAAAGAAAGCAGGATATTTCTAATAAGATGAAAAAGGCCAGCTTGGACCTTGATGATGAACAAGTTTCTTGGATATGGGGATTTAAAGCTATGCACACCATTGGGACTTACGTCCGCATCACTGAATTCAGGTTTCTCATTGAGCTCCTTTGCCCGTGTTGTAAAGCAACTGGCCCCTCGCCCCCATTGTCCTTGGTGTATAACATGGCCCCCCACCCCAGTGTATAACACCCGGCTACATGTCATGATGTCTGCCTTCACTAATGTGGCAGAACGGACAGTGGTGCAGAGCTCATTGGTACAATGCGGTCCTGCAATAGAACCCACCGAAGTAACGGGTCCATTCATGACATTTCTACCCTTATAAGTCCTTCCCCATCACCTATGAGTGATATTATTGAGAACTGGAAGAAACAGCAATTCAGCCATGGAGCGGAGACCCTACATCGTTACAGAGTGGGAGGTCGAGTGCTGAGGAGCAGAGGGAAGAAAAGTCACCAACGCTCTGCTGATCTCGTAACTGCAAAGTCTAGACCTCCTCTGCTCTTTCCATCAGCACAAACACAGCGCACCCAGTGGGAACTTCATGACCGAGCAGCAAGCATACAGCCGTTTATCACCAAGCACAATGCTGAGCATCGGATGGAGTGGTGTAAGGCCACCACTGAACTCTGGAGGAAACATGTTCTGTGCAGTGATGGATCACACTTCTCTATGTGGCATCTGATGGACAAGTCTGGGTTTGGTGAATGCAAGGAGAATGTTACCCCCTGACTGCATTGTGCCGCTGGACACTTTGGTAGAGGAGAGATAACACTTTATGCTTGCAGGGGTCGGCCATGGTTTCAATGAAGGGAAATTTTAATGCACAAGACATTGTGGACAATTGTCATTTCTAACTTTGTGGGCTTAGTTTGGAAAATGCTCTTTTCTGTTCCCCATGACTGAGCCCAGTGCACAAGGTCCATACAGATATGGTTGGGAAAGTCTGATGGAAGAACATGACCGGCCGCACAAAATCCGGACCTCATCCCCATCTAACAACTAGAATGGGGATTGTGCCTCTCCTCCAATATCAGGGTCTGCCCTCACTAGTGCTGCTCTGGACAAAAAGCCAAAAATTCCCACAGATGCCTCAAAAATCTTGTAGAAGTCCTTCCCAGAAGAAAGGGAGCTGTTATACCTGCAGAGGTGGCGACTCCATATTAATGTCTGTGGATGTAGGATGGGAGGTCAGAAAAGTTCTTGGAGGTCTCCCAATATTTTTTTTCTATATAGTTTCTCAGTCTGAAGTATCTGCAGAGTGTGTGGTTTTGGGTGCCTTACAGATGTCTGTGGTTTAGTGCTGACTTGTTTGCTTTTCTCTCACGCATTGTGCTTTATATATTTATTCTTCTATTATCACAGGTGCCCCAATATTCAGATATCTGCTCACAGGTAGTCCACTTTTGGCTTTGGCTTGATACAGGACTTTGCTACCTGTACCAGCACGTTATCACTGGGTACGGGCTAAGTGGCTTATTTTATTAGTGAAGTTCCCCCACCGCAGGCTCTCTCTCAATTTACTGTTAGCTCTGAGCTGCTGGGAGGAGACAAGCTGCTATGATGTCTTCCGTGCACAGCACACAGAGAGTGATTCCTGCCCTTGAAGCGCACACAGACAGAAGCAGAATGAAGGATAGTATACAGCAGGGCTGCTCAGTGTAGATGTAAATCCAGCTCTGCAGTGAGGTAAAAGACTTGTTAGTAAGCTCAGCACGATCTTCCTGTGTCTCCCTGTGGCTGTTTTTTCACTTCTGCTCCCTTTTCACCTTTCCATAGAGTATAATGAGCTGCGAGTCCATCTTATCCAAGCATGATTGAGGTGAGCGTTTGTAGATGACATTAGGGAAAGGAATAAGTGTCTTAAAAGTGAAGAAGGAAGCCAATCTTTCTGATAAGATATTAGAAAGTTTCTTATATTCGCCTGTACAATTGAATTATGCAAAATTTGTTGAAAATGCAGCTTTCATTGTAACTGGTGGGTTACAATCGGCTAGACCAGACTTTTTGCCTTCACACATGCCAGGAGAACAGTACCAGGTATAGAACTGCTGCCTCCTCTTTATGGATCAGAACACCTGCCTGAAAGGGTAGGAAAATATGGAAATTTATATTACCCTTTTATGGAGAAGATAGCGAATGGTGGTACTATCAGCAGAGAACATATAAAATATGGGAAGTTTTGGCTGAAGACTGGAATGGAGAAGTTTACTGTAGTCCAGGACATTAAAAAAAGGCAAATTTCATAGAAATGCCGCGATCTTGTAATTCCAGAAGAAGCAATAAATCTTCTTGTGGTGTCAAGAGACAGACAAAGGAATTAATATCTGCTCAGAGCCAGAGATGCACCTGGGACACGGAGAGACGAATGGATGTAGCGAGTCATGGAAGAACGGTCAGAATGGAGATCGACAATAGGAAAGAATGAAGAACCCGAAAAACAGTCACGAAGGAATAGTAAACAGACCCTGCATACTGGAAGAGAGACGGGGAGGAAATCACATGTGGAGGACTCTGCAGCTAGAAAACTGAGAATAGAACTGCAGGGATATACTGAGAAGTCCCAGAGCAAATAGAGAATGGGAAAGTTAATGTAAAAGTTCCGGGCCATTTTTTAATTTTTTTTACTATACATATAATACATATTTTTTGGGCTATGGGTGGAAAATATGAAAAGTAGACACTTTTTCTTAGTTTTTTTGCAACCACAAATGACATCTAAAATCATTTTAAATTGCTCTCTCCTTTCCTTAGAAATTAAAAGATTTTTTTCGATCGGGGCCGGGCGTGCAAACCTTGCTCTACTCTGCACTGGCGCAGGAATAGAGTTACTAAGTGCTCAGATTTTTCTCACTTTAGGGGTACATCTCCGGTATTAGACCATTGCTACCTGTTTAATAGGTTCATAGTCAATTTTCCTGCTGTGTGTTCTGTATTGAGTTGTGTGGGGATTTCTTGTTTAGTCCTTTTAAATTATCAATAAAAGGTATATTTTATAGGGTCATCTTTTTTCAGTTTTTTTTTCTAGCTCTCACAGTATGTTTAGGGTCGTCCTGCTGTAAGGTGAACCATCTCCCCAGTCTCAAGTCTTTTTTTCGCTCCATCCATCTTCCCATCAACTCTGACCAGCTTCCTTGTTCCTCCTGAAGAAATCCACCACGTTTGACGGTGGGGATGGTGTTTTCAGGGTGCTGTGCAGTCTTAGTTTTCAGCCACACGCAGTGTTTTACATTTAGCCCAAAAAGTTATACTTTGGTCTCATCAGACTAGAACACATTCTCTTGGAGATGCTCAGAGCTTGGGCTTTATACCCTAAGGCCGGGGTCACATTTGCGAGAAACTCGCACGAGTCTGGCATCACAATATCTGGCACTGCCACCAGCACTCGGGACCGGAGGGTGCGGCTACATGTATTTCTATGCAGCTGAGCGCAACGGTCCCAAGTGCTGGCAGCAGTGCCGGGTATTGAGATGCGAGACTCATGCGAGTTTCTCCACAAATTTATCCCTGACCTGTCTGGTGGGTTTCTTGGTTTTCACGATGCTGTGTGGATCCATAATGCACTCAAACAAACCTCTGAGGCCTTCACAGATCATCTCTAGTTACAGTGGCTTGCGAGACTATTCACCCCTTGGCTTTTTACATTAATAATATTTATTTATATAGCGCCAACATATTCCGCAGCACTTTACAGTTTAACAGTTTGAAAACACAAGTCAGTCAATTTTCCTGCTGTGTTCTGTATTGAGTTATGTGGGGATTTCTACAACTACATCCCCCTGTGTGCAATCTAAGTGTCACATGTCTGTCAGTATATACACTTTAATTTTTCTGAAGGGCCACAGAGGCTGCAACACAAATAACAAGAGGCACCACTAACCAAACAACACCAGTAAGCAAGAGGCACCACTAAACAAATACCATGAAGACCAAGGAGATCTCCAAACAAGTCAGGGACAAAGTTGATGAGAAGTACAGAAGAAACAAAGCCTTTACTTACACAAAAAAAAAATGTAAGGCTAATTTTCAGTTTGCCAAAAGACATGTAGGAGACTCCCCAAATGCAAAGGAAAGTGCAGTGGTCATATGAAACCAAAATTGAACTTTTTGGCCACCAAGGTAAATGCTATTTCTGGCGGCAAACCAACCCAGCTAATCACCCCAAGAACACCATCCCCACAGTGAAACATGGTGGTGCCAGCATCATGCTGTGGGGATGTTTTTCAGCAGCAGGGATAGGGAAAGTGGTCCGAGCGGGGTGGAAGATGGATGGTAATACAGGGATATTCTTGAGCAAATCCTGCTCCTGTCTGCCAGTGATGTGAGACTTGGACTGAAATTGACCTTCCAACAAGACAATGACCTAAACCATACTGCTAAAGCAATACTCAAGAGGTTTATGGGGAAACGTGTAAATGTTTTGGAGTGGCCTAGCCAAATCCCAGACCTTAAAGGGAATCTGTCACCTCATTTTGAGACGGTATTTATATGACTTTGGTCCGGATCGATGGGCGGTGTTTCAGGTCCTTTCCTCCACCCCTTCTTAGCCGCTGTCCTCAATATTTCAGGGAATTTCCGTACTAAGCCTCCATATTACGCATGTGCGCATTGCAATCTGGACTCGCGCGCACAGTATGCCTTGCCTAACTGCGGGAAAAGCCAAAAAGCATTAGTCCGCATGCGCCGGTGAACTATGTCCCGGAACACAGCTAAATACTTCTGGGACATAGTTCACCGGTGCATGCGCACTAATGCTTTTTGGCTTTGCCCGCAGTAGGGCAAAGCATACTGCGTGTGCGCGAGTCCAGATTGCAATGCGCACATGCGTAATATGGAGGCCAAGTACGGAAATTCCCTGAAATATTGCAGACAGCGGCCGAGGGGTGGAGGAAAGGACCTGAAACACCCATCTGACCGGACCCAAGTCATTTACATACCGCGCCAAAATGAGGTGACAGATTCCCTTTAAATCCACTGGAGAATCTGGGGTCAGACTTGAATATCGCTCGTCACCAGATGAAACCATCTAACTTGAAGGAGCTAGGGCAGTTTTGCCTTGAGGAATGGGCAAAAATCCCAGTGGTCAGATGTGGAAAGCTCATAGGGACAAAGCGACACTGAAGTTTTAAGTTATTTTGTCCTTAATTGTTGTTTGCGTCACAAAAAAGAAATGTTTAAAGTTGTAGGCATGCTCTTTATATGACCTGACAAAAAGGCTAAAAAAAAAAGTGACGTTCCACGTTCTGACGTAGCAAAACACAAAAACTGCCAAGAGAGTGAATATTTTTGCAAGCAAATGTTTACTGAGAAATTATACCCAGGTGGACTCAATTTACTAATTATTCGAGTTCTGGAGCAATTGGTCACTGAGGATTTTATTTAGGGGTATTAGACTACAGGGGGCTGAATACAAATGCATGTCACAATTTTCATATTTATATTTTTAAAATAATTAACCCTTGCACATCATAAATACGTGTTACCTTGTGTTGGTATCACAAAAAATTCCCAATAAAATGTATTTATGGTTGTGGGTGTAAGGTGGAAAAATATGGAAAAGGTCACGGGGTATGAATACTTGTCAAGGCATTGTATATATAGGAAAACAAGGTGACAGACTTGGACTTTAGCCCGCAAATTCACTGACTATTGCTCTATGATTCATTCTCTCTAGCGCCCTGTCACCTTGTTTTCCTATATATACAATGCCTTGACAAGTATTCATACCCCGTGACCTTTTCCATATTTTTCCACCTTACACCCACAACCATAAATACATTTTATTGGGAATTTTTTGTGATACCAACAAAAAACGACGACATAAAAGCCTGAGGAGCAGAACGCTAGTTGGGATTATTTTTGTTGCATATTTTGCTTCTTTAATCTGGAATTATTGTGCATTAATTATAATCTGCCCCCGACACAGTTCAGCTATTAAACAAGCATCACTTTGCCTCGTACCTGTGAACCCTTAAAGGGGGGGGATCCTCTCCAAACTCTTAATCTGGAGTTAAAATCAATATTACATTTTAAGACTCTGACCGATGAAATCCAGAGACAGAAGAAATTGGGCTATTGTTCAGATATGTGAAGTATTCCGACAGCGCAGCGGCCAGTCCCATCCGGGCACTGCCCACTGCACAGCTGTCGAGGATGATGGAGATGCTGGCGCCGAGGACCACGCTGCGATCAGCCAGCAACACACACAACACGGGAAATACATAAAAATCTCATTTTAATACTCGTCATTCCACAAAGTAATAAAAAACAATAACCACAGATACTTAATCATCCTTATTACAAATCGGATGGAAACATATTACATCACACATTCCTCATCCAAACCACTCGCACGTCCTGTGCGCTTCGACCACTACCAAGGTCACTTATAAAGATGGAGTCCAAGGGGCCGCGTGTGCTGGTCCTGTCGTATTTGTGCTGTTAGTACCGGAGCCCCGTCGTCATTCCTTCAGGTAGAAGTGCATTTTTTCATGAATTGTCTTGCGGTCGGGGTTGAGTCTCTTGAGAATCTGGGCGAGCACATTCACTGTCTGCTCGCTGCTAAGACCGGTCTTCTTGGTTTGGAATTTTTTCAGCAAGTCCTTGGTCGTCATGGGTTTGCGGGTCAGATACCTTCTAACCGCTTCTTCAGTCAACTGAATGTCTCTGTGAGCAGAAAGAAGACGGTGGATTGGGGTTTGTGCACATGTTTAATATTTGCAGCATTTGCATTTTTCTGCTGCGAGCATGAATAAGCCTTTATGTAGTATTTTTCATTGGACCTCATGACATCCAGAGAAATGTCCACTGGTGTCTGGAAGATCTCAAAGTCTCCCATTTACAAGGAGATTAAGAAGGAAGTCTGCATTTATAGCCACCTGTCCCCTTCCCTGATGCAATCCCTCCCAAGGGCAGGTATAACACATGGACGCTTTCTGATTCACAAAGGGGATTCATGGACGGTGGACCCCTCTATGAATCTAACCTACATGTGGAGCCACTTACCCGCTGCTGGGTGTAGACTTTCCAGACTGGGGCTGTGGGGTTGATTTTCCTGACGTGTTCTGAGGTCCAGAATCCATCTTTAGACGCTTTGCCGCTGGAGTGTGGCTGGCAGCGCCACGTTTACCTGGAGGATAAAGCCAAAAACTAATGTTAGCAATAGTGGATGTAAACACAGAGCGCCCATCATCATCCAACCACCGCTCCGCACCTTGCTCCAGCTTACTGGCTGCAGCCCTAAGTGTGTTAGACGTGTTCCCTGAATCAGGGGACGGGGTGCCAGGCCGGCTGTTGGCGCGGGAGCTATTGTTGGAGCCACCTTTCTTATCCTTCTTCGGAGGAGTCTTCTTTTTCTACAAGGAAACAAATACCGCTCAAGTGTCCGTTACATAGCAGACTGGCTGTATTACCAGCCCGAGCAGATGCTTATATCACCGGTTACCTGCATGAAGAGAGCAGACGAGGCCTCTCCATCTATGTCGCTGTCCTCAGATGTCTCCGACTCGTCACTGCTGTCTGCAGGGACAGAAAACAAGAGCAACGGCCTTTGTATCTCGTGGTTATCGGTGTTATCATCCGCTTAGGTGACATTTATAATTGAAGAGGACTGTGGTAACTCCCATCAAAACCAACTATTGGCACCAGGGGAAACAGAGGCCCATCCATTACAGAGGGAGACCTAATGAGACTGACTGTCCAAGCCAGGACTTTGACCTTACCTCTCTTCTTCTTACGCTCCTGGGGTGTAGGTGCTTTCTTCTCTTCCTCCTCCTCTTCTTCTACCTTCTCCTCTTCACTCTCCTCGCTGCTCTCGCTTCCTTCATCAATGCCTACAAGATACAACATAAATCCTAGAGATATGCGCCACCAAAGATCAGTAAGCAGTCCAATGTGGCTGGAAGGAGAAAGCATAATGTGCATGTCGCCAGCACCATCGGCTACTGGAGGTAATTGCTCTGCTCGGTGTGAATGACACCAGAATATTGGGACAGATGAGCAACGTTCTGTTACTGTTTGGACCGAAAGTAAAGACCGACGTCCCCTGTAATGCTCCACAGGAGACGACGGACTG
The DNA here is from genome assembly GCF_039654945.1 of Dendrobates tinctorius. NCBI lineage: Eukaryota > Metazoa > Chordata > Amphibia > Anura > Dendrobatidae > Dendrobates > Dendrobates tinctorius. Next base: position 879,169 of record NW_027361767.1, read on the forward strand.
TCTGAGGTTACCTTTAGGATGCTCGTCCTCCTTCACGGTAACTGGTTTCCCTGGAACTTCATCTTCTGAGCTGCAAGGAAAGGACATGAGGAGCTAAGCGGTGGTGCCACCATCAGATAGGGCAGCATCTCCCACACAGAGCTCTGTTACCTGCTCTCATCAGACATATAGTCCACCTCCTGCCCCTCGTAATCTCCATCGTCGCTGTCCTCAATGGCCTCGTCGTCAGAGCGAGATTTCTTCTTCTTCTTCTTGCTCGCAGCAGCTTTCTTTGGGGCTTTTGGCCGTTTCTCTCCTTAAATTAAAACCAAACAGGAACAATTAGAAATAGATTTACTTAGAAAATTGGTGTTGTGTTTATTACTTATTTCACCCACTGCATGTATCCTAGCCACAGGATCGATGATAAATGGGTCTAGATGCTAAAACCCTCCAACGTTCCAAAGAATAGGGGTCTCCAAATAATAATAATTTTATTTCTATAGCGCTGACATATTCCGCAGCACTTTACATTATAGAGGGGACATGTACAGACAATAGACATTACAGCATAACAATAATCACATAGATCATAACAGATACCAAGAGGAATGAGGGCCCTGCTCGCAAGCTTACAGTCTATGAGGGAAAAAGGGGAGACACGAAAGGTGGGTGGTAACAGTTCCAAAGCCCCTTGTGTAACATTACCAGTCTACATGAGTTGTAGACAGTAAAGGCCTCCATGCAAAAACGATTGCTGATGGGCGAACAAGGTTTTGTCCAATCATATATTGTATAAGTGAAATAATACCAGGATCCGGATCTCCAGCGACTTCACAGAAATCCTGCTCATCAGCATCTGATGTGACCCCTGCACAGGACAGACCCCCCATCCCACCCAACCATCCAGCCTCTCACCATCTTCTCCGCTCTCCTCGCTGTCGCTGGAACTCAGCTCCAGGTCGTCCTCGAGGTCGTGAATCTTCAGGTCACTTTTTTTCTTTTTTTTCTTACTCTTTAACAGCTTGTCTAGTTTGCTGCCGCCTTCCTCGTCGTCATCGTCCAGGTCCTTCAGCCGCCGCTGTTGCATGATGCTAAAGTGGTTGAGGATTTTGTTCCGCCTGCAAACAAATCAATGGAAACCTGTGGTACATAAAGATGCACCTGTCCCAGCGGGGGAGCGTGTGACATCACATGGGGGTCCTGGGGGGTTTACTGATAAGAAACACTATAGTCGTAACAGTATAGTCTCTCTTCCTCCTGCCCGATAACAGCAGACAATAGATGACGTGGCGGCGTGCCCGGCCTCGCTGCCTCTCACCTATCCCATTCTTGCTCAGCCTCTTCAGCGGTCAGGGTGCGGTGCTTGGCCAGTGGAGTGAAGTTGTACCAGTTGGAAACTGGAAATGCTTCGAACGCTCCATCTGGACACTGGGTGAAGATGAAGTAGGACGCGTTCTCCGTCACGCCGCCCTTCTTCACACCTTTGAACCTGTTACAGAAGACATATAGATATAAACATGGCTCCCACCTTCAGGCGCCAGTCCCGGGTCTGGTTCATGCCACTCACTTGCGCCCGGCTTTGCCGTTAACCCTTAGCAGCCAGGGTTGGTCTTCTATCTTGAACTCCTTCAGAATGATGCCGTACTTCCTCCGCCGGGACTCCTCTTTCTGCTTGCGATTGTATTCGCTCCCCGCACCGGAGTCCGGCATCTCCTCTTCCTGATACATCTTCTTGGCGCTTAGGTCACGCTCCATACGAGCCTGGCAGAAAAGAATCCATTACAATCAGTGGGATGCCCCCCATGTTGGCCCTACAGGCTGGCACCACTGCCGGAAGTACTGCTGAGAAAATGATTCCCCGCCATATTGTACAAATCAGATAGGGTCTGAACAGCTGCCGCTTAGAGAAGTACCCGATAAATCAGATCCTACAGTAAACCATAAGTCACACACGTGTACCATCTTTACATAATCATTGTACATGATGGCTGTGTGCCCTTCTCACCCACTGGTGGGTGGCCCCCAGAGTCGTGCCCATACTATTTCGACAGAACCAGAGTCTGGGGGCTGTCCACTGTGTCTGGAATCCAGCTGAAAAGGAAGCTTTGAAAGAGCTGTCCTGTCTTCTAAACATCCCACAGAAAACATGGATGAGCTCTGGCTGCCATCATTGTCATTGGCAGCTAAAAAGAGAGGACTCTCCGCAAGACGCTTCTCCCAAGGCCCGTTTCAGTTGGATGCCAGATATCATAAGCAATCCTGAGACTTCAGGACTCTCCGCTTCTCCCAATGTCCATTTCAGATGGATGCCAGACATAGTAAGCAATCCTGAGACTGTGGTCCTGAATTCTGCACGGTGAGCGATCGTTACATGATGGGGTTTCTTAACCCTTAACCTGCACGTACTATTAGAGATGCTGCAGGGTTTGTGACCCAGACATCATCCCTATCCAGCTAAGGGTCTAAGGGTGTGGAAAATGTGGGCGCCCATCAGACTGGTTAAGAATAGAGTTGAGCAATTTTTTCAAAATTCGATTACAATTGGCGGAGAATATTGTTTTTGCAATGTCAAACGTCATTGGAGCCAACGGGAGTAGAAATGATTAAATATGTTCGGAACCGGTCATCAAACAAATTCGGCACAAATAGGGTACCAATATGGCACGAATATGGGAAATTCAGATTCGGCGACAGATTCTGAACATATTCACTCATCTAGTTAAGAAGCGGTATTACATTTTCTTTAGTACCTGGTTCCATGTAGAGAAATCCACTTTATCTGCAGCATTAAATCCCATAAGATTATATCTTTTACTGGGGTTCCTGCAGCAGAAAACAAAAAATATCAGATTATATATAATAAATATATTGATAGACTAGATCTGTATATCGCACAGCGAGGAGGCGCCCAGGAGACCGGCTGCCGTCTGCGCTCACCGCATCTCAGCCACATCCACTTCATTATATCACAAAAAACGGCTTTCAAGACACTGCTAGGGGAATGTTCACACTGCCTCTTTTTTTCGGCAGAAGACTCTCCAGGAATCGCTCTTTTTCTCTGGAGTTTTGTAAATGTGACAAATCATTTAAATTTTTTTAACTTTTTTTAGTCAATTCTTGAGGGTTTTTTCTGCCATCTTTTTACAGTCGTTTTCTCAAAGGCTTTTTTTCTTTTTAAATTTCATTAAACAAGGAAGAAAACACTAGCTTTTATTACAAGGCAAAAACATTTACAAAGACTCAAAGACGCCTGGCAGTCTTTCTGGTGTCTCACCAATTGTCAGAATGACGTGGCCAGGATAGTTGGATGTCCCATTATGACTAACTGGATCCAAGAAAAGCCCAAGATCACTGCGTTTTGTTCTTTTCAGCACTGCTGCCATATAATATCTTTTCACCCATGGTTTAAATGGGAAAATTCAAAAATATTACAGCAAAAATGCATCTAATGCTGTGACCTGGGGCAGATTGCAGCTGGCATCATATATGTTACCTGCGCCGTACAGACCCATCCGGGGCAATTATATTACTACAATGCTGCTGCCACCTAGTGGAGAAGGCGAGTGCTGCCAAGATTTAGATATATGGCAATTTTCAGGGATAATTTGTCAGAGGGGTCCTCACTGAGTATCAGAATGTTTATTACCCCATAATTCTTCACTACTCACCTAGGAACACGAACGACATATTCAGTGACAGACTGGCCACCGACAGACTGACTGCTGCCCCCCTGTAAATAGAACATGAAGCAAGAGGTCACCACATAGAAAATAAATCAATGCATCCTCAACACCAAGCGGGCACTTACTAGAGACGCCATGGCCGGAGGAGGGCGAGAGGAATACCTGAAAGACAGTTCTGAACAGTGAATTACATGGAGAGGGACAGTGATCACACAGACAAGGTAAATGGCGGCTGATGACCTGATATTTATATGGGGGAGAGGGGTCAGTCAGACAGAAATTCTCATGCCCCAAGAGATAAGCGGCTGCATAAGCAGAGACATGAAGACAAAGACCAGCGATGGCCTTAATAATAAGCCAGTCACATGGACGCATCCCCATCTTATACCCTGATGGCTACCATATGCCAGCATCTCAGGATCAAGTTCCATCCTCTGGGATCCCCTCAAGGTCACTGCTGAAGAACAATGACAAGTGCCACAGACCACGCAGCTGTGGGCCCTCACTAGCCAGGCTTCAACTTGCAACATACGCCCTATGCACTGCATATATGGAGCGGGGTCAAGGACTGAGCCAGCTCAGTACCAGTGCAGGCGCCGGCTGCGTTATACAGCAAGCATCAGAGTCTACTGTAAAAGGAGCGGTTTAACCTCTAAGACACTGCTATCAATTGTAACAGTGGCATTTAAGAGGTTGGAAATGGGGAGAGGGGTCACTTCTGACCCCCATGTGCCCCCCAACCACACACACCTGCTAAGTTTGTGCTGATCTCCTGTATAAATGAGTAATTTTACTATACACTATAATATTCTTTTAGGGAACACATTAAAAAGTGTGAAAAAAAAAATTACAATTAAAAAAAAATATATATTACAAAAAAATAAGGTCACATCACCCCCATTATCCCAGAATGTACTTAACGAATTAACACAATTGGTATCAACACAGGGAAAAACACGGAATGGCAGAATCACAGTTTGTAAACAGAAAGATTGGAAATAAAGTTGTATGAAACGAAGCCGTGAACGGCTGACACTGATACAGCCAAAAGGAGAAGGGGCCGACCGGGACTCGTCTCTAGACTTGGGCCAATTTGTTTGGATTTGGTTGCCGAATCTGAATTTGCCGTATTCGTGCCGAATGTACATTTGATGTTCGGTTCCGAACATATTCGGTAATGTCTACTCCCAATGACGTTCATCTGTGTTCGACCAATATTGCGAAAACAATATTCACTGCCGATCGTATTCAGGACCAAATCCGAACAAATTTGTTCAACTCTACTTGTCTCCCATCGGCCCACATAAGCCCCAAGCACTGGGCGATGCTGCAGACCCCAACACTGGCTGTTCCTGACCTGAGAAGGGGACGCCGCGCTACCAGGGCTGCTGCCCGTGCACCCGCAGGATCAGGGGGTCCAGTCATAAAGCAATGGTGCCCTAACGATACACTGGGAATACAGGAGTAATGAGAAGGTCTTACAAGGAGTGTATTGGGGGTCTCACAGGGCAGTTATTGAGGGTCTCACAAGGAGTGTATTGGGGGTCTCACAGGGCAGTTATTGAGAGTCTCACAGGGCAGTTATTGAGGGTCTCACAAGGAGTGTATTGCGGGTCCCACAGGGCAGTTATTGAGAGTCTCACAGGGCAGTTATTGAGGGTCTCACAGGGCAGTTATTGAGGGTCTCACAGGGCAGTTATTGAGGGTCTCACAAGGAGTGTATTGCGGGTCCCACAGGGCAGTTATTGAGAGTCTCACAGGGCAGTTATTGAGGGTCTCACAGGGCAGTTATTGAGGGTCTCACAAGGAGTGTATTGCGGGTCCCACAGGGCAGTTATTGAGAGTCTCACAGGGCAGTTATTGAGGGTCTCACAGGGCAGTTATTGAGGGTCTCACAAGGAGTGTATTGGGGGTCTCACAGGGCAGTTATTGAGGGTCTCACAAGGAGTGTATTGAGGGTCCCACAGGGCAGTGATTGGGGGTCCCACAAGGAGTGTATTGAGGGTCCCACAGGGCAGTGATTGGGGGTCCCACAAGGAGTGTATTGAGGGTCCCACAGGGCAGTGATTGGGGGTCCCACAAGGTGTATTGAGGGCCTCACAGGGCAGTGATTGGGGGTCCCACAAGGAGTGTATTGGGGGTCTCACAGGGCAGTGATTGGGGGGTCTCACAAGGAGTGTATTGAGGGTCTCACAGGGCAGTTATTGAGGGTCTCACAAGGAGTGTATTGAGGGTCCCACAGGGCAGTGATTGGGGGTCCCACAAGGAGTGTATTGAGGGTCCCACAGGGCAGTGATTGGGGGTCTCACAAGGAGTGTATTGAGGGTCCCACAGGGCAGTGATTGGGGGTCCCACAAGGTGTATTGAGGGTCTCACAGGGCAGTGATTGGGGGTCCCACAAGGAGTGTATTGGGGGTCTCACAGGGCAGTGATTGGGGGTCTCACAGGGCAGTGATTGGGGGGTCTCACAAGGAGTGTATTGAGGGTCTCACAGGGCAGTTATTGAGGGTCTCACAAGGAGTGTATTGAGGGTCCCACAGGGCAGTGATTGGGGGTCTCACAGGGCAGTGATTGGGGGTCTCACAGAGGGAAGGTACATACATAGAACTGTGGAGGGGACATCTTACCAGAAGGATCTTGGGGGCAGGAGTATAATGTGGTCCTACAGGGAAGATTCTGGGTAAGGAGGAGCTGTGGGGAAATACATAGAAACATGAGAGATGAAGGGTCACACCCGGGGGGGTATAGACGGGCTGGTGGGCGTTCTGAGCGGGGCTCCGGGGGATGGTAGTTCATACACCGGGATTGCAGAGGAGGCACAGACACTTCCGTCAGGATTTCTCACCGGCTCACTGATGCTCTTCGTCTTCCGGTCCTCAGTCAACTACTTCCGGGTTACAAAAGCGGAACGCACCTGCTGTGGGGGCGGGCGTCACTCCGGCGCCATCTTTGTTTGGGGCAAGTACATAGTGACTAGTGAGCGGCCATGTGTGTTCCCTCACGTAGCTCGGCAGCAGCTCTGAACTCAGTGTATTACGATTTCCTATAAAGGTTCTGCTCATTGCCTTTATCACTTCAGGTTTGCCTGTTGCTAGTCAGCAGGCAGCTGTGGGTGCGTGTAGGTGTTCCAGTACTGAGACCCATAATAGGAAGGTTGTGAGTAGGGGACCCCATCTGTCGGCCCCGATACAAGACCCTGACAGGGCCTAATTCAACCTGCGGATACTCCAGGCCCCACGTATGCACTGAAGATTGTGGCCCCCAATGTGTCAGCTTGTTGTCTCATACACAGCCCCCCGTACTGATAACACCGCAGGATGACAGGCTTTCCCTCATTGGAGCTGCCCACAACATGGCTACTCAGATGGGACCCCCAGAGTCACACCGAAATCTCACCGGCAGCCAGAACCCCATCCTGAAAGTTCCTGTTAGGCCGGGGTCACACATGAGAAACTCGGATGAGTCTTGCATCTTATTACTCGGGAGCGGAGCGTTCAGCTGCATGTATTTCTATACAGCCGCACGCTCCGCTCCCGAGTGCCGGGTATTAAGATGCGAGACTCATCCGAGTTTCTCACGTGTGACCCCGGCCTTACCGTCTTTCTCTACATACTTCTATCCGTGTGGACATCATAGCGCCACCAGGAGGGGAAGGTGGAACCTAATCAGTTTTTATTGAACGTAGAGACAGGAAAAAAAAAATTCATTCTGTTAGTCCATGAACACGAGACCGCAGTCGGACATCATCCGACTTGCATTGTCTGTCCTGATCAGACACGTCTTGGATTTTATCTGTAGATCCCTCAGTCCAAAAGGGAAAAAATTGGCACATGTGAAGGGCCCCATAGAACATCATAAGAACGAGAACTATGAGGAAACCACGGCCAGCACTCATCCAAGAAAACCAGCTGTGTGCACGAGGCCCAACAGGAATAAAAAAAAAAAAAACTCAGCTGCTAAGAAAGATTCGGTCAGCAGCCATGACTGTTTCAAAGAACAACTTGCTCTGGGGTAGAAACTGGAAAATCATCTTTCATGATTCGCATCGAACAACATTAGAGTCAGACATGGCTACTAACAGTGAACAATAGACGGCATTTACTGGTTAGCCATAATAATATGGGCTACAGGTTAGGGTTGTTTTTGTGGTGTACGTATACAACACTGAGGAGACGCATACTGGATGACTGTACATTATATTTACACACACTATATACACATATAGCAGATTTATTACATGTAACCCCTCCTTGTTGCGCTCCCAGCTACACCTCCACCTCTGATCCAGAGTCCGAATAGTCAGCGACCAAACAGGATGTAGTGGTGCCGGCTCTGGGGGCGCCGTTCTCCGCTGCAGGGGTGGAATTATCATTAACAGTCCGTGCAACATTGTGCCCCTGGCCCCCGTTGCTGTGGACAGCTGGTGCCTCCTCCGCTGTCTGTCTCATGTCATCAGTCTGACTTCCATCTTTCGACGTTCGCCTCACTACCCCGAGCGTTATGGCGGATGCCCCGCTGCTCAGTTGGGCTTTAGGTCGAATCATTAACTTTTTGATTGAGTTCTCCGATGTCTGGAGCGTCTTGTCGCCTGCTGGGGAGAACCAAGAGCGACTGCTGATCTCCGAGCGCTTCTTCTGCTGCTTCTGGTCGTACGCTGTAATAGAAGAAGTGATAAATGGGGATAGGAGCAATGGCCTGGAAAAATCCAGGAGACAATCAATATGGTCGTCAAATGTCACCTGCAATGGGGTCACATTCCAACTGATCCAGAAAGACAAATTGTCCAGTCATACTATAGGACAGTGGATGGGTCATTGCCGGACTGATGAGATTACCTCTTAGGCCTCTGGCAAAGTAAGAACCACAGCTCTGTCCTAGCAGAGAAAAGGCACAACCCTCTGCTCTGCCAGTCTGTCTCCCTCCGGGGGAGACACAGACTACACCTTGGAGCAGTAAGTAGACCCTCTATAGGTGTCATCCCCCCATGTTAAACTCTGCTCTCCTTTCCATTTCTTACACTCCAGGCTGCGATACTTGAGCAGAGCCGCAATCTTCTTATCCTCCTCAACCTCCGGGAGAAGCTTCAGGTCCAGAGACGTCTTCTTCAGCAAGGCCTGATCCCGTTCCTCCTCCTCCTGGATCTGCTTCTTCTCCTCCTGGTATGAGACAAGAGGCCAAATTACACAGAGCCCCACTGCCTGCGATGATATGCCGTGCTGGGCGACCGGCCCACTGACATGACTATGTGGTAAAGACATGTGCTGAGCCAGGGTGCCAGCCGTTATTGGTCAGCACCATGTCCCGCTGACTGGCCCCAGGACAGAACAGGGAGTAAGGAGCAGACCGTACCCACCTCTGCTGTCCCCAATCCCACCCATGCAGTCCTGAGTGTACACAGCTGTAACTCACCCTAAACTTGCTGCGCAGGAGGCTGTTGAGGGCGAAGTCATCCCTCCATGCGCTCTGAGCCTCCTGCAGCTCCGACAGTGATGGTGCCGCCCTCTGGAGCTTCTCTTTATCCTTAACTCCGTGCTCGAGGCGATACATAGAATCCGTCTCCAGCTTCTGCTTTGCTTCATGTTCTGCAAATGACAGCGTGTAAGTACACCCCAACATCCGCCAGAACCCCACTCATTATCACCCAGCAGTTGTTGGAGCAAAGATACTGACCGGTTGTTAGGACTTGCTCATTCTCCGCCATGTCCCAGCGCTCCTCCTTCCTCTGCGCTCCGCTCACAATCACGTAGTCACATGACGCAGGGTCCGTCTGCATCTCAATGTAATTCACACACAAGTGACACTTCATCCTGAACCTAGGAGGGCAGGTAAAGGTAGTCACCGATTATTATCCATCACCACTCAATAATATTCATCAATAATTACCTTCCTCTGCGTTTTCTCACCTGCTGGTGCAAGTTCAATCCTCTACTGCCCCCCAAACTCAGTAGTGTAAGGTGGAGCGCATGACTATTAGAGTGACCCCTCTATTGTGCCTATACAGCACAGACTATAGACCACCATAACAGAACAGCATATATTCTGTGAACTGGCAGCTCCGCCTGCCTTTACCTGGCAGCACTCGCAATTCAATTCCATAATACATTAATTATTTCTACACTAGAGGGTCCATGCAGCTCAGTGGGTGAGGGGGGGGGGTGGGCGCACAATCCTGGTATAATTAAGCTTATTACCTATATATGGGAGTTGTGTAATAATTGCCGACCTTCTTCTTCTCCGCGTTATAACGGACGCCTGAAATAGACAGAAATAAACCATCAGGACTGAATTTACAAACTAAGGAAATCAGAAAAATAAATAAATTATGCGCCCAAGTAATTTCAAACAAGTAATGACTTTATGGGGTACAATCCCCTATTGGTATATAAGCCGATCATAGATCTTCATATTTCTGCAGCATTACCACAGGAGAAACAGGTGTGAATATGCCCCATGGAGAAGGTGGACTTCTAGCCAATATTACAGAATGTAGTGGCCCATTTAAATGGAGGCCCTGACTGGCATCCCGCTGTGCTGGGTCACAGTCAGGATGGGGAGGAGGAGGCGTTATATACTGGAGGACATTACAAGACAGAGATGGAGGCTCTTACCCATTCCTATATGATTCTTGCAGCCGTCGCACCAGATGTTATATGGCATCTCAAATCTGTGGAGAGAAGTTTGTGAATGGACATGAGATCATGTACAGAGTCCTCACCACAACAAGTGATGGCAGGAGACACCAGACATGGCTGATCAATAGGGAACCACACTGAACTCAAGAACAAAAAGCCTCATCCGTGCATTTTCTCCTCACTGCACTAGTATGTGCAGTACCTGCCCGGACCCGTAGGGGTTGCTGGAGCCTCTTCATTCTAGTGGGGTCACAGCAGGGGGTCCCCATTGATCAGCAGGTAATGGCCATTATTTACTGTGGTGGGAGGCTTGCATTGATCACTAGTCTCTCACCTGATGATGAGGATGCCCTGTGACAGCTTCCTAGCCCGCTCCCGCAGAGGGTGGCTGTTCCTGTAGCGGTTGAGAGAGCCATGCTGAGGAAGAGAAGAACAGGTGTCACCTCAGATAATGCGACATTAGGAAGCCGCTAATGGAGGATATTGTCGGAAAGTTCTAGTAAACACAAGCACTTTTTCAATTTATTACTGATTAAAATTTGCAGTCGTTCTTGAGATATTAACCCTTTTGTTTATAGATCGTTGACGAAGAGACCGACCACTGTCGGTGTCTAGCTTGCAAGCACTGCACCGAGATCAGGAGGTCACAGCTCACTCCAGCAATCCTGGGCATCTTCAAAGCAGCGCTTACAAGCTCAATAGAAAAGGGCTTGTATGCACTGCTCATTTTCTGCTGTCTCCCAGCGGTGGTCGGTCTCCAAGGCAACAAGCTGTAAATAAAAGGAGGAACATTTCAAGAACGGCTGAAAATTGTAATAAACAGCTAATTGCAAAAGTATTTACTGGAACTATTGGACAATCTGTATTCATGAAGATGGGGTATTAACCCTTTAAGCATTGGGTCTGGGGCAGGACGATGCCCTGGCGACACCCCGGCACAGCAGCCGCACTCACCTTGGCCGGGTCGAAGTCGGGAGGATAATACTTGTTGGTTCCTTTTCTCTCGCCCTATAGAAAAACAAAAAAAAACCATTTGTGATTATTATTACGTGCCATGAAGGGAGAGACCAGATCACCCTCCATCTGCTCCCAGTCTCTCAGTGTACACCTATGGCTTGTCTGAAGAACTACAAGTCCCAGCTATATCCAATGACCCATGGCCTGAACCCCTGTGCTTTGTGGCACTAAAAATCCCAGCAATCAGCGCCCAGATCCTCAGCTACAAACCCCAGAACCTAATATCTGATGTCCAGGAGCCCACGCTTTACTGCAGAACTACAAGCCCCAGCAAGCTGCCATGTGTGCCGGTAGCAGAACAACTCCTCCCATCAGCTGTGGGACTACTATTCTCAGCAACTGCTAACAGCCTACGTCACTTATAGCACTACAAGTCCCAGGAATTACGGACTTTTTAATAACTGCGGTACTACAAGACCCAGGAAGCCTTCCTGCTCTATGCACTGCTGCACGACAACACTCAACATCGCGGCTGACAGCTGTGGTGCAGCCATTCCTCACAGCTGGGACTTGTGGTTCCACATAAGCTGCCACTTACCATGGTCGCGCAGTGTCACCCCGGACCCTCCTGAGCTGAGAGCTTTTAGCCGCTCCTTCCAGTCTATGTTGTGGTTATAATGCGACAAATAAACGCTAGAGGAAATACTGAGATAATCTGTGTCCTCACTCAGGAGCCGGATATGTGACTGCCCATAGCCGCGGTCTATGACAAAATGGCGGCGGCTTTGGAACGCAAAACACTAGAGCGGGAGACGCTTTCTGTACCACGTGGTGCCAGGTATAACGTCCGGGAAAGTCATGTGACCTAACGGTGGCTCTGAAGGGTCACAGTTCATTCTTCCTGTCGTTATGGTCTAATACGTTTCTTATACAGAGGAGAGGCGGGCTCTGCGGGATCTGACGCGCTGCTGCCCGCTGCCTTCTGGAAGAGTTTTCAGGCAGTTTGGACCGCATCTCGAGAGTCAGTTTTACTTCTGACCACTAGAGGGCGCTGCCATAACATTTACTCTGTAAATGAAGGGGGAGGTGTGCAAGGATGGAGGTCAGGTGAGTATTCCCACCCTGATAGTAGTAGTACTGATATAATCTGTGATCTCCGTACAGATACGAGGAATAGGCTTTTCTGCACAATCTACTCAGGGTTATGGACAATCCTTTTAATTGGCGTCAGACCGAGGCTCCATAGCTGGAAAAGCGACCTCCGGGTCAGCGCCAGAACACAGGAATCCGGAGAGTCTGAACCGCCATCATGTGACCCAGAAGATGGCGAGAGCGGAGGGAGTTATGGCAGCGGCACGATCATAACACTCACACAGGTTTAGGGAAGGAGGAGGAGCAGCGCCTCTAAGGAGGAGATCCATCAGCATGGCCGGTGTGTTTGTTGCTATTTGTAGGTACAAGGATCTGCTGGTAATGGGAGCATCCCCTCCTCTAATGTGGCCCTGGAGCCACCACGACGTCTCCGGCTGGTGCGACATCCCTCGTGACCCCCTGGAGTAAGGTGGATCCGGCTTTGCCTCCATTTCCGTTGCCACGTTGGCCAGTGCGGTTCCTACGGCCAAGTCTACACCATGGGTCAATGGCTGCAGCCTCTCACTAGGACTGTCGGGACCACTGGCCACGCTCCAGGGCGGGTGGGCTGCCGCTCTTGGACCTTGCGCCCTTCTTCTGTACAAGGTGACGTCTTGAGCTCCACACGATCGTGGGCGCTCAGCCATCCAGGTGTTCTCAGTGTCTTCTCTCTCGATGATGATAAAAAGGATGCGCCCCTTCCTCTCATTGCGGTGGATCTGCATGACACATCTGCACAAGACTCAAATCTCCAACTCCAGGACCTCCGCAGCATTAGGTTTTTACTCCCCTCAATTCTTCCTTGGGATAAGGGGCACCTACTCCAGAGCAGAGTCTCCCTCTGTCCCTACAAGGACTCATTCACCTTCTCTTTCTTCCAAGTCACTCTCATCGTCTCGGCTTCTGCTCCTGTTCTGGTCTCCGATCAAGTCTGAGGATACGACTAGTGATGAGCGAGTATACTCGGGTGATCTCCGAGTATTTTGGCGTGCTCGCAGATTTAGTTTTCGTCGTGTCAGCTGCATGATTTGTGGCTACTTGACAGCCTGAATACATGTGGAAATTCCCTAACAGGCAAACCCCACATGTATTCAGGCTGTCAAGTATCTGCAGCGACAGAAACCATCTCCGAGCACCCCAAAATACTCAGAGATCACCCGAGCATGCTCGCTCATCACTAGATACAACCCAACCTCCTCACCAGCCTCGACTATTGACGACTGTTAAACCCACCCTGCTCCCGAGGAGATGCCATAGAGAAAATCGTCCGTGGTGGTCTCGTCACTGGGACAGTGTGATATCTTCTCCCCTCTGTATGGTGATGATGTGAATCATCTCCATCAATTCCCTTTAATCACTGACTTTTTCTTGTTCCTTCAGGTTTGTGCTCATCCCTACTCCCTCATCTTTACAACAGCTCCATGGTCTTTACAAGGTTCTCTGCCCCACTGTGTCACTTCTCCCACTCACCCTTTCCGTTACAAGGATTTTGGAATGACCTTCAGCACTTGGGGTGAGATTTTATCTCCCTAGACTCCCCCCACATTGTTCCTATAGTCATCTCCCTTTGCTCTAGTCCATACCGGCTTACTGTGGTAACACCTCTGATGTCATCACCCGAGGCCTTTTAAGGCCAGCAGGGGCAACCATGTGTGAGTATTGAGATAGTATTGCTCTTAGTAGCCATACGCATGTTAGGAGTTTGCGTCACCTTCCATTAAGCTCACAATACAGCCAGGTGCCCAATTATCTTCTGCTTTAATCCAACTACCAAGGTTTGTTTCTAAGTCCATCTTACATAAATCTAGTCCAAACCTATTTCTGCAAAAGTTTCCAGATTACCAACTTTTTGTAATTGTAGTGAGCCCTGTTCACACCTTTTGTCTCTGCAACCAAGGTTAACGCATCACTGCATGCTAGTTTCCAGTTTGATAATACTTTCCTGTTGTCCTGTGGTTAACCATTTCCTTGCTACAAGTTTGCTTGGATATGTTTGCTATAACAGTAAAACTGCAATCAAATTACCAGATTGCCTAGTCATCTATTACTTGTGTGTCCGACCCCATTTCTGTAAACAAGAACAAGCTGGCATTACATCACTTGTATCCTGCAATTAACCATTTGCCTACTGCTAGTCCGGATTGTCTATACATCTGTTGTTACAGTTCAAAGTACAATTCAAAGTACTTGTTCTCACCCACAAAGCTCTCCACAGTGCGGCACCCCCTTACATCTCTTCTCTCATTTCTGTCTATCGGCCTAGCCGATCGCTGCGCTCTGCAAATGACTTTCGACTAACCTCTGCACTAATCCGTACCTCCCAATCCCGACTTCTCCCGTGCTGCTCCTATCCTCTGGAATGCTCTCCCCCAAGAAATCAGGACTATCCACAATTTGCATAGTTTTAGGCGCTCCCTCAAAACACACCTGTTCAGAGCGGCCTATCACATTCACTAATCAAAGTCATTCTCTGTGTAAGTGTGCGTGCGTAGCCCATTCACTATCTCCATCCATCCTTCACTCCTGCAAGATGGCTGGACCTTCATTGTAAATACACCATTGTAAATACACACCTGTACTCTGTATCTCCCTCACCTCATTGTAGATTGTACGCTCTCACGAGCAGGGTCGTCTTATTTTGCTTTAATTATTGTATTGTTAGCGTTGTTACTTATGACTTGTGTTTTGAAACTGTTAAACTGTAAAGCGCTGCGGAATATGTTGGCGCTATATAAAGATTATTATTATTACAGTGTTTATCCTCATGCCTGGCTCTGCTACATCCAGTACTCTCCTTGCTCCGCTTGTGTGTCTGCCGCTTTGCATATCACTGTTCGTATCCTTTCTGATCCACGTCATCTGTCAAATCCTGCTCGGCACCTACATTGCCTCCGGGTCCGTGCTGCTCACCCTGACCTACGGTGCCTCACCAGGTGAGACTTTACAGGTTGCATTGACCATCTCACCTGAAGAATGTCTTCCTGATACTTGGAGCCCATTTTTTTTTACCTGTCCACATCTGGTTCCCTCCTACCTTAAGGTTATCCAGCTCACATCCAGACCACTTAATCAGTGGTGGGAATTTACTCATCGGGGAATGAGGGACAGGATGGAAGACTCATTAGCATGAATTATTCTGGGGATCCACAATTTGCTCATCGGTGAAGGCCCCATCTTATTCGCCAGGTCCCTGGACACTTGCACCGGTCACCCATTGAGTAGGATATACTTTTCTCTACCTTCTGTTTTTCAGCAGCCAATGCAGAAAGCTTTCCTGTGATCCCTTAGCTCCCAGGTGTGGACTTCTGAAGCCTGGTGTTCGGTCCTGTGTTTTCTGGTCCATGGCCTCTTCCTCTTGGCCCGACCTCCTTCTCTGGGTCTGATATTTTTCCCCTAACCAGCTTTAGAGCCCGAGGTTCTGCACTCTTCATTTTTAAGTGCCGTCTGGTTTGATCAGGGCTACTAGCATTTGATTATTGGTTACGTACTTTATCGTTTATGATCCCCGACAGGCCCCGCAGCGTTTGGCCAGTTTTCTAGTGTTTTTTTTTTACCGTCATTGTGGAAGTTTAAAGCTGCTCCCTCTTTCATTCATTCCTTCCACAAGGGCAGTTGGGGCCTCATGGGCGTTCAGACATCCAGCTTTCAGTCCTCAGGTTGGAAAGGCCGCCCTCTGAGGCTTGATTTGCACCTCTATCAAGTGCTGCAAGATTTCCATCTCGTCCGCTGGCCATGCTGGCTTCTGCCAAGAATCATCACGTTGGTACTCCATATAGTTTTATTATTGCCACCCTCTGGACCCACTCTAGGACGTCCTGCGGTGCGATGTCCCCCCCGGTGCTACTTACCGTATAATGCCTTGTTGCATACGTTGGTGGGCACAGATCCCACGCTATTCTTAGCTTTCTTTTCCGGGGTCAGTTCTCGTTGCCTTTGGCCATTTTCCAGGTTCAGGTCATGCGGCTTCTGCAGGTCATAGTTTATTTTCTTGCTTTTGACGCTCTACTGAGCTGCCCGCTGTAGGAGATGGAGGTACGGTAGGTTTAGCCTGCCACGTTGTGGGGTTTCTGATCAGGTGGGAATGATCGGGGCTAGAGGAACAGACGTAATTGGGGGATCAGTAATTATGGGGCTTTGTTTGCAGAATATGGACGTCGGCCACAGAGAAATCTCATCTTATTGCTCTGAAAATAGTCATTTATTATAAAACGTTGATACAAATCCTCTGATACAATAAAATGTTTGTCGTTTCCGTCGTTTGGACTCATTATAGGAGCCGAGTTCGATACATTTTCCAATGATGGCGCGAGGGGCATGAGATGCCCGACTGTAGACAGTGACTCATGCAGGTAGTGTTACATAATGGGGGGCCGGTCCTGTGGTGGGCATAGTAGCTCCCACAAAGGATCATGGTACAGGTGTAAGATATGACAGGACGGGTAAAGCTCGGTGCCCATCCCTGGCATCACCCCCTTCCATATCCTAAGCTCCCTCGATTCGCCAAACTCCCCGGCTGAAGGGAACATTCCTGTAAGATGGCAGAAAGCTACAGGCTGCAATGTGGGGGGCATCTTATAATGGCGTCAATGTGATGGCCAGTCACCACTTCTTTTTGTGCTCGTCCATCGAGACTCCGCCAGGGCCCAGCGCTACCACGAGCAGCAGCCCGCCCATGACAGACAGGGTCTGAAAGAAGTCGTACTTGAGGAAGTCGTGCATGGGCCGATAGGAGGGGATGGTCCAGAAGGCGTTCTGCAGCACATTGATGATCAACAGCCACAGGACCAGGGTCAGGGCTGCCAGCTTAGTCTTATAGCCGATCGTGACCAAGATGATGAGGGACAAGCCGAAGATATCCTGAAAAATCTGAGGAAGAGAGGAAGACAGGGATTAGATAGGGCGGCATGTGATAAGTGTGCCCAGCAGCACACGGCGGCCACTGGCCATCACCTACCATCAATATATACTGTAACTAGTGCCCATCACCTACCACCACTATACAGTACCCACCACCTATAGACTGTAACAAGTGCCCATCACCTACCACAGCTATACAGTACCCACCACCTATAGACTGTAACCAGTGCCCATCACCTACCACAGCTATACAGTACCCACCACCTATAGACTGTAACCAGTGCTCATCACCTACCACAGCTATACAGTACCCACCACCTATATATACTGTAACCAGTGCCCATCACCTACCACCAATACAATACCTGCCACCAATATATACTGTAACCAGTGCCCATCACCTACCACCGCAATACAGTACCCAATATATATACTGTAGTCAGTGCCCATCACCTACCACCGATATACAGTATCCGCCACCAAAATGTACTATAATCAGTGCCCATCACCTACCACCGCTATACAGTATACATAGGGGGCGGGTCCTGTATAGCGGTGGAAGGTGATGGGCACTGATTACAGTATAATAATAATCTTTATATAGCGCCAACATATTCCGCAGCGCTTTACAGTTTAACAGTTTCAAAACACAAGTCATAAGTGACAACGTTAACAATACAATAATTAAAGCAAAATAAGACGCCCCTGCTCGTGAGAGCTTACAATCTACAATGAGGTGGGGGAGATACAAAGTACAGGTGTGTATTTACAATGATGGTCCAGCCATCTTGAGGGAGTGAAGGATGGATGGAGATAGTGAATGGGCTACACACGCACACTTACACATAGAATGACTTTGATTAGTGAATGTGATAGGCTGCTCTGAACAAATGTGTTTTGAGGGAGTACCTGAAACTATGCAAATTGTGGATAGTCCTAATTTCTTGAGGTAGAGCATTCCAGAGGTTTGGCGCAGCGCAGAAGAAGTCTTAGAGTCGGGAGTGGGAGGTACAGATTAGTGCAGACGATAGTCAAGAGTCGTTTGCAGAGAGCAGCGGTCGGTTAGGCCGATAGACAGAAATGAGGGAAGAGATGTAGGGGGGTGCCGCACTGTGGAGAGCTTTGTGGGTGAGAACAAGTAATTTGAATTGGATCCTATAATGAATGGGCAGCCAATGTAATGACTGACGAAGAGCGGACACGTCCGAGTACCGATTAGCCAGATGGACGACCCTGGCCGCTGCATTAAGTATGGACTGGAGAGGGGATAGTCGAGTGACGGGGAGGCCAATTAATAGAGCGTTGCAGTAGTCCAGGCGGGAGCGGATCAATGCTACAGTGAGGGTTTTTGTTGTTTCCATGGTGAGAAAAGGGCGGATTCTAGAGATGTTCTTTAGGTGTAAGCGGCAAGAGCGGGCAAGAGATTGTATATGGGATGTGAATGAGAGGTTGGTGTCAAACATAGCACCCAGACAGCACGCCTGCTGCCGGGGTGTTATTGTGGTACCACCCACGGAGAGGGAAATGTCAGATTTAGGGAGGTTAGTAGACGGCGGGAGCAGAAGAAGTTCAGTTTTGGAGAGGTTGAGTTTGATAGAGAGTGGACATGATGTTGGAGACTGCGGACAGACAGTCACTGGCGTTCTGTAGTACAGCGTGGGTAAGGTCGGGGGAAGACGTGTATAGTTGTGTGTCATCAGCATAAAGATGGTACTGAAAGCCAAATCTGCTGATGGTCTGTCCAATTGGGGCTGTGTAGAGAGAGAAGGGGGCCCAGGACTGAGCCGTGAGGTACCCCGACAGCAAGAGGAAGAGGAGATGAAGTGGAGCCAGAGAACAAAACACTGAAGGAGTGGTCAGAGAGATAGGAAGAGAACCAGGAGAGTGCAGTGTCTTTAATGCCTAGTGACTGGAGCCTAGAGAGTAGGAGATGGTGGTCAACAGTATCGAAAGCTGCAGATAGGTCAAGAAGAATGAGCAGAGAGTGGTCACCGTTATGTTTTGCTGTCAGAAGGTCATTGGTCACTTTGATGAGTGCAGTTTCAGTCGAATGTAGGGGGGGCGGAAGCCGGACTGTGAAGGGTCTAGAAGGGAGTGAGTGGAGAGGTAACGGGTAAGGCGGGAGTAAACTAGGCGTTCCAAAAGTTTAGAGATGAAGGGGAGATTGGAGACTGGTCTGTAGTTGTTTGTGCAGGATGGGTCGAGAGCGGGTTTCTTTAGTAATGGAGTAACGATGGCGTGTTTGAAGGAGGAGGGGAAAATGCCCGAGGAGAGGGAGAGATTAAAGATTGTAGTTAGGTGAGTTGTGACGACTGGAGACAGACTGGAGGAGATGTGAGGGAATGGGATCGGTAGTGCATGTAGTCGGACGAGAAGAAGAGAGGAGTCTGGAGACTTCTTCTTCTGTGATGGGATCAAATGTGGAAAGTGAGCCAGGGGAGATGCAGGAAGGCATGGGAGTTACAGCACTTGGTGGTTGAGAGCAGATTTCCTGACGGATATGATCTATTTTTTCCGTAAAATGGGAGGCCAGGTCATCAGCACAAATGTCTGTGATAGGGGCTTGTGCTTTTGGCCTGAGGAGGGAGTGAAAAGTGTCAAAAAGTTTCTTGGGGATGTTGGCTAGTGAGGAGATCAGGGTGGTGAAGTAGGTCTGTTTGGCGAGGTGAAGGGCAGCGTTATAGGTTCTTAACATAAATTTGAAGTGGATGAAGTCTTCTGGTGTGCGGGTTTTTCTCCATAGGCGTTCAGCATTCCTAGAGCATCTCTGGAGAAGTTGAGTTTGTGATGTGAGTCAGGGCTGTTTTACTCTGTGTTTGGAGGTTCTGAGGGTGAGGGGAGCTACTTGGTCAAGGATGCTTCTGAGAGTGTCATTGTAGTGATGAACAGCCAGATTAGGACAGGAAAAAGAGGAGATTGGGGACAGTGATGAGTGTAGGGAATCTGAAAGTATCTGAGGGTTAATGGCTTGTAGATTTCTGACTGTGTGGTAGGTAGCAGTGAGCTGGGGTGGGCGAGGATTTGTGAGCGAGAAGGAGAGAATGTTGTGGTCAGAGAGTGGAAGCGGTGAGTTATTTAGGTGGGAGATTGTACAGAGCCGGACAAAGACCAGATCAAGGGTGTTACCGTCCTTGTGTGTCTCAGAGGTTGAAAGCTGTGAGAGGCCGAGAGAGGTGGTTAGTGATAGAAGCTGGGATGCAGCTGTGGAAGTGGGGCTGTTAATGGGGATGTTCAAGTCTCCCAGGATAAGGGTTGGAAGTTCTGAGGACATGAAGTGCGGCAGCCACGCTGAAAAGTGGTCAAGGAAGTGGGTGGGTGAGCCTGGGGGCCGGTATATGACCGCTACCCTGAGGGAGAGGGGACGGAAGAGCCTGATGGTGTGGACCTCAAAAGAAGGGAATATGAGTGATGGAACTGGGGGGATGACCTGAAAAGTGCATTATGAGGACAGGAGTATGCCGACTCCACCACCATGTCTGTTTGTGGGTCTCGGGGAGTGAGAGTTGTAAGCCACCGTAGGAAATGGCAACAGGAGAGACAGTGTCAGAATCCTGAATCCAGGTTTCAGTGAGGGCCAACAGATTGAGAGTTGTTCAGAAAGTAGTTGTGTAGGAAAGGAAGCTTGTTACAAGCAGACCGTGGATTCCAGAGGGCACAATTAAAAGATGGAGATGAGGGAGAGCAAGTAATATTAATAAGATTGGTGGCGGGTACTGTATTGCGGTGGTAGGTGATGGGCACTGCTTACCGTATATATTGGTGACGGGTACTATATTGGGGTGGTAGGTGATGGGCACTGATTACAGTATATTTTGGTGGCGGGTACTGTAATCAGTGCCCATCACCTACCACCGCTATACAGTACCCGCCACCAATATATACTGTAATCAGTGCCCATCACCTACCACCGCTATACAGTACCTGCCACCAATATGTACTGTAATCAGTGCCCATCACCTACCACAGCTATACAGTACCCGCCACCAATATATACTGTAATCAGTGCCCATCACCTACCACCGCTATACAGTACCTGCCACCAATATATACTGTAATCAGTGCCCATCACCTACCACCGCTATACAGTACCCGCCACCAATATATACTGTAATCAGTGCCCATCCCCTACCACCGCTATACAGTACCCGCCACCAATATATACTGTAATCAGTGCCCATCACCTACCACCGCTATACAGTACCTGCCACCAATATATACTGTAATCAGTGCCCATCACCTACCACCGCTATACAGTACCTGCCACCAATATATACTGTAATCAGTACCCATCACCTACCACCGCTATACAGTACCTGCCACCAATATATACTGTAATCAGTGCCCATCACCTACCACCGCTATACAGTACCTGCCACCAATATATACTGTAATCAGTGCCCATCACCTACCACCGCTATACAGTACCTGCCACCAATATATACTGTAATCAGTGCCCATCACCTACCACCGCTATACAGTACCTGCCACCAATATATACCGTAATCAGTGCCCATCACCTACCATCGCTATACAGTACCTGCCACCAATATATACTGTAATCAGTGCCCATCACCTACCACCGCTATACAGTACCCGCCACCAATATATACTGTAATCAGTGCCCATCACCTACCACCGCTATACAGTACCCGCCACCAATATATACTGTAATCAGTGCCCATCACCTACCACCGCTATACAGTACCCGCCACCAATATATACTGTAATCAGTGCCCATCACCTACCACGGCTATACAGTACCTGCCACCAGTACACACAATATTGCTCACGGACCACCACCCACCCCTCCAGCCGTCTATGCAGCCACTAGTGGTTACGTCACCCAGTAATGGTCACCTCCACCATTGCATTTAGCTGCACCTACTGCTCCAGCAGATGTCCAGAAACCGCCGGTCTCCACCCGCAGGTGAAGTATCCGCGCGCCCCACATCAGGTGCCCCTTCTGCCCACACTCCCCGATACTCACTGTAAAGGCGCTGGCATTGAAGCGAAGCAGCGTCATGAACATGAGGATGAGCAGCACGCGGCCTCCCAGCTGCATGTACTGACGGGGTGACGTGTTCCCCACGCTCGGCACCCCAGCAAACATGGTCTTGCCTTCCGAACGGGACTCAGCCAGGAGCAGCAGGAGACCTCCACCCAGAGCCATGTTCCTGGTGTGAAAGTAAGGTAGGGAGAAGAGACAAGATGATGAAGCTTCTCTCGGACCGGTGACTACTGACATAACTTATGTGGAAAGGACACATTATCAGGGGAACTTAAAGGGGTTGTTCACTTTGGGCCACTGCAGTAACTACGCTCCAGCACTAGATGGCGATCCTGCTTGCAGTATACATCAGTAGTACGAGTGTAGGTGGACGCAAGTGAACACCCCCTTTAAGTCTCAGAAATCCACATCTATGTACAACATGTTGGAGATGCAGACGGGAGCCGAGTACTGACCTCATCAGGAACTTCACGTCCCACAGGATATTGTACACGACGGTCTGAAAGAAGAAAACTGCATTCAGAAGACTCCGACCAATATTCACCTATAAGTCGGCAACTTTCTAATATTCCTCCTGTTTAGGCTCCTCACAATATTCAAGACCTAAACTTACTTTCCTCCTTACAGCCATGTCCTTCTAGCTGCTGCCTGGTCTTTACATCCACCGACGTACTGAGCTGTAGTAACAAGCCATGGACTGGGGGGGCGCACACACTGATCAG
Source organism: Dendrobates tinctorius (assembly GCF_039654945.1). Lineage (NCBI taxonomy): Eukaryota > Metazoa > Chordata > Amphibia > Anura > Dendrobatidae > Dendrobates > Dendrobates tinctorius. The sequence goes on from NW_027361767.1 coordinate 902,141, forward strand.
CCAGAACATGGAGACCAGCCCCAACACATTGCGAGTCCCCTTCTCTGACCACTCAAGACATGGATGTCACCGAATCGCTAGTGTCCTGTGGCCAAGACATTAGTAGTAGCAGGTGCTTTAAAGATGACCTGTCACTTGCTATAAATAATGATTTTTTTTCCCCTTCGTGTAATAGCCGCTGTTCTCCTGAATCCGGCGCTGTTTTTCGTTTTTCCCTGCGCTTCTCCATTCCTGAGATATGGCCTTCTTTTTCTTGTATGTAAATCTAGTTTCATTACCAAGTAGGCATTCCTCAAGTCAAACCACGCCCACTTAGCACCCAAGTCTAGATTTACATATCAGAAAGAGATGGCCATATCACAGGAACAGAGAGGCGCAGGAACAAAAGAAAAACAGCGCTGGATTCAGGAGAACAGCGGCTTTTACTCCAGCTGCGAAAACATATTTAGAGCAAGTGATAAGTTTGCCTTAAAGCCTCCATGAACAGGACTTGATGTTCCATCCTACAGATGATCGATCAGATGGAGATCTGGAGACAAGTCGTCACCTTGATCTCTTCATCATGTTCCTCTCACCAGTCCGGACGATGTCCGCAGTGTGGAGGGATATGATCCTGATGGAAGAGGGCGCTGCCATCAGGGAATACGCCTGCCATGAAGGGGGCACACTCTGTACAATGTTAGGTCAGGGGTACACATGATGCCAGGACCTGAGGTTTCCCAGTAGACGTTGCCCCATCGCTCTGCCCTCGCCGGCTTGTCTTATTCCCATAGTGTGTCCTGGTGCCATCTCTGCCCCGGGTAAGTGACGCACCCACAGGATATACCGTAACTCGTCTCTCATCAGACACATAGGGGTCTCCATGGGCAATCAGGTGTGTGGGACTGCAGTCCCTCCTCTTCACCACTAGGTGGCACTGTGGTCGCGGTCACAGACTATTTATGTCTTAGCACAGTTCTTCTACTGCAGTGGGAGGGACTGGGCCATCGCATGGTCGTGAGCAGTCCCTGGCACGCTGACCCGCACCATGCCCAGTGGCAGTCGTGCCACGTTACCATAGGGTAATAGGCGCGTGATATGCCACAGAATGGGGGTCCACCCTCGTATGGATGCATCACACTAACATACTGCAGTCCGTGCTGCTAGAACATGGGCCCCAAAGATCGGCCCCGCATCCGCTCACCTGCAGGGCGATGATCACGAAGAGGCCGAGGCAGGCGGACGGGACCAGCTTCCTCATCAGCACCAGGACGCAGCCAGCTAAACACAGACACACAGCGTTATCACCCCAGAGGAGGGGGTGTGGGGGGTGCAGCGAGTCGGCTCGGGGTCTCACCCAGCTGTCCCAGCATGTTAAGGAGAACAAACACCGTAGCCAGGACAATCCCGCAGCCCCAGGCCATGCTGATGTAATCGCGCTGCTCGTCCCACTGCAGCCACATCCGCAGGCCGTCCTCCAAGAAGGTGCTGACCAGACACAGACGAGCCACGTGCGGTAAATAGCGCTTTGTGAGCCGCAGGAACTGCAGGAAAACAAGTAGAGTGTCAGCTCAGCGGCACAGCAATCCCAACCACACAGCACACATTACCTAAAGGAACAGCAACTACAGCTGTGGCCAAAAGTATTGACACCCCTGCAATACTGGGGCAGTTTGCCAAAGAAGAATGGTCTAAAATTCCAGCAGAGCATTGTAAGAAACTCATTGATGGTTACCGGAAGCGGTTGGTCGCAGTTATTTTGGCTAAAGGTTGTGCAACCAAGTATTAGGCTGAGGGTGCCAATACTTTTGTCTGGCCCATTTTTGGAGTTTTGTGTGAAATGATCAATGTTTTGCTTTTTGCTTCATTCTCTTTTGTGTTTTTCATTTAAGACAAATTAAATGAAGATAATACCAAAGAATTTGTGTTTGCAATCATTTTCAGGAAGAAACTGAGTATTATCTGACAGAATTGCAGGGGTGTCAATATTTTTGGCCACAACTGTACATTACTGATCCTGAGTTACATCCTGTATTATACTCCAGAGCTGCACTCACTATTCTGCTGGTGCAATCATGTAACTCAGCAGAATAGTGAGTGCAGCTCTGGAGTATAATACAGGATGTAACTCAGGATCAGTAATGTAATGTATATGCAGTGACTGCACCAGCAGAATAGTGAGTGCAGCTCTGGGGTATAAATTGGAATTGCTGCAGGAGCATCCACAGAAATCAGTATATTCACACCCTGACGCTTCTCTGGCTCCCATATCTCGTCCCATGTGATTGTTTCATCACCACAGAAGGTTGGCAGGGCACCAGAGAGGGCGCTACAGCATTGCAGGAGGGGGGGCAGAGTTGGGGACCCGCAAATTTATTTATTTTGCTGCTGAGCTGCAGGTAATCCCATTTGTTTGGATTTTGACTTCCTGATCTAAGTGAATCCATAACTGACACAGAACATAAAGTGGATCCATTTCTGCATCCCGGGAAGAAATCTCATCTCCCTCCATCTTCCTGTGATCCGGTATCACCTGGACCGGCTGGTGTGCCCCATACCAGAGAGTCTGCAGGAAACAGCCGGATCGTCCTGAAAGGGGTGACACTGACAGCCCCCTCCCTGCAGTGCACTGGACCCATGATGCCCCTAGTGGCCAGAGATGGCAGCACAGCACTCTGAGCAGCAGGGATGAATGTTGCAAGGCTGGAGTGTGGCGTCATCCACGGGGGGGGGGGGGGCAGGAGGTACAGTTTTTACCAATCAATATCTATATATTTTTATAGAATACACAAAGCTAAACTTTTTGCCAGCAGGTTTCATTTTTCTACGGCGCCCCCGCAGGAGAACTTAAGCATTACAGTTTCTCTTTATGGATGAGCCGGGTCCTCCACTGGCTGATAAATGGGGGTTCGGGCCAGGGTCTTCCCTCTATACAGTTAAAGCTACATTTCCACAGGAGCCCCATATGCTGATCTGATAGAAGGGACGGCGCACACCACCCCTTGTCAGCAGCGCCGCGTACCCGTGTATCAGGAGGGACTAATCCCGGCCGTCATCACTGACCTCACCCATGAGATTATATATATGACTCCTGAAAGGCAATGGGTTATCAGAAAATTAGCTGTTCGTTTAAATCAGATTTTTTTTTTGTGTTAAACTTCTAAATAAAAGCTTTTGTCAATGTATTTTTCATAACACAAGTTTTATTAAAAATAAAACTGGGAAATCTTGTAATTTTCACATCAGTCACTGAGATTTACTTTATAGTTTTCCTGTTCTTTCAGGAAATACTACATGTACATTAGCAGCAACAGTCAGATCAGAAGCAAACGTCATTGTACAGGAGGAGGAGGAGGTGAGCTGTGACATCACCTATTGAGAATGAAGGATCCTGAGTTATCTACTCGTATGGGGTTATCAGTCATTGTACAGGAGGAGGAGGAGGTGAGCTGTGACATCACCTATTGAGAATGATGGATCCTGTGTTATCTACTCGTATGGGGTTATCAGTCATTGTATAGGAGGAGGAGGTGAGCTGTGATATCACCTATTGAGAATGATGGATCCTGTGTTATCTACTCGTATGGGGTTATCAGTCATTGTACAGGAGGAGGAGGTGAGTCTACAGGTGGTCTTCCCCCATTTCATCATGACTGCAGGTAACGGCCTTATTATTTGTAGCAGTCTTTGGTGATTCTAATTAGGGCTAGTTTGTAGTTTAACTTGCTATTTTGAGGGTGCCTTACACATCCCTTGTTATTTTTATTAGCTGTCTCTTTGATATATAAGGGTGGTATTATATTACAACATTGTTTGCACTTCTATACCCCTCACTATCCCTATCAGGCCAGCTAGGAATTTCTTGTTTTTGATATTCATATACCTTGTGATATTGCTGCCTTTGGGGGTTACACCTCCTGTATGCTTCTTTGTATTGCATTGTCCCTGTCAATTGGTATTCTATTTATTGTATTGTCATGGGCTTTTATTGGATTTAATAAAGTATATATTTTTTGCTAATATTTTGATCATACTCCTTCACTGGCCTCTATTGGTTCTGAATTATACAGGCAGAGGAGGTGAGCTGTGATATCACCTATTGTGAAAGGTGGATCCTGTGTTATCTACTGTATATAGATGTGTTATCAGTCATTGTACAGGAGGAGGAGGAGGAGGTGAGCTGTGACATCACCTATTGTCAATGGTGGATCCTGTGTTATCTACTGTATATAGATGTGTTATCAGTCACTGTACAGGAGGAGGTGAGCTGTGACATCACCTATTGTGAATAGTGGATCCTGTGTTATCTACTGTATATAGAGGTGCTATCAGTCATTATACAGGAGGAGAGCTGTGACATCACGTATTGTGAATGGTGGATCATGTGTTATTTACTGTATATAGATGTGTTATCAGTCATTGTACAGGAGGAGGAGGAGGTGAGCTGTGACATCACCTATTGTGAGTGGAGGATTCTGTGTTATCAGCTGTGTACAGAGGAGTTATCAGTTACTGTAATGCTTCCTCTGATGATAATGAGACGTCTGAAAACTCTCCTAAAAAATGGCCCCAGTGTCCAGTATTACAGCTGTTGAGGAGGACGCTGTGCCGCAGTGATCACGGGCTTCCTGCTGTTTGGATCAATCAGGTGAGCTTGTTACTTTTTCTAAGTGTGGAAGATGCAGGATTCCTTTTCCCTACAGAGCGATAGAATAAAGCTCATTTGTAGATAAATAGATGTAATCCACAAACCTGCTTACACCAGGGGTGATATTCTGACAATTACGGGGTTTCTGGCCGCAGCAGTCTTGTTACCAATATCATAAATCACGTGTTAGTCACCCTCTTCCAGTCTTTGCTGACAGGCCGCAGCGGTGAAACCATGACTACAGCCACACAACACCGCTGCAGCCACTCTGCTGATGCAAACAGCGGCCGCTAAGCTCATTGATTGGCTGCAGTGGTGAGGCTTTCACGTGTGGAGGAGTCCAGTGTTTCTGAACTTAACAAAAACAAAAAAACAGCTTCAACTCTTCATCAAAAATGCAGGAAAAAAAAAACTGGTTTTCCTAGTGTGAACACGGGCTAATGGCGCCTGTAAAGGCTTCTCCAGGTCAGAGACTCCTGTCCCCGGTCGCCTCTTTTCTGCCCCTGCCGTTTACTCCCTCTCCCCGGGTCCATCGCTGAGTCTGCAGGGTGGACATCATGCTGACAGCGCTGCAGCCAATCACTGAGTGCAGCAGCTCTGCCCGTGTAGACGGCGCAAACTGCTCTGAGTGGCTGCGCTCACTGACTGGCTGCAGATGGGGACTGAGTGTTGAACAGGTTTTTTTTTTACAAAACTTGAAAACCCCTTTAACCCTCTGAGCACCTTAATAGCGGACACCTGCCTCTCGCCACGCTCCTGATCCCAGTAGTCCTTTGCGAGAATGACCGCGGGACGTCGGAGGGTGAGTGTATCTCTATTTTTTATTTTAATTCTATTTTTTACAGGGATATGGTTCCCAGGGCCCGGAGGTCAGTCTCCTCTCCTCCAGACCGTGGGTACCATCCGCAATTCTTCTTACTTTTCGCCTGGTGTGCACAGCCACATGCGGGAAGTAAGCGGAACAATGCATTCCTATGGGTGCGGGATCGCCGCGATTCCGCAAATTAATGAGCATGCTGCAGATTTTACTGTGAAGCAATTCCGCCGCGGAAAAACCGCAGCATTAGCCCAGCATTGCGGAATCCCACAGGAATGCATGGGATCCTTATTTTTCGCAGCAAAAATGCGCATTTAAAACCAACGCGAAAAAAACCGCGACATGTGAACTTAATTTCGCGGTAAATTCCGCATTTCTGGCTATTTTCTATGTGTCTGGGGACGTGCGGAAAAAAAACGCATAAAATAAGTGCGTTTTCTGGGAAGGAGTCCTGTTTATACGTGTGCACATAGCCTTACAGGGGAGTCCTAGCTGAGAAGACCCCTCTAATGGCCGATGATGGCAGACCTGGCCCCCACAGTGTGGTGAATGGAGGCAAGTGTCACAGTGACTGCATGAAGGTGCAGACAGATTGCTATAATCCAAGTGTATGGCCCATGTAGGACTACAAGTACCACAGTGCCCAGTAACTGTCCCTCAGGAAGCCACAGGTCGCTGATCACTGCGGCAGAGCGGTCTATCAGCATCACTGCCTGTAACTGGCGGTCATTTCCCTCACAGGGACCGCTGACCAGCAGGGTGATTAAGTGTTAATGACTTGTCTAATGTATTAATTACTCTCCCCCCATCTCATGGTTTATTCCAAGTATCACATATTCCATGCGGAACATACCAACAGAGGCTGCAGGGTAGGAAAGCATGGACTGTACCATGTCACTTACAAGGAGGGCCTGGTGACTGCAGGGTAATAACCCAGGAGTGGCCCGGGGGTGACGGAGCGGGGCGTTGTTACCTGCTCTGCCAGCTCCTCAGCTGCTCCCATCACATCCGAGAGCGCCATCTCCTCCCGCCAGTCAGTGAGCCCGTCCGGCGTCTAGCACAGGCAGCCCGGGCACTGCTTGTAGAGGGCGTGGCCCAGCAGCCGCGCGTCACCTCTCAAACATCACTGCTATTGGTGCATAGTTGGCGACATACGGAATCACGTTTCTTTTTCGACCAATAGCAGCGCCCCAGCTCACTGCTGCACTGTGTTGTGCAATCTGAGTGGAAATCGCGGGCGGCGGCCATATTAGGTAAGGGCAGCGTGCCCTCACTGTCAACGTGGACAGACGGAAGGCCTGAGGCAGCGGCGCAGACTGGAGCCGAGTGCGGACGGTCACACTGTGCGGACTCCCCCAGAGCGGCACAGAGACCGGTGTGAGGAAGATCACTGCCGTCTGTCAAAGAAACCTGCTTCTATCTCTTCCTGGGAAAATGTCTCTTTAGTGAGTACAGACTTTCCCATTACAGAGACAGGAGACGACAAAGTTCTATGGAGAAGTGTAACTGTCATTTATGGAGAACTTGCAGCGGAATGCCAGTGTGTGACTATAGCTCCTCCCTCTGCGTCCGCCTCTAGCTCCTCCCCCACTCCCCTTCCATAGAATATCACAAGCACCAACTGTCATCTATCTCAGTAATGGGATAATGAGCCTTCACTGAATGCTGATTTTACGCATGAATTGAGAATGAGCGATCAGTCCAGGAGGAGAAAGAAGCAGATTTTTTCTGATATGTTACAAGGAGGCCCATTTTTATGAGTATTAGCCCCTCTCCCACCTTAGACATATCCATACGTCCCTGTGACCTGGGTCCTGTTGACCTGAGATGTATGTATACGTCCTGGCGATTTTGCGAGCAGACGGGTGCAATGATTCTGACAGCTGGCGCAAGGTGCAAGAGCGGTCACTCACCTCTCCCGGCTCTTTATCCCCCTAAATGCTGAGATCGAACTCAGTCTCAGCATTTCGGGAGCTGGCAGAGGGATGACAGCCCCTCTTCCCTTGGATTGGAGACCCCACGACTTCATGTGAGTCCCGATCGTTGCCATGGTGACCCAATGTCGTCATGATGTCATCCGGGTCACCAGAGCTAGGAAAATTGCTTGATTATGCTCAGAGCGATCAGCCTGCAAAAAAAATGATAGTCCCATAGTGGGAAAAAGTTTTTAAAAAGTTTTTAAAAAATTTGCAAATATAGTTTTTAAAAATAAACAAAGTTAAAATAAAAAAATCTAAATATATTGTACCCATAAATAATAATTTTTATGAGAAAAAAATATAAACAATAAAAGTACACATATTTGGTATCACCACATCCACCTATGAAACTGTCCCACTAGTTAACCCTTTTAGGGATCATAAAAAAATAAAAAGGCAAAAAACATTGATTTATCATCATACAGCTGAACAAAAAGTGGAATAAAACGCAATAAAAAAGACGAATGTAAATATAAATGGTACCGCTGAAAACGTCACCTTGTCCCACAAAAAGACGAGCCGCCACACAGCTCCATCAGCGGAAAAATAAAAAAGTTATAGCTCTCAGAATAAAGCCATGCAAAAATAATAATTTTTCTATAAAATTTTTTATTGTATAAAAGCGCCAAAACATAAAAAATGATGTAAATGAGGTATCGCTGTAACCGTACTGACCCGAAGAATAAAGCTGCCTTATCAATTATCATATCCGTAACGGTATAAAATGCCCCCCCCCCAAAAAAAAAAAAATTCCTGAATTGCTGGTTTTTGTTTATTCTGTCTTACAAAATTGGAATAAAAGTGATCACAACATGTCATGTGCCCGAAAATGGTACCAATGAAAACATCAACTCGTCCCACAAAAAATAAGACCCCACATGACTCGGTGGGTCAAAATATGGAAAAATTCTAGCTCTCAAAATGTGGTGAAGCAAAAACTATTTTTTTGCAATAAAAAGCGTCTTTTAGTGTGTGACAGCTGCCAAACAGAAACACCCGCTATAAATCTGGTATCTCTGTAATCGCACCAACCCGAAGAATAAAGTCGCCGAATCACTTATACCGCATGAGGAACGGCGTAAAAAATTAAACCAGTTCTTCACCTGCTGTTGTTTTTTCATTCTGCCTCACATAGATCGTAGTAAGGTTTGGTGCACATTTATCCTGCACTCTGCGCTGAGCGCTTGCATCGGGGCTTCCGTGTAAATCTCTGAAATACGTGAATCAGACAGAACCCGCATCGGAAGATTCCCTATAACGAGGCAGATGAAGGCACTGTGGATGCTGTAGGACCTGTGATCCCCAGAGGGCCATAAATTCTCAAAGGGGTATAATTTCCAAAATGGGGTCACCTGAGGGGGGATTCTGCTCTTCTAGCAATTAGGGGCTCTGTATATGGAGTCCACAAACTGTTCTAGGAAAATCTGCGCTCTGGGAGGCAAATAGCGCTCTGTTCCTCCCGAGTCTCTCTGTATGGCAAAGTAGCACTGTACAGACACATATGGGGTATTGCCCCACGTTCAGTCAAAATTGTGAGACACATTTTGGTGCCATTTTTACCCACTTCTTATGTGAAAATGTAAAACCTGGGGCTAAAACAAAATTTTGGTGGTAAAAATGCAGTTAAAGGTATAAAATTCTTTGACACACCTGGGGTACCAATATGATCACTGCACCCCTAAATGAATTCATTGAGAGGTGTAGTTTGTAAAATGGGGTCACTTTTGGGGGATTCTGCTGTTCTGGCACCTCAAGGGCTCTCCCAGTGGGTCATCGCACCTGCAAACCATAACAGTAAAATCTGCACTATAGTATGGCGCTCCTTCCCTTCTGAGCTTCGCACTGGGCCTGAAAATATTTCCAGATTACATGTAGGGTGTTGGCGCACTCAGAAAAAAATGGACCTCAGTTTGTTGTAAAAAAAAATTCCTATTAGCCCTTAGGAAAAATGAAAAACTTGGGTCTAAAACAACATTTCAGTGGTAAAAAATGTAATTTATTCTTCTTTCACCGCTCAATGGTATAACATTCTGTGAGGCACATGTGGAGTCAATATGATCACTGCACCCCTAGAGGAATTCAGTGGGGAGTGTAGTTGTAAAATTAGTTCTCATATAGGGGGTTTCTGTTCTTCTGGCACCGCAGGGACTCTGCTCAAACCATTTCAGCTAAATCTGAACTCCAACATGGCGCCTCTTCCCTTCCAAGCTTTGCAATGAGCCTCAAAAGCAGTAATCCCCCACATATGGGGTATCGTCCTACTCAGGAGATATTGCATAACAAATTGTATGGGGCAAATATTAAAATGCAAAATTTGGGGCTAAAATAACATTTTTGTGGGGAAAATTTGATTTTTTTTTTTTAATAGCTCAACGTTATAAAATTCTGTTAAGTACCTGGGAGTTCAAGGTGCTCAATACACATCTAAATACATTCCCTGAGGGGTATAGATTCCAAAATGGGGTCACTTGTGGAAGGTTTCTACTGTTTAGGCACATCAGGGGCTCTCCAAAAGTGACATGGCGTCTGCTAATGATTCCAGCAAATTTTACATTCAAAAAGTCAAAGGACGCTCCTTCCTTTCCGAGCCCTGCCGTGCGCCCAAACAGAAGTTTTCTCCCTCATATGGGATATCGGCGTACGCAGGAAAAATTGTACTACAAACTACATTGTGTGATTTCTCTTGTTACCCTTAAGAAAATGCAAAATTTGGAACTAAACATTTTTGTGGGGAAAATGTGATTTTTTTTTTTTATTTTTCATGGTTCAACATTACAAACGTCTGTCAAGCACCTGAGGATTCAATGTGCTCACCAAACATTTAGATCGGTTCCCTGAGGGGGTCTAGTTTCCAAAATGACGTAGCTTATGGGGGGTTTCCACTGTTTAGGCACATCAAGGGGCCTCCAAACGAGACATGGCATCCGCCAATTGTTCCAGGAAATTGTGCATTCAAATCGTCAAATGGCGCTCCTTCCTTTCAGAACCCTGCCGTGCGCCCAAACAGTGGTTTTCCCCCACATATGGGGTATTGGCATGCTCAGGAGAAATTGCACAACAAATTTTGGGATCCATTTTGTCCTGTTACCCTTGTGAAAATAAAAAAAAATAGGATCTAACGTAAATTTTTTGTGAAAAAAGTTAAATGTTCAATTTTTTTTTCACATTCCAAAAATTCCTGTGATTCATACTTTTTGAATGTGGTTTTGAGCACCTTGAGGGGTGCAGTTTTTAGAATGGTGTCACGTTTGGGTATCTTCTATCATATAGACCCCTCAAAGGGACTTCAAATGTGAGGTGGTCCCTAAAAAAAATGTTTCTGTAAATTTTGCTGCAAACAGGAGAAATCGCTGGTCAACTTTTAACCCTTATAACTTCCTAACAAATAAAAATTGTTTAAAAAAACAATTGATGTAAAGTAGACATGTGGGGAATGTTATTAACTATTTTGTGCGATCTAACTCTCTGATTTAAGGGCATAAAAATTAAAAGTTTGAAAATTGTGAAATTTTCAAAATTCTCACCAAATTTCCATTTTTCTTTCACAAATAAACGCAAGTCATAGCAAAGAAATTTTACCACTGTCAAAAAGTACAATATGTCACGAGAAAACATTCCCCTAGAATGAGTGGGATTTGTTGAAGCGTTCCAGAGTTATTAGTTCATGAAGTGGTGAGAATTGTAAAAATTGGCCCGGTCATTAACATGTAAACCACCATGGGGCTTAACGATGATTGATGTAGAAATTAATATGATGGTCACTTGTTAAACTTAAAACTCTTCTAACATTCCGAAAATATCAAAATAGATTATAAAAAAAGTAATATCCTTACATAAAAAAGACAGATGGTGAAAGTCATTCATTTACTGATGTGAGGTTATGATTATCCAGAATGTCTCACATTTTAACAGCTGCTAATTTTTTCATATTTTCTACATTTCATTTTTCTTTTTGTTATAAAATCAACTCAAAACCTAATGACCAAAATTTACCATCAAGAAGTGCAAGGTGTCATGAAAATAAACAGCCATCTCAGAATCACTCCACTCATAAAGGGACACGCCAGATACAAAAATGGGGATGTGTCTGCTTCTTGGACTGTGTCGTCATTTGATCCCCCCAATACTGCTGCCCCCATAGAAGTCAATAGACAGGTAGCCCTCTCCATTGTAGGGTTTATAGAAAGCTGAGGAGGTCGGGGCCTAGCTGTGGCGTCAGAAGCCCCTATTCTTCTTCTTAGGTTTGAGCCTAGCCCCTGACAATTACAGCATATCCTATGGTCGGTGGTAAAGTGAAAGAGAGATGGCCATTAATCAAGAAGACAGTAAAAATTGAAGTAAAGAAGAGACAGCCACTGATAGAATAGAGAGTTTATAGTGAAGTGAAGACACTGTCTAGCAGACGAAGAAGAGACAACCATAAAGGAGAAACAGACCGTAATGAAGAACAGACAGTCAAGCGATATATGAACAATAGACAAGTGATGAAGAAGTGACATACAGTAAGGAAATGTGGTCACAGTCATCAGTAGCGAGACAGCCATGGGTGTTCAGAAATCTAGGAAACGTCATCCTTATTTACCACTTGTCTGATTTCTGGGGTGGGGTGAGGACTTCCATTAGAGGAGTGTTCCCCGGAATCACTTACTCTTCCGCTGATTGTTGGTGCCGAATCATCAGGTTACTTTCTGGATAAGTCTTGAGCCTGATGACATTTCCCCTTTAAGGCTCACTTTTCATGGACTGTATTGTCATTTTGAGAACCCCTGGCATTCGGTGTAATGGGCTGTCAGCTGCTCCATCTTTTGTGTGGCACCCCTCCCTTGGCACCGTACACTTTCTTGTGTAAACAGCTTGTTCCTTTATATAATGGGTGTGAGCGTATGCCCAGGGGGTAGACAGCAAAATAATAGAAAGTGTATCCAGCGATGCGTCATCAGCACCGGCTGGCAGTGGCCACACCGGCTCTACCATCAGTAATTGGGGCTACGCCATGTCAGGCCTGACTGCTACAAAACATGGACTGATGGGCTTGGTGTAGAGGTGACCATTAGGATAGGCATGGGCTGCCCAGGTCCAGGGGGTCTGTAGCATGGTGGGGCACGAGGCGTCTCCTTTTACACACTGGCGCGCTACATGTAAGTGTGGGTCCTGGCTGGGTGTGTGGACTTGTGCAGGCCGCATGGAGCTGGCCAGGACTATAGTTTCCACAGTGGGACAGAGGGCACAAAGTCTTATGATGGTTTCATCTACGGCATAAAGTATGTTTTCTCACACCGTGCGCTTCCTTTGTTGTTCTACTCCAGGGTCGGTGAAGGACACTATGTCATCCTACGTCACCACAACCCAGCCTGAACGCCACAGTCCTGGTCTCTCTACTCGATCAGTGGTTCCGCGTCCTATTTCTGGATCTACTGCTCGGGACCACCATTAGTCCCACAAACTCAATCCTGTTTAGGCCCGTTAACTGTGGCGTTGTAAGCTGTATGATCATGGCTTGGCGTCCTCTACACGGACCCCTCTCGGGAAGCCACTATGACTAGTCAATCACTTTTCTCACTATCCCTGGCCTTAAGTCTCCCCTTTCTATGGATCACCTCTCAGCAGCACTCTTCACTTAGCACTCCAAACTCAAACTCCTTAATTACAGGAAGCAGTCACTTGCTCTAATACTAAGCCCCTCCCACTAAGGGCTAGTCTATCTTCCCCTAAATGTCACTGTTTGAACTACAGTCAACTATCTGTCCCTATACTACCTATCTTAGGCTACTTTCACACTTGCGTTTTTTTGCGCTGCGCACCGTGCGCAGCGCAAACGCACATAAAAAACGCATCATGCATTTGTGTGCGTTTTTTTGCGGTTTTGAGCATGTTTTTTAAAAAAATGCATTTTTTTTTGCGCTGAAGCGCGCAATACCATGCGCACATCAGCGCACCCATAGACTATAATGGGTGTTTGTGTGCGCATGCGTTTTTTGGGGACAACTCGGACACACAAAAAATGCAACAAGATGCATTTTGTGCGCCCGAGCGCACACTACAAAAAAAACGCATGCGCATACAAACATGTGTATGCGCACCCATGTAAAGTATAGGAAAAAAACACATGCGCTTTTTTGCGCAAAAAACAAGAGCAAAAAAACGCAAGTGTGAAATCAGCCTTATACCCTAAAATACCTTACATTATTACATCCTACACTGTGCATTACTTATAATATTACTACACACTGTATATAACAATATTACCATATATACAGAGACGCATGACATAATACACATTACAATACAACAAAACGCGATTGGTGCCTGTAAGGGGCAGGAAGGTGACAGTCCACCACCATTACAGGTCCATAGCTTTTCCCTTACATGCACTGAACAGAGCGTATTCTGAATTGTATACTTCGGTAAGGGAGATGCAGCTTCAGGTCTGTAGCTGTACATTCAGGATCCACCTTTGTGCATCAGATTAGCATCATAATCCAAACAAGTCCATCACTTTGTACTGATTGTTTCTTATTAAATAGTGATCAGAGTTCCATTTTCTGCTGCAGAGCTCCAGATACAATGTACAGTGGCATGTAAAAGTTTAGGCACCCCTTGTCAAAATTACTGTTAATGTGAACAGCTAAGCAAGTTGAAGATGAAATGGCTGGTTGTCAAAAATGGACCCCACGCTGTTTTTTTTAAATTATTTACTTAAATAATTTTTAAAAATGGCGTGGACACCCCTCTATTCTTGATAACCAGCCTTGCTAAAGCTGACAGCTGAGGGTTGCAGCTCGCAGCTGTCAATTTTGCCAGGCTGGTTATCAAAAATACAAGGGAACTCACACCGTTTTTTTTTTTATTTTTTCATGTGCAGACTGATGAATACTTCCATCAGCAGCCGCCTGCTCTCACTGTTATTAACAGCAACAGGCGTAGGTTGATGGGAGTAGTAGTAAACTTTTACCTCCGGTTACAGCTGCAGGCTCACACTGTCATCTGACAGCGTGGGAGCTGCAACGATCTTACCGCTGATCAGAGGCAGTGTTTGCTGCATATGACAGCGTGGCAAACAGTGGATTTTCGGGCCCACCATTCATGGGAATGGGGTCCGGGTTCGGATGCCAGAACCAAACTTTTTTTTAACTGTTCAGCCAAACCTCCCGGACCCGAAAATCCAGGGGTTCGCCCATCACTATTGCCGTCGTCAATCCAGTGGTGTTTAGCCTTGCTCTACCATCTACTTTTTTAAGTTCCATAATGTATTTCACCGTTCTCTTCTCAAAAAATATGTGGCCTCCTCAGTAACATCCCTACCACCACCTTCCCCTATCGTGGTCAATGGAAGACTGGAATTCCACATAGCTAAAATTGCTTATTTTCACTTGGTTCACTGGTCTCTTCAATATTTAGTATATGGAATGGTTATGGTCCAGAGGAAAGAATTTGGGTATCAGCGTCTTATGTTCATGCAACAAGGTTGTTTCGGGCCTTTCACACCTCCCTCTCCTCCTGATAAACTGGGTTCTGAGGATCCGGAGTCCCGTCTTAGGAAGGAGGGCAGTGTAATACCGCAACAGAGTGGGGTCAGACAATTACAGCCTCTGGTTACACATACACCTGCAGCAGTTAGAACAGCTTCACCATCCTATTAGGAGTTTTTTTGCTTTCTTTGCTCTGGAGCTGCAAGGGTTAAAGTGCTTAGTTGAACTCATTAAATTCTCTGTCTTGGATTGTATCAGCTTTTTCAAGTTTCATACTCCCAGCAGGTATGAGAACCTTCCTCTTTGCTTCTGAACTTGCCAATGATAGTTACCGCTACCTGGTTTGAAGTTGGAGAAGAGAGTTCACTGTTTGAAGTAGGCGGTCGGAGAGTTTTTCAAGAAATTGCTGTGTGGAGTTGGTTTGCATGTTTATCCTTATCCTCTCCCATTTGGTTTCTTCCTTCTTATTCCTCTCCTGTTTCCCATTCTGTTGTTTTGTGGGTAAATTTGTATGACTGAAGTTTTCTTTTATGTCTGTCTGGTTAGTGTTTGCCTATACACTTGGGCCTCACACCTCATTGGGTGGGCGAGCGAAGAGAAAAGGGAAAGACAGGAGCATATCAAGGCACAAGACCCCGGCATCTCCACCATCTGGGGTTATCCAGTGAACAGGGATAGCCTAGAGTGCCACTAGTTCACGGGATAGGGTAGGTGACAAAAGTCCATTGTCACAGATCCTAATCACATGTGAAAATCCACAATAAACTACCTCCAAAGGCACAAGCTGAAGGTTTTTCAATGGCCCTCACAGTCCCCTGACCTGAACATCATTGAAAATCTGTGGTTAGACCTCAAAATAGCAGAGGATGCAAGGCGATCCAGGAATCTCACAGAACTGGAGGAATTATCCAAGGAAGAATGGATGAAAATCCTTCAAACAAGGCTGGCTGCAAAAAGTGTTCACAAGCTGTGCTACTAGGTACTTGTAGGGGAGTGAAGCAGGACGTCCCCTTTAATGTCTCCTCCCTTTAAGAAGTGCTGATGTAAATATGTAATTATTCTTGGTACTGCTACACTTATAGTGTATTACCGCTGTTTGCGTTATTGGTACTGCCACATCATATATGTGTTACCATGCTGTAAGATTGTAAATATTGTATTGTATAATGTTTTGCATATCTATGTAGAGATTAGGGAAAGCTGGTGCATCCTTCAGGTTCATTAGAGGAGGGCACTATTAGTATAGAGTTCCTAGACATGGGTAAGTGTAAGTCTGTAGTGGGCCTCTAGCTGGGGGCAGAGAAATTGCAGTTTATGACAGCAGCAGGAACAGGAAAGAATATGTGGTCCAAAAGTCGTGCAGAGTGCAGAACATTCACCATGTGGCAGATCTTAAATAGGGCTGAAGCTTGCAAATCCGGGGCGAAACGGGTGAACGGGATCCCCTATGTCCTGAGGTCCTACAGGAGTGATGCTGCGGTACCGCCAAGGGCGCTACTACCCCGTAATGTGCGTGAGGACCAGGAAAGGGAAAGTGGAGGAGGAATGCTGAGTGAACTGTAATGTAACTGATGTGTCTGGGACCATTGAAGAGAAAAGTAAAATCATTTGGTTGGCATCTGAACCAGTATCTGTGTCCATTATTTCTACCCTGTGCACAGAAGCTGAGTGTGCAGGAGCTGTGCCGCACCGCAGTGAAATTCCTGATGGTTAACCAGAACCTCGAACAGGTACGCCGCTAGAAGCTGGCAATCTTTCTGTAGGGAGAGGCTGGGACACCAAGGCCCTGGTGTCCTCGTGCACAACTACTACCATCCTGGCCCCTTCTTACACTGTCTCACCGGTGCTGCTGTCTCACCGGAGTAGCTGTTTTCAGACTGACAGCAGCTGCAGTTTCTGCAGTGCAGGCTCTGGATGTCTCAGCCACACTGGGTCCTACTGCCCTCTGTGTGTGCATACACTAGACACTTCCTAGTCCCGCCTCAGTCACTGCCAGAAATCTTCATGGTAAGTGGGGATGGAATTTATTAGATTCATTCAGCTTAGGCATGTCATGGTCACTGTGGGGTGAATGTGAGAGGATGGGGGTATTGTGGGGGCTAGGGAACGGGGGGGTTAATGTGAAAGGATGGGGGTATTGTGAGGCAGGGGGCACAGGGCACAGGGGGTGAATGTGAGAGGTTGGGGGTATTGTGAGGCAGGGGTGACAGGGCACGGGGGGGTGAATGTGAGAGGTTGGGGGTATTGTGAGGCAGGGTGACAGGGCACGGGGGGTGAATGTGAGAGGATGGGGGTATTGTGAGGCAGGGGTGACAGGGCACGGGGTGAATGTAAGAGGATGGGGGTATTGTGAGGCAGGGGTGACAGGGCACAGGGGGTGAATATGAGAGGTTGGGGGTATTGTGAGGCAGGGGAGACGGGGCACAGGGGGTGAATGTGAGAGGATGTGGGTATTGTGGGGGAGGGGGAAGAGCACTGGGGGGTGAATGTGAGAGGATGGGGGTATTGTGGGGGAGGGGGACAGAGCACTGGGGGGTGAATGTGAGAGTATGTGGGTAGTGTGGGGGAGGGGGACAGAGCACTGGGGGGTGAATGTGAGAGGATGGAGGTATTGTGGGGTCAGGGGGACAGAGCACTGGGGGGTGAATGTGAGAGTATGTGGGTAGTGTGGGGGAGGGGGACAGAGCACTGGGGGGTGAATGTGAGAGTATGTGGGTAGTGTGGGGGAGGGGGACAGAGCACTGGGGGGTGAATGTGAGAGTATGTGGGTAGTGTGGGGGAGGGGGACAGAGCACTGGGAGGTGAATGTGAGAGGATGGAGGTATTGTGGGGTCAGGGGGACAGAGCACTGAGGGGTGCATATGAGAGAATGGGCTGTTGGGGTGTGGGAGGGGGACAGGGGGGAGGTGGGGGATTTTTTTTTACTTGTGAGCTCATTAATACTTTAATAATAGATTAATATTTCAGTATTAGTATAACAAGGTATAACAAGGGCACAGACAGACGGCCGTATAACTCATGCGAGGATCTCACTGCAATCTTCGAACTGGCCGGTACCGCTCCTGACATGAGCGTGATGGATTACTATGCAGCTGTCACACTCAGGTGTGGAGAGCTGACGGTCAGTCCGAGGATTGCGATGCGATCCTCACAGAAGTACTTCCGTCTGTCTGCCCCCTGACAAGTATAACCATACAGTAACCACGAGCTGCATTTGATTTAATCTATTTATATAATTCCCTTGTAATGTTTTCATTTCTTGTTCTGTCCAGATGTCACCGTATCCCAGAATTCCAAGCGTAGGAAGTTCACCAACTGCCATATTGGGACACCCAAGTGATGGGTGTCTCAATATGGAAACTGCTGCTGGTACCAACCTATTGTGCGGTACCACCAGCGGAACACCGTCACATCATTGCACCACACACACACACACACACACACACTATATGCCATACACACCACACACACTCTCACTCTCACACACACTCCAACACTCACACACATTCACAGTCACACACACTCTAACACACACATTCACAGTCACACTCACACACACTCATGCAGCCACTTGCGCGGTACCACCAGTGGAACACCGTACGCACCACACTCATGCAGCCACTTGCGCGGTACCACCAGCGGAACACCGTCGCACTGCTCCTGCGCAAGTTTTGCACAGGCACAGTGAATTATTCAGCTGATCCCGGCGGCAGATGCGCAACGTGTCTACAGGCAGAGGAAGCCGGTCACATTAAAGGGGATTTCCCACGAACGAAAGTTCATTTTAAAAATTGTGTCTAACCGTGTACGGAGCATACCACATCTCCTGCAAAAGATAATACTGACATTACAGCAGGGGATCACAGAGGATTATTTTTGTGAGGTAAAATATTTCACTGACTGTTGTTAAACAATATTTTACCTCACAAAATGTATCCTCTGCGATCTCCTGCTGTAATGTCAGCATTGTCTTTTGCTTCCTCCCCTGCCCAGGAGCTGTGGCATGCTCCGTACAATGTCAGACACAGGGGTGAGAGAGACAGAGCACAGTGGGGAGACAGCTCAAACGGGACAGCACATGAGGGGAGAACACAGCACAGGAAGGAGAGAGACAGCAGACAAGGGGGATAGCACATGGGGTAGACAGGTCAAAGAAGAGAGCACAGACAGGAGAAGTCAGCACATGGGGAAAGAGAGAGTGGATAGGTGGGTGAGCACATGGAGGGGAGAGATTCTCAACGCTGCAAAGCCTGCCCCCATCGGGACATTACCGCCCTCCTGATGCGATAGCATCGGGCCTCCATATAGTAATTTAATAAGAAGCAATTTATTATTATTATAAAGTTATTAAAGGCTCGGGATAATTGTCTGCAGTCACTCTGAGACTACAGACCGCAAAATCATGATGGGGTGCGCCTGTTGTCACGAGACCCCAAGACCACTGGTGAAATCAGGCAGTCAAGCGACCACGTTTGCTATTTACATGTGTCACTAGATAAGTTTGACTTCACCCAATAGAAGATAATTGGGAGAAGCCGAAAGAGTCATCACACGACCCCCTGCTCACATCAGCGATGCTGGGGCCATTATTACTGTACATAGGGGGACTCAGTTAAATATTAAGTGGGCATTTAAGAAGCATTATTATTTACAGGGGCACCAGTAGGGTAACTACCGGGGGTTCAGATGGTGCTGAGGCGGCTGTCAGTCAGTGTTGGGGTGAGGTTATAGCCGCCACTCTCTATACACAGAGCGGTGACTGAAACCGTGCCAGTGCAACCCTTATCACTGGCAAGCTGGTGTTACTGCAGTGCTGCTGGGTCAGCTGATGTGGGTAGTGACCACTCCCATATCCTTTAAAAGGTCACCCGATGCATCAGCTGACTGTTGGTGAACAGTTCCACTATTATTTATTATTATTATACATTTTTATAGCGCGATTTATTCCATGGAGCTTTACATGTGAAAAGGGGCAAATATAGACAAGTATAATAAACATGAGCAATACAAGACACACACAAGTACAAAAGGAGAGAGGACCCTGCCCGCGAGGGCTCACAGTCTACAGGGGATGGGCGAGGATACACTAGGAGAGGGTAGAGCTGGTCGTGCAGCTGTTCAGTAGACTGAGGATCACTGCAGGTTGTAGGCTTTTCGGAAGAGGTGGGTCTTCAGGTTCTTTTTGAAGGTTCCCATGGTAGGCGAGAGTCTGATGTGTTGGGGTAGAGAGTTCCAGAGTATGCGGGAAGAGCGGGAGAGGGGAGTAGAGAAGGAGATCTTAAGAGGATCGAAGGTTGCGTGTGGGTAAGTACAGGGAGACCATGTCACAGGTGTATGGAGGAGACAGGTTGTGGATGGCTTTGTATGTCATAGATTGGTCTCTATGGAGACCAACCTTTGCAGAAGCAGCTCTCTGGTGTCAGCCAAGTCTGGTGTTTGGAGTCCTGTTGCTGTGCTATCTGTGGTGTGGATTTAAACAGCTGTGTGCACAAGCTAAGTGTTGTTTTTTTGTTACCTTGTCCCTTTGTTGTCTGTCACTTCCCCATGTGTTTTATCTGCAAAGGTGAGGCTAGTGCTCCTTGCCAGCCAGTGCACTAGCCAGGGCAGATCTAGGTGTCAAATAGGGACGAGGTATCCTGACGTTGGCCGGGGGAAAGACCTGTATAGGGTGTTAGGTGAGAACAGGTACAGGCTCTGGGTGGAGTTCAGGAGGTGACTGTCCCTGATTCCCTATTGTCAGGGCCTTCCTCTCTCCTGTTCCATCGGCGTTGTGTTGTTGTGCCATTTGGTGACCGAACAACTGTTGGGTTGTGTCATACTGGTCAGTCACTCCGTGACAGTTGGTTTGTGACAAATTGGTACCAGCCAGAAGATCTGCGGGATCCCCTGGTTTCTTAATTACTGACAACAACTGAAACATACAAGAACTGATGTATACCAGGAACATGCCATCCTGTCCAATGGCGGATCTTAATAGGGGCGGATGGGGCGGTCGCCCCGGGCCCAAGGTTTTTTGGGGGCCCAGGGCACTGGCGTAGCGTGGTGGGGGGGGCGGTCCGCCCCAGGCGGCATGTGTGTGGGGGCGGTGCGGCAGCAGCAATTCCACCCTGCAGTGCAGTGCAGCGGCGGGCAGGGAGCGATGCGATCACGGCAGCTCCGCTGCCTGCAAGAGTGAATAGCAGGAGCGGAGCGGCAAGGGTCCGTCCTGCTTCCTGCCCGGAGGCCGCGCTTCCTGTTTCACACAGAGGAGCGCCGCTGAATGACGTCATCATTCAGCGGCCGCTGCTGTGTGAGGGAGGAAGCTCGGGCGATGCTGCGGACAGGTGAGAGGAGAGAGGTGGTGTCTTGTGTGTATGTATGTATGTCTGTGTGTGTGTGTGTATGTCTGTGTGTATGATGGAGCAGGCAATGATGGGAGTGATGGTCTAGAAGGCAGTGATGGGGTGAAGGAGCAGACAATGATGGGGTGATGGGGCAGGCAATGATGGGGGTGATGGAGCAGGCAGTGATGGGGTGATGGAGCAGGCAATGAGGGGAGTGATGGGGTGATGGAGCAGGCAATGATGGGGTGATGGAGCAGACAATGATGGGGTGATGGAGCAGGCAATGATGGGGGTGATGGAGCAGGCAGTGATGGGGTGATGGAGCAGACAATGATGGGAGTGATGGGGTGATGGAGCAGGCGGTGATGGAGCAGGCAATGAGGGGAGTGATGGGGTGATGGAGCAGGCAATGATGGGGTGATGGAGCAGACAATTATGGGAGTGATGGAGCAGACAATGATGGGAGTGATGGGGTGATGGAGCAGGCAATGATGGGGTGATGGAGCAGACAATGATGGGGTGATGGAGCAGGCAATGATGGGGGTGATGGAGCAGGCAGTGATGGGGTGATGGAGCAGGCAATGATGGGAGTGATGGGGGTGATGGAGCAGGCAATTATGGGGTGATGGAGCAGACAATGATGGGGGTGATGGAGCAGGCAGTGATGGGGTGATGGAGCGTGATTTTGTGCGTATTGGCCGTAGGCCTACAGCTTATGTGCAACGTCTTTTTAGGCCATGTCCACACGTGGTGGAATGGTGGCGGGTTTTCCGTATGGACCCGCAGCGAACCAAGTGCTGCGGTCCGTACGGCTGTCAATTCCCGCACGGGGACCGCAGCGCTCAGGTGGGAAGGGGGTACAGGGGCCCAGGTTTTATGAACAGCCCCGGGCCCATAGTCCACTTAATCCGCCACTGATCCTGTCATATCATGGGGATCATCCAATAAAACCTGCTGTATACTAGAAACATCCCACAAGACCCTCCATATACCCAGAACATGCCATAAGGCTTGCTGTGTACTAGAAACACACAACATCTGCTGTTTACTGAGAACACCCCACAAGATTTGTCACATATTGTGAACATCTAACATTTGCCACGTATTGGAAACATCCCAGAAGAGCCGACATATACCCGGAACATGCTAAAAGACCTGCTTTCTACTGGGAACACCCCACAAGATTTCTAATATACTGGAAACATCCCACAAGACGTTCTGTATACAAGGAAACCCCCACGAGATGTGCTGTATATCCTGGAAATAACCCAAATGTCTCGTCTTATTTTGGGTATGTCCTTCAACATTTGCTGTATACTGGGAACACCCAACAAGACCTGATGGTACTGTATATCAAGGATACCCCACAAGACCTGCCGTATACCAGGAATACCCAACTAGTCCTGCCATATATTGGGAACACCCTCCAAGACCTGACGTATACAAGGAACATCTTACCCTACAAGATATGCCGTAGACCAGGAACACTTCACAAGATCTTCCGTATACTGGGAACACCCCACAAGGCCTGCTGTATACTGGAGACACCCCACAAGACCTGCCGTATACCGCAAACACTCCACAAGACCTACAGTATATCAGGAATACCTCACAAGACCTGCCGTATACTGGCTCCACCCCACAAGGCCTGCTCTACACCAGGAACACTCCACAAGACCTGCCATATACCAGAAACACCTTACAAGACCTTCAGTATACCAGGGAAAACCCCACAAAACCTACTGTATACCGGGAGCACCTCACAAGACCTGCTGTATGTCGGAAACACCTTACAAGACCTTCAGTATACCAGGAAAACCCCACAAGACCTGTAATATACAGGGAACACCCCACAAGACCTGCCGTATACCAGGAACACCCCACAAGACCTGCCATATACCAGGAACACCCCACAAGACCTGTCCCATACCAGGAACACCCCACAAGACCTGCTGTATACCGCGAACACTCCACAAGACCTGCCGTATACCGTGAACACCCTACAAGACCTGCAGTATGCCAGGAACACTCCACAAGACCTGCCGTATACCAGGAACACTCCACAAGACCTGCCGTATACCGTGAACACCCTACAAGACCTGCAGTATACCAGGAACACCTCACAAGACCTGCTGTATACTGGAGACACCCCACAAGACCTGCCGTATACCGCAAACACTCCACAAGACCTACAGTATATCAGAAATACCTCACAAGACCTGCCGTATACTGGTTCCACCCTACACCAGGAACACTCCACAAGACCTGCCATATACCAGAAACACCTTACAAGACCTTCAGTATACCAGGGAAAACCCCACAAAACCTGCTGTATACCGGGAGCACCTCACAAGACCTGCCGTATGTCGGAAACACCTTACAAGACCATCAGTATACCAGGAAAACCCCACATGACCTGCCATATACCAGGAACACCCCACAAGACCTGCCGTATACCAGGAACACCCCACAAGACCTGCCGCATACCAGGAACACCCCACAAGACCTGCTGTATACCGCGAACACTCCTCAAGACCTGCCGCATACCGTGAACACCCTACAAGACCTGCAGTATACCAGGAACACTCCACAAGACCTGCCGTATACCAGGAAAACTCCACAAGACCTGCGGTATACCAGGAACACCCCACAAGACCTGCTGTATACCAGGAACACTCCACAAGACCTGCCGTATACCGTGAACACCCTACAAGACCTGCAGTATACCAGGAACACTCCATAAGACCTGCAGTATACCGTGAACACCCCACAAGACCTGCCATATACCAGGAACACTCCACAAAACCTAATGTATACCAGGAAAACTCCACAAGACCTGCCGTATACCGTGAACACCCTACAAGACCTGCAGTATACCAGGAACACTCCACAAAACCTGCCGTATACCAGGAACACTCCACAAGACCTGCCGTATACCAGGAACACCCCACAAGACCTGCCGTATACCAGGAACACTCCACAAGACCGGCCTTATACCAGTAACACCCCACAAGACCTGCCGTATACCAGGAACACCCCACAAGACCTGCCATATACCAGGAACACCCCACAAGACCTGCCATATACCAGGAACACTCCACAAGACCTGCCGTATACCAGGAACACCCCACAAGACCTGCCATATACCAGGAACACCCCACAAGACCTGCTGTATACCAGGAACACCCCACAAGACCTGCCGTATACCAGGAACACCCCACAAGACCTGCTGTATACCAGGAACACCCCACAAGACCTGCCGTATACCAGGAACACCCCACAAGACCTGCTGTATACCAGGAACACCCCACAAGACCTGCCGTATACCAGGAACACTCCACAAGACCTGCCGTATACCAGGAACACCCCACAAGACCTGCCGTATACCAGGAACACCCCACAAGACCTGCCATATACCAGGAACACTCCACAAGACCTGCTGTATACCAGGAAAGCTCCACAAGACCTGCTGTATACCAGGAACACCCCACAAGACCTGCTGTATACTAGAAACATCCCACAAGACCCTCCATATACCCAGAACATGCCATAAGGCTTGCTGTGTACTAGAAACACACAACATCTGCTGTTTACTGAGAACACCCCACAAGATTTCTCACAAACTGTGACCATCTAACAACATTTGCCACATATTGGGAACATCCCAGAAGAGCCGACATACAGTGGGGAAAAAAAGTATTTAGTCAGTCAGCAATAGTGCAAGTTCCACCACTTAAAAAGATGAGAGGCGTCTGTAATTTACATCATAGGTAGACCTCAACTATGGGAGACAAACTGAGAAAAAAAAATCCAGAAAATCACATTGTCTGTTTTTTTTTAATTTTCTTTGCATATTATGGTGGAAAATAAGTATTTGGTCAGAAACAAGCAATCAAGATTTCTGGCTCTCACAGACCTGTAACTTCTTCTTTAAGAGTCTCCTCTTTCCTCCACTCATTACCTGTAGTAATGGCACCTGTTTAAACTTGTTATCAGTATAAAAGACACCTGTGCACACACTCAAACAGTCTGACTCCAAACTCCACTATGGTGAAGACCAAAGAGCTGTCAAAGGACACCAGAAACAAAATTGTAGCCCTGCACCAGGCTGGGAAGACTGAATCTGCAATAGCCAACCAGCTTGGAGTGAAGAAATCAACTGTGGGAGCAATAATTAGAAAATGGAAGACATACAAGACCACTGCTAATCTCCCTCGATCTGGTGCTCCACGCAAAATCCCACCCCGTGGGGTCAGAATGATCACAAGAACGGTGAGCAAAAATCCCAGAACCACGCGGGGGGACCTAGTGAATGAACTGCAGAGAGCTGGGACCAATGTAACAAGGCCTACCATAAGTAACACACTATGCCACCATGGACTCAGATCCTGCAGTGCCAGACGTGTCCCACTGCTTAAGCCTGTACATGTCCAGGCCCGTCTGAAGTTTGCTAGAGAGCATTTGGATGATCCAGAGGAGTTTTGGGAGAATGTCCTATGGTCTGATGAAACCAAACTGGAACTGTTTGGTAGAAACACAACTTGTCGTGTTTGGAGGAAAAAGAATACTGAGTTGCATCCATCAAACACCATACCTACTGTAAAGCATGGTGGTGGAAACATCATGCTTTGGGGCTGTTTCTCTGCAAAGGGGCCAGGACGACTGATCCGGGTACATGAAAGAATGAATGGGGCCATGTATCGTGAGATTTTGAGTGCAAACCTCCTTCCATCAGCAAGGGCATTGAAGATGAAATGTGGCTGGGTCTTTCAACATGACAATGATCCAAAGCACACCGCCAGGGCAACGAAGGAGTGGCTTCGTAAGAAGCATTTCAAGGTCCTGGAGTGGCCTAGCCAGTCTCCAGATCTCAACCCTATAGAAAACCTTTGGAGGGAGTTGAAAGTCCGTGTTGCCAAGCGAAAAGCCAAAAACATCACTGCTCTAGAGGAGATCTGCATGGAGGAATGGGCCAACATACCAACAACAGTGTGTGGCAACCTTGTGAAGACTTACAGAAAACGTTTGACCTCTGTCATTGCCAACAAAGGATATATCACAAAGTATTGAGATGAAATTTTGTTTCTGACCAAATACTTATTTTCCACCATAATATGCAAATAAAATGAAAAAAAAAACAGACAATGTGATTTTCTGGATTTTTTTTTCTCAGTTCGTCTCCCATAGTTGAGGTCTACCTATGATGTAAATTACAGACGCCTCTCATCTTTTTAAGTGGTGGAACTTGCACTATTGCTGACTGACTAAATACTTTTTTTCCCCACTGTATACCCGGAACATGCTAAAAGACCTGCTTTCTACTGGGAACCCCACAAGATTTCTAATATACTGGAAACATCCCACAAGACGTTCTGTATGCAAGGAAACCCCCATGAGATGTGCTGTATATTCTGGAAATAACCCAAATGTCTCGTCTTATTTTGGGTATGTCCTTCAACATTTGCTGTATACTGGGAACACCCAACAAGACCTGATGTACTGTATATCAAGGATACCCCACAAGACCTGCCGTATACCAGGAATACCCAACTAGTCCTGCCATATATTGGGAACACCCTCCAAGACCTGACGTATACAAGGAACATCTTACCCTACAAGATATGCCGTAGACCAGGAACACTTCACAAGATCTCCCGTATACTGGGAACACCCCACAAGACCTGCTGTATACTGGAGACACCCCACAAGACCAGCCGTATACCGCAAACACTCCACAAGACCTACAGTATATCAGGAATACCTCACAAGACATGCCGTATACTGGCTCCACCCCACAAGGCCTGCTCTACACCAGGAACACTCCACAAGACCTGCCATATACCAGAAACACTTTACAAGACCTTCAGTATACCAGGGAAAACCCCACAAAACCTGCTGTATACCGGGAGCACCTCACAACACCTGCTGTATGTCGGAAACACCTTACAAGACCTTCGGTATACCAGGAAAACCCCACAAGACCTGTAATATACAGGGAACACCCCACAAGACTTGCCGTATACCAGGAAAACCCTACAAGACCTGCCGTATACCAGGAACACCCCACAAGACCTGCCGTATACCAGGAACACCCCACAAGACCTGCCGCATACCAGGAACACCCCACAAGACCTGCTGTATACCGCGAACACTCCACAAGACCTGCCGTATACCGTGAACACCCTACAAGACCTGCAGTATGCCAGGAACAATCCACAAGACCTGCCGTATACCAGGAACACTCCACAAGACCTGCCGTATACCAGGAACACTCCACAAAACCTAATGTATACCAGGAAAACTCCACAAGACCTGCCGTATACTGTGAACACCCTACAAGACCTGCAGTATACCAGGAACACTCCACAAGACCTGCCATATACCGTGAACACCCTACAAGACCTGCAGTATACCAGGAACACTCCATAAGACCTGCCGTATACCGTGAACACCCCACAAGACCTGCCATATACCAAGAACACTCCACAAAACCTAATGTATACCAGGAAAACTCCACAAGACCTGCCGTATACCGTGAACACCCTACAAGACCTGCAGTATACCAGGAATACTCCACAAGACCTGCTGTATACCAGGAAAACTCCACATGACCTGCCGTATACCGTGAACACCCTACAAGACATGCAGTAAACCAGGAACACTCCACAAAACCTGCCGTATACCAGGAACACTCCACAAGACCTGCCGTATACCAGGAACACCCCACAAGACCTGTCGTATACCAGGAACACTCCACAAGATCGGCCATATACCAGTAACACCCCACAAGACCTGCCGTATACTAGGAACACCCCACAAGACCTGCCATATACCAGGAACACTCCACAAGACCTGCTGTATACCAGGAACACCACACAAGACCTGCCGTATACCAGGAACACCCCACAAGACCTGCCGTATACCAGGAACACCCCACAAGACCTGCCGTATACCAGGAACACCCCACAAGACCTGCCATATACCAGGAACACTCCACAAGACCTGCCGTATACCAGGAACACCCCACAAGACCTGCCATATACCAGGAACACTCCACAAGACCTGCTGTATACCAGGAAAACTCCACAAGACCTGCCGTATACCAGGGACACTCCACAAGACCTGCTGTATACCAGGAAAGCTCCACAAGACCTGCTGTATACCAGGAACACCCCAAGAGACCTGCCGTATACCAGGAACACCCCTCAAGACCTGCCGTATACCAGGAACACTCCACAAGACCTGCCGTATACCAGGAACACCCCACAAGACCTGCCGTATACCAGGAACACCCCACAAGACCTGCCATATACCAGGAACACTCCACAAGACCTGCCGTATACCAGGAACACCACACAAGACCTGCCATATACCAGGAACACTCCACAAGACCTGCTGTATACCAGGAAAACTCCACAAGACCTGCCGTATACCAGGAACACTCCACAAGACCTGCTGTATACCAGGAAAGCTCCACAAGACCTGCTGTATACCTGGAACACCCCACAAGACCTGCTGTATACTAGAAACATCCCACAAGACCCTCCATATACCCAGAACATGCCATAAGGCTTGCTGTGTACTAGAAACACACAACATCTGCTGTTTACTGAGAACACCCCACAAGATTTCTCACATACTTTGACCATCTAACAACATTTGCCACATATTGGGAACATCCCAGAAGAGCCGACATATACCCGGAACATGCTAAAAGACCTGCTTTCTACTGGGAACACCCCACAAGATTTCTAATATACTGGAAACATCCCACAAGACGTTCTGTATACAAGGAAACCCCCACGAGATGTGCTGTATATCCTGGAAATAACCCAAATGTCTCGTCTTATTTTGGGTATGTCCTTCAACATTTGCTGTATACTGGGAACACCCAACAAGACCTGATGTACTGTATATCAAGGATACCCCACAAGACCTGCCGTATACCAGGAATACCCAACTAGTCCTGCCATATATTGGGAACACCCTCCAAGACCTGACGTATACAAGGAACATCTTACCCTACAAGATATGCCGTAGACCAGGAACACTTCACAAGATCTTCCGTATACTGGGAACACCCCACAAGACCTGCTGTATACTGGAGACACCCCACAAGACCTGCCGTATACCGCAAACACTCCACAAGACCTACAGTATATCAGGAATACCTCACAAGACCTGCCGTATACTGGCTCCACCCCACAAGGCCTGCTCTACACCAGGAACACTCCACAAGACCTGCCATATACCAGAAACACCTTACAAGACCTTCAGCATACCAGGGAAAACCCCACAAAACCTGCTGTATACCGGGAGCACCTCACAAGACCTGCTGTATGTCGGAAACACCTTACAAGACCTTCAGTATACCAGGAAAACACCACAAGACCTGTAATATACAAGGAACACCCCACAAGACCTGCCGTATTCCAGGAACACCCCACAAGACTTGCCGTATTCCAGGAACACCCCACAAGACCTGCCGCATACCAGGAACACCCCACAAGACCTGCTGTAAACCGCGAACACTCCACAAGACCTGCCGTATACCGTGAACACCCTACAAGACCTGCAGTATGCCAGGAACACTCCACAAGACCTGCCGTATACCAGGAACACTCCACAAGACCTGCTGTATACTGGAGACACCCCACAAGACCTGCCGTATACCGCAAACACTCCACAATACCTACAGTATACCAGGAATACCTCACAAGACCTGCCGTATACTGGTTCCACCCCACAAGGCCTGCTCTACACCAGGAACACTCCACAATACCTGCCATATACCAGAAACACCTTACAAGACCTTCAGTATACCAGGAAAACCCCACATGACCTGTAATATACAGGGAACACCCCACAAGACCTGCCGTATACCAGGAACACCCCACAAGACCTGCCGCATACCAGGAACACCCCACAAGACCTGCTGTATACCGCGAACACTCCTCAAGACCTGCCGCATACCGTGAACACCCTACAAGACCTGCAGTATACCAGGAACACTCCACAAGACCTGCCGTATACCAGGAAAACTCCACAAGACCTGCCGTATACCAGGAACACCCCACAAGACCTGCAGTATACCAGGAACACTCCGTAAGACCTGCCGTATACCAGGAACACCCCACAAGACCTGCCGTATACCAGGAACACTCCACAAGACCTGCTGTGTACCAGGAAAACTCCACAAGACCTGCCGTATACCGTGAACACCCCACAAGACCTGCCATATACCAGGAACACTCCACAAAACCTAATGTATACCAGGGAAACTCCACAAGACCTGCCGTATACCATGAACACGCTAAAAGACCTGCAGTATACCAGGAACACTCCACAAGACCTGCTGTATACCAGGAAAACTCCACAAGACCTGCCGTATACCGTGAACACCCTACAAGACATGCAGTATACCAGGAACACTCCACAAAACCTGCCGTATACCAGGAACACTCCACGAGACCTGCCGTATACCAGGAACACCCCACAAGACCTGCCGTATACCAGGAACACTCCACAAGACCGGCCATATACCAGTAACACCCCACAAGACCTGCAGTATACTAGAAACACCCCACAAGACCTGCCATATACCAGGAACACCCCACAAGACCTGCCGTATACCAGGAACACTCCACAAGACCTGCCAAATACCAGGAACACCCCACAAGACCTGCCGTATACCAGGAACACTCCACAAGACCTGCCGTATACCAGGAACACTCCACAAGACCTGCCATATACCAGGAACACTCCACAAGACCTGCCGTATACCAGGAACACCCCACAAGACCTGCCGTATACCAGGAACACTCCACAAGACCTGCTGTATACCAGGAAAACTCCACAAGACCTGCCGTATACCAGGAACACTCCACAAGACCTGCTGTATACCAGGAAAGCTCCACAAGACCTGCTGTATACCAGGAACACCCCACAAGACCTGCTGTATACTAGAAACATCCCACAAGACCCTCCATATACCCAGAACATGCCATAAGGCTTGCTGTGTACTAGAAACACACAACATCTGCTGTTTACTGAGAACACCCCACAAGATTTCTCACATACTGTGACCATCTAACAACATTTGCCACATATTGGGAACATCCCAGAAGAGCCGACATATACCCGGAACATGCTAAAAGACCTGCTTTCTACTGGGAACACCCCACAAGATTTCTAATATACTGGAAACATCCCACAAGACGTTCTGTATACACGGAAACCCCCACGAGATGTGCTGTATATCCTGGAAATAACCCAAATATCTCGTCTTATTTTGGGTATGTCCTTCAACATTTGCTGTATACTGGGAACACCCAACAAGACCTGATGTACTGTATATCAAGGATACCCCACAAGACCTGCCGTATACCAGGAATACCCAACTAGTCCTGCCATATATTGGGAACACCCTCTAAGACCTGACGTATACAAGGAACATCTTACCCTACAAGATATGCCGTAGACCAGGAACACTTCACAAGATCTTTCGTATACTGGGAACACCCCACAAGACCTGCTGTATACTGGAGACACCCCACAAGACCTGCCGTATACCGCAAACACTCCACAAGACCTACAGTATATCAGGAATACCTCACAAGACCTGCCGTATACCAGGAACACTCCACAAAACCTAATGTATACCAGGAAAACTCCACAAGACCTGCCGTATACCGTGAACACCCTACAGGACCTGCAGTATACCAGGAACACTCCACAAGACCTGCTGTATACCAGGAAAACTCCACAAGACCTGCCGTATACCGTGAACACCCTACAAGACATGCAGTATACCAGGAACACTCCACAAAACCTGCCGTATACCAGGAACACTCCACAAGACCTGCCGTATACCAGGAACACCCCACAAGACCTGCCTTATACCAGGAACACTCCACAAGACCGGCCATATACCAGTAACACCCCACAAGACCTGCCGTATACCAGGAACACCCCACAAGACCTGCCATATACCAGGAACACCCCACAAGACCTGCCATATACCAGGAAAACTCCACAAGACCTGCCGTATACCAGGAACACCCCA
Organism: Dendrobates tinctorius; assembly: GCF_039654945.1. Classification (NCBI taxonomy): domain Eukaryota; kingdom Metazoa; phylum Chordata; class Amphibia; order Anura; family Dendrobatidae; genus Dendrobates; species Dendrobates tinctorius. Next base: position 934,421 of record NW_027361767.1, read on the forward strand.
CAAGACCTGCCGTATACCAGGAACACCCCACAAGACCTGCTGTATACCAGGAACACCCCACAAGACCTGCCGTATACCAGGAACACTCCACAAGACCTGCCATATACCAGGAACACTCCACAAGACCTGCCGTATACCAGGACACCCCATAAGACCTGCCGTATACCAGGAACACCCCACAAGACCTGCCGTATACCAGGAACACTCCACAAGACCTGCCGTATACCAGGAACACCCCACAAGACCTGCCGTATACCAGGAACACCCCACAAGACCTGCCATATACCAGGAACACTCCACAAGACCTGCTGTATACCAGGAACACCCCACAAGACCTGCCATATACCAGGAACACCCCACAAGACCTGCTGTATACCAGGAACACCCCACAAGACCTGCCGTATACCAGGAACACTCCACAAGACCCACCATATACCGGGAACACTCCACAAGACCTGCTGTATACCAGGAAAACTCCACAAGACCTGCCGTATACCAGGAACACTCCACAAGACCTGCCTTATACCAGGAACACTCCACAAGACCTGCTATATACCAGGAAAACTCCACAAGACCTGCCGTATACCAGGAACACTCCACAAGACCTGCTGTATACCAGGAAAGCTCCACAAGACCTGCTGTATACCAGGAACATCCCACAAGACCTGCTGTATACCAGGAAAGCTCCACACGACCTGCCGTATACCGTGAACACCCTACAAGACCTGCAGTATACCAGGAACACTCCACAAGACCTGCTGTATACCAGGAACACTCCACAAGACCTGCTGTATACCAGGAAAGCTCCACAAGACCTGCTGTATACCAGGAACATCCCACAAGACCTGCTGCATACCAGGAAAGCTCCACAAGACCTGCCGTATACCGTGAACACTAGAGTTGAGCGAAACGGGTCGAAAAAATTCAAAAGTCGCCGACTTTTGGCAAAGTCGGGTTTCATGAAACGAAACCCGACCCTAGGATGAGGTCGGCCACGAGGTCGGCGACTTACGCGCCAAAGTCACGTTTCAAAAGTTTGTTTTGCGCTCTTTTTCAGCCAATCAGGATCCACGGACACTGTGGGCAATGTGATGACCTAGGCACGGGTCACCACCATCTTTCAGAAGGGCATGCAAGTGATTGGCTTGCTTTGGTGGGCGTCACAGGGGGTATAAAAGGGCGTGCACGCCGACCGCCATCTTACTTCTGCCGATCTTAGTATAGGGAGAGGTTGCTGCTGATTCTGTAGGGAGAGCGTTAGGCAGGGAAGAAGACAAAAAAACTGCTTCTGCTGCTAGCGATTTGGCCTGCACAACACACAAGTCACTGTGTGTGCAGTGCAAGGGGAGGCTATATAGTGGTGTATCAGTGGTGTTGGTTGTTGGGCTGCCTTTTAAGGCTTCCTGACACGCTGGCATTGCTGTTTACCCACTGCTCCGCAAGCTGCTTTTTTAAAAGCAATCCAATCTCCCTTATCCTCTAGTCACTTTTGTCACAGCTGTGCCATCGAGCCTGTCACATAGCGCTCAGATATCAGTGGGCCTCACACAATCCACAAGTGTCCAGTGTCCAAAAGTGTGCGCAGAGATTCAAAATCTCCATTATCCTCTCGTCACTTTTGTCACAGGCAGCTGTGCCATCGAGCCTGTCACATAGCGCTCAGATATCAGTGGGCCTCACACAATCCACAAGTGTCCAGTGTCCAAAAGTGTGCGCAGAGATTCAAAATCTCCATTATCCTCTCGTCACTTTTGTCACAGGCAGCTGTGCCATCGAGCCTGTCACATAGCGCTCAGATATCAGTGGGCCTCACACAATCCACAAGTGTCCAGTGTCCAAAAGTGTGCGCAGAGATTCAAAATCTCCATTATCCTCTCGTCACTTTTGTCACAGGCAGCTGTGCCATCGAGCCTGTCACATAGCGCTCAGATATCAGTGGGCCTCACACAATCCACAAGTGTCCAGTGTCCAAAAGTGTGCGCAGAGATTCAAAATCTCCATTATCCTCTCGTCACTTTTGTCACAGGCAGCTGTGCCATCGAGCCTGTCACATAGCGCTCAGATATCAGTGGGCCTCACACAATCCACAAGTGTCCAGTGTCCAAAAGTGTGCGCAGAGATTCAAAATCTCCATTATGCTCTCGTCACTTTTGTCACAGGCAGCTGTGCCATCGAGCCTGTCACATAGCTCTCAGATATCAGTGGGCCTCACACAATCCACAAGTGTCCAGTGTCCAAAAGTGTGCGCAGAGATTCAAAATCTCCATTATCCTCTCGTCACTTTTGTCACAGGCAGCTGTGCCATCGAGCCTGTCACATAGCGCTCAGATATCAGTGGGCCTCACACAATCCACAAGTGTCCAGTGTCCAAAAGTGTGCGCAGAGATTCAAAATCTCCATTATCCTCTCGTCACTTTTGTCACAGGCAGCTGTGCCATCGAGCCTGTCACATAGCGCTCAGATATCAGTGGGCCTCACACAATCCACAAGTGTCCAGTGTCCAAAAGTGTGCGCAGAGATTCAAAATCTCCATTATCCTCTCGTCACTTTTGTCACAGGCAGCTGTGCCATCGAGCCTGTCACATAGCGCTCAGATATCAGTGGGCCTCACACAATCCACAAGTGTCCAGTGTCCAAAAGTGTGCGCAGAGATTCAAAATCTCCATTATCCTCTCGTCACTTTTGTCACAGGCAGCTGTGCCATCGAGCCTGTCACATAGCGCTTGTGATGTACAATGCCCGAAGATATGTTTTCTGTTGCAATGTGCTAACAAATCCTCCATCCTAGGACATTGTAAACTGTCAGTAGTAGGAATTCTTTCCCCCCAGGTTTTATCAACCCTGCCACTTCCTCTGGAAGAGCAGGAATGTTAATTAGCTAGACCATCTTCCTCACACCATTTGGCTTCTCTCAGCTGAAAGAGAAAAAAAGTGCGGGAACTAAACTCTTTGTTTGAAACCAGGAGTTTGAATAAAACAATAAGGGATTGTCCCGCGAAAACCATACCCAGCAGAAATATAAAAATCATATTTCTGCGATCCGAGCAGACCCAGCTTCGCTGTGGTGCCTGTTGCAAAACTCTCGGATGTCCAGAACCTGAGATATGATTTGCGCCCAAATGGACGGTCATATCGCATAGATGTTTGATGTTTTCTTGATGGGCTCATTACGCTGGGAAACATGATACCACTGATGAGTCCATACCAGCTTCTCCCATAAAGTTATAGCTAATCTAAGTTTTGTAGCCAAAACATAACTTGGATAAGAGAGGTGGGATCAACCCAGAATGCACCTCTCTGTGATGTCACATAGGAAAGTCTATAAGGCATTCCCTGGCAGAACCAGCTCAGAACAGCTCAAGTCGTCGTGCTAGAAAGATCCAGATGAGCGGAGAAGTGCAGCTCCGCCTCCACCCACCTTAGCCGCATGGTCTGCCTAAGGAACAATATGGAACTGTGAGTGTAATCTCTTTGTTTTCTCCACTTTTATTTTATACCTGTACTGTACATATTTTATGTCTCAATTTTATAGCAACTTTTATCTGTAATCACTGTCCTCTTTCGGAAAATAAATGAAATTATTTAGATCTGTCTCCATGCTCTAAGAATCGAACTATACGCCTTTGATAGATAATAGCTACTAATTCAAGGGGTTTGCCACGGACCCTCTTAATTTAACACTGTGAATTAAGTAACCGTGACTGGTGGCAGCGCGTTGTGTACGGCTATTACGGCTTGCTGGCAGTCTAGAAGGGTCTTATATTGCTGAGTAAGGGGCTTCAGCCACAGCATTGATAATTCCCTTACTGCAGAAGCCTAATTGCCGGTTCACAACAGGCAGCCCGTCCGGCGACTAATTATCCTAGGTGCAGTTCCCTGACTGACCTGAGGGTAAGGGGGGCGCCGGAGAGCTGCGAGTTCCAAAGTGGAACTGAGAAAGTGGGATATACATAAATCCCCGCAGTACTTGGAAGATTGATAGCAGTGGTGGGGCATCCAAATTAAACTCCCCCTGCGGCAAATTGTAGAGCGAGATTAGCTTGCTGGATATTTTTGTCACATGGTGCCGGTGGTGGGATAACTAAGATAAGCCCCAACGGTGCCTGTGATAGCTGTGTGCCGGCATTGTGTCACGTCCCTCCGTCCGCTGATACACCCGTGTCAGTGGTGGGATTGTGACATAGTGGTGACACAGGGTCCGCTGTCCGTCGCGTTTTGGTGGCAGCGGGACCCCCGTTAGTATCGCCCGTAAGTAGACGAACGGCGGTGGGCTGTTCGTCACATATTGGTGGCAGCGCGGTGGGATAATCCTAGAGCATTAGTGATTTGGTTTGAGCAATCATTCCTCTCACTAAAAACCTGCACGGTTCCTGCGGGAATCCTGCATCATAGGTTTTGGAGAACAGACTCAGTGGTTACTAGTTCTGAGACATTTGTGTGTACATACAAGTATTCCCTCCCATTTCTTCGTTTTTCTTTTTCTATCTTTTATTTGGCAACCATGGCGGCAAAAGGAGAACCTTGGTACAACCGGCAGACAAAGGAAGTTCTTGCTGGGTTATGCACGTACCAAGGCCTTGACGCCACGAACAAAAACAGAGCTCAAATGATCGCGGCTCTAGTGCAGCTGGACAACGACCAGAATCCAGCGAGCGCAGAAGTTGGCCCAAGTTGCAATGGGGCTGCAGCAGAGGCTCCACTCCTGAGCGCTGGCCCCACATTCAACCAGAACGGGGTGGACCCCTATCTGCAAATGGCCTTGGACGAACTCCCCGCCGAAGACAGTGATGGGCGGGTGAGGCTGATCCAGCAAGCTCGAGAGAGAGCAGAGCAGCGAGCCGAGCGCCAGGCGGAGAGAGCTGAGCGCCAAGCTGAGGCTGAGAGAGCCGAGCGCCAGGCGCAGAGGGCCCATGAACTGGAGGTACTCCAGCGGGGTGGGAATGCCCTCACAGCCCGAAGCCGTGAGCCCAGCAGCGTCCAGACTCCTAAACCCCGGCCAGAGCATTTTCCCGTGATGGAAAAGGACGGGGACTTGGACACATTTCTGCGAGCCTTTGAGAAAGCCTGCCGACAGTACCAGCTGCCTAGAGACCAATGGGCAAGGTACTTGACCCCAGGGCTAAAAGGCAAAGCCCTGGAGGCATTTGCTTCTCTTCCGCCAGAAGCCGATGATGACTATGACGCCATAAAGCAGGCGCTGATCGCCAAATACCGGCTGACACCTGAGGTATACCGAAAGAAGTTCCGACACCTCCAACGTGGCCCACACGATAGCTACAGTGATGTGGTGCAAGGACTCAGGACCCACTTTGACCAGTGGATCCATGGACTGTCCGTTGAAACCTTTGAGCAGCTACGGGACCTGATGATCAAAGACCAGTTCCTGCATCTCTGCCCAGCTGAGGTCCGACAGTTCATCCTGGACCGCGAACCAACGAACGCGGACAAAGCGGCGCAGATCGCCGACAACCACGAGGCCAACCGGAAGCCCGAGACGCGGAGGCCAGTCGCCACCAGCTGGAAAGGGGGTAAGCCAGCAACCAACCCCAATGCCCCAGCTAGCAGTCCCTCCGGAGGCCCTGTCCCTGTTGCCAACAACAGGCCGGCTACTGACAGTCGCCTGTGTCACCACTGCCAGCGGCCTGGTCACTTCTTTTACACCTGTCCGAACAGGCCGAAGAACCCCCCAGCCAAGGCCCCCGGGCCCAATGCCTCTGTTCTTTTGGTGGGAGGTGTGGTTGGGAGGGCTGACGACAACGTTCAACCTGTTCAGGTGGGGGCCCGTCTTGCTACAGGCCTCAAGGACACCGGGGCTGAACGAACCCTCATCCGTCCTGGACTGGCGGCCCCTGAAGAGTTTGTTGAGGGGAAAACCCTGACTGTCACCGGGATTGGAGGCACCCGTTGTCCCTTGCCAGTGGCACGAGTTTTTCTTGACTGGGGTGCCGGGAGCGGGTTGAGGGAGGTGGGAGTGTCTGAAAATTTGCCCACTGATGTTTTATTGGGGACTGACTTGGGGAGGATGGTTGCATACTATGTCCCTGACACCCTTCCCCAAACTGATAATAAGGGTAACGTTAACCCTGATGATGTTGATGATGGGAAACTGAATGTGTTACCTGCTAATGCCTTGATGAGTAATGATGCAACTAACAACCATTCTTTCCCAAGGTATGATGCTGATGCTGATGTGAATGTACCAAAGCAAACTGATAACCATTCTTTTCCTAGGAATGATGATGTTGATGTATCTGTGCCGACTGAACCCGTTAACCCTTTCTTTGAAACGGTAGATGTGTCCACAGGTACCGAGGTGCTCAGCCCCGTCACTCTGCGGAGTGAGACGGCTGAGGAACCCCTGGCAGGAGCAAGCAACGGTGCTCAAGAGAATGGGGAGGTGCATGGGGACCATGAGGAAGGTAATGCCATGCAGCTGACCAGTGCCACCGAGGAAGGTAACTGGCCCATAAGTAGCACTGCTCCTAAAGTGTTGGGGGTGGATGGGGAGGTAGAGCCCAGGGCAGCACCAGCTGGTGGGTCTGAAGAAATCCCCAGGGAGACAGCATACATAGCAGCTGTCACACGCAGTCAGAGTGCCCAGATCGCAGGTAACGCACTGTCTTCTGGACCCTCTGCTGCTACAGGAGAGACTGAACCAGAGGTGAACCCAGAGCCGGTTCCAGAGGGTCCCAGTAAAGAGGGGACCCTGACGTCACTTCTGGCAGCCTCCAGCATGGAGTTCCAGGCTGCTCTGCACTCAGATGCCAGCCTGGAGAAATTGAGAGGTCTCGCCGAGACGCCCACCTCCAAGTCTGATAAGGAGAGGGTGTTCTGGGAACGAGGAAGGTTGTACCGGGAGACAGTACCCGGAGATCCTAAAAAGGAGTGGTTGAGGGAAAGACAGCTGGTCGTCCCCTATCAGTTCAGAACTGAGTTGTTGCGGATTGCCCATGAGATTCCACTCGCTGGACACTTGGGGATCAGCAAAACAAAGGCACGGCTGTCTCAACACTTCTATTGGCCCAAGATGGGGACAGATGTAACACACTACTGCCGCTCCTGTGCCACCTGTCAAAAAGTGGGTAAGGCGGGGCCTGCTCTTAAGGCTCCCCTTATTCCTTTGCCGGTGATAGAGGAGCCTTTCCAGAGAATCGCGGTGGACATTGTAGGACCGCTGTCCGTCCCCAGCAGCTCCGGAAAGCGATACATTCTCACCGTGGTAGACTACGCTACCCGGTACCCAGAGGCAGTAGCTCTGTCTTCAACCAGGGCAGATAAGGTGGCTGACGCACTGGTGACCATCTTTTCGAGAGTAGGATTTCCCAGGGAGATGCTTACAGATCAAGGGCCCCAATTCATGTCTCGCCTAATGGAGGCTCTCTGTGAGAAAATGCAGGTGACGCAGCTGGTATCGAGTCCGTATCACCCACAGACTAACGGTTTGTGTGAACGTTTCAACGGTACCCTCAAACAGATGCTCCGCATACTGGTTGAGACCCAAGGGCGCGACTGGGAGCGGTACCTCCCACACCTGCTGTTCGCTTACAGAGAAGTTCCGCAGGCTTCGACCGGGTTCTCCCCCTTCGAGCTCCTGTATGGCAGGCGAGTCCGGGGACCCCTTGGGTTGATAAGAGAATCCTGGGAAGATGAGCCAAACCCCACAGAAGTGTCCATCGTGGATTATGTCATGCGCTTCCGTGACAAGATGCAGACCTTGACGCAGTTGGTGCATGACAACATGACGCAGGCTCAGGCTGACCAGAAGCACTGGTACGACCAGAACGCCCGGGAGCGGACCTACCAGGTGGGTCAAAAGGTGTGGGCGCTGGTCCCTGTACCAACGGATAAGCTTCAGGCAGCCTGGGAAGGCCCGTACGTCGTCCACCAACAGCTCAACCCGGTCACCTACGTGGTCACGCTTGACCATGCTCGGGGTAGGCGCAAGGCCTTTCACGTCAACATGCTGAAGGCGCACTACGAACGTGAAGCTTGCATCCTACCGGTCTGCAATCTGCCAGAGGATGGGGAGGAAGATTCCCTCCTGGACATGCTGGCCCAGGCCAAGGCCAATGGGTCCATTGAGGACATGGAGATAAGTGGTTCGCTCACCGTGTCCCAGCGGTTGCAGTTGATGGCCACCCTGGAACTCTTCCGGCCCGTGTTCACCAACCGTCCTGGGAGGACGGAGTTAGCGGTTCATGAGGTGGACACCGGGAATCATGCCCCATTACGGCGAACACCTTATCGGATCTCTGAAACGGTGCAACAAGTCATGCGCCAAGAGGTCGATGAGATGTTAAGGCTGGGAGTGATTCGACGGTCAAAAGGTGCGTGGGCTTCACCTGTAGTCCTCGTGCCTAAAAAGGATCGAACCACCCGGTTCTGCGTGGACTACAGGGGGCTCAACGCCATCACAACCTCTGATGCCCACCCGATGCCGCGCATCGAGGATCTGCTCGAGCGGTTGACAAACGCCAACTACATATCCATCATGGATTTGAGTCGGGGATACTGGCAGATTCCCCTGAGCCCTGAGGCGCAGGAGAAATCCGCCTTTATCACCCCCTTTGGACTGTACGAGTCCACGGTCATGCCCTTCGGCATGAAGAATGCCCCTGCCACTTTCCAGCGGATGGTCAACCACCTGCTTCGGGGACTGGAGGAGTACGCTGTGGCGTACTTAGACGATATTGCCGTCTTCAGTTCCACCTGGGAGGAACACCTTCAGCACCTCCAGGAGGTGCTCAAGCGTCTTCACCAGGCAGGCCTGACCATCAAGCCGGGGAAGTGCCAGATAGGCATGCGCAAGGTCCACTACCTGGGGCACTGGGTAGGCGGGGGTTCCATGAGTCCGGAGCCAGGAAAAGTGGACGCAATCGTGTCCTGGCCCACCCCCAGGACCAAGAAACAGGTGAAGTCCTTCTTGGGCACTGCAGGGTACTATAGGCGGTTCGTACAGGACTATAGCGCCCTTGCCAAACCCTTGACTGACCTCACCAAGCAGAGGCTACCCCAAACAGTCAACTGGACAGATGACTGTGAGGCGGCTTTCCAAGCTTTGAAAGCAGCCCTGTGCAACTCTCCAGTGTTGAGAGCAGTCGACAGCAGTCGCCCGTTTCTGGTACAGACCGACGCCAGCGAGTTTGGCCTCGGTGCTGTGCTTAGCCAGGTCGACTCGGGGAACCAAGAGCACCCCGTGTTGTACCTGAGCCGGAAACTTCTGCCGAGGGAAGTGGCATACTCGACCATCGAGAAGGAGTGTCTGGCCATGGTGTGGGCACTGCAACGTTTGCAGCCCTACCTGTACGGGCGCGCCTTCACGGTGGTAACCGACCACAACCCTCTGAGCTGGTTGCACACAGTGTCCGGAACCAATGGAAGATTGCTCCGCTGGAGCCTTGCCCTTCAACAGTACGATTTTACTGTAAAACACAGGAAGGGCAGTGAAAACGGCAATGCCGATGGGTTGTCCCGCCGGGGCGAACCCGCTGAGGTGCGCATGGCAGATTACCGAGAGGTAATGCCTCCTTAGCGCCCTCTTAAGGGGGGAGGTGTGATGTACAATGCCCGAAGATATGTTTTCTGTTGCAATGTGCTAACAAATCCTCCATCCTAGGACATTGTAAACTGTCAGTAGTAGGAATTCTTTCCCCCCAGGTTTTATCAACCCTGCCACTTCCTCTGGAAGAGCAGGAATGTTAATTAGCTAGACCATCTTCCTCACACCATTTGGCTTCTCTCAGCTGAAAGAGAAAAAAAGTGCGGGAACTAAACTCTTTGTTTGAAACCAGGAGTTTGAATAAAACAATAAGGGATTGTCCCGCGAAAACCATACCCAGCAGAAATATAAAAATCATATTTCTGCGATCCGAGCAGACCCAGCTTCGCTGTGGTGCCTGTTGCAAAACTCTCGGATGTCCAGAACCTGAGATATGATTTGCGCCCAAATGGACGGTCATATCGCATAGATGTTTGATGTTTTCTTGATGGGCTCATTACGCTGGGAAACATGATACCACTGATGAGTCCATACCAGCTTCTCCCATAAAGTTATAGCTAATCTAAGTTTTGTAGCCAAAACATAACTTGGATAAGAGAGGTGGGATCAACCCAGAATGCACCTCTCTGTGATGTCACATAGGAAAGTCTATAAGGCATTCCCTGGCAGAACCAGCTCAGAACAGCTCAAGTCGTCGTGCTAGAAAGATCCAGATGAGCGGAGAAGTGCAGCTCCGCCTCCACCCACCTTAGCCGCATGGTCTGCCTAAGGAACAATATGGAACTGTGAGTGTAATCTCTTTGTTTTCTCCACTTTTATTTTATACCTGTACTGTACATATTTTATGTCTCAATTTTATAGCAACTTTTATCTGTAATCACTGTCCTCTTTCGGAAAATAAATGAAATTATTTAGATCTGTCTCCATGCTCTAAGAATCGAACTATACGCCTTTGATAGATAATCGCTACTAATTCAAGGGGTTTGCCACGGACCCTCTTAATTTAACACTGTGAATTAAGTAACCGTGACTGGTGGCAGCGCGTTGTGTACGGCTATTACGGCTTGCTGGCAGTCTAGAAGGGTCTTATATTGCTGAGTAAGGGGCTTCAGCCACAGCATTGATAATTCCCTTACTGCAGAAGCCTAATTGCCGGTTCACAACAGGCAGCCCGTCCGGCGACTAATTATCCTAGGTGCAGTTCCCTGACTGACCTGAGGGTAAGGGGGGCGCCGGAGAGCTGCGAGTTCCAAAGTGGAACTGAGAAAGTGGGATATACATAAATCCCAGCAGTACTTGGAAGATTGATAGCAGTGGTGGGGCATCCAAATTAAACTCCCCCTGCGGCAAATTGTAGAGCGAGATTAGCTTGCTGGATATTTTTGTCACATGGTGCCGGTGGTGGGATAACTAAGATAAGCCCCAACGGTGCCTGTGATAGCTGTGTGCCGGCATTGTGTCACGTCCCTCCGTCCGCTGATACACCCGTGTCAGTGGTGGGATTGTGACATAGTGGTGACACAGGGTCCGCTGTCCGTCGCGTTTTGGTGGCAGCGGGACCCCCGTTAGTATCGCCCGTAAGTAGACGAACGGCGGTGGGCTGTTCGTCACAGCGCTCAGATATCAGTGGGCCTCACACAATCCACAAGTGTCCAGTGTCCAAAAGTGTGCGCAGAGATTCAAAATCTCCATTATCCTCTCGTCACTTTTGTCACAGGCAGCTGTGCCATCGAGCCTGTCACATAGCGCTCAGATATCAGTGGGCCTCACACAATCCACAAGTGTCCAGTGTCCAAAAGTGTGCGCAGAGATTCAAAATCTCCCTTATCCTCTCGTCACTTTGGTCACAGCTGTGCCATCGAGCCTGTCACATAGTGCTCAGATATCAGTGGGCCTCACACAATCCAAAAGTGTCCACTGTCCACAAGTGTGTGCAGAAATTCTAAATCTCCCCTGTCCTATAGACACCTTGTACCTTGTTTTACATTACTATATAGTTTGTTGGATTTTGTCTACATTTCTACCAAAAATGAGGAAGGCTGGTGGAAGAGGCCGTGGAATTGGGCGGGGGTTGGCAGCTGGTAATGATGGTGTTGGTGGTGGATCTGATGGTAGTGGCAAGAGCAAAATAGGACCGAATGCAGGAGGTGCTGACCCTGCGTCATCGCCTGGCTACATAAGGCCTCGAACGCTTAGTTTTCTAGGAGTTGGCAAACCGCTTTTAAAGCCAGAGCATCGGGAAAAAGTTTTGTCTTACATTGCTGACTCAGCCTCCAGCTCTATCGTCTCCTCTTCTTCAGTTGTAAAAAGTAAAAGCACTGAGTCGTCATTGGAGGCTCATGTTCATGAACCACACCTTTCCTTGTGTCCTTCACCCCAACCAAGATTGAAGGATGACGCAGGCCATACTACTGATTACTCCATGGAGCTGTTTTCACATACCATGCCTGGATTATCAAGTGAAATGGTGAATTACCCAGGCCAAGATGAATCTGACATGGAGTGCACTGATGCACAGCCGCTGATGGATGATTCTGCTGGTACATTCACTCAGAGCACTACATTGTCCTCGCAGTGTACAGAGCCAGATTCTGACCCTGATGAGACTCAGGTGCCCCTTCCCGCACACTATACCACCATACACGGTGACACAGAGGAAGGTGCACATGACATAGAAGAGGAGGTGATGGATGACCCAGTTGTTGACCCAGATTGGCATCCATTGGGGGAAGAGGGTGCTGCTTCCAATAGCTCAGATGAGGAGCATCCACAGCAGACATCGACATCGCAACAGCTGTTATCTGGCAGGCCCGGAGCACTCCAAAGACAGGTTCCAAACATCAAAAGAGTTGCTGGACAGCTTGTCCAGAGGGTCAAAAGATCACAGCGTGCTAGGCCGCAAAATGTCTGCCAAAGTAGGAAGAGTGCAGTGTGGCACTTTTTTGAACAAAATCCTCATGATCAGGCCAAGGTTATCTGTAAGAAGTGCGCAAAGACCTTTAGCCGAGGGAAAAATCTGAAAAATTTGAATACCAGTTGCATGCTTAGACATTTAACCAGCATGCACTTGCAAGCGTGGACACAACACCAAACCTCAAGTGCCACATGTGCAACTGATCACAACGAAGGTAGTCAGCAACGCTACATTGTTTCCCCCACTGTAAGCCCACCGGTTAGCACAGCAGCAAATGTTGAGGTGTCGTTGCAAGACCACAGCAGTCAGGGAATCCCACTGTTATATCAACGAAAGACTGATTCTAGGCCATCAGAAAGAACACCAACTCCATCACCATCATCAACCCTCTCTCAGTCCGCCCTGTCCACCGCTACTTCCACCATATGCAGCTCTCAAGTCCAGCTCACCCTCCCAGACACTATGAGTAGGTCAAGAAAGTACTCAGTCTCTCATCCGCATACACTGGGTTTGAACGCCCACATTGCCAAACTAATCTCGTTTGAGATGATGCCCTTTCGGTTGGTGGAAAGCACAGCTTTCCGCGAACTCATGGCCTATGCAGTACCACGCTATGACCTACCCAGTCGCCACTTCTTCTCTCGCAAAGCCATCCCAGCCCTCCACCATCATGTGAAAGACCGCATTGTCCATGCACTCAAGCAGTCAGTGAACGGAAAGGTGCACCTCACAACTGATGCATGGTCCAGTCGGCATGGCCAGGGCCGTTACGTGTCCATCACTGCGCACTGGGTTAATGTGGTGGATGCAGGGTCCACAGGGGACAGCGGTGGTGGGACAGTGCTGCCTAGCCCACGGTATAGGAAACAGTTGGCTGTAGGCGTTCGACCCTCCTCCTCCTCCTCCTCCTCCAGAAGCGAAAGCTCGTCCACAGAGCGCAGTCGTACGAGCACTCCATCTGCAGCTGCCACTGTTGCACACGATGTGTCCCCCTATCGAGCAGCTAGTGGAAAGCGTCAGCAGGCTGTGTTGCAGATGATGTGTTTGGGCGACAGACACACCGCCGAGGTGCTGGCCGAGTACTTGAAGCGACAAACTGAGTCATGGCTGGGCAGTGTACATCTTGAGGCAGGCAAGGTAGTTAGTGATAACGGCCATAATTTTGTGGCAGCCATAGCCCTTTCAAAACTCAGCCACATACCTTGCTTGGCTCACACCTTGAACCTGGTGGTGCAGTGCTTCCTCAAAAATTATCCGGAGTTAACAGCCCTGCTCCAGAAGGTGCGAAGACTGTGCGCGCACATCCGCCGGTCGCCTGTACACTCCGTTCGTATGCAGAAGCTGCAGTGATTGCTCCACCTTCCCAACCACCGCCTCATTATCGACATTGCAACAAGGTGGAACTCCACCCTGCACATGGTGGAGCGGCTGTGCGAGCAGAGGCAGGCCATAATGCATTTGTGGGAGGATACACGGCCAGGCACTTTGAGAGCAGACATGGAGTTGACAGGCGTGCAGTGGTCGAAGCTGAAAGACCTTTGTAAAGTCCTTCAGTGTTTTGAGGAATGCACACGGCTGGTAAGCGCAGACGACGCCATCCTAAGCATGAGCATCCCACTTATGCGTCTGCTCATGCAAACTTTGACGCACCTTAAGGAGCAGGCGTCTGCAGCCAATGTTGATGAGGAGGAAGAGGAGGAGGGAATCCTTGATGACATTCAGCCATTGTCTGCTCAGGGACCTCTCCTGGACGAGGTGGAGGAAGAAGAGGAGGAGGAGGATGATGGGGATGATTACTTAGGGGAGGAGGATGCATCTCGTGGGGCAAGTGAAAATGTTGGCGTGGCAAGGTCTGGTACAGGGTTTGTGCGTGACTGGAGGGATGTGGATTTGCCAGAAAGTGCTCCTCCACCCAGCACTCGCAGTGCATCATTGACACCGGGAACATTGGCCCACATGTCAGATTATGCCTTGCGGATCCTAAAAAGGGACCCCCGCATTGCCAAAATGATGAACGATGACGACTACTGGTTGGCCAGCATCCTGGATCCACGCTATAAAGGCAAATTACAAAACATCATGCCACAGGAGAACCTTGACCTAATATTGGCTAATAAACAAGCAACTCTGGTAAATCGGTTGCTTGAGGCATTCCCAGCACACAGCAGCGGTGATGGTTCTCACACGAGCCGTACGGGCCGGGGGCAGCTTGGCAGAGGTGTTCGTGGTGCACACAGCAGAAGTGGCGTTGGAGACAGGGGTTTCATGACAATGTTGTGGACTGATTTTTCAAATACCGCTCACACAACTGGTAATACTGCATCGATGGAAAGTGACAGGAGACAGCAGTTGTCAACTATGGTTACAAACTACTTTTCCTCCCATATCGATGTTCTCCCACACAGGTCATTCCCCTTTGACTATTGGGCCTGTAAACTGGACAACTGGCCTGAATTGGCCCAATATGCCTTACAGGAGCTCGCTTGCCCAGCTGCAAGTGTGCTATCGGAAAAAGTCTTCAGTGCAGCTGGATCAATCCTGACAGAAAAAAGGACCCGTCTGTCAACCCAAAATGTGGATGATCTAACCTTCATTAAAATGAACCACGCATGGGTTTCCAAGGATTTTGTCCCACCTTCCCCTGATGACACATAGGGTGACAGAAAAATGGCTTGCTTTGGTCCACCTTTTCCTGGTACTTCACTTATTTCGCCTTTTGCATCAGCTGAATATCCAACATCAACATATGCCACTTTCTAAAACTCCCTGTGCTGCCTCCCCCCCATGGCCGGGGTCAACACCTAGCGCACGACACCGTGCGAGTGCCGTTGCTCTGGACAGGTGGGTAGGCCGACTCTTGGGCACGGGCACTGGCACAGGGTCCCTCATAGTGCAATCAAGTGTCTCTGACGGTGGTGGTGCACACCCGCCGTCAGACACACCGCTGTACTATGAGGGGCCCAGTGCCAGTACTGACGCCCACGAGTGGGCCCCCCTTGCTTAGGCAGGTCCCCAGCATTTGCAATCTTTACCTCTCCCTGCTCCTCCGCTGTGTAATCTGGGCCGTCAAATCCATACTGGGCCTAACACCGTCTGAGCCTGCCTCCTGAGACATATATTTTGAATGTGTACGCTATCCATACATGTTATCCAGGGATACGGTACCCTTTCTAACCTTTGTGCAATCACGTGCAATCCATACTGGGCCTAACACCGTCTGAGCCTGCCTCATGCTGTATAGACATATATTTTGAATGTGTACGCTATCCATACATGTTATCCAGGGATACGGTACCCTTTCTAACCTTTGTGCAATCACGTGCAATCCATACTGGGCCTAACACTGTCTGAGCCTGCCTCATGCTGTATAGACATATATTTTGAATGTGTACGCTATCCATACATGTTATCCAGGGATACGGTACCCTTTCTAACCTTTGTGCAATCACGTGCAATCCATACTGGGCCTAACACCGTCTGAGCCTGCCTCATGCTGTATAGACATATATTTTGAATGTGTACGCTATCCATACATGTTATCCAGGGATACGGTACCCTTTCTAACCTTTGTGCAATCACGTGCAATCCATACTGGGCCTAACACCGTCTGAGCCTGCCTCATGCTGTATAGACATATATTTTGAATGTGTACGCTATCCATACATGTTATCCAGGGATACGGTACCCTTTCTAACCTTTGTGCAATCACGTGCAATCCATACTGGGCCTAACACCGTCTGAGCCTGCCTCATGCTGTATAGACATATATTTTGAATGTGTACGCTATCCATACATGTTATCCAGGGATACGGTACCCTTTCTAACCTTTGTGCAATCACGTGCAATCCATACTGGGCCTAACACCGTCTGAGCCTGCCTCATGCTGTATAGACATATATTTTGAATGTGTACGCTATCCATACATGTTATCCAGGGATACGGTACCCTTTCTAACCTTTGTGCAATCACGTGCAATCCATACTGGGCCTAACACCGTCTGAGCCTGCCTCATGCTGTATAGACATATATTTTGAATGTGTACGCTATCCATACATGTTATCCAGGGATACGGTACCCTTTCTAACCTTTGTGCAATCATGTGCAATCCATACTGGGCCTAACACCGTCTGAGCCTGCCTCATGCTGTATAGACATATATTTTGAATGTGTACGCTATCCATACATGTTATCCAGGGATACGGTACCCTTTCTAACCTTTGTGCAATCACGTGCAATCCATACTGGGCGTGAGAACGGCTGGCGAGCTGTTAAGCAAGCTACAGCACCTGTCCAGACAAGTACAGGGATTCCCTAGCGAGGAGACTTATTTGATTGTTTTCAATGTTGGGACAGCAATTTTTGGGGAGCACTATACTCTGGAGAATGATAGATGGGGCCCACCATACACTGGAACATTCCAAAGGTGGACATCAGACACTGGAGCAGCATTTACAGGGCCCATTATACACTAGAGCATTAGAAATGGGGCCCATTATGTTTGGAGCATTATTTGGGCCCATAAGACAGTGGAGCTTCATCCATGGGGACCAACACATACTGTAGCATTATGTGGAGCTCACCATATACTGTTTCAAACATTATATGGGACCAATTATTCTGTATGGAGAAATAGATGGGCCTCGTCATGAGATGTAAAAAGTGAGGTATTTTTCATTGTACTATACCGCTATTTATCTGCCGTATCGGAGCATGATGAGTTGTGGTATGTGTTAAAGGGGCGCTCTTTCGCCCAGGGCACATGAAAACCTGCAGCCAGCCCTCCCCCCCCCACAACTTTAGCCAAATAACCCCCATTTTTCAGTGCGTAACTTGTATTATGAAGTTAATTAAGGTTGACAAGCTTAAGTAAGAAGAATTGATGCTTTTGGCATTCAAATGGGCACTGTAGGTGTGTTTCCTGTCCTCCTCTCACTGCCGACTTTTATTCCCCATTGACTTACATTGGGTTTCGTGTTTCGGGACGACCCCGAGTTTTCCCTATAATCGGACGATCTTGCTCGACCCGACTTTTGGAAAAGTCGGGTTTCACGAAACGAAATGCGACCCTAAAAAACCAAAAGTCGCTCAACTCTAGTGAACACCCTACAAGACCTGCTGTATACCAGGAACACTCCACAAGACCTGCTGTATACCAGGAAAGCTCCACAAGACCTGCCGTATACCGTGAACACCCTACAAGACCTGCAGTATACCAGGAACACTCCACAAGACCTGCTGTATACCAGGAACACTCCACAAGACCTGCTGTATACCAGGAAAGCTCCACAAGACCTGCTGTATACCAGGAACACTCCACAAGACCTGCTGTATACCAGGAAAGCTCCACAAGACCTGCCGTATACCGTGAACACCCTACAAGACCTGCAGTATACCAGGAACACTCCACAAGACCTGCAGTATACCAGGAAAGCTCCACAAGACCTGCTGTATACCAGGAACACTCCACAAGACCTGCTGTATACCAGGAAAGCTCCACAAGACCTGCTGTATACCAGGAACACTCCACAAGACCTGCTGTATACCAGGAAAGCTCCACAAGACCTGCCGCATACCGTGAACACCCTACAAGACCTGCAGTATACCAGGAACACTCCACAAGACCTGCTGTATACCAGGAACACTCCACAAGACCTGCAGTATACCAGGAAAGCTCCACAAGACCTGCCGCATACCGTGAACACCCTACAAGACCTGCAGTATACCAGGAACACTCCACAAGACCTGCTGTATACCAGGAACACTCCACAAGACCTGCTGTATACCAGGAACACTCCACAAGACCTGCTGTATACCAGGAACACTCCACAAAACCTGCTGTATACCAGGAACACTCCACAAAACCTGCAGTATACCAGGAAAGCTCCACAAGACCTGCTGTATACCAGGAACACTCCACAAGACCTGCTGTATACCAGGAAAGCTCCACAAGACCTGCCGCATACCGTGAACACCCTACAAGACCTGCAGTATACCAGGAACACTCCACAAGACCTGCTGTATACCAGGAACACTCCACAAGACCTGCAGTATACCAGGAAAGCTCCACAAGACCTGCCGCATACCGTGAACACCCTACAAGACCTGCAGTATACCAGGAACACTCCACAAGACCTGCTGTATACCAGGAACACTCCACAAGACCTGCTGTATACCAGGAACACTCCACAAAACCTGCTGTATACCAGGAACACTCCACAAGACCTGCAGTATACCAGGAAAGCTCCACAAGACCTGCTGTATACCAGGAACACTCCACAAGACCTGCTGTATACCAGGAAAGCTCCACAAGACCTGCTGTATACCAGGAACACTCCACAAGACCTGCTGTATACCAGGAAAGCTCCACAAGACCTGCCGCATACCGTGAACACCCTACAAGACCTGCAGTATACCAGGAACACTCCACAAGACCTGCTGTATACCAGGAACACTCCACAAGACCTGCAGTATACCAGGAAAGCTCCACAAGACCTGCCGCATACCGTGAACACCCTACAAGACCTGCAGTATACCAGGAACACTCCACAAGACCTGCTGTATACCAGGAACACTCCACAAGACCTGCTGTATACCAGGAACACTCCACAAGACCTGCCGTATACCAGGAACACTCCACAAGACCTGCTGTATACCAGGAACACTCCACAAGACCTGCCGTATACCAGGAACACTCCACAAGACCTGCTGTATACCAGGAACACTCCACAAGACCTGCTGTATACCAGGAACACTCCACAAGACCTGCCGCATACCGTGAACACCCTACAAGACCTGCAGTATACCAGGAACACTCCACAAGACCTGCTGTATACCAGGAACACTCCACAAGACCTGCTGTATACCAGGAACACTCCACAAGACCTGCCGTATACCAGGAACACTCCACAAGACCTGCTGTATACCAGGAACACTCCACAAGACCTGCCGTATACCAGGAACACTCCACAAGACCTGCTGTATACCAGGAAAGCTCCACAAGACCTGCTGTATACCAGGAACACTCCACAAGACCTGCCGTATACCAGGAACACTCCACAAGACCTGCTGTATACCAGGAACACTCCACAAGACCTGCTGTATACCAGGAACACTCCACAAGACCTGCCGTATACCAGGAACACTCCACAAGACCTGCAGTATACCAGGAACACTCCACAAGACCTGCCGTATACCAGGAACACTCCACAAGACCTGCTGTATACCAGGAACACTCCACAAGACCTGCCGTATACCAGGAACACTCCACAAGACCTGCTGTATACCAGGAACACTCCACAAAACCTGCTGTATACCAGGAACACTCCACAAAACCTGCTGTATACCAGGAACACTCCACAAAACCTGCCATTTTGGAGATGTTGTGATCCAGGTTTCACTTTATTTTATTTATGTATTTCCAGGAGGCAGACAGATGACAGGTCACACTGATTAGGAGCGGGATGACTATACGTATGATGTGCATACAGCTGACAAGTGATAGGAAACATAAGTGAACACATCCTAGAGCTAGAGTCTGACACTGACAATAACTGGAGTGACAGATGACAAGAGCTGTGATCATAACGGAGCTGTATTTATTTACTAAGTGGAATTAGTGTCTCGGGCATATATGGTCCAAGCCGCATATCTGAGAGCGATCAGACTCTCCTAATTTGTGCGTCTTATATGGTGATATTCGCTCGCCATCCCACTTCTGCTTACTCACGGTGTGACATAAGCAGGTTTGCAGATTTTATGCTAACTAAATTCGCTGTCACTCATTGTCCTGCCCTCATCCAATGGAAGATCCATCTGCTAATGAATCGTTCGATCTCTGCGTGATTGACAGCTCTTTTCATTGACATACTGGCGGCCCCTGAGTTGTGTAGTGCTGATATGGCGCGGCTGGCTGCGATATCTGTGCACGGTCTGCCATGTGACAGGGTTAATTCTACCTCCACCTCTCCCCAGGCAGTGACTGCTCCTCCTGGTCAGCTACTTTCCCATCCCCAGAAGTCTTAAAGTGCTGAATCTTGGAGTGAGCTAAGTGCCTGTCTCCAGTGTCAGCACAAGTGCCTGCTGGGAAACGGTTAACCCTTTGCTTGCTGAGTAGGGATTGAAGCAGGAGGTCACGAGGCTTTTAAATCTGTAACAGTGCAAGGTGGTCACCGAATGACTTCAGGACGATGGAAGAGTTAATGGACTCGTGGACTTGGCTGACATGGCTGACTCCTGCTCTTATCTAATGATGGCCACTGACAAGAGTCAAGGTGATGAGGACTGGGAGAATCTGGAGGAAGTAAAATGGCCCATCAGTAATAGAGCAGCGCTAAGATCTGGCATCACCGGAGGCGCTGGGTGTGGGACTGCTGATCTCTTGGCCCACTGGATGAAATCCTCGTTGACCAATCCACGTGTGGAGACATAAAGTGCAGAATCGTGGCCGAACTCTAACAGTGCCCTCAAACGTTAAAGTGCAGTGATACAACAGTGCCGTCACACAAAAATGAAGGTGCGGGACAGTGGCGGGGTAATGATTTGGCAGTGACAGCATAGTTACAGATAAGTTGCAATGCAGTAAAAGAAAAGTGAAGTGCAGCAAGAGAACAGAACAGTGGTCAGCAAGTGCATCTATCAGACAAGGACGGGGCAGTACTCCTGTGACCCCAATCAGTGGGGGTACCCCTCTATAAATCGCTTGTGAGGCCACATCTAGAATATGGGATCCAGTTTGGGGCTCCACATTTTAAATAGGATATTCAGAAGTTAGAGTCAGTTCAAAGGCAGAAACCAGATTATTACACAGTGGGGGACATAAGTATTTGATACACTGGTGATTTTGCAAGTTTTCCCACCTACAAAGAATGGAGAGGGCTGTAATTTTTATCGTAGGTACACTTCACCTGTGAGAGGCAGAATCTATAAGTAAAAAAAAAACAAACAGAAAATCACATTGCATGATTTTCTAACAATTACATTGCATTTTATTGCATAAAATAAGTATTTGATAACCGACCAATCAGCTAGAATTTTGCCGCTCACACACCTGTTTTTTCTTTAAGAAGCCTTCTACTCTGCACTCATTACCTGTATTAATTGCACCTTTCTGAACTCGTTACCTGCATAAAAGACACCTGTCCACACATTCAATCACACTCCAACCTTTCCGCCATGGCCAAGACCAAAGAGCTGTCTAAGGACACCAGGGACAAAATTGTAGCCCTGCACAAGCCTGGGATGGGCTTACAGGACAATAGGCAAGCAGCTTGATGAGAAGGAAACAACTGTTGACATAATTATTAGAAAATGCAAGAAACACAAGATGACTGTGAATCTTCCTCAGTCTGGGGCTCTATGCAAGATCTTGCCTCATGGGGTAAGGATGAGTCTGAGAAAAATCAGGAATCAGCCCAGGACTACACGGGAGGACCTGGTCTAGGAAGAGAGCTGGCACTACAGTCTCAAACTTTACCGTTAGTAACACACTACACCGTCATGGATTAAAATCCTGCAGGGCACACAAGGTCCCCCTGCTCATGCAAGCACATCGGCAGGCCCATTTTAAGTTCATCAATGTCCATCTGGATGATCCAGAGGAGGCATGGGAGAAGGTCATGTGGTCAGATAAGACAAAAATAGAACTTTTTGGTATCAACTTCACTTGGAGGAAAAAGAATGTTTACAATCCAAAGAACACCATCCCAACCGTCAAGCATGTTGGGGAAAACATCATACTTTGTGAGTGTTTTTCTGCAAAGGGGACAGAACGACTGCACTGTATTGAAGGGAGGATGGATGGGGTCATGTATCACGAGATTTTGGCAACAACTTCCTTCCTTCAGTAAGTGCATTGAAGATGAGTTGTGTCTGGGTCTTCCAGCATGGCAATGACCAGAAACACACAGTCAGTAAAACTAAGGAGTGGCTCCGTAAGAAGTATTTTAAGGTCCAAGAGTGGCCTAGCCGAGAGAAAATCTTTAGAGGGAGGTGAAACTCAATGTTTCCCAGAGACAACCCAGAAACCTGAAAGATCTGGAGAACTATATGGAGGAGTGGGCCAAAATCCCTGCTGCAGTGTGTGCAAACTGGGGTAAAGAACTACAGGAAACGTCTGATCTCTGTAATTGCAGCAAGGATTTCTGTACCAAATATTAAGTTCTATTTTTCTATTGTATCAAATACTTATTTAATGCAATAAAATACAAATGAATTATGTAAAAATCATGCAATGTGATTTTTTGGATATTTTTTGTAAGATTCTGTCTCTCACAGTTTATTTGTACCTACGATAAAAATTACAGACCTCTCCATTCTTTGTAGGTGAGAAAACTTGCAAAATCGGCAGCGGATCAAATACTTACTTTCCCCACTGTATGCGATGGAGGCCTCCCATATTATGGGATGGACGAAAAGTTGGGCTTGTTTAGCTTAGAAAAAAAAATGCCTCCCAATTGCAGTTAAATCTCCATGATTTCAGCTCTGCAGGACGCTATTTTTTTCATATAAAATGAAACAACTGCGAAGCAATTGAAGTCGAGACTTTCAGGTTTAAATAAAGGGGTTGAACAAAAATATCTTGTGAACCGTTTGGGAATTGCAACCATTTTTCTATAAAGCCTCCTCATTTTAGGGGCTCAAAAGTAATTGGACGTACTGACTTTATCATAAATAAAATGTTCATTTATAAAAATTTGTCGAAAATCCTTGGCAGGCAATGACGGCCTGAAGTCTGGAAGATACGGACGTCACCAGACGCTGAGTTTCCTCCTCTGTGAGGCTTTGTCGGTTTTTACCGCAGTTGACTTCAGTTGTTGCTTGCTTCTGGGTTTTTCTGCCTTAAGTTTTGTCTTCATCACATGAAATAGAAGCTCAATGGAGCTGAGATCTGGTGATGACTCGGCCATTGCACAATTTTCCACTTCTTTGCTTTTGCAGTATATTTTGGGTCATTGTCCATCTGTCCTGTGAAGCACCGTCCAATCATCCTTGCTGCATTTGGCAGAATCTGAGCAGAAAGTATTACCCTGTACACACAGGATTCATCCAGCTGCTTCTCTCTTCATCAATAACTATTAGTGACCCGCTGCCATTGGAAGCCATGCATGCCCACGCCTGCAAAATGTATTACAGAGGGTGTGCTGTGCTATGGAGCATGTGCCGGTCCGAGCCATCTCCATACTTTCTTCTTTCCATCATTCTGGTACAGGTTGATCTTGGCTTTGCTTTTCCAGCACTGGGCGGCTTCTTTAGCTGTTTTTTGGCCAAGTCTAATCTGGCCTTTCTATTTTTAAGGCTTATTAATGGTTTGCACCTTGTGGTGACCCCACTGTATTTGCTCTCATGGAGTCTTCTCTTTTTGGTAGACTTAGATACTGAAGCCCCTTCTTCCTGGAGAGTGTTCTTTACTTGGGTGGCTGATGTGAAGAGATTTTTCTTCACCATGGAAAGGATTCTTCCATCAGACACCACTGTTGACGTCGGTGGATGTCCAGACATTTTTGACTTCCTGAGCTCACCAATGCGCTTTATTTTGAAGAACGTAAAAAAACTGCTGATTTGGCCACTCCTAACATTTCTGCTGTCTCTCTGATGAATTTCTTTTTTTTTTCTTTCAGCCTAAAGATAGTCTGTTTCTCTTCCATTGACAGCTCCTTTGACCTCATGTTGTGGGTTCACAGCAACAGCTTCCAAATGAAAATGTCCTATCTGGAATCAGCCCTTTTACCTGCTTAATTTATATTGGATTAATGAGGGAAAAGTCCATGCAGGCCATTAATTATAATAATTGTCCAATTGCCTTTGATCCCTTTAAAAAGAGGCAGCTACATATTAAAGATCTTTAATTCCTAAACCCTTACTCCAGTTAGGATGTGAATACCATCAAATTAAAGCTGAGAGTTTGCACTTTAAGCCCATATTGATTATGTAATTATATCTTGAATATGATTTGTTAAACAGCTAAAATGCCAAAACTTGTGTCACTGTCCCAATATTTCAAGACCTAACTCAATATGTATACGTTGCGTTCCAAATTATTATGCAAATACTATTTTTCTGTGATTTTCCTAAGTGGTCTAAATGAGTCAGTATAATGTTCAAATCATCAACCGGATAAATCACATTATTTTGGACAAATCTTCCAATGATAACAGGAGTTTTTTCAAATCTAACTATAATAATGGCATGTTCCAAATTATTCTGCACAACAGAGTTTCAAAACATTTTATAGGTTGTACAGAACTTAAAATGTTCATTTTCTTAAATTTGCAGCAATAAGAGGTCACATTTACTGAACTCAACAGCTTTGCAAATCAAAAACATTTCAATAGACCAAGATACATGTTAAAGAAGCACTCCCATCAGATGCCCTAACGGAGCGGAGCCGTGCGCCAACCACCGCCAAAGCGGCAATGCACTGGCAGGGCAGACGGCCGGGTGCCTCACAGCGCCCATGCTGCAAGACTGAGTCCCCATGACTCCAGACCGTGCCGCCCCACCAGCACAAAACCACAGCAAGTATGGCCGCCACACAGCACCAACACCAACTGAAAGGAGCAATGAACCTCACCTTCCTCCAGCTCTCCAGTGAGGGCAGAGATGGGCTAGACCCCTTACCTTCAAGTCTCCTGCTAATTAAAATCAGCTGTGCCAAATGGGAGGCGTGCACGTCCCAAGAAAGAAAAGCACAGATCATGCAATATGGTGGGCACACGGCTCCGCTCCGTTAGGGCGACAGAGACCCACTACGAGGTTTGCCGTGACGTGGCTGTGGGCTTCATACAGTCTGAATGTTAAACTAAGAACCTCATGTTCAGTTATATTTTTGCTTAGCGGCATTAGATCAATGTACGATTTTTGGAGGTGCTGTCCATTCCCCTTTTCAGCATAAAAATAATTAATCCAATTGGTAAACGGCGTAATGAGAAATTATTAAAAATGACAAAATTATAATTTTTTGGTCTCTGCAACATTGCAAAAAAAATGCAGTAACAGGTGATCAAAACAACGTATGTACCCCAAAATGGTATCGATAAAAACGTCAGCTCAGCATGCAAAAAATAAGCCCTTACTCAGCCCCAGATCACAAAAAATGGAGACACTACGGGCCTTGGAAAATGGCACCATTTTTTTTTTTTTTTTGCAAACTTTGGATTGTTTTCTCTCCACTGATATAAAAAAGAACGTATACTGTACATGTTTGACTTGTAGAATCATAATGACAAGTCAGTCCAGGGGAGAAGGGGTTAATATATTGCAGTCATCATATTATACAGCACTGTGTACTTCAGTTGTTTATTTTGCCTTTTACCTGCTAATTCTTCTCTTTTCTCTGCTCTATGTAGAAACAGGAAGTCTCTTTTCCCTGCATGAGTCATCCCCCTCTTCAATTCCTGACCCAGCTGCTCCCTCTTCACCCTGTCGGGAACTTTTGCAATGATGACTCATGCAGGGAAAAAAGATTTGCTGTTTCTACACAGAGCTTAGAAGGATTCAGTCAGTTTTTAATCACGTGATGTCATAGACCTAATGGAAAAAGAGAAGAATTGGGTAGAAAGGTAAAATGAGCAATTGTCAGTACAGAATGCTGTATAGTATGGTGATTGCAATATAATAAGAGGATAAAAATTTAATGGCAGGAGGATGAGTGCTTCTTTAAAGAGGTTCTCCACCACTTTTACATTGATGGCCTATCCTTAAGATAGGTCATCAATGTTTGATCTGCCAGGGTCTAATACCCGGCACACCCGTCAATCAGCTGTTTTCGGCGTTGGCAGCCAGAAGTGCTCACTTGCTGAGCTGCTCCTTCTTCTTGTAGTCACTACTGCAGGGTACTGCACATGCACCTCCTATCCAAATCAATAGGAGGCAGATGTGCAGTACCCTGCAGCGGCCACTGCAAGTAGACTGAGCAGCTCAGCAAGTGAGCACTTCTGGCCGATGGTCGCCGACACCGATAACCAGTGTTGGACTGGAGCACCTTGGGCCCATCAGAGAAAATCATTCTTGGGTCCACTATGGAGCTACATAGAAATAAACACAAGACCACCAGTTGTGCAGTAAAACGCGCTAATATCAGGGTGTAAAATAAGGTAGGACACGTCTTAATTATGTAGCAGGGGTTGAGGTAGCCCCCCTCATAGGGTATAATGCAGTCCATCTGCCGAATGTAATGTTGACCCCTCAGAGTATAATGCAACCCCTTCATAATGTATAATTCAGCCCCCATATAATATAATGTATCCTCCTCATAGGGTACAATGCAGCCCCCTTCATATAGTATAATGCAGCCCCGCACAGAATATAATGTAGCCGCCCCCCCTACAATATAATCCAGCCCCACAGTCTTATGGCCACCAGGACTCACTGATATGTATATAAAAAAACAAACACAATACTCACTTCTCTCCTCCTCATTCGCCCACTGCTCCAGGCTCTGTTCCAATATCAGCAGCTTCACTGCTGTCTGCCCGACACACAGCGGGTACGTGATGAAGTGATGTCATCGCGCACCCGCAGTGTCAGAGGCAGAGGGGAATGATGGGAGAGGGAGCGTCATCTGATGCCCTTTCCTCTATTATTGCTTTAAACTGTATCGTCAGTTATGATGCCGATACAGTTGAATGCGGCGTGCACCGGGCCACCTGACTTACGTGCCCAATAGCGACCACGTGGGCCCCTGGGGAGTGGGGGCCCTGGTCTGCCGACCCTATAGCGGGCAGTGTTAGCCACAGCCTGCGTCTAACACTGCCCATTATGAAAGTGAAATGAATATTCACTGCTCTCCACGTTCATGGGGGCATGAGGAAGAGTGAATAATCCTTTCTCTCTTTAGCAGCGGGGACAGGCTTTAGCCGCAGCAGCCGGCTTCTGCCTCCTTTCACCCGCTGCTGCTCCGCTGTCACCGGGCGGGTCCCACTGACTCATGGGCCCCATAGCAGCTGCCTGTTGTGGCTGGGGGCCCCTGGAGCATCGGGGGCCCTAGGCAGCTGCTGGCCCTGTATGCCAGCAGGTGTCAGTGCCTGGGCCCACTAGATAATCCTCCGGTTCTCCAGTGGGCCAGTCCGACCCTGCTGATATCAAATGATCAGCGGGGATGCCGGGTGTCAGACCCTGGCCGGTCAGACATTGATGACCTGTAGGCGATAAAGTAAACCCCGGCACTCAAATGAGGAAAAAAGGAATGTATATGCAAAAGTGAATTTATTAATTGACACACTGCAAAAGGAACCTAACCAAAGCAACAGCACCAACGTTTCAGCATAGAGCCTTTCTCAAGGTTGTTGCATCACTGGTCAGAGCAGGGAAACATGGGCCGTTCCCCTCGCCACCCGTGCCTGTCCTGGACCTCTACTGCAGGCGTCCATTCACTCTCCATAGTGACCTTACCACATTTCTCACCCATGCACACTCTGCAAACCGTATGGAACCTCTCCTCTCTTTGAATAATCCGGTAGTCCTTCGAGACCCATGTTTCCCTGCTCTGACCAGTGATGCAACAACCTTGAGAAAGGCTCTATGCCGAAACGTTGGTGCTGTTGCTTTGGTTAGGTTCCTTTTGCAGTGTGTCAATTAATAAATTCACTTTTGCATATACATTCCTTTTTTCCTCATTTGAGTGCCGGGGTTTACGTTATCGCCTACTTATGATTCTTTACCCCCAGAGCACCTTTAGTGTGTGGTAGAGCCTGGAATTTCTATACTCTCAGACATTGATGACCTAGCTGAAGGATAGGCCATCAATGTAAAAGTAGTGGACAACCTCTTTAACATAGGACCCTTCTTTGATATCATCTTGACAATTCTTGCATTCATTGAACTTGTGAGTTTTTGGAGAGTTTCTGCTTGAAATTCCTTGCAGGATGTCAGAATCGCCTCCCAGTTTTTGATGTGAACGGTCTCCCACCCTCATAGTTCTTTTGTTTGATGATACCCATATTTCCTGACCCTGTATCTGTCATTACTGATATGTTGACTGGCTGCAATATCATCACCCATATTTCCTGACCCCACTCACCCTGTATCTGTGTGTCATTATTTAGCATGATCTATTTGAAGCCTTACTACTTTTCGACTTTTTAACAGATATTTATTGCCTAATTTTAAATCTATTTTGATATTTTGTATTTGGGTCGCCAAACATTATATATAGGGCTTAATGAGCAAATTAGTTTTGCTCCATTCTTGTAAAGAGATTCCTTGTGTTGGACTATTGTGAGTTTTTCATCCATTGACTTTGATTTTCTTAGTGTTACTAGTGTTACTATCTACCTTTTATATTTTGCCCTTCTTAAAAATGGAGTTCGAGACGGACACATGCGCGGTGAGCTCAATTGTCATTGGTGCTGCCAACGGCGCTTGACGATGATGCATGCGGTCATTGACGTCACGGGGGATTTCCCCTAGACCTGTTATGCCGCTGCGAGCACCCGAAACAACGCCTGGAACGGCCTGAGTTCTCACTGCGCATGCACCGCAATTATCCCCACTCCAGACACAGCTGTCTCTCAATGTCCTCCTCCATTTTTGGTGAGTGTCTTCATCTGAATCAGCCCCTATATAAAGAGGATGTTACACACAGAGAATCACAGCCCCCCAGAGGAAGCCCATGCAAAACGCGCGTTGGGGCTGCCGGCAGCTGCTTTTTGTTAGCACAGGGTATCATGGATGAGATAGCCTCTTGACATACTTACCTTCATTATTGGTTTCCCCTTCTCTATATACCTTTCCCGTTGTTATTGTTTGCTCTTATCACCACTTAATAACAGTCATATGTAGTTACTGTAATACTGTGCTGTTTTTCAAATATGAGTATTGTATTGAGGTGTTTTCACCACAATTGTATGTTGTAATATTTATGGTGTTGTAGGATTCATGTACCATCATTGCCTACTATGATCACGGACACAAATGTGACTTGTTGTAGACAGACACCATATGTATGGACCTTCTTGCACTCAGTGGTTTATCTTGCTTCCCTAGCCTGCTATAATAATGCATAATTGCAGCAACCTGATACCATGTGCCATCACCTTGAACGACTTTTATAGGTGTATTTTGTGCCTTTACTGTATTTGTCTTTTTGTCTAATAAACTTTTACTTACAGTATTTTTAAAACGAACTATATTCTGAACTTTTGAATCCCTGTCTCTCGTAGGATTTATGCGCTGGTGGAGTGTCCATTGTTATATTTTTTTCTGGCCATTTACTGACACATGGGGTATTAACATATAATGATATAATGGTTATGGTTTGGAAGATATTGAAAGTAACTATATAAAGCTTGCACCTGAGGAAGAGATTCCATCAATCTTGTTCTAAATATTAAAACAAAGACCCTGAACTCCATCTTCCATCCCGGCGGCCGTGTAGTGCTTTGTTTTTCACATTGTAGTGGAAGTGCAAGAGCAAAGATTTTGCAATATAGTGCAAATATGAGGAGTTTGGGCGTCACACAATCTAAAGGCTCGGAGGTGCTAGTCGATCAGGGTGACTCCGATTATTCCTGTGGATAAAGTTCGCTGCACTCCAAATTCATGCCAGCAAATATGAATGGACTATGGTACACAGTTTTACTCCAAAAAGCAGTGATCAGTTAATGCAATAGAGCCGTAACTGCTGATATTGTTGACATTTTGAATCTGCCAGGGTCTTTATTCAAAAGTCGCTGAAAAGAGCTAGTCAGAGAAATGTAGGACAGTGCTAGAATAGAAAAGAGGTCATATATAATGCAGTTATAGAACTAATGGACATGTACAATAGTGACAGTATAATATAAGTGCAGTGTAGCAGCAGAACAGGTAGGTGCACTGTAGAAACAGTCATGTACATGCGCAAAGCTGAAAGTGTAATTATAAAACTTCAGCGAGGTAATAGTGCAGTGATAGCGCAGTGTAAGATAGAAATAGGGGCTGTGCATTGGTGGAAGAGGGACTATTCAGTGGTAGAAGAGAGGCTGTACAGTGGAAGAAGAGGGTCAGTACAGTGGTAAAAAAGAGGGGCTGTGCAGTGGTAGAAGGGAGGCTGTGCAGTGGTAGAATTGGGGCCATGCAGTTGTAGCAGAGAGACTGTGTAGTGGTAGAATTGGGGCCTTGCAGTTGTAGCAGAGAGGCTGTGCAGTGGTAGTAGAGAGGCTGTGTAGTGGTAGAAGAGGGTCTGTGCAGTGGTAGAAGACAGTCTGTGCAGTGGTAGAAGAGGTGCTAAGCAGTAGTAGTAGAGGGACTGTGCAGTGGTAGAATCAGGGCTGTGCAGTGATAGAATTAGAGCTGTGCAGTTGTAGTAGATGGGTTGTGCAGTGGTAGAAGGTGGTTTGTGCAGTGGTAGTAGCGGGATTGTGCAGTGATAGTAGAGGAGCTGTGCAGTGGTAGAATCGGGGCCATGCAGTTGTAGTAGAGAGGCTGTGCAGTGGTAGGAGAGAGGCTGTGTAGTGGTAGAAGAGGGTCTGTGCAGAGGTAGAAGAGGGGCTGTGCATTGATAGAATTGGGGCCGTGCAGTTGTAATAGATGGGCTGTGCAGTAGAAGAAGATGGTTTGTGCAGTGGTAGTAGGGGGCTGTGCAATGGTAGTAGAGGAGCTGTGCAGTGGTAGAATCGGGGCTGTGCAGTTGCAGTAAAGGAGCTGAGCAGTGGTAGCAGAGAGAATGTGCAGTGTTAGTAGAGGGTCTGTGCAGTGTTAGAAGGGGGTTGTGCAAAGGTAGAAGGAGCAATGCAGTGGAAGAGGAGGGCTTGTGCAGTGGTAGAGGAGGAGCTATGCAGTGGTAGAGTGGTAGAAGGAGGTCTGTGCAGTGATAGAAAGGGGCCTGTGCCATGGTAGAAAGGTGTCTGTTCAGTAGTAGAGGGGCTGCGCAGCGGTAGAAGAGGGGCTGTGCAACGATAGTAGAGGAAGAGCTTTGCATTGGTAGTAGAGGGGCTGTGCAGTGGTAGTAGAGGGGCTGTGCAGTGGTAGTAGAGGGGCTGTGCTGTGGTAGTAGAGGGGCTGTGCAGTGGTAGTAGAGGGGCTGTGCTGTGGTAATAGAGGGGCTGTGCAGTGGTAGCAGAGAGTCTGTGCAGTGGTAGCAGAGGGGCTGTGCATTGTTAGTAGAGGGGCTGTGCAGTGTTAGTAGAGGGGTTGTGCAGTGGTAGCAGAGGTGTTGTGCAGTGGTAGTAGAGGGGCTGTGCAGTGGTAGTAGAGGGGCTGTGCAGTGGTAGCAGAGGGGCTGTGCAGTGGTAGCAGAGAGGCTGTGCAGCGGTAGCAGAGGGGCTGTGCAGTGGCAGCAGAGGGGCTGTGCAGTGGTAGCAGAGGGGCTGTGCAGTGGTAGTAGAGGGGCTGTGCATTGTTAGTAGAGGGGCTGTGCAGTGGTAGCAGAGGTGCTGTGCAGTGGTAGTAGAGGGGCTGTGCAGTGGTAGTAGAGGGGCTGTGCAGTGGTAGCAGAAGGGCTGTGCAGTGGTAGCAGAGGGGCTGTGCAGTGGTAGCAGAGGGGCTGTGCAGTGGTAGTAGAGGGGCTGTGCTGTGGTAGTAGAGGGGCTGTGCAGTGGTAGCAGAGGGGCTGTGCAGTGGTAGTAGACGGGCTGTGCAGTGGTAGTAGAGGGGCTTTGCAGTGGTAGCAGAGGGGCTGTGCACTAGTAGCAGAGGGGCTGTGCAGTGGTAGTAGAGAGGCTGTGCAGTGGTAGCAGACGGGCTTTGCAGTGGTAGCAGAGGGGCTGTGCAGTGGTAATAAAGGGGCTGTGCAGTGGTAGTAGAGGGTCTGTGCAGTGGTAGCAGAGGGGCTGTGCATTGTTAGTAGAGGGGCTGTGCATTGTTAGTAGAGGGGTTGTGCAGTGGTAGCAGAGGTGCTGTGCAGTGGTAGTAGAGGGGCTGTGCAGTGGTAGTAGAGGGGCTGTGCAGTGGTATCAGAAGGGCTGTGCATTGTTAGTAGAGGGGCTGTGCATTGCTAGTAGAGGGGTTGTGCAGAGGTGCTGTGCAGTGGTAGTAGAAGGGCTGTGCAGTGGTAGTAGAGGGGCTGTGCAGTGGTATCAGAGGGGCTGTGCAGTGGTAGCAGAGAGGCTGTGCAGCGGTAGCAGAGGGGCTGTGTAGTGGCAGCAGAGGGGCTGTGCAGTGGTAGCAGAGGGGCTGTGCAGTGGTAGTAGAGGGGCTGTACAGTGGTAGCAGAGGGGCTGTGCAGTGGTAGTAGAGGGGCTGTGCATTGTTAGTAGAGGGGCTGTGCAGTGGTAGCAGAGGTGCTGTGCAGTGGTAGTAGAGGGGCTGTGCAGTGGTAGTAGAGGGGCTGTGCAGTGGTAGCAGAAGGGTTGTGCAGTGGTAGCAGAGGGGTTGTGCAGTGGTAGCAGAGGGGATGTGCAGTGGTAGTAGAGGGGCTGTGCTGTGGTAGTAGAGGGGCTGTGCAGTGGTAGCAGAGGGGCTGTGGAGTGGTAGTAGACGGGCTGTGCAGTGGTAGTAGAGGGGCTGTGCAGTGGTAGCAGAGGGGCTGTGCAGTGGTAGCAGAGTGGCTGTGCAGTGGTAATAAAGGGGCTGTGCAGTGGTAGTAGAGGTGCTGTGCTGTGGTAGTAGAGGGGCTGTGCAGTGGTAGTAGAGTTAGGGCTGTGCAGTGGTAGTAGAGAGGCTGTGCAGTGGTAATAAAGGGGCTGTGCATTGTTAGTAGAGGGGCTGTGCAATGTTAGTAGAGGGGCTGTGCAGTGGTAGCAGAGGGGCTGTGCAGTGGTAGCAGAGGGGCTGTGCAGTGGTAGTAGAGGGGCTGTGCAGTGTTAGCAGAGGGGCTGTGCAGTGATAGCAGAGGGGCTGTGCAGTGGTAGTAGAGTGGCTGTGCAGTGGTAGTAGAGGGGCTGTTCAGTGGTAGTAGAAGAGCTGTGCATTGTTAGTAGAGGGGCTGTGCATTGTTAGTAGAGGGGCTGTGCAGTGGTAGAAGAGTTAGGGCTGTGCATTGTTAGTAGAGGGGCTGTGCAGTGGTAGCAGAAGGGCTGTGCAGTGGTAGTAGAGGGGCTGTGCAGTGGTAGTAGAGGGGCTGTGCAGTGGTAGCAGAGGGGCTGTGCAGTGGTAGTAGACGGGCTGTTCAGTGGTATTAGAGGGGCTGTGCTGTGGTAGTAGAGGGGTTGTGCAGTGGTAGCAGAGGGGCTGTGCATTTTTAGTAGAGGGGCTGTGCAGTGGTAGCAGAGGTGCTGTGCAGTGGTAGTAGAGGGGCTGTGCAGTGGTAGTAGAGAGGCTGTGCAGTGCTAGCAGAGGGGCTGTGCAGTGGTAGTAGAGGGGCTGTGCAGTGGTAGTAGAGTGGCTGTGCTGTGGTAGTAGAGGTGCTGTGCAGTGGTAGCAGAGGGGCTGTGCAGTGGGAGTAGAGTGGCTGTGCAGTGGGAGTAGAGTGGCTGTGCAGTGGTAGTAGAGGGGCTGTGCAGTGGTAGTAGAAGGACTGTGCATTGTTAGTAGAGGGGCTGTGCATTGATAGTACAGGGGCTGTGCAGTGGTAGTAGAGTTAGGGCTGTACATTGTTAGTAGAGGGGCTGTGCAGTGGTAGCAGAGAGGCTGTGCAGTGGTAGTAGAGGGGCAGTGCAGTGGTAGTAGAGGGGCTGTGCAGTGGTAGCAGAGGGGCTGTGCAGTGGTAGTAGAGGGGCAGTGCAGTGGTAGTAGAGGGCTGTGCAGTTGTAGTAGAGGGGATGTGCAGTGGTAGCAGAGGGGCTGTGCATTGTTAGTAGAGGGGCTGTGCAGTGGTAGCAGAGGTGCTGTGCAGTGGTAGTAGAGGGGCTGTGCAGTGGTAGCAGAGGGGCTGTGCAGTGGTAGCAGAAAGGCTGTGCAGTGGTAGTAGAAGGGCTGTGCATTGTTAGTAGAGGGGCTGTGCAGAGGTAGCAGAGGGGCTGTGCAGTGGTAGTACAGGGGCTGTGCAGTGGTAGTAGAGGGGCTGTGCAGTGGTAGCAGAGGGGCTGTGCAGTGGTAGTAGAGGGGCTGTGTAGAGGTAGTAGAGGGGCTGTGCTGTGGTAGTAGAGGTGCTGTGCAGTGGTAGCAGAGGGGCTGTGCAGTTGTAGCAGAGGGGCTGTGCATTGTTAGTAGAGGGGCTGTGCAATGTTAGTAGAGGGGCTGTGCAGTGGTAGCAGAGGGGCTGTGCAGTGGTATTAAAGGGGCTGTGCATTGTTAGTAGAGGGGCTGTGCAGTGGTAGTAGAGGGGCTGTGCAGTGGAAGCAGAGGGGCTGTGCAGTGGTAGTAGAGGGGCTGTGCATTGTTAGTAGATGGGC
The DNA here is from genome assembly GCF_039654945.1 of Dendrobates tinctorius. Lineage (NCBI taxonomy): Eukaryota > Metazoa > Chordata > Amphibia > Anura > Dendrobatidae > Dendrobates > Dendrobates tinctorius. The sequence goes on from NW_027361767.1 coordinate 969,018, forward strand.
TGTGCAGTGGTAGCAGAGGTGCTGTGCAGTGGTAGTAGAGGGGTTGTGCAGTGGTAGTAGAGGGGCTGTGCAGTGGTAGCAGAAGGCTGTGCAGAGGTAGCAGAGGGGCTGTGCAGTGGTAGCAGAGGAGTTGTGCAGTGGTAGTAGAGGGGCTGTGCTGTGGTAGCAGAGGGACTGTGCAGTGGTAGCAGAGGGGCTGTGCAGTGGTAGCAGAGGGGCTGTGCATTGGTAGTAGAGGGGCTATGCTGTGGTAGTAGAGGGGCTGTGCAGTGGTAGTAGAGGGGCTGTCCAGTGGTAGTAAAGGGGCTGTGCAGTGGTAGTAGAGGGGCTGTGCAGTGGTCATAGAGGGGCTGTGCAGTGGTAGCAGAGGGACTGTGCAGTGGTAGTAGAGGGGCTGTGCAGTAGTATCAGAGGGGCTGTGCAGTGGTATCAGAGGGGCTTGCAGTGGTAGTAGAGCGGCTGTGCAGTGGTAGTAGAGGGGCTGTGCTGTGGTAGTAGAGGGGCTGTGCAGTGGTAGCAGAGGGGCTGTGCATTGTTAGTAGAGGGGTTGTGCAGTGGTAGCAGTGGTGCTGTGCAGTGGTAGTAGAGGGGCTGTGCAGTGGTAGTAGAGGGGCTGTGCAGTGGTAGTAGAGTGGCTGTGCAGTGGTAGTAGAGGGGCTGTGCTGTGGTAGTAGAGGGGCTGTGCAGTGGTAGCAGAGGGGCTGTGCAGTGGTAGCAGAGTTAGAGCTGTGCATTGTTAGCAGAGGGGCTGTGCAGTGGTAGTAGAGTTAGGGCTGTGCATTGTTAGTAGAGGGGCTGTGCAGTGGTAGTAGAAGGGCTGTGCATTGTTATTAGAGGGCTGCGCATTGTTAGTAGAGGGGCTGTGCAGTGGTAGTAAACGGGCTGTGCAGTGGTAGCAGAGAGGCTGTGCAGTGGTAGCAGAGGGGCTGTGCAGTGGTAGTAGAGTGGCTGTGCAGTGGTAGTAGAGGGGCTGTGCTGTGGTAGTAGAGGGGCTGTGCAGTGGTAGCAGAGGGGCTGTGCAGTGGTAGCAGAGTTAGAGCTGTGCATTGTTAGCAGAGGGGCTGTGCAGTGGTAGTAGAGTTAGGGCTGTGCATTGTTAGTAGAGGGGCTGTGCAGTGGTAGTAGAAGGGCTGTGCATTGTTATTAGAGGGCTGCGCATTGTTAGTAGAGGGGCTGTGCAGTGGTAGTAGAGTTCGGGCTGTGCATTGTTAGTAGAGGGGCTGTGCAGTGGTAGCAGAGGGGCTGTGCAGTGGTAGTAGAGGGGCTGTGCCGTGGTAGTAGAGGGGCTGTGCTGTGGTATTAGAGGGACTGTGCAGTGGTAGCAGAGGGGCTGTGCATTGTTAGTAGAGGGGCTGTGCAGTGGTAGCAGAGGTGCTGTGCAGTGGTAATAAAGGGGCTGTGCATTGTTTGCAGAGGGGCTATGCAGTGGTAGTAGAGGAGCTGTGCAGTGGTAGCAGAGGGGCTGTGCAGTGGTAGCAGAGTGGCTGTGCATTGTTAGTAGAGGGGCTGTGCAGTGGTAGCACAGGTGCTGTGAAGTGGTAGCAGCGGGGCTGTGCAGTGGTAGCAGAGGGGCTGTGCAGTGGTAGCAGAGTGGCTGTGCAGTGGTAGCAGAGGGGCTGTGCCGTGGTAATAAAGGGGCTGTTCATTGTTAGTAGAGGGGCTGTGCAGTGGTAGCAGAGGGGCTGTGCAGTGGTAGCAGAGGTGCTGTGCAGTGGTAGTAGAGGGGCTGTGCATTGTTAGTAGAGGGGATGTGCATTGTTAGTAGAGGGGCTGTGCAGTGATAGTAGAGGGGCTGTGCAGTGGTAGCAGAGGGCCTGTGCAGTGGTAGCAGAAGGGCTGTGCAGTGGTAGTAGAGGGGCTGTGCAGTGGTAGCAGAGAGGCTGTGTAGTGGTAGTAGAGGGGCTGGGCTGTGGTAGTAGAGGGGCTGTGCAGTGGTAGCAGAGGGGCTGTGCAGTTGTAGCAGAGGGGCTGTGCTGTGGTAGTAGAGGGGCTGTGCAGTGGTAGTAGAGGGGCTGTCCAGTGGTAGTAGAGGGGCTGTGCAGTGGTAGCAGAGGGGCTGTGCAGCGGTAGCAGAGGGGCTGTGCAGTGGTAGTAGAGTGGCTGTGCAGTGGTAGTAGAGGGGCTGTGCTGTGGTAGTAGAGGGGCTGTGCAGTGGTAGTAGAGGGGCTGTGCTGTGGTAGCAGAGGGGCTGTGCAGTGGTAGCAGAGGGACTGTGCAGTGGTAGCAGAGTTAGGGCTGTGCATTGTTAGTAGAGGGGCTGTGCAGTGTTTGTAGAGTTAGGGCTGTGCATTGTTAGTAGAGGGGCTGTGCAGTGGTAGTAAAAGGGCTGTGCATTGTTAGTAGAGGGGCTGTGCATTGTTAGTAGAGGGGCTGTGCAGTGGTAGTAGAGTTAGGGCTGTGCATTGTTAGTAGAGGGGCTGTGCAGTGGTAGCAGAGGTGCTGTGCAGTGGTAATAGAGGGGGTGTGCAGTGGTATAGAGGGGCTGTGCAGTGGTAGCAGAGGGGCTGTGCAGTGGTAGCAGAGGAGCTGTGCAGTGGTAGCAGAGGGGCTGTGCAGTGGTAGCAGAGGTGCTGTGCAGTGGTAGTAGAGGGGCTGTACAGTGGTAGCAGAGGGGCTGTGCAGTGGTAGCAGAGGGGCTGTGCAGTGGTAATAAAGGGGCTGTGCATTGTTAGTAGAGGGGATGTGCAGTTGTAGTAGAGGGGCTGTGCAGTGGTAGCAGAGGGGCTGTGCAGTGGTACTAGAGGGGCTGTGCATTGTTAGTAGAGGGGCTGTGCATTATTAGTAGAGGGGCTTGGCAGTGGTTGTAGAGGGGCTGTGAAGTGGTAGTAGAGGGGATGTGCAGTGGTAGTAGAGGGGCTGTGCAGTGGTAGCAGAAGGGCTGTGCAGTGGTAGCAGAGGGGTTGTGCAGTGGTAGTAGAGGGGATGTGCTGTGGTAGTAGAGGGGCTGTGCAGTGGTAGTAGAGGGGCTGTCCAGTGGTAGTAAACGGGCTGTGCAGTGGTAGCAGAGAGGCTGTGCAGTGGTAGCAGAAGGGCTGTGCAGTGGTAGTAGAGTGGCTGTGCAGTGGTAGTAGAGGGACTGTGCTGTGGTAGTAGAGGGGCTGTGCAGTGGTAGCAGAGGGGCTGTGCAGTGGTAGTAGAGGGGCTGTGCTGTGGTAGTAGAGGGGCTGTGCAGTGGTAGCAGAGGGGCTGTGCAGTGGTAGCAGAGTTAGAGCTGTGCATTGTTAGTAGAGGGGCTGTGCAGTGGTAGCAGAGGGGCTGTGCAGTGGTAGCAGAGGGGCTGTGCAGTGGTAGTAGAGGGGCTGTGCTGTGGTATTAGAGGGACTGTGCAGTGGTAGCAGAGGGGCTGTGCATTGTTAGTAGAGGGGCTGTGCATTGTTAGTAGAGGGGCTGTGCAGTTGTAGTAGAGGGGCTGTGCAGTGGTAGCAGAGGGGCTGTGCAGTGGTACTATAGGGGCTGTGCATTGTTAGTAGAGGGGCTGTGCATTATTAGTAGAGGGGCTGTGCAGTGGTAGTAGAGGGGCTGTGAAGTGGTAGTAGAGGGGCTGTGCAGTGGTAGCAGAAGGGCTGTGCAGTGGTAGCAGATGGGCTGTGCAGTGGTAGCAGAGGGGCTGTGCTGTGGCAGCAGAGGGGCTGTGCAGTGGTAGCAGAGGGGCTGTACAGTGGTAGCAGAGGGGTTGTGCAGTGGTAGTAGAGGGGATGTGCTGTGGTAGTAGAGGGGCTGTGCAGTGGTAGTAGAGGGGCTGTCCAGTGGTAGTAAACGGGCTGTGCAGTGGTAGTAGAGAGGCTGTGCAGTGGTAGCAGAGGGGCTGTGCAGTGGTAGTAGAGTGGCTGTGCAGTGGTAGTAGAGGGGCTGTGCTGTGGTAGTAGAGGGGCTGTGCAGTGGTAGCAGAGGGGCTGTGCAGTGGTAAGAGTTAGAGCTGTGCATTGTTAGTAGAGGGGCTGTGCAGTGGTAGTAGAGTTAGGGCTGTGCATTGTTAGTAGAGGGGCTGTGCAGTGGTAGTAGAAGGGCTGTGCATTGTTGTTAGAGGGCTGTGCATTGTTAGTAGAGGGGCTGTGCAGTGGTAGTAGAGTTCGGACTGTGCATTGTTAGTAGAGGGGCTGTGCAGTGGTAGTAGAGGGGCTGTGCAGTGGTAGTAGAGGGGCTGTGCTGTGGTATTAGAGGGACTGTGCAGTGGTAGCAGAGGGGCTGTGCATTGTTAGTAGAGGGGCTGTGCAGTGGTAGCAGAGGTGCTGTGCAGTGGTAATAAAGGGGCTGTGCATTGTTTGTAGAGGGGCTGTGCAGTGGTAGTAGAGGAGCTGTGCAGTGGTAGCAGAGGGGCTGTGCAGTGGTAGCAGAGTGGCTGTGCATTGTTAGTAGAGGGGCTGTGCAGTGGTAGCACAGGTGCTGTGAAGTGGTAGCAGCGGGGCTGTGCAGTGGTAGTAGAGGGGCTGTGCAGTGGTAGCAGAGGGGGTGTGCAGTGGTAGCAGAGGGGCTGTGCAGTGGTAGCAGAAGGGCTGTGCAGTGGTAGTAGAGGGGCTGTGCAGTGGTAGCAGAGAGGCTGTGTAGTGGTAGTAGAGGGGCTGGGCTGTGGTAGTAGAGGGGCTGTGCAGTGGTAGCAGAGGGGCTGTGCAGTTGTAGCAGAGGGGCTGTGCTGTGGTAGTAGAGGGGCTGTGCTGTGGTAGTAGAGGGGCTGTGCAGTGGTAGTAGAGGGGCTGTCCAGTGGTAGTAGAGGGGCTGTGCAGTGGTAGCAGAGGGGCTGTGCAGTGGTAGCAGAGGGGCTGTGCAGTGGTAGTAGAGTGGCTGTGCAGTGGTAGTAGAGGGGCTGTGCTGTGGTAGTAGAGGGGCTGTGCAGTGGTAGTAGAGGGGCTGTGCTGTGGTAGCAGAGGGGCTGTGCAGTGGTAGCAGAGGGGCTGTGCAGTGGTAGCAGAGTTAGGGCTGTGCATTGTTAGTAGAGGGGCTGTGCAGTGTTTGTAGAGTTAGGGCTGTGCATTGTTAGTAGAGGGGCTGTGCAGTGGTAGCAGAGGTGCTGTGCAGTGGTAATAGAGGGGGTGTGCAGTGGTATAGAGGGGCTGTGCAGTGGTAGCAGAGGGGCTGTGCAGTGGTAGCAGAGGAGCTGTGCAGTGGTAGCAGAGGGGCTGTGCAGTGGTAGCAGAGGTGCTGTGCAGTGGTAGTAGAGTGGCTGTGCAGTGGTAGCAGAGGGGCTGTGCAGTGGTAGCAGAGGGGCTGTGCAGTGGTAATAAAGGGGCTGTGCATTGTTAGTAGAGGGGCTGTGCAGTTGTAGTAGAGGGGCTGTGCAGTGGTAGCAGAGGGGCTGTGCAGTGGTACTAGAGGGGCTGTGCATTGTTAGTAGAGGGGCTGTGCATTATTAGTAGAGGGGCTGTGCAGTGGTTGTAGAGGGGCTGTGAAGTGGTAGTAGAAGGGATGTGCAGTGGTAGTAGAGGGGCTGTGCAGTGGTAGCAGAAGGGCTGTGCAGTGGTAGCAGATGGGCTGTGCAGTGGTAGTAGAGGGGCTGTGCTGTGGCAGCAGAGGGGCTGTGCAGTGGTAGCAGAGGGGCTGTACAGTGGTAGCAGAGGGGTTGTGCAGTGGTAGTAGAGGGGCTGTGCAGTGGTAGTAGAGGGGCTGTCCAGTGGTAGTAAACGGGCTGTGCAGTGGTAGCAGAGAGGCTGTGCAGTGGTAGCAGAAGGGCTGTGCACTGGTAGTAGAGTGGCTGTGCAGTGGTAGTAGAGGGGCTGTGCTGTGGTAGTAGAGGGGCTGTGCAGTGGTAGCAGATGGGCTGTGCAGTGGTAGTAGAGGGGCTGTGCTGTGGTAGTAGAGGAACTGTGCAGTGGTAGCAGAGGGGCTGTGCAGTGGTAGCAGAGTTAGAGCTGTGCATTGTTAGTAGAGGGGCTGTGCAGTGGTAGTAGAGTTAGGGCTGTGCATTGTTAGTAGAGGGGCTGTGCATTGGTAGTAGAAGGGCTGTGCATTGTTATTAGAGGGGCTGTGCATTGTTAGTAGAGGGGCTGTGCAGTGGTAGTAGAGTTAGGGCTGTGCATTGTTAGTAGAGGGGCTGTGCAGTGGTAGCAGAGGGGCTGTGCAGTGGTAGCAGAGGGGCTGTGCAGTGGTAGTAGAGGGGCTGTGCTGTGGTATTAGAGGGACTGTGCAGTGGTAGCAGAGGGGCTGTGCATTGTTAGTAGAGGGGCTGTGCAGTGGTAGCAGAGGTGCTGTGCAGTGGTAATAAAGGGGCTGTGCATTGTTTGTAGAGGGGCTGTGCAGTGGTAGTAGAGGGGCTGTGCAGTGGTAGCAGAGGGGCTGTGCAGTGGTAGCAGAGTGGCTGTGCATTGTTAGTACAGGGGCTGTGCAGTGGTAGCACAGGTGCTGTGCAGTGGTAGCAGCGGGGCTGTGCCGTTTTAGTAGAGGGGCTGTGCAGTGGTAGCAGAGGGGCTGTGCAGTGGTAGCAGAGTGGCTGTGCAGTGGTAGCAGAGGGGCTGTGCCGTGGTAATAAAGGGGCTGTTCATTGTTAGTAGAGGGGCTGTGCAGTGGTAGCAGAGGGGCTGTGCAGTAGTAGCAGAGGGGCTGTGCAGTGGTAGTAGAGGGGCTGTGCATTGTTAGTAGAGTGGCTGTGCATTGTTAGTAGAGGGGCTGTGCAGTGATAGTAGAGGGGCTGTGCAGTGGTAGCAGAGGGGCTGTGCAGTGGTAGCAGAAGGGCTGTGCAGTGGTAGTAGAGAGGCTGTGCAGTGGTAGCAGAGAGGCTGTGTAGTGGTAGTAGAGGGGCTGTGCTGTGGTAGTAGAGGGGCTGTGCAGTGGTAGCAGAGGGGCTGTGCAGTTGTAGCAGAGGGGCTGTGCTGTGGTAGTAGAGGGGCTGTGCAGTGGTAGTAGAGGGGCTGTCCAGTGGTAGTAGAGGGGCTGTGCAGTGGTAGCAGAGGGGCTGTGCAGTGGTAGCAGAGGGGCTGTGCAGTGTTAGTAAAGTATCTGTGCAGTGGTAGTAGAGGGGCTGTGCTGTGGTAGTAGAGGGGCTGTGCAGTGGTAGTAGAGGGGCTGTGCTGTGGTAGCAGAGGGGCTGTGCAGTGGTAGCAGAGTTAGGGCTGTGCATTGTTAGTAGAGGGGCTGTGCAGTGGTAGTAGAAGGGCTGTGCATTGTTAGTAGAGGGGCTGTGCATTGTTAGTAGAGGGGCTGTGCAGTGGTAGTAGAGTTAGGGCTGTGCATTGTTAGTAGAGGGGCTGAGCAGTGGTAGCAGAGGGGCTCTGCAGTGGTAGTAGAGGGGCTGTGCAGTGGTAGTAGAGGGGCTGTGCAGTGGTAGCAGAGGGGCTGTGCAGTGGTAGTAGAGGGGCTGTGCAGTGGTAGTAGAGGGGCTGTACTGTGGTAGCAGAGAGGCTGTGCAGTGGTAGCAGAGGGGCTGTGCAGTGGTAGCAGAGGGGCTGTGCATTGTTAGTAGAGGGGCTGTGCAGTGGTATCAGAGGTGCTGTGCAGTGGTAGTAGAGGGGCTGTGCAGTGGTAGTAGAGGGGCTGTGCAGTGGTAGCAGGGGGGCTGTGCAGTGGTAATAAAGGGGCTGTGCACTGTTAGTAGAGGGGCTGTGCAGTGGTAGTAGAGGGGCTGTGCAGTGGTAGCAGAGGGGCTGTGCAGTTTTAGTAGAGGGGCTGTGCATTGTTAGTAGAGGGTCTGTGCATTGTTAGTAGAGGGGCTGTGCAGTGGTAGTAGAGGGGCTGTGCAGTGGTAGCAGAGGGGCTGTACAGTGGTAGCAGAGTGGCTGTGCAGTGGTAGCAGAGGGGCTGTGCCGTGGTAATAAAGGGGCTGTGCATTGTTTGTAGAGGGGCTGTGCAGTGGTAGTAGAGGGGCTGTGCAGTGGTAGTAGAGGGGCTGTGCAGTGGTAGTAGAGGGGCTTGGCAGTGGTAACAGAAGGGCTGTGCAGTGGTAGCAGAGGGGCTCTGCAGTGGTAGTAGAGAGGCTGTGCTGTGGTAGCAGAGGGGCTGTGCAGTGGTAACAGAGGGGCTGTGCAGTGGTAGCAGAGGGGCTGTGCAGTGGTAGTAGAGTGGCTGTGCTGTGGTAGTAGAGGGGCTGTGCAGTGTTAGTAGAGGGGCTGTCCAGTGGTAGTAGAGGGGATGTGCCGTGGTAGCAGAGGGGCTGTGCAGTGGTAGTAGAGTGGCTGTGCAGTGGTAGTAGAGGGGCTGTGCTGTGGTAGTAGAGGGGCTGTGCAGTGGTAGTAGAAGGGCTGTGCTGTGGTAATAGAGGGGCTGTGCAGTGGTAACAGAGGGGATGTGCAGTGGTAGCAGAGGGGCTGTGCAGTGGTAACAGAGGGCCTGTGCAGTGGTAGTAGAGGGGCTGTGCAGTGGTAGCAGAGGGGCTGTGCAGTGGTAATAAAGGGGATGTGCAGTGGTAGAGTTAGGGGTGTGCAGTGGTAGTAGAGGGGCTGTGAAGTGGTAGCAGAGGGGCTGTGCAGTGGTAGAAGAGGGGCTGTGCATTGTTAGTAGAGTGGCTGTGCAGTGGTAGTAGAGGGGCTGTGCATTGTTAGTAGAGGGGCTGTGTAGTGGTAGCAGAGGGGCTGTGCAGTGGTAGCAGAGGGAATGTGCAGTGGTAGTAGAGGTCCTGTGCAGTGGTAGCAGAGGGGCTGTCCAGTGGTAGCAGAGGGGCTGTGCCGTGGTAGCAGAGGGGCTGTGCAGTGGTAGCAGTGGGGTGTGCAGTGGTACTTTCCAGTGGTAGTAGAGGGGCTGTGCCGTGGTAGCAGAGGGGCTGTGCAGTGGTAGTAGAGTGGCTGTGCAGTGGTAGTAGAGGGGCTGTGCTGTGGTAGTAGAGGGGCTGTGCAGTGGTAGTAGAAGGGCTGTGCTGTGGTAGTAGAGGGGCTGTGCAGTGGTAGCAGAGGGGCTGTGCAGTGGTAATAAAGGGGATGTGCAGTGGTAGAGTTAGGGGTGTGCAGTGGTAGTAGAGGGGCTGTGCAGTGGTAGAAGAGGGGCTGTGCATTGTTAGTAGAGTGGCTGTGCCGTGGTAGCAGAGGGGCTGTGCAGTGGTAGCAGAGGGGCTGTTCAGTTATAGCAGAGGGGCTGTGGAGCCGTAGTAGAGGGGTGTGCAGTGGTAGCAGAGGGGCTGTGCAGTGGTAGCAGTGGGGCTGTGCAGTGGTAGCAGAGGGGCTGTGCAGTGCTAGTAGAGGGGCTGTGCAGTGGTGGAAGAGGGGCTGTGCAGTGGTAGCACTGAGCAGTATATATATATAGTGCAGCCATGGAGTAATGTGCCTGTGCAGTGACATCATTCCTGGCAGATCATTGTCACCCACTAGTGATAGATCAGTGAGGAGACAGGATGACAACGTCAGGAAATGATCGCAGCCTGTAGCGCGTCATAGATGGAGCAGTGACAGCGCCATTCACAGTGGTGATAATTACCCCATTAACCAGACACATGCTGCAGCACTGACAGAAAAGCTGTGGCAGCAGCACTGGCACATATGGCACTGCGACCATTGCAGGCCCTGATAGTGACAGGGCAGTGTAAGAAGGATGGATGGATGGATGGATGGATGAATGGATGGATGGATGGATATGTGGCAGGTATCCAGATGGGTCAGATAGCTGGTAGCTCAGCACTTCTCTTTATATTATACACTGTGGAATCTGCATTCCACGCTGCCTGTGTGGTGTAGTCTCCGGCAGGAGCAGGGTTAATGGTGCAGTGTGGCCATGCAGTGGCCCAGGCTGTGCTGCTCCTCTGGTAGTATGGTGAGGCGGATCAGCACTTGGACAGCTCCCAGCCCGGACTGTGTGACACATCACTGCATCGCTCCCTATACACTCCTGCTCACTAGCGCCCTCTCCTGCTGACCCCCAAACTTCTGTGCAGAGCGCTCCAGCACCTGTGCGGTGTGTCAGCCCAGGCTCAGGCATTCTCCAGCTCCCATTTTGCTCCTCACCCCCTTCTGTCACTTTCCACTTGGCTTGTCGTGTTCGTGTCCTCACCCCCCCACCATTAGACGCTCCTGTGTGGGTTTGGCGGCCAGCTGCTGCAGTGATTGGCCTGGGGCTATCATGTGTAGGTAGGGAGCCAGCAGCCAGCAGGGATCCCACCTCCACCTTTAGCCCCAGTCCTATCCCATAGGTGATCCATAGTCCATAGGGCTGTCGGCCGCGTCCTTTCTTCTTCAATCTGGACTTTGGATGCCTCTTATGGCCCCCAATGGCCGATCCCAGGCAGACCTCAGTATTGCATAGGGCTGGGGGAGTGGTGGGAGTGGGGGTGTGGAGCTGAGGACTGCAGCAGATCTCTCCCCTCCTTCTCTTCCAGTCTCTCCCCCTCCCCTGCTGGATCTCTCCCTCCGCTGCTGCTGTGGAGGATTGAGCAGCTTCTTCCCAGACTGGACACATTGGAGCCTCCATATCTAGAATAATGGGGTGTAAGGAATACAATGGAAGTGCCAAGCATTGCTGGAGCCCCCCCCCACTCCAGCCCCCATCCCCATACCATTGCCATTCAGTCTATAACCCATTGTGAATGATTTCCCATCTCCAAATGTCATGGTGGCTCCATCGTGAGGTTCTCCAAGACTCCCCCATACTCTGAAGCCTGCCTCATCTCCCTCCTCTCGCTCTCCCTGGGTTCCCCCCACCACCACCACCTCTCGCTCTCTCTTCCTATCACCCACTACCACCACCCCCCTTCTTTTCCACGTCCTCCTCCTCCCACCGCCCCGGACAGATTGCAGGATCTTGAAAGATGCAGCTCTGAAAACGGCAGGTCTGAAAACGGCAGAGCGCACAGGGGAGAGGGTCCGCACCGCAAGACCCCTCAATCTTTTTTTTTTTATTTTAATTTTCCTTTTTTTTTCCTTTTATTATTATTATTGTTTCTTTTTTTTTTTCATTTTGAAAGAGACGAGTCCTGGCGACGAGGGAATGTGTGATCGCCCCTGATCCTAACCGCCACCTCTCTACGGCTCGATCTCCATTTGCTGCCACGACCCGGACTTTCTTGCATGAAGACCCTGTATAGAACTCCCTCCGTATAGCTGACTTGCTAATGGGCGGACGTGTCTTCTCCCGTTAAGTTGAGAGATCCTCTCGGTCCATTCCTGTATTTTCTGTATGAGCACCTGTCTGCGGAGATACCTGAGGAGCGTGCAGTCATACCCGGGACGCTGCCTGTCTGGATGAGATGTGATGCTTTGCAGCGTCCTTACCTCTTCTTTTCCTACATCTTTTCCTTGCTCCTCGCTTTCCGGTAACCCGCGGACTTTGTCCCCAACATCATGGGGGCTCGCTTCGGGGACGAGGTGCCGGCCCGTGGTGGTGGAGGCGCAGGTCGTGGAAGTCGACAAGGTGGGCCCCCGGGGGCCCAGCGGATCTACAAACAGTCAATGGCACAGAGGGCCCGAACTATGGCGCTGTACAACCCGATCCCGGTACGGCAGAGCTGCTTAACCGTCAACCGCTCCCTCTTCCTCTTCAGCGAAGACAACGTGGTGAGGAAATACGCCAAAAAAATCACCGAATGGCCATATCCTTTTCACTCTTGGCATTGGGGCCAATAGGCTGGGGTGCGCTGTAAGGGTTAAACATGTTTCCATGCCATAATGGTCCCTTGTATTTATGTTGAGGCCATAAAAACCAAAGAAGTAGAAAAATCCATCTACAGGAGGTGTATGAGGGTCCATTACTATATGTGCATGTGTTCATCCAGGTCTGGAACGTCATGTGAGCCTGTCCCATATATACGTGCCCCCATACAGCGAGATATGCTCTGCCCTATGTGTCCGGCGTGTATGGATCTATGGGATGGGAGATCAGCCCGGTCCTGTATGGTGAATGGGGCAGCAATGTGCAGTATTGGGGGGAGGTCACTTCTCTATTATCTATCTATCTATCTATCTATCTATCTATCTATCTATCTATCTATTAAGCTATTATCTATTTATTTATTTATTATCTGTCTATATATCATCTATCTATCTATTATCTATCTATCTATCTATCCTCAACTATCTATCTATCTATTATCTATCTATCTATCTATCTATCTATCTATTAAGCTATTATCTATTTCTTTATTATCTGTCTATATATCATCTATCTATCTATCTATCTATCTATCTATCTATCCTCAACTATCTATTAATCTATTATCTATTTCTTTATTATCTGTCTGTATATCATCTCTCTCTCTCACAACTCCCTACCATATATGTGCAGGTATCCATGCGGGCATGTAGCTGATCTGTACAGTATGGTAGCTATGTATACACACACATATATACCGTCTGGGCGATGTAATAAATGTGTCAATGAAATGGGCAGCACTCTGTGAGTCGCTGTCCCCATCACTCAGTGTATATGTGTGTTGTCTATGAACGCTGGGCATAGCATATATAAAGCATGTATGGAGCTATATATAGCACTGCAGTGCAATGCTCCATTAATAAATCCGCCTGATAATGCTGCATTCTATGCACATAGCCCAGTGGTTTACCAGCTGACGGAGATGATGGTAGATACAGCCCTGGTGATGCACTCATGCATTGTATTCTACACCGTCCAGTGCATATGTCCCCACTGCAGTGTGCAAGGTGCAGTCCTCCTAGTCATACCTGTGCGCTACATAGGTGTACACTGGAATATAGACGCACTCATATGGATCATGTGTACCTCCCCTGCACCTGCTCACGTATACAGGGGAGAGGTAATATCATATTCAGAAATGGAGATAGACAGACAGATAGATAGATAATATATGGATAATAGATAGATGATAGATAGATAATAGATAGATGATAGCTATCAAATAGATAATATAAAGAATAAAATAAAAATACTTCTATGTACATGGCTCCAGAAACATATCTGATACTTAAATCTGTCTATATATCAGCTCACATCTATCTATTGATCTAATATCAATCCTCTATCTATTTTATATCTATCTATTATCTATCTATCCATTATTTATCTATGATCTATCTTTTATCTATCGATCTCTCCCATTTCTGGTGTCATATTGGGGTCTGAATTTCGGGAGTGACGTCTGGAGACATCCCCCCTTCGGGCTGTTTTCCTGGTGTGATGGGAGCAGATACTGGTCAGCGCTGGGAGCTCTGCTGCAGACACTGTAGGGCTGTGAGCACATTTGAGGCAAAGCGCAGCCCTGAATGGTGATATGAGGGTGCTGTAACTGCTGTATAATGGGGTTCATGTACATATCATTTCCATGAGATGGTCGGAGGAGCTGGCGATCTATGAGTTGTAGAGATGTAAAGCAGTGAATCTAATGTATTAGAGAATTTGGGCATGGAGTGATTTGATTTTCCTTTTGTATTGTGAATGTGTTTCCTTCTACATTTTGTAGGAATGCTCTACATAAAAAGGACATAATGTCCCGTGCTGTCACATGCTCCACAAAGACAACGAGGCTAGCCTTTGTAAGCACCAGTCACTAGGCTAGATCTCAATATATTGGGTCTTTCAACTCATACCCTAATCAATTTAGGCTAGTGTACCCGTTAGGGGTCCCATAGCAAAGTGCTCTTCAGGATCCAAAATCTAGAATGCACTGCATGTACAAAGTGTGCACCACCCTTCAGCCACAAGCGCCAAGAGGGGACCTGTAATATATCGTGGACTCATCTACATCACATCCTGCTGTGAACAGGTCAATGTCAGCTGTCTACGAGCCTCTGAGTGGCTGAGGGTCCAGATCACCACCATGAGGCCATCCTGGTGTACACAGTGGTATGGGGTTGTTTCAATATAGGGCGATATGAGTAGCACCTCAGTTTTAGAATTGCTTGGGTGTGCGCACTTTGTGAAGCCCCATTACCTGGCATTATAAGCATTGTAAATGAGCCAGGCTGGATTCATGAACTATGGGGCCACTCACGAAAGGGCACATGATGTGATTCAGATGATCGGCTTGAAGTCTGCAGAGCTTGGTGCCAAGATCTAATCAGGTGCTGTCCACAAATTCATCTTTGTTCACAAGTTTGGTTTTAAAATACAGGTTAATCCTTAAAAAAAAAATAATTAGGATGGAATAACTAAGCCCAAAGATAAGTTGGGCCAGCGGTTGGCTATAAGACATTGATGCGAGATTCAATCAGCCAACTAGAGGCACAAGGATTGGAGTAGACTTCTCGAGAGTAAGAGATTGTGTTGACAAGTGGTTGGATCCAATATTCAGATATCCCTTCACTGGCCTCCAGAAAAGGCCCCAAAAATTCATTTGGACAAGATTAGCTCCCACATTTAGTCATTAATGACCACCATAAATCACTTGGTCAATTCTTGGACCCAAGATTTTGTTGGTGCAATGCTTTGCTTCATCAATGGTTGCGGTTTTCTACTGGTAACGACCTTTGTGTATGTTCATGTGTCCAAATCTGATCACACATATGATAATGCTGGAGAACATTTTTTGCCTCCGTAGAATTCATAGTCACCATCATGGTAGTTTTCTAGATATTCATGTGATATCACAGATGGACAACTATTCCTGTGGGGATACATTTGATATTTAGTCTTCAAGCAATTCAGATTGAAATTGCTGACTCCTAATTCTACGCATGGATAACTCTAACCTTTCCTACCATATGTATGCTATCACTGAGGACAGAATAAGGTCTGGAGGAGAGGAGAAGTTAATGTTAACAAGACCATTTCAGGAGCCGAATCGGTTGGAGGGGAGATATATGATTAACCTGATTCCATAAGACATTGAGCGTGCTGGGGGCAGAGGGTTATGTGATATAGACTCTATATTACATGGGTTATGGTCATTAAAAGGGTTCTCTAAGGGGTCATATCCAGATCATAAAGTGTCCTCCTGCTTGGACCTTCCATGATCGGCTGGCAACGAGCATTCATTTTCCCTGCAGTGCCTCCACAGGAGAAATTGAGCATTACACAGTGCCCATTCATATCAATGCAGTATAGGACAGGTCCTCCAGAGCAAGAGACACTTTATAACCATTCTTCCCTCTAACCAAGTGAACAAAGAACCCCTTTAAATAACTCATGCTTCCTTATAATGGAGTATGTAATTTGGTTTTCTAAGCTGGACCTCCTCTTTATAACCCCAGTTTACCAATCCCAGGAATACGGTGCTTATAGCTTTTAACAACTGTTTCTTTGATGACGCTTGTCTGATTTGCGGAGGTATCTCGTGTGGCAACTCGCTCATGTGGAATAGGACGATTTGCACGGCTGTCAGTCTACCTGACACATGTAAATGGTCACCGTGGCGATAGAAGCGGCAAATCATTGTCATGTTATAATGTTCAAAAAATAAGTTCCACGCTTAATGACTTCTTCTGGAAGTATAAATTGTGTTCCTTCAAGTGTTCACAGATTTCTGACAACGAATCTGACGTAAGGGAGCCACGTGACGCTCCAAAGCTTTCATATTCGCACCCCACAAAAATACATGACACCATTCCTAGCCATGTGGGTCTTAAAGGGCACTACGCTGTGTAGAGAGCTGTGTTGCTCCTAATCCGTATGTGGTTTATTACGGCCACCGCGGGAACTGTAAACTGCGGATTGGGGAGCGGACAAGTTGTCCTACCCCTGCCAATTGATTGCCTATCTTCAGGAGGACCCCTTTTATTGCTGTGACACAAGGGTACAATTTTGGTGGCGCTCAGGTGGCCCAGTAGAACCTGGTAATTGTTAGATCAACTCCGCTTTGAAGGTGGGAGTCGGAGAGAACACGCTCCGGGGATTGAACGGGTTAACACGAGATAGAGGAATTGTGGAGATGGCGGCGCGTTTCCAAGGAAAAACGATACTGTGCAATATTCAGGGAATACTATTTCCACAAATTGACACCGATTTTCGGCTCCGGACAGGAGCCTTTGTCAGGTGATCATCTGATGAAGGTTCCTGTCCAGGACTGAAAACCAGTTTGTGATCCGTCAATTAGTTGACTTGACTAGAGATAATATTGGCTGAATATTGCACTGTATATTTTTTCCTGGGCAGCGCAGCGCCATCTCTATCTAGTATCAGGTGCATGGCAGACTGCAGACACCACTTACAGTGTCTCTGATTTTGGGATAACCACCCTATTATATTTGGCTCTTCTGCTGCACTAGTATAAAATGTAGCTGAAGACTCAAATGGATGACGTCAAAGAAGAAAACGTTTATTTGTTCATGCAATCCATTAAATCCAGAATGTAAATCCCGAAAATGTTAACGTTTTAGTCCTGTATCTGGATCTTCACCAGAAAGATGCAAATTGCTAGCGGTGCAGTGGAGGAACAATGTAAGAAGTGCTGTAGAGGAAGTGACTGACGTCACAGGCTGTGTGATTCATGTGTCAGTCGCATTCCTCACAGCACTTCTTACATGGTTCCTCCACTGCACCGCTAACAATCCGCGTCTTTCTGATGAACGTCCAAATACATTTTCAAAATTTACATTCTGGATTTATTGGATTGCATGAATAAATAAACGTTTTCCTCTTTTACGTCATTCATTTTTTTGCTATCTAATTTGACAACAGCGTGATGTAGGGACAGAGACCCTGATTCCAGTGTTGTTGTCAGGAAAATATGAATAATTTTCCATGGTTTCGATTACACATATGATGTTTAGTATCAAAAGAAAGGTAAGGTCATAATAAAAAGCTCACAGGGAAAAAAGGACTTAAAAATCCTGTAAATTTTAGCAAAAACACCTCATAGAAAATAGCCTCACCAAACCTTGTCTAATGACTAATGCACTAGCAGGATGCAGGGGGCTCCCAAAGTCATTAGACAAGGTTTGGAGAGGCTATTTTCTATGAGGTGTTTTAATGTCTTAATAAGAAAAATGATATCCCTGTCGTCTCTTTCCAAGGTTTCCACCCAGAGTAATGACAAATAGAAGTTTTTTAGTAACTTTCTAAAGGGGGTGTAACCAGCCCACCCTGTGAGGACATTGAGGGGGAGACCCTTGGTTTTGGGCAAAGGTATAAAGCTCAGAGGCCCAGACAAAGATGCTGTCTTTTGCCCGGGCAATCAGCTATGGAAAGCTGTGCATTGTGACCTGTTGCTCTGGGAGGGTTCCCCTCCCCCCTCCTCCACACGGTGTGCCATTGACTGAGATGTGTAAGTTCTTATTTTAATCAATTTTATTTTGTAATTGTCTGTATATACTGTGTCTTGTATCTTTTGTAACATCTTTTGAATTTTTGTAAACACTGCCTATATTTTCTGGAGTAAATCTATAAAATTTACTAGTTTCGTTTTCCTTGCTCTATAAACGAACGCTACCCTGTGGGTGGGCTCCTGACCTGATATTTATTTTAATGTAAACAAGGAGCTGGTGGCAGCAAAGTGTTCTGGGGATTTGGGAGACTCTGGCAGTGATGGAAACCCGAGGTTTTATGTGTGAATTACCCACCCGTAGACTGGGGATATACATGCCGCCCTCACTGCAGAGTGCCCAATAGCCAGTACACGGCAAGGCAGCCTTTCTGGCGACTACTTACCCCAGGTGTAGTTCTCTTACTGACCTGAGGGAAGGGGGGCGCCAGAGAGCTGCAAGTTCCTAACCGGAACTGGAAAGGGGAATATACAAATAAATCCCTGACCTCTGGGCGCAACCACACCCCCCAGTTCCTGACAGATGTGTCACTTAGTTTACTGGGTGCAGCAGTTATGATAGAGTCACATTATAATGCCACCCACATCTCTGCTTTCTGAGTACATTGTATAGTGACAGAGAACTGCTAATCAGTGCTGGGGGTATGTGGTTGGACTAGGAGGCACGAGGCAACTAGTCCTGTAGTAATAATCTCCCTCTGACAAAACACTGTCAACAGGAGTATCACTTTTTAAAGAGCAGTTCAAGTTCTAATCTTTGACAACCCCTAAATTCAGTAAAGGCAACCAACGGGACAATCGTACTATCTACAGAGGAGAAAACGGACAGCTGGGCAGTGCAGGGGTATCTTAAAGTGACGGTCATAAAAAAGCTCCTGTCCTGCCCACTCGTAACACACCGCTGCCAACATTGTCGGCCGGCCTTTGGCATTAGAAATTGCACCCTGCGTCCACCGAGCATCAGGTCATATTGTCTCCATCTGATATCTATTATTCATATGTTTACTTCAGATCCAACCTCACCCTGTAGCAGGAGCAAACTGGCAAATTTCTGCCCCCCCAGCAATGGATGAGTGATGTCACAAGGCAGGAGGGGGAGCATTCACAAACTGTCATAAGATGGGGGTCCACCACTAGACCCTGTGTCGGTGTGGAAGGTTGGAAGTGCCTGCAGCTTCTAGGCCCCGTGGGCAGTTCAGGGTGGATTCGGGTGGCATCGCTGATGACCCACTTTGTGTGGCACCGGTCTGTGTTTTGCTAGGAGGCCAGCCGGGTATGGTGGCTGCATAAGCTGAATGTGTTCACTTACTGTAGATCCTGAGAATTGCATTGCAGCTGCTTCACTGAGCAGAACTAAATTAAAAAATAAAGCAAACTGCATTTTGTACTTTGCTGAGCGGTGCAGTATTGGTTCGCAGTCAGCGTTCTCTTTGATGGATGCTGCCTCCACAGGTTTTTCCTTCATCGTATTCACCGCTGCTTCTCTTATTCTTGCTTCAGTTCATTTGGTGGGGGTGGGGTAATACCATTAGTATATCGTATCAATGAAGAGCACCACAAGTACAACATGTCACATGAACACCTCGGCAAAGGTTAGGATGCAAGTCCATACAGCCGCCATCACGGCCTCCGCACCTTTCCTACACACCTCACTGCCATCAGTCTGCCATTTACTCATACAGTGGCCATTTCTAAATCCTAGCATAGTAAGGTTCACATGAAGACATTAGGGATGTTCCTAATAATCTTATTCTGAACACCCCGCCAATCATGCCGAAAATCAAGGTAGGATTATAAAACTACTTAACTCATCAACTTTACTCAGTTTTTACCACCTCCCCTTACTGACTAATTTAATTTCATTGTACTGCCAAGAGGTGAGGGGAGAAAAGCGCAGCAACAAACATATTTTTGATTCAGAAATTTCAAGCCAAAATAGTGATGGCCATAAAATAAAGCTGAGACTACTTTGTAATAGAAAAATAAAACCACTATAATACTTCCCCCTATGACCAAGAATATAACTACTATAATACTGCTCCTATATATAGGAATATAACTACTGTAATACTGCCCCTATGTACAAAAATATAACTGCTATAATACTGCCCCTATGTACAAAAATATAACTACTATAATACTGCCCCCTATGTACAAAAATATAACTGCTTTAATACTGCCCCCATGTACAAGAATATAACTACAATAATACTGCCCCTACGTACAAGAATATAACTACTATAATACTGCCCCTATGTATAAGAATATAACTACTATAATACTGCCCCTATGTACCAGAATATAACTGCTATAATACTGCTCCTATGTACAAAAATATAACTTCTATAATACTGCCCCAATGTACAAGAATATAACTACTATAATACTGCCCCTATGTACAAGAATATAACTACTATAATACTGCCCCTATGTACAAGAATATAACTACTATAATACTGCTCCTATATATAGGAATATAACTTCTGTAATACTGCTCCTATGTACAAAAATATAGCTACTATAATACTGCCCCTATGTACAAGAATATAACTACTATAATACTGCTCCTATGTACAAAAATATAACTACTATAATACTGCCCCCTATGTATAAGAATATAACTACTATAATACTGCCCCCTATGTACAAGAAAATAACTACTATAATACTGCCCCCTATGTACAAGAATATAACTACT
This sequence comes from Dendrobates tinctorius, assembly GCF_039654945.1. Classification (NCBI taxonomy): domain Eukaryota; kingdom Metazoa; phylum Chordata; class Amphibia; order Anura; family Dendrobatidae; genus Dendrobates; species Dendrobates tinctorius. The sequence goes on from NW_027361767.1 coordinate 988,730, forward strand.
ATAATACTGCCCCCTATGTACAAGAATATAACTACTATAATACTGCCCCCTATGTACAAGAATATAACTGCTATAATACTACCCCCTATGTACAAGAACATAACTACTATAATACTGCTCCTATGTACAAGAATATAACTACTATAATACTGCTCCTATGTACAAGAATATAACTACTATAATACTGTCCCTAAGTACAAAAATATAACTACTATAATACTGCCCCCTATGTACAAGAAAATAACTACTATAATACTGCCCCCTATGTACAAGATTATAACGACCATAATACTGCCCCTTATGTACAAGAATATACTATAATACTGCCCCATGAACAAGAATATAACTACTATAATACTGCCCCTATGAACAAGAATATAACTACTATAATACTGCCCCTATGTACAAGAAAATAACTACTATAATACTGCCCCCTATGTACAAGATTATAACGACCATAATACTGCCCCTTATGTACAAGAATATACTATAATACTGCCCCCTATGTACAAGAACATAACTACTATAATACTGCTCCTATGTACAAGAATATAACTACTATAATACTGCTCCCTATATACAGAAATATAACTACTATAATACTGCCCCCTATGTATAAGAATATAACTACTATAATACTGCCCCCTATGTACAAGAACATAACTACTATAATACTGCTCCTATGTACAAAAATATAACTACTATAATACTGCCCCTATGTACAAAAATATAACTACTATAATACTGCCCCCTATGTACAAGAAAATAACTACTATAATACTGCCCCCTATGTACAAGATTATAACGACCATAATACTGCCCCTTATGTACAAGAATATACTATAATACTGCCCCATGAACAAGAATATAACTACTATAATACTGCCCCTATGAACAAGAATATAACTACTATAATACTACCCCTATGTACAAGAAAATAACTACTATAATACTGCCCCCTATGTACAAGATTATAACGACCATAATACTGCCCCTTATGTACAAGAATATACTATAATACTGCCCCATGAACAAGAATATAACTACTATAATACTGCCCCTATGAACAAGAATATAACTACTATAATGCTGCCCCTATGTACAACAATATAACTGCTATAATACTGCTCGTATATAAAAGAATATAACTACTATAATACTGCCCCTATGTGCAAAAATATAACTACTATAACACTGCCCCTATGTACAAGAGTATAACTACTATAATACTGCCCCCTACGTACAAGAATATGACTACTAAAATACTGCTCTTATGTACAAGAATATAACTACTATAATATTGCTCCTATGTACAAGAATGCAACTACTATAATACTTTCCCTTATGTACTGGAATATACGTTAACTACTATAATACTGCCCCCTATGTACAATAATATAACTACTTTAATACTGCCTCTATGTACAAGAATATAACTGCTATAATACTGCCCCCTATGTACAAGAATATAACTACTATAATACTACCACATATGTACAAGATTATAACTACTATAATACTGCACCTATGTACAAAAATATAACTACTATAATACTGCTCCTATGTACAAGAATATAACTACTATAATACTGCCCCCTATGTACAAGATTATAACTACTATAATACTGCCATCTATGTACAAGAATATACTATAATACTGCCCCCTATGTACAAGAATATAACTACTATAATGCTGCCCCTATGAACAAGAATATAACTACCATAATACTGCCCCTTATGTACAAGAATATACTATAATACTGCCCCTATGAACAAGAATATAACTACTATAATACTGCCCCTATGAACAAGAATATATCTACTATAATACTGCCCCTATGTACAAGAATAAGAATATAACTACTATAATGCTGCAACTACTATAATACTGCTCGTATATAAAAGAATATAACTACTATAATGCTGCTCCCTATGTACAAGAATATACTATAATACTACCCCTATGTACAAGAATATAACTGCTATAACACTGCCCCTATGTACAAGAATATAACTACTATAATACTGCCCCTATGTACAAGAATGCAACTACTATAATACTGTCCCCTATGTACTGGAATATAGGTTAACTACTATAATACTGCCCCCTATGTACAATAATATAACTACTTTAATACTGCCTCTATGTACAAGAATATAACTACTATAATACTGCCCCTATGTACAAGAATATAACTACTATAATGCTGCCCCATGTAGAACAATATAACTACTATAATACTGCTCGTATATAAAAGAATATAACTACTATAATACTGCCCCTTATGTACAAGAATATACTATAATACTTCCCCTATGTACAAGAATATAACTGCTATAACACTGCCCCTATGTACAAGAATATAACTACTATAATACTGCCCCTATGTACAAGAATGCAACTACTATAATACTGTCCCCTATGTACTGGAATATAGGTTAACTACTATAATACTGCCCCCTATGTACAATAATATAACTACTTTAATACTGCCTCTATGTACAAGAATATAACTACTATAATACTGCCCCCTATGTACAAGAATATAACTACTATAATACTGCCACATATGTACAAGAATATAAATACTATAATACTGCCCCCTATGTACAATAATATAACTACTTTAATACTGCCTCTATGTACAAGAATATAACTACTATAATACTGCCCCTATGTACAAGAATATAACTACTATAATACTGCCCCTATGTACAAGAATATAACTACTATAATACTGCCCCCTATGTACAAGAATATAACTACTATAATATTGCCCCCTATGTACAATAATATAACTACTTTAATACTGCCTCTATGTACAAGAATATAACTACTATAATACTGCCCCTATGTACAAGAATATAACTACTATAATACTGCCTCTATGTACAAGAATATAACTACTATAATACTGCCCCCTATGTACAAGAATATAACTACTATAATACTGCCCCTATGTACAAGAATATAACTACTATAATACTGCCCCTATGTGCAAGAATATAACTACTATAATACTGCCCCCTATGTACAAGAATATAACTACTATAATATTGCCCCCTATGTACAAGAATATAACTACTATAATGTAACGTCTGGCCAGAAGACGTCCTCATGGAAGAATAATGCCCAAAATCCTACTATTAACATAATAATTAGGCCATGCGACTCAACTTTGTAATAAAACATGGGCACTTGGGTGTTGAATAATTTCAGCAGGTGCCCTGAACTGAGGAACACCTTCCAAAAGGGAGTCCGTGTTACTGTTCGGGTCTGGCACCCCAAACACCAAGTGTTTCTCACTCTGTTATGTGTGTGACAGCACGGTAAACACTGCCTCTGACTGGCGGTAAAATCATTACAGCCGGCCAGACAGCCGCGATTCTCACGCTGTCAGATGACAGCGTGATTTTGAAGCTGTGATCAGAAGTAAAAAGTTTACCTCCAGTCATTGGCATCAGCTGAAGGAACTACTACTCCCATCTGCCTACGCCTGCTGCTGCTAATAGCAAGGAGAGCAGGCGGCAGCTGATGTGAGTTTTCATCTGCCGGCACCTGCGCTCTAAATAATTAAAAGAAAAAAATTAAAATGAGAGGATTCCCCTGTATTTTTGATAACCAGCCAGGCATAACTGACAGCTGCAACCCACAGCTGTCAACTTTAGCAAGGTTGATTATCAAGAACAGAGGGGTCCCCCACACCTTTTTTTAAAAATCATTAAAAAAAATAATTTAAAAATATGACTTGAGGTCCCCCCATTTTTGACAACCAGCCAAGCTAAAGCAGACACCTGGGGGATGGTATTCTATGGCTGTTAAGGGGCCATGGATATTGACCCCCCAACCTAAAAATAACAGCCCACAGCCACCAAGAAAAGGCGCATCTATTAGATGCACCAATTCTGGCACTTTGCCTGGTTCTTCCCAATTGATCTGTGGCAGTGGCAAGTGGGGTTCATGTCATCTTTGTTATGTTCGGTGACATCAAGCCCACGACTTAGTAATGGAGAGGCATCTATAAGACACTATAGGATTAGTAATGGATAGGTGTCTTATAGACTCTCCATTACTAAGTCGTGGGCTTGATGTCACCGAACATAACAATGGTGACATCAACCCCACTTGCCACCGCAAACACGGGGAGAACATACAAACTCCTTGCAGATGTTGTCCTTGGTGGGATTTGAACCCAAGACCCCAGCGCTGCAAGGCTACAGTGCTAGCCACTGAGCCACCATACTGGATGGTGCCAAGATACGACCATGCAAGCTGAGAACCACTGGTGAATGAGCTGCTGCGAGCGCAGCATCAATGACTAGCAGTGACGTCACTGAGGTTACTGACGGTCACTGAGGCTGCTGCGTTCCCAGCCGGGCCCCTGTACTGTGTTGTCCTCGGTGCGATGATCGCTAGCACAGTGAGAAAAAGTCTCACGGTGTAACTAATCCAGTACTACCAGGTGTTTTACAGTCCCTTTATCCTTATGAGTAAGATACAATGTACTATTAGGGTATAACTTGATTTATTTAGTCTTTTGTCTAAGGCTCCCCCTTTTCCTGACCTTCTGGCCAGTTAGTGTCTCAGAGGCTGCCCCAAGGGGTAGATTCCTTATTATTGTGACCTGGTCTCCCTGATAAAGGATAAAGGGCCCAGTATTCCAGCAGAGGTTTACCCGGGTCTCCACAGTGTATTACACAGGGAGGATGCTACTTTGTTACTGGCATACTTGTTTGTTACACGCCTACATTTGCACTTTACTGCACTTTGTTCTATGTTGTTGTGTTTGGATTTTTTAAAATAGTCCAATAAAAGTTATTTTTTAACTTCCCAATTTGCTTTGGCGATCATTCCTCAGTGGTTCTCAGCCTGGACGGTCGTATCTTGGCAACGTCCTGTTTGAAAACTGTTTATCCCCAAATAAAGTGGAGTAAGATCTTGCGGATTTATTATAGATGGAGAATGATCTTGTGCATGTAGTAGAAACAGCTTGGTAGTAGTAAAGTTTTATCTGTATGTATAATTTTAGAGATGGAATAGTAATAATGAAGTGATATCAGTGCAGTGTTATTTGGGGTATGAAGTAGGAATGGTAATATGTAGTAGTGAGGTAATATGATTGAACTTATGCTATTGTGGATTTAGTAGTAGTGGTACATGTGGAATATGATCTTGTGGATGTAGTATTAGTAGTAGTGGTACATGTGGAGTATGATCTTGTGAATGTAGTATTAGTAGTAGTGGTACATGTGGAGTATGAGCTTGTGGATGTAGTATTAGTAGTAGTGGTACATGTGGAGTATTAGCTTGTGGATGTAGTATTAGTAGTAGTGGTACATGTGGAATATGATCTTGTGGATGTAGTATTAGTAGTAGTGGTATATGTGGAGTATGATCTTGTGAATGTAGTATTAGTAGTAGTGGTACATGTGGAGTATGAGCTTGTGGATGTAGTATTAGTAGTAGTGGTACATGTGGAGTATTAGCTTGTGGATGTAGTATTAGTAGTAGTGGTACATGTGGAATATGATCTTGTGGATGTAGTATTAGTAATAGTGGTACATGTGAAGTATGAGCTTGTGGATGTTGTATTAGTAGTAGTGGTACATGTGGAGTATGAGCTTGTGGATGTAGTATTAGTAGTAGTGGTACATGTGGAGTATGATCTTGTGGATGTAGTATTAGTAGTAGTGGTACATGTGGAATATGATCTTGTGGATGTTGTATTAGTAGTAGTGGTACATGTGGAATATGATCTTGTGGATTTAATAGTAGTGGTACATGTGGAATATGATCTTGTGGATGTAGTATTAGTGGTAGTGGTACATGTGGAGTATGATCTTGTGGATTTAATAGTAGTGGTACATGTGGAGTATGATCTTGTGGATGCAGTATTAGTAGTAGTGGTACATGTGGAGTATGAGCTTGTGGATGTAGTATTAGTAGTAGTGGTATATGTGGAGTATGAGCTTGTGAATGTAGTATTAGTAGTAGTGGTACATGTGGAGTATGATCTTGTGGATGTAGTATTAGTAGTAGTGGTACATTTGGAGTATGATCTTGTGGATTTAGTAATGGTACATGTGGAGTATGATCTTGTGGATGCAGTATTAGTAGTAGTGGTACATGTGGAGTATGATCTTGTGGATTTAATAGTAGTGGTACATGTGGAGTATGATCTTGGGGATGTAGTATTAGTAGTAGTGGTACAGGTGGAGTATGATCTTGTGGATGTAGTATTAGTAGTAGTGGTACATGTGGAGTATGATCTTGTGGATGTAGTATTAGTAGTAGTGGTACATGTCGAGTATGATCTTGTGGATGTAGTATTGGTAGTAGTGGTACATGTGGAGTATGATCTTGTGGATGTAGTATTAGTAGTAGTGGTATATGTGGAGTATGATCTTGTGGATGTAGTATTAGTAGTAGTGGTACATGTGGAGTATCATCTTGTGGATGTAGTATTAGTAGTAGTGGTACATGTGGAGTATGAGCTTGTGGATGTTGTATTAGTAGTAGTGGTACATGTGGAGTATGATCTTGTGGATGTAGTATTAGTAGTAGTGGTACATATGGAGTATGATCTTGTGGATGTAGTATTAGTAGTAGTGGTACATGTCGAGTATGATCATGTGGATGTAGTATTAGTAGTAGTGGTACATGTGGAGTATGAGCTTGTGGATGTTGTATTAGTAGTAGTGGTACATGTGGAGTATGATCTTGTGGATGTAGTATTAGTAGTAGTGGTACATGTGGAGTATGATCTTGTGGATGTAGTATTAGTAGTAGTGGTACATGTGGAGTATGATCTTGTGGATGTAGTATTAGTAGTAGTGGTAGATGTGGAGTATGATCTTGTGGATGTAGTATTAGTAGTAGTGGTAGATGTGGAGTATGATCTTGTGAATGTAGTAATAATCGTAGTGAGGTTATTTGGGGATGCAGTAGTAAGGTGATGATCGATGTGGTAATAGCTTACATTTGTACTAGCAGAGCGGAGATCTTGAGGATGCAGACCTACTCATGGTATTGTAGTATTTGTGAAGATGGAGAAGTTGTAGTGAAGTTTTAGGAGTGCGGTATAATTTTGTCATGGTAGCAGCATTATCAGTGATGTGATATAAGTGGGGTATGTTCCGGCTTTACATTAAGATCTTCTAATACATAAATCCTGATATATTTTACATGCAGAAAATTCACACTTAGAAGAGGAAACCTTTCACAAATCACCTGAGTGGTGAGAGGTGAGGAATACCGTGGATAGGTGTGATGGTAATCACCACCTCGTGTGGGAATCACTTTAGGATTTACATACATAGACTTATAGGAATTACAGATTATTAGTGATGGAGATGAGGATCCAGACAGCAGACGGGGATTTATATGTCTACAGGATATATCTATGGAGATTCCAGCACAGCACTTCATGTAAAACTATATGTCCAGGTAATGGAAGCATGGTGCAGACTAGCCTGGGATAGTGGGAGGTGATCCGGGAGAAATGCGGACAGCAGGGGTCTCCTTGCAGGCAGGATTTAGGCTATGTGCACACGTTGAATATTTGCAGCAGATGTGTTGTTTTTGATGTGTTTTTACTTGAATTTTTCCCAAAGAATTGACTTGCTGCATATGTGAAGAAAAAAAAAACGCTTGAATGGTTAAAATCTGCCAGGAAAATGCGAGCCGCAATTCAGAAATCTCCTTCACTTTGCTGGTTTTGTAAAATTGTTGTGGAAAAAAAATGCGTCAAAAGCGCAGCATGTAAACAAGTCCTTACTGTGTAAAAGTGCTTCACATATAAATGTTCTGCTATACAGGAGCTATATACAACAGTTTGATGTGTACAGATAATGAGTGGATTACCAGAACTGAATGCAAGCTATATAGTCACATAGGGCAGACTGTGGAAGCTTGTGCAAGGTGTACTGTATAGGGATAGTTTTATGAGACATACAACAGGGACCAAAGTATTGGGACACCTCCAGGAGCTTATCGAACCTCCCACCCTACATTCATAAACATTAATATGGAGTCGGACCCTCTGCAGCTAGAACCGGTCCCGCTCCACTGGGATCGATTTCTATAAGATTTTGGAGGCATCTGTGGGAAATTTTGCCCCTTTATCCAGATCAGCATTTCTGATGTCAGACTCTCATGTTGGGGAGAGGCTGGACTCACAGTCTCAGGTCTAGTTGTTGGATGCGACTGATGTCTGGGCTGTGGTCATGTTCTCCTCCCCCCATGTCTGTATAGACCTTGTGCACTGGGCACAGAAAATAGTCTTCTCCAAACTGTTCCTACAAAGATGGAGGCTACAATTGTCCACAATGTCTTGTACAGAAGAATTAAGATTTCCTTTCACTAGAACTAAGGGGCCGAGGCTGCCACCTGATAACAGCCCAGAGCATTATCCTCTCTCACCATCGGTACAGCGGGAACAATGCAGTCAGGCGGGTAACATTTTGCTGCCATTCATCAAACCCAGACTCCTCCATCATACGCCAGAGAAGTGTGGTCCGTCACTGCACAGAACACGTCCCCTCCAGAGTCCATTGGCGGGTTTACACCACTCCATCCAACACTTGGCATTGTGATTGGTGATGTATGGCTGCATGCAACTGCTCAGCTATGAAGCTCCCATAGAGGGCAAAGTATTTGTGCTAATGTTAATACCAGAAGAGGGCTGGAATCTGCAGTTAGGCAGTCACCAGAGTGCTGGTGAAATTTCTGCCCTTTGTTCCTCAGCACTGGGGTCACCACTCCATGGTTGAGTTGATGCGCTTCCTTCTACTTCTTAATAATAGCTCTCACACTTATTCACCACTTTTAATTCCCTTCTCTGCCCACCACTTCCCCCCTCCGACCTCCCTCATCTCTGCTGTGGACTTTGTCACTCATTTCAAAAATAAGATCGACCAAACAAGGCAAGTCTTTATTGTTCGACCACCATAAACCTTTTGTATACCAAACCAATGCCCGAACCCCATAGCCTCCCTCACCAACATCACTGAAAGAGATCTCACTCATCTCCCTACAAATGACATCTCATCATTTGTGCACTTGACCTCATCACATCCCACCTCCTACCCACCTCACCACCACACTTATCCACTCCCTAACCCATCTGTGCAATCTATCACTAACTTTTGGTACCTTGCCTTCTGCTTTCAAACATACCACAATCACACCAATCCTCAAAAAGTCATCCCTCGACACAACCGCTATGCCCAGCTATCGCCCAATATCACTGCTCCCATTCTCTTACAACTCCTGGGGCAGCACCTCCATGCTGAACTTTCCTTCCACCTCTCATCTAACTCGCTCTTCGACAACCTACAATCTGGTTTCCGTCCCCATCATTCCACTGAAACTGCCCTCACCAAAATTACTAACGACTTAGGCTCGTTTCACATTAGTGTTTTTTTGCGCAGACAGTCATCCTGGATCTGGCTATAGAAGGTCTTTGCGATTAGCTCAAGCACCTTCTTGATTTTTGCACTTCTCTTATGGTGTGATATCCTATTCCCTCTAGAACCCAACAGTTACCTCCACCTTCTGTTGCTAATTTCATTCCTGTGCTAAATACATTCAATTGCTGCAGCTTGATGCTGGTGTTAGCTCTTACTTGTCTCTGCCTAGTTGGAAGTACTAACAGTCAGTTAGTTCCATCTCAGAGGAGGATTGCTGGCGTGACATCTCGGTTGCCTTCTCAAGCTAAGTGTTCCCCTTGTTCGTCTACCCTCTCTGTCTTTAGTTGCAGTGAGGACTGACTAGTGTTTCCCCATCCTCTTCCTAACCAGGGCCTATCACTAGGGTCAGGCAGGGATTAGATTCCTGCTCGGCAATAGGTGCAGAACCAATATAGGGACGGTTAGGGCAGACAGGGTGATTTTAGATCTGCCAAAGGGTCTTTACTCCCCACTTCCCTAGTGTTTGGGCTCTCCCACCCTCTCCCCATTGTTGTACACGTACTTATCCTTCACCCAGCGTGACAGGTATATATAGGTGTATAGGCAGAGTAGGATATATAGGTGTATACGCAGAGCAGGGTATAGGTATATATATAGGTATATAGGCAGAGTAGGATATATAGTGTAGGTGTAAGGGCAGAGTAGGATATATAAGTGTATAGGCAGAGGAGGGTACAGGTATATATAGGCGTATAGGCTGAGAACAATATTGTCACGGGGTTACCGCAACAGTATAGAGCCAGAAGACTGCAGCGTCTGATTGCTCCTACTCCGACACTGAGAAGAAGCACTTCTCTTTAATTTTAAATGTGTTTATTTCTTCTGGCAGAACAGGGGTTAATCGGCCATGTTGGAAATCCCAGTGCTCACAGCTGAGCTCAGTTAGCGACCCCTTTCCCCTTTATAATCTGGGCTCTGTTACAAATCCTTGTCAGAGCAAGTATTTGCTGCATGGCTAATGGTAGGAGTGGAGTACATATGAGAAGGAGAGTTGAAGGAGTTATTAGTAACTGTTGCATGGTTTGTATGTGTGGTAATTCATTAACCTTCTCAGTTTTGGTTTATTCCCCTACTTTCACACCCCCATGCATTCCTCTGTTGTATGTGAGTGAATATTTTGTATGCCTGGAGTTTTCTGTTAACCCTTGTTTGTGTTGCCTAGTTGCCTGTTGGATTTTGGGGATGTGTTCTCTGAGCAGGGGAGCGAAGAACTCCCTCCCCATTGTCCTTATGATTGCGCCATTAATCTCAATCATGGTGCCAAGCTGCCCAAGAGCAGACTCTATAATATCTCTCGTCCAGAGAGACAAGCCATGAAGGACTACATCACGGAAAGCCTGGATAAGGGTTATATCAGACCATCCTCATCCCCCATTGCCGTGGAGTTCATTTTTGGGGGGTTACACCCTTGCCTGGATTTCTGGGAACTCAATCCGATCATTGTCCGTGATCCGTATCCACTCCCTCTCATTCCAGACCCCTTTAATCAAATTGTAGGGGCAAAATGGTTCTCTAAGATGGACCTCAGAGGGACATATAATCTCATCCGCATTAAAGATGGGGATGAGTGTAAAACAGTGTTCAATACGCTCGAGGGACAATATGAGAATCTGGTGATGCCTTTTGGGTTGACAAATGTGCCCGCCGTCTTTCAACACTTTATAAATGACATCTTTAGTCACTTGGTAGGCAGATTCGTGGTTATCTATCTGGATGACATATTAACCCCTTAGTGACAGGGCCAATTTTATAAATTCTGACCAATGTCACTTTATGTGGTAATAACTCTGGAACGCTTCAACAAATCCCTTTGATTTTGAGATTGTTTTTTCGTGGCACATTATAATTTATGATAATGGTAAATTTAGGTTGATATGTTTTGTGCTTATTTATAAAAAATATCAGAAACTTGACAAAAATGTAAAAAAATTGCAATTTTCAAACTTTGAATGACAATCTCTTTAATCCAGATAGTCATATCACACAAAAACAATAATAAATAACATTTCCCTCATGCCTGCCTTACATCAGCACCATTTTTAAAACGCTAATTTATTTTGTTAGCCTTTTAGGAGGTTTAAAAATGTAGCAATAATTTTTCATTTTTTCAAGGAAATTTACAAAATGTATTTTTTTGAGGGACCTATCCAAGTTTGGAGTGACTTTAGGGGTGCTATATATTGGAAAACCCCAAACATGATACCATTTTAAAAACAGCACCCCTTGACATATTGAAAACTGCTGTCAGGTAGGTTATTAACCCTTCAGGTGATTTTCAGGAATTAATTCAAAGTGATATAGCAGCAATGAAAAAGTATTTGTTTACCACCTAAATGTCACTAACTTCTGAACTTCTGTCGCTATAGCCGGGAGTCTCTAAGGCCGCTATTTTGCCATGAACTGCTATGGCAAACATCAGAACCACACAATCATGATCTCGGTGTGTCAATTAGATTGTGGGGGCTTCTGCTTTAACCTATTAATCATTTATTTGATGTAGTCACTTTTGACAGCAGCAACTAAGGGATTAAACAGATATGGACGGTGTTAACACTGATCGTTTGTGATACAGCAAGTTGTCAGCTATAGTGTACAGTTGACAGCTGATAGATTGTCACCTGTATGGGGATGATATTCTCTTATATCTCAGGTCAGTAAAAAGACGTATTGGCTGTCATTAAGGCGTTAATTTATTCACCTGATCTTGAGTCACACCAGGTACATGTCAGGCAGGTCTTATGTATACTCCTAGACAATAAATTATATGTCAAACCTGAGAAGTGTATGTTCTCGGTTGAGGAGATCCCTTTCCTAGGATATGTGTTGTCTTCTACCAGTTTTCGCATGGATCCCGCTAATGTCTGGGCAGGATCGCCCTGACGATGTGAAGGCGTTACAAAGGTTTTTAGGTTTCGCTAACTACTACTGTAAATTCATAAAGAACATTTCGGTAGTAGCCAGACCTCTTAAAGATATGATTTTCAGCAAATGATCTACTAGCTAGAAATAATATCTTCACCAGCAAGCTAGACAAATACTAGAAATTAAAACTAATAAACTTTATTTTAATTTGATTAAAAAAGGACTTAGTCCATTTTAAAAATGCACATGTACAAAAACACAAACACAAACAAAAAAACCGCTAAATGCGGTAAGACCAAACTTCAGAAACTTTCCGGTTTACTCTTAGTGTCGTAGTCCAAATAATACACAGGCACTCCTTCAGAGTATCCGCTTAGTATAAATTTGTTTGGAACAAGCACTCTCTTATAGTGCCGTAAATTGTCTATATTAAATCCATTGCTTTTAAATCGATGTGTTACTTCTGTGTTACATCCATCATTCACACTCACAATGATTTTTGACAATTTTTGCAACAACAGCCTATACTATACACAATGGCATAGCACACAGTCTGAGATTCTTCAACTCGGTGTGAACCTATACATTGCTCTACTTATGCAGTTCACCACCTCCACAGACTTCTTTTAGAAAAAAAATCTTGTATATCATGGAGAGATCTCACCCAAATATTACTCAGTAACCTATCCTACCACATACAATGAGTGCTGAGCCCCAGAGGACAAACTCCACTGTGCCCCACGTAAAGCCAGATCCCTGTATAGGGGTTAAAGGGTAGTGGGGTTACTCTGGAGGGAGACCGAAGGGGTTACACCTTTTTAATAGGACTTATGGTCTTTTTTTGTTCCCTTAAGTGTGGGGTAAGCCGTTTAATAAACTAAAGTGAGACAAAGAGACGACAAGAAGCTTCGTCTCGAAGGTAGATGTATCAAGTCCAAGTCAAGTACTGTACATAGTCCTAGGTGATCGATTGAGATAGTTGAAAAGAGAAAATCAAGAAGTATTGAAACAGAGTTTTATTACTTAAAGATCTCAATATCGGATGATGAATTTGTGAAGTATGCCCAAAATGACTGTTATGTATTAACTCCAATATCTTATACAAGGGTAAAATCTATGCCCACATGTATCCTGGGGATTGTAGAGGGAACACTTCCGTTAATAATAGTGATTAAAGTATATATATGCCATTTACTATCAAATAGCAGGGGACATCTGCCATATAACGCTAAAATATGTTAATTGTAATTATATGCGGTTTTAGATCGTTATTGACTTTGTAAAAAAATACTAAAGTTTTCATATACTGTCGCTTCGTTAAATAACACTGATTATACTTATATGAAAATTGACATAAGCTGACAGACGCAAAGAAAGTGTTAGATGAAGCGCATGTGAAGGGTAGATAGATATACAAATGCTCCCGTGTGATAACCCTGTGATGGGATTATATGCACTCAGAGGCTGGAGCTTGTAAGAAGCGGCTGCATATGGAGTGCGCAGGCGCGGTGTGCCCCTGGATGGTGACTCAGTGATGGGAGGAAATAGGCGCTCTGACATAGGAAAGAGGGTTGGACTTGACACGGTAGAGCGCGCAGGCGCGGTGCGTCCACGCCAGAAAGGAAGGAGAGAGGAGTGACGTCAGCGCGTTACCAGGCAACCGGATAAGCTGAACGAAGTATAAAGAGCGCGCATGAGTGTATACCCTATGAGAAGGTTGATTCCTGCACAATCATAGATTAGTAATATGTCTAAGTACACCTGTGATAAGGGTTTAATTTGAATGAGTCAGAAGGTGGTATTGGAAACATATGAGTAATAGGTCTATCACTATGGTAACGCAACAACAGGAAGTGGTCATGGGCATACACCCGGCCTACTTGTAGGAGGCGGGAACATACTAATGAGTGCATGTTATAAAAAGCAAGCAAATGAACAGCCCTGTGATGGCACTTTTTCCATGAAGGCATTAAGTTTGACCCAGAGACTCCCCTGATGATCTGGACGGTGAAACGCGTAGGGAGAAGGGAGCATCACATGGAGGAACCCGTTACTGAGTAATATTTGGGTGAGATCTCTCCATGATATACGAGATTTTTTTTCTAAAAGAAATCTGTGGAGGTGGTGAACTGCATAAGTAGAGCAATGTATAGGTTCACACCGAGTTGAAGAATCTCAGACTGTGTGCCATGCCATTGTGTATAGTATAGGCTGTTGTTGCAAAAATTGTCAAAAATCATTGTGAGTGTGAATGATGGATGTAACACAGAAGTAACACATCGATTTAAAAGCAATGGATTTAATATAGACAATTTACGGCACTATAAGAGAGTGCTTGTTCCAAACAAATTTATACTAAGCGGATACTCTGAAGGAGTGCCTGTGTATTATTTGGACTACGACACTAAGAGTAAACCGGAAAGTTTCTGAAGTTTGGTCTTACCGCATTTAGCGGTTTTTTTGTTTGTGTTTGTGTTTTTGTACATGTGCATTTTTAAAATGGACTAAGTCCTTTTTTAATCAAATTAAAATAAAGTTTATTAGTTTTAATTTCTAGTATTTGTCTAGCTTGCTGGTGAAGCTCTTAAAGATATGAGCAGGAAGGGGACAGACTTCTCCAAGTGGTCCAGTCCCGCCAGGTAGGCATTTGTTACGTCGAAGAGGTGTTTTCCTTCTGCACCAATCCATATACAACACCCTCATCACCTCACTGTCCAATAACCCTAAACGTCTCTTTGACACTTTTCATTCTCTACTCAACCC
Organism: Dendrobates tinctorius; assembly: GCF_039654945.1. Lineage (NCBI taxonomy): Eukaryota > Metazoa > Chordata > Amphibia > Anura > Dendrobatidae > Dendrobates > Dendrobates tinctorius. Next base: position 1,003,826 of record NW_027361767.1, read on the forward strand.
AAGAGTACAGGCCCCAACCACGGAGCTCCAAGCTGACGATCTGGCCAATTACTTCAAAGAAAAACTTGACCAGATCCGACAGGAAATTATCTCCCAATCACCTCATACCATGCACTGTCCTCCCTCCCCCACTGCATCTAGCTCACTCTCTGATTTTGAACCAGTCACAGAAGAAGTAGTAAGCAGGCTCCTTGCATCTTCTGGCCCAACCACTTGCACCAGTGACCCATTTCCGTCACATCTCCTCCAGTCCCTTTCCCCTGCTGTCACCCCTCACCTAACTAAAATACTTAACCTCTCTCTCTCTTCTGGTATCTTTCCCTCCTCATTTAAGCATGCCATCATACATCCACTACTTAAAAAACCATCCCTCGACCAAAACTGGGCCACTAACTATGAACTAGAGACCTGTCTCTAATCTTCCCTTCATCTCTAAACTCCTGGAACGCCTGGTCCACTCCCGTCTTATCCGCTATCTCTTTGATAACTCTCTTCTCGACCCTCTCCAATCCGGTTTCCGCTCCTTACACTCTACTGAAACTGCCCTCACTAAAGTCTCTAATGATATACTAACAGCTAAATCAAATGGTCATTACTCCATGCTAATTCTCTTGGATCTCTCTGCGGCATTCGACACTGTGGATCATCAGCTCCTTCTCACTATGTTCCGTTCCATTGGCCTCAAAGACACCGTTCTCTCCTGGTTCTCCTCCTATCTCTCCGACCGCTCCTTTACTGTATCTTTTGCCGGTTCCTCCTCCTCTCATCTTCCCCTTACTGTTGGGGTTCCTCAAGGATCAGTCCTAGGCCCCCTCCTCTTCTCTTTGTACACTGCCCCTATTGGTCAAACAATGGTTTCCAGTACCATCTCTATGCTGATGACACCCAATTATACTCTTCTTCTCCTGATATCACGCCTACCTTTCTAGAAAACACCGGCATTTGTCTAAACGCTGTGTCTAAAACTGAACCTGTCAAAGATTGAACTCCTTGTGATTCCTCCCGCTACTAATGCACCTATACCCGAAATTGCCATTTCTGTGTGTGGTTCCACTATTGCTCCCCAGCAACAGGCCCGCTGTCTTGGGGTCATACTTGACTGCGAGATATCCTTTGCCCCCCACATACGATCACTGGCTCGCACTTGTTATTTGCACCTCAAAAACATTTCTAGAATTCGATCTTTTCTTACTTTTGACTCCGCAAAAGCTCTTACTGTTTCTCTTATTCATTCTCGTCTCGACTATTGTAACTCTCTTCTAATCGGTCTCCCTCTTACGAAACGCTCCCCCCTCCAATCTGTCTTGAATGCTGCTGCCAGGATCTTATTCCTCGCCAATCGTTACACCGATGCCTCTACCTTGTACAAGTCATTACACTGGCTACCCATCCACTCCAGAATTCAGTACAAACTTATTATCCTCAACCACAAAGCACTCCATGGCTCAGCACCACCCTACATCTCCTCCCTTGTTTCAGTATACCACCCTACCCACGCCCTCCGTTCTGCTGATGACCTGCGGTTAGCATCCTCAATAATCAGAACCTCCCACTCCCGTCTCCAAGACTATACACGTGCTGCGCCAATTCTTTGGAATGCACTTCCCAGGTCAATACGATTAGTCCCCAATCCCCACAGTTTTAAGCGTGCCCTGAAAACGCATTTATTCAGACTGGCCTATTGCCTCAACACATTAACCTAATCTATCCCTATGTGGCACAGCCAAAAGTTTTACCATAACCAGGTTCCACATACCATGCTCCCACATGCTTTATGCATCCATAAGCCCTCTGAGTCTGTACTGTTACACACTTAACATTATGGCTGGTCCAAACAATCAGGGCAATTGTTACCACCCACCTTTCTTTTCTCCCCTTTTTCCCTCATAGACTGTAAGCTTGCGAGCAGGGCCCTCTTTCCTCTTGGTATCTGTTATAATCTATGTGATTATTGTTATGCTGTAATGTCTATTGTCTGTACAAGTCCCCTCTGAAATGTAAAGTGCTGCGGAATATGTCGGCGCTATAGAAATAAAATGTATTATTATTATTATTATTATATACAGCTTGACATCTCTCAGCCTTTTATCGTTGAGATCGATACGTCTGAGGTGGGAGTGAAAGCTGTATTGTTGCAGGGTGCGTCTCCTGGTAAATGGCAACCATGTGCTTATTTTTGTAAAAAAAACTGTCACCTGCTGAGAAATATTATGACTTTGGTAACAAGGAACTCTTAGCCATCAAATGGGCTTTTAAGTGGCATAATTTTTTGGAGGGAGCAGCTCACCCAGTTATGGTAATCATGGATCATAAGAATCTGGTATATTTGGAATCGGCGAAATGTCTAACACCTCGACAGGCAAGATGGCCATTGTTCATTATCAGGTTTCACTTTTTTGTCACATATAAGCTGGGGAACAAAAACATTAAGGTAAATGCCTTATCCCATTGCTTTCCTGCGGAGAAGATAAGTGTGAACCAATTCCTATTCTTCAAAAAGGGGTGGTTATGGCGTTTACATGCTCCGACGTGGAGAGGTTGTTGACGCTCAGAGGAACGCCCCTGCTGCCGGTAAACTTGGTAAACTGTTTGTTCCTGTTAATCTCCGTCTTAGAGTCCTTAGCGAACATCACGATTCAGTGTTGGCCGGACACCCTGGTAATTAAGCCACCACTGATATGATTACTTGATGTTTTTGGTGGCCAGGTGCTCATCAGGATGTTCGGGAGTATGTGGCCGACAGTAGTGTCTGTGCGCATTCTAAGACTTCTCATACTCGTCCGTCGGGGGCTCTCCAACAGTTGGAGATTCCCAGTACACCTTGGACTCACTTGTCAGTTGATTTTATCACGGATCTACCCTTGTCGGTGGAGAATACTGTAATTCTGGTGGTGGTACATAGATTCAGTGCCAACTGTGGATATGTTGTGTGAAGTTATCAGTAAAGAAACCGTTCAAGTTACCATGAACTGTGTTTCAGTTACTGGTAGTCGCCTCAGAGAGGGTCTATCGCCGCTTGGGAAGTGCCTAGGGGGACCCAATCCTGGTGACACAGGTACGCCGAACAGTGGATTGCAATTTTCTGTGAGGGAAGGCCAGGACACTGATGCTTTAGTGTCTCTGGCCATGGCTATAGTCCTGGCCGAACCTTACACTAGGTATACATAGGTGTATAGGCAGAGCAGGGTACAGGTTTATATGGGCATGGGCGGACATACCGCATGTGCAGCCTGTGCGGCTGCACCGGGGCCCAGAGATGGAGAGGGGCCCTGCAGGGTGGCTAATAATGAGGGCAATCTGACCTGTTTATCCAGCCCCGAGGCTCCGGGGGGCCCCTGGCTAGATTGTTCTCATGTGCGGCCGGCAGGGAATGTGAAGAAAGTAGCAGAGCGGAGCTGCAAGGATCCATCCTGCTTCCTGCACTCGCTTCCTGTCTTTGACACAGCATGGCTGGATGACGTCATCATTCAGTGTGGCTGTGCCAGAGAGAGGAAGATGCCGGGACAGTGATGCTTCAGCTGTGGAAGAGCGTGCGGAGAGGTGAGAGGTGTTGTGTGTGTTTTTGTGTTTTGTTGTATGTATGTGTGTAGAGATGAGTGATGGTGTGTGTGTGCATGCATAGCGCTGCGGGGGAATGTGCAGAGAGGTGAATGGTGCTGTGTGTGTCTGTGTGTGTGTAGGTGGAGGAGAGGGCAATGATGGGATAATGGGGAGAAGGCAATGATGGGGTGATAGAGAGGGCAATGATGCGGATGGTGGGGGAGGAGGAAATGATGGAAGTGGTGGAATGGGTAAGGATGGAAATGGTGGGGGAGGAGGAAATGATGGACTTCGTGTTGAAAGGGCAATGATGGTGGTGGGGGAGAAGGCAATTATGAAGGTGGTGGAATGGACAATAATAGGGGTGAAGGGGGGGAAATGATGGATGTGGTGGAATGGGAAAGGATGATGGTGGAAAGGGCAATGAATGGGGATGGTGGGGAAGAAGGAAATGATGGAGGTGGTGGAAAGGGCAATGATGGAGGTGGTGGAAAGGGCAATGATGGGGGTGGGAGAGAAGGCAATGATGGAGGTGGGGAGAAGGCAAAGATGGTGGTAGTGGAAAAGACAATGATGGGAGTGGTGGGGAAGAAGGCAATGATGGTGGTGAAGGAGAAGGCAATGATGGGGGTGGTGGAGAAGGCAATGATGGAGGTGATGGAAAGGGCAATGATGGGAGTGATGGAGAGGGCAATGATGGGGTGGTAGGGGAGAATGCAATGATGGTGGTGGTGGAAAGGGCAATAATGGGGGTGGTGGGGGAGGAGGAAATGATGGAGGTGGTGGAATGGACAATGATGGGGTGGCGGAGTGGACAATAATGGGATGTGGGGGGGAGGAGGACAATGAGGGCTGTGGGGGATTGGAATGGGAGGAAGGGGGACTTATAATGGACTTAGGATCAGGGGAAGGTGGATGAAGACATTATTATCACTTATTATGTCTAACGCAGTCCCTTAATATATAGTGTATAACACCATTCTTAGTTACATAGTTTCCTCTTTTATTATGTATAACATCGTCCCTTATTATGTACCATCCTCTCAAGTTATATATGGTGCCGTTCCTTATTATATAGCTTCCTCTTCCTTTTACATAGTGCATTCTTGTTAATTTTGTTGTTCACAGCGCCTTCTTTTATTACATAGTCCCCTCTCTTTTTAGATATAAAATGACTGCTGATGGAGGAGCCGGTGACCAGACGACCAGTCCATCATCTCTCCATTACAAAAGAAGCTTTCCCATGCTCCATCAGCCATCATTGCATTATACATCAAGACAGGACAGTATGTAGTAAAAAACAGGGCTCTATATAATCCAACATGTAAGGGACTGTACTGTACATAACAAAAGCGGGCACTGTATAATAAGGAACGGCAATCTACATAATAAAGGAGACTATTTAATATATACATGTATGTGTGTGCGGCTATATATTTTATGGCGATATACAGTATATATAAATAATAGCTTTGTCACCATAAAAGGAAGGGGGTCCAGACACATTTCTTGAACAGGGGCCCCAAGCTGTCAGTGTCCGCCCCTGTATATGGGTATATAGGTAGAGCAGGGTAAATAGGTATACATAGGTGCATAGACAGAGCAGAGTGCATATGGATGTATAGGCAGAGCAGGGTATAAGTATATATGGGTATATGGGCAGAGCAGGGCATATAGGTGTATAGGCAGAGCAGGGTATATAGGTATACATAGGTGTGTAGGCAGAGAAGGGTACTTGCATTTGCGGGAGTATAGGAAGATGTATAACAGGTCTGCTCAGGTTGATTATTGTAGGGATCTTGCAGATATGCTGCAGTATCACTCGCTCCTGGTATTCCCTCTCTCCTCGCCCCCACACTCTTCCATTATTTGGCAGCCTCTGTCATACTGGCTGCGGCTCACATATTGGAGCATCCTCCAGTCTGAGCGACCGCAGCTGCTGCCCTGTGTTTCCAGCACACAGCGCCTCATTAACAATGTGCCTCATTATAGCTGCTGTCTCCCATGTAAATTACTATGTTATAATATATCCCAAATATGTCGTATAAGGATCCTCTGCAATTACAGCCGTGCCTGTGACCCTATGTGATATGTTCTGTGTCTATCGTATTTATTATATGGCTGTAGTCACCGGCTTTGGTCATACAGTGCAGGTTTAGTGCAGTTTTGTGATGGCTGAATTAAAGATCAATAAAATCATTTTATCTATTCTTCCCCTTTTTTTAATATTTTCACCAATTCCACTAAATAAGCCTTTTAGAATGAAGTCTGAGTCACAGCTGGTGAGGTGCACGATTACAGGATCAGAGTACAATATTACTAGACTTTGTGAATAGTCTTAAAGGGAACCTGTCACCAGAAATAGCGCTGTTAACCTGCAGATATGGGGTTAATCTGCATTATGATGCTGTCTGGCGCCTGCACACAGCCGAATGCAGCGGGCAGAAAATGATCTTTAGGGCTCATACTCACTGGTGCGAAAATCGGATTGCACTCTGTCCAATGTTAGGCAATGGGTGACATCTCATTTGCGTTTTTCTTAGCCGAAATCGGACTGTGAAAAAAATCACAGCATGCTGCGATTTGCTGTGATTTTCAGGTGAAAATCGCCAATGCAAGTCAATGGGTGCGATAAAAAATGTGACAGCACTCGCACTCCGATTGATACGCAGCGGTGTCCTTTGAAAAAAGCCGACAAAACATATGCGGCTACTGTACAATCACACTGACATGTTGGAAGAGAATAGATAGTATAGATTTATACACATAGAATACAGATATATATATATATGTGTGTGTCACTGACATGTGTGTATGTATATATATATATATATGTATTCTATGTGTATATATCTATTCTATCTATTCTTTTTTGAGCTGTCAGTGTGATTTTACTGTATAGCTGCATATGAATTGCCGGCTTCTCCCTCTATCTATCGCTCTTTCTAATATAAATACATATATATGTGTGTGTGCCACTGACATGTATATATGTATTTCTATTAGATAGATAGAAAGATAGATAGATAGATAGATAGATAGATAGATAGATAGATAGATAGATAGATAGATAGAAAGATAGACCGGCAATTCATATGCGGTTAGACAGTAAAATCGCACTGACATGTTCTAATACAAAAGATATACTACATGTATACACATAGAATAGGTGAACATATATATATCTGTGTCAGTGAGACACACACACACATATATATATATAATATATGTAATATATATAATATATATGATATATATCTAAAATATATATATATGGAAACATATAATATACAGTGGGGCAAAAAAGTATTTAGTCAGTCAGCAATAGTGCAAGTTCCACCACTTAAAAAGATGAGAGGCGTCTGTAATTTACATCATAGGTAGACCTCAACTATGGGAGACAAACTGAGAAAAAAAAATCCAGAAAATCACATTGTCTGTTTTTTTTTCATTTTATTTGCATATTATGGTGGAAAATAAGTATTTGGTCAGAAACAAGCAATCAAGATTTCTGGCTCTCACAGACCTGTAACTTCTTCTTTAAGAGTCTCCTCTTTCCTCCACTCATTACCTGTAGTAATGGCACCTGTTTAAACTTGTTATCAGTATAAAAAGACACCTATGCACACCCTCAAACAGTCTGACTCCAAACTCCACTATGGTGAAGACCAAAGAGCTGTCAAAGGACACCAGAAACAAAATTGTAGCCCTGCACCAGGCTGGGAAGACTGAATCTGCAATAGCCAACCAGCTTGGAGTGAAGAAATCAACTGTGGGAGCAATAATTAGAAAATGGAAGACATACAAGACCACTGATAATCTCCCTCGATCTGGTGCTCCACGCAAAATCCCACCCCGTGGGGTCAGAATGATCACAAGAACGGTGAGCAAAAATCCCAGAACCACGCGGGGGGACCTAGTGAATGAACTGCAGAGAGCTGGGACCAATGTAACAAGGCCTACCATAAGTAACACACTACGCCACCATGGACTCAGATCCTGCAGTACCAGACGTGTCCCACTGCTTAAGCCTGTACATGTCCGGGCCCGTCTGAAGTTTGCTAGAGAGCATTTGGATGATCCAGAGGAGTTTTGGGAGAATGTCCTATGGTCTGATGAAACCAAACTGGAACTGTTTGGTAGAAACACAACTTGTCGTGTTTGGAGGAAAAAGAATACTGAGTTGCATCCATCAAACACCATACCTACTGTAAAGCATGGTGGTGGAAACATCATGCTTTGGGGCTGTTTCTCTGCAAAGGGGCTAGGACGACTGATCCGGGTACATGAAAGAATGAATGGGGCCATGTATCGTGAGATTTTGAGTGCAAACCTCCTTCCATCAGCAAGGGCATTGAAGATGAAACGTGGCTGGGTCTTTCAACATGACAATGATCCAAAGCACACCGCCAGGGCAACGAAGGAGTGGCTTCGTAAGAAGCATTTCAAGGTCCTGGAGTGGCCTAGCCAGTCTCCAGATCTCAACCCTATAGAAAACCTTTGGAGGGAGTTGAAAGTCCGTGTTGCCAAGCGAAAAGCCAAAAACATCACTGCTCTAGAGGAGATCTGCATGGAGGAATGGGCCAACATACCAACAACAGTGTGTGGCAACCTTGTGAAGACTTACAGAAAACGTTTGACCTCTGTCATTGCCAACAAAGGATATATCACAAAGTATTGAGATGAAATTTTGTTTCTGACCAAATACTTATTTTCCACCATAATATGCAAATAAAATGGAAAAAAAAACAGACAATGTGATTTTCTGGATTTTTTTTTCTCAGTTTGTCTCCCATAGTTGAGGTCTACCTATGATGTAAATTACAGACGCCTCTCATCTTTTTAAGTGGTGGAACTTGCACTATTGCTGACTGACTAAATACTTTTTTTCCCCACTGTATATATGTAATATATAAAGAATATATAATATAATAATATATAATATAATATAATATATATATATATATATATATATATACAATAAATATATGTAATATATTTTGAAGATATATGTAATGGAGGAATATTGATCTGGTATAAAGAGGAGTTCCACCAGTCCATCAAACCGTTGAAGAGAGGAGGCAGCCACATATGGATCAGGATCAGCAGCTTCATCCTAACCTCTCAGTCTGATGTCCATCTCTGCGCCACCTATATACCACCACCAGAGTCACCCTACTTCAATCCAGACTGCTTCGAAATCATACAAAAAGAAGCCGCCCACTATCAGGGCCTGGGCAAAGTTCTCATCTTTGGAGACCTCGATGCAAGAACAGGGAGAGAAAACGACTTCCTGACCACGGATGGGAACATCTACATATTTGGAGCAGAGAATGATGGCCAAGACTCAGTAGTCACAGAGAGAAACAGCTATGACAGTACAGTCAACAAAAGTGGTAAAAAGCTCCTGAACATATGTAGAAGTTTAGGACTTCACATTCTTAATGGACGAACCAAAGGAGACTCCTTAGGGAGGTGCACACTAAACTCCCATGTAGGGAGGAGTGTAGTAGATTATGCCATTACAGATATGAACCTGGCAAATATCAGCGCTTTCATAGTCTCCCCACAAACGCACCTGTCGGACCACAGCCAACTTCTTCTGTACTTGAAATCTACAGAGAAACCATCCACTCAAAAGCCACAGCAGAACAGCCTCTTCACCTGGCCTCCATCCTATAAATGGCACAAAATGTCGGCATTAAAGTATAAAGAGGCTCCCAGCAGACCTGAAATACAGCGGATGCTCCACCATTTCTACAACTACGAGTACCAGCCTAACCCAAAGGGAGTGAGTCAAGCTGCAAAAGACCTCAACAATATATTCTATGCAATGTCCAGACTGTCCGACCTTAAAAAAGTCAACTACAAGAGATCAAAAGAAAAACAGACCAACAGATGGTTTGACAGTGAATGTAAAGCCGTACGGAATACCCTGAGAACAGCCTCAAACAAGAAACACAGAGACCCCAACCACCCGGGTCTGAGGGAAGACTATGAAACCATATAAAGGCAGTACAAAACCATCCTCAGGAGGAAGAAGCAGAGTTACATCTCCACCAAACTTAACCAACTTCAAGATGCCCTCCAAGACAACTCCTTCTGGGAACAATGGAACCACATGGGCACAAAAGACAAGGAAAACAACATCCATATCCAAAATGGCAACATCTGGCTCCAGTACTTCAGAGACCTCTGTAAGGACATTCCAAAGGAAGAACTAAGCCAAGAACAGGAAAGTGTGGCGCCCCTGAGGCTCAGTCGCCACAGAGGTACTGCACCTCCTCCTGAGGTGTGGTGCCTCACCATCCAGGTAAGGTGGAAACACCTGACCACACTCCAACACCTGCACCCCACACCACAAAGTAGTGTAGCAAAGCACCTTCGGCGGCTCCGTGCTTGGAGTATAGCAAAGCACCCCTTGGTGGCTCCCTGCTTGGAACACGAAACGTGCTGGGAGGTGGGTGGAGTTTAGTTCACACGAAAAGAGCGGGAAGAGTTGAGTCAGTCAGTCAGTTTTTCATTCAGTCAGTGAGTGAAGATGTAGAAGGACAGAGAGTGAGAAAGAGAAGATCCCTGGGAGAGGGATGGAAGAAGGAAGTGCTGCAGCAGGCCACAGTGATCTGGGTCTGATGGCACAGGAAAGAGACAGAGAAAGGAAGCTTGATTCTCCATTGGGAAGAAGGATTAGCAAGGAACGTGAGGAGAATAAGAGAACAAGGATTAGGGTTAGACGAGAACCCTTTTCAAGTTCTAAGCGCAATGCCGGGGTCCGGTCCCCAAGGTTGTACGGATACTAATGGTCCTGCAGCAGACACCGGAGGAATAGAAGTAGTGACCGTTTTATTCCCACACAAGACTTGGGGGCACAACAGCACCATATTAGTGAGCCGGGACTTAATAACAAGGAGTCCCCGAAGCAGGCTACAGCTGTCTGCCGTACAAGTCGAGTTCATAGGAACATCTGACAGGAGGAACTCCAGTGTAACTCAGTACTAGGAGTACTTCACTCAAAGGTGCTATAAGAGGAGATGTTCAGAAAAGGCACATATGTTAGCGGAGTGTTGGAAAGGAGTATTCCATCTGGCCTGGAGGTTGACTGAGTCCCTAACCCGGAGGACATGGCACAGAAGCGGGCACCTGTTTGCACAACAGACTGTGAGTAAAGCTTTGTGGGACGCCCTCACACTCAGGGCTGTGGGGTACTCGGTATCGGGCCCAGTGGATCTCAATGGAAGTTATCACGGTAGCTGTGACCCGGCCCGTGGCCCTGGGTGCCCATTGTAAAAGTTCAGTGTGAATGAATAAGTCATGACGCCACCTGTGGTGTTCGGCAATGTAGATGTTAGGCCGACCCTGCAGACAGATCCTCTGGGACAGATGGTGTGGTGCAGCAGTGATGGTATAGCCCTCCACAGGCAGGGCTGTTGTCCCAGGGCAGAGTAGATATGGTGACACTTAGGTGGTGTAGTGTCAGGCGCAGGGGAGGTAGCGGTGCCGGGCAGGTTGACGCAGGAATAAGTGGAGGACACCAGGGCATGTAGTTCCAAAGCTTTACTCACAGTCTGTTGTACAAACAGGTGCCTGCCTCCGTGCAGTGTCCTCCGGGTCAGGGGCTCAGTCAACCCCCAGGCCAGATGGAATACTCCTTTCCAACACTCCGCCAACTTGTGCCTTTCTGAACGTCTCCTCTTATAGCACCTTTAGATGAAGTACTCCTAGTACTGAGTTACACTGGAGTTCCTCCTGTCTGATGTTCCTATGAACTCTACTTGTACGGCAGACAGCTGTAGCCTGCTTCGGGGACTCCTTGCTACTAAGTCCCCGAAGCAGGCTACAGCTGTCTGCTACATCCCTTGCGTCTGACACTACACCATCTAAGTGTCACTTCACCTACACTGCCCTGGGACTACAGCCCTGCCTGTGGAGGGCTATAACATCACTGCTGCACCACACCATCTGTCCCAGAGGATCTGTCTGCAGCATCGGCTTGCATCTCTATTGCCGAATACCACAGGTGGCGTCACGAATCACTTATAAACTTTCACTATCATAAGAACACTGAACATTCTCCTTTTTACAATGGGTGCCCAGGGCCACGGGCCGGGTCCCAGCTGCCGTGACATCTCCCATTGAAGCTCATCGGGCCCAGTACTGAGTACCCCACAGCCCTGGGTGTGAGGGCGTCCCAAAAGCATAATGGCAAAACTAAAAGCAATGGAGGAAAAAGTTAAACATTTCCAAAACCCTGTGGTACTCGTATTACATTACAGGAAGTAGCAGAGAGAATCTCTTCCATAAGATGTAGAAAAGCCGGTGGCCTGGATGGAATCCTACCAGAGATGCTGAAGTACAGCCCACCAGAAATACAGGCCGCAATGGTTAAACTCTTCAATATTGTGCTAAGCTACTTCCCTCGTACCTGGAACCAAGGCCTCATCACACCCATCCACAAGAATGGGGACAGGTATGACCCTGCCAGCTACAGAGGAATATGTGTCAGCAGCAACCTGGGAAAACTGTTCAACAGCATCCTGAACAAAAGGATCCTCAGTTTCCTCACCAAGCACAACGTCCTCAGCAAGAGCCAAGCAGGGTTCATGCCAAACCATCGCACTACTGACCACATCTACACCCTGCACAGCCTCATTCAGAGCCACGTTCACAATACAAAGAACGGGAAGATATACGCCTGTTTCGTGGACTTTAAAAAGGCCTTTGATTCGGTGTGGCACCCAGGCTTATTCCTGAAACTGCTGGAAAGCGGAATAGGAGGAAAAACCTACGATTTTATCAAAAGCTCCTACACCGAGAACCTCTGCAGTGTGAGTGTTAATGGCAGAAGAACGGCTTATTGCCAGCAGAGCCGGGGAGTCAGACAAGGCTGCAGCCTAAGCCAAACGCTCTTCGACATTTAAATCAACGAACTGGCTACCGCTCTGGAATCTTCCACAGCACCAGGTGTCACCCTCCACGATGCGCAGGTGAAATTCCTGCTGTATGCAGATGACTTGCTGCTTCTGTCACCAACCGAGAAAGGCCTTCAAGACAACCTGAAAATCTTAGAGAAATTCAGCTCCACCTGGGCACTACCGGTCAACCTAAAGAAAACCAACATCATGGTGTTCCAGAAGAGAAAGAGAAAATCAAACCAGCACCCTTCATTTGTCAACAACTGCGCCCTTACAGGAACGGACAAATATACCTACCTGAGCCTAGAGAGTCACCGGTCAGGGAGCTTCAAACAAGCCATAGAGACCCTGAAAGACAAGGCCTGCAAAACCTTCTATGCCATCCGAAGGAAACTCTACCATCTAAAGCCACCAGTGAGGGTCTGGTTAAAAATCTTCGACTCTATCATCGCCCCAATTCTCCTGTATGGCAGCGAAGTATGGGGTCCTTACACCTACCAAACTGGTCAAGGTGGGATTCCAGCCCAACAGAAATATTCCACCTGGAATTCTGCAAGCACCTTCTGCAAGTCCATCAGAGCACCTCCAACAGTGCTTGCCGGGCCGAGCTGGGCAGATTCCCTCTAAACCTAACGGTTCTAAAGAGGGCACTGTCATTCCAGGCTCACCTACGTAGGAGCAATCCAAGCTCCCATCACCATAAAGCCCTGACACATTAGGTGAAACAGAAAAACCAGGACCCTTGGAACAGCTCGCCCAAACCCAACCTGACCAGAACACCAATCACAACAACCTGACAAAAGCCAGAATCAGGAAGATGGTAGACGAAGGCCAGGAGTGGTACGTAAGTGACTGGAAGAACAACATCATCAGCTCACAGAAACTGACCATGTACCGGAGTCTACAGAGAGACTACAGACTGGCCCCATATCTGGAGAAACTCCCGGACCCCAGAGACCGCAAGATCCTGAGCCGATATAGACTCAGTGCCAACAGTCTGGCCATCGAGGTCGGCCGACACAGGCAGAGCTACAAGCCCAGGGAGGAAAGACTGTGCCAACACTGTGACCAGGAGGCCCTGGAGGATGAGACCCACTTCCTGCTACACTGCTCCAAATACTCAGCAGTGCTGGACACTCACTTCAGGAGACTCTCACATCTCTTCCCGGATTTCATCACCATGAAGGAGGAAGAGAAAACATATCCTGCTGGGGGAAGAAGAGAGAGCAGTGGAGATAGCAGCGCAATATGTGAGGGAATGTCATAGACTGCGAGAAAGAGAACTATGATATGCCATGGACTTCTATGGCCCCCACCCTGGATCTGCCCCATGCCCCTCATCCACCTTCCCTATGCCATTGACTTCTATAGCCCCCACCCTGGATCTGCCCCCATCCCCTCATCCACCTTCCCTATGCCATGGACTTCTATAGCCCCCACCCTGGATCTGCCCCCATCCACCTTCCCTATGCCATGGACTTCTATAGCCCCATCCTGGATCTGCCCCCATCCCCCCATCCACCTTTCCTACATCCCCTACCCAACATCCCTACAGTCCCTATCCCTATATTCCCTTTTGTACACTTGCTTTGGCAAAACTAATGTGTGTTTAGTCCTACCAATAAAGCTTCTTTGATTTTGAATTGAATTATATACACATAAAATAATATATATATATATTATATGTAATATATATAATATACACTCACTGGCCACTTTATTAGGTACACCATGCTAGTAAGGGGTTGGACCCCCTTTTGCCTTCAGAACTGCCTCAATTCTTCGTGGCAGAGATTCAACAAGGTGCTGGAAGCATTCCTCAGAGATTTTGGACCATATTGACATGATGGCATCACACAGTTGGCGCAGATTTGTCGGCTGCACATCCCTGATGCGAATCTCCCGTTCCACCACATCCCAAAGATGCTCTATTGGATTGAGATCTGGTGACTGAGGAGGCCATTTGAGTACAGTAAACTCATTGTCATGTTCAAGAAACCAATCTGAGATGATTCGAGCTTTATGACATGGCGCATTATCCTGCTGAAAGTAGCCATCAGATGTTGGGTACATTGTGGTCATAAAGGGATGGACATGGTCAGCAACAATACTCAGGTAGGCTGTGGCGTTGCAACGATGCTCAATTTGTACCAAGGGGCCCAAAGAGTGCCCAGAAAAAATTCCCCACACCATGACACCACCACCACCAGCCTGAACCGTTGATACAAGGCAGGATGGATCCATGCTTTCATGTTGTTTACGCCAAATTCTGACCCTACCATCCGAATGTCGCAGCAGAAATCGAGACTCATCAGACCAGGCAACGTTTTTCCAATCTTCTACTGTCCAATTTCGATGAGCTTGTGCAAATTGTAGCCTCAGTTTCCTGTTCTTAGCTGAGAGGAGTGGTACCCGGTGTGGTCTTCTGCTGCTGTAGCCCATCTGCCTCAAAGTTCGACGCACTGTGCGTTCAGAGATGCTCTTCTGCCTACCTTGGTTGTAACGGGTGGCAATTTGAGTCACTGTTGCCTTTCTATCAGCTCGAACCAGTCTGCCCATTCTCCTCTGACCTCTGGCATCAACATGGCATTTCCGGCCACAGAACTGCCGCTCACTGGATTTTTTTTCTTTTTCGGACCATTCTCTGTAAACCCTAGAGATGGTTGTGCGTGAAAATCCCAGTAGATCAGCAGTTTCTGAAATACTCAGACCAGCCCTTCTGGCACCAACAATCATGCCACGTTCAAAGGCACTCAAATCACCTTTCTTCCCCATACTGATGCTCGGTTTGAACTGCAGGAGATTGTCTTGACCATGTCTACATGCCTAAATGCACTGAGTTGCCGCCATGTGATTGGCTGATTAGAAATTAAGTCTTAACACACAGTTGGACAGGTGTACCTAATAAAGTGGCCAGTGAGTGTATATAGCCATATATATTATATTGAAGACATAGATATATATATACATATAATATATATCTAATATATTATATATATAATATATATTTAATATATAAATATATTATATATATACATATCATATAATATAAATATAATAAAAATATAATATATATAATATATATATATATATGTCAGTGACAAATACAATTACCGTAGTATAGTGTTGCTGTCTATAAATAATAGGGGGACCCCACACCATTTTGTTCCTTGAAATAATCATTTAGTAAATAAATACATGTCCATAATTTAGAACCAACACTAGAATAATTGTATTTGTCACTAACATGTCTATATATATATAATATTGTTATTATATTTATATTATATGTATGATATGAATATATAATATATTGATATATTAAATATATAATATATATTATGTATATATATATACATACTGTTTGTAACTATATCTATTATATATATATATCATATATATATATATTTTGTGTTACATATATATAATATATATATAATATATATACAGTGGGGAAAAAAGTATTTAGTCAGTCAGCAATAGTGCAAGTTCCACCACTTAAAAAGATGAGAGGCGTCTGTAATTTACATCATAGGTAGACCTCAACTATGGGAGACAAACTGAGAAAAAAAAATCCAGAAAATCACATTGTCAGTTTTTTTTTCATTTTGTTTGCATATTATGGTGGAAAATAAGTATTTGGTCAGAAACAAGCAATCAAGATTTCTGGCTCTCACAGACCTGTAACTTCTTCTTTAAGAGTCTCCTCTTTCCTCCACTCATTACCTGTAGTAATGACACCTGTTTAAACTTGTTATCAGTATAAAAAGACACCTGTGAACACCCTCAAACAGTCAGACTCCAAACTCCACTATGGTGAAGACCAAAGAGCTGTCAAAGGACACCAGAAACAAAATTGTAGCCCTGCACCAGGCTGGGAAGACTGAATCTGCAATAGCCAACCAGCTTGGAGTGAAGAAATCAACTGTGGGAGCAATAATTAGAAAATGGAAGACATACAAGACCACTGATAATCTTCCTCGATCTGGTGCTCCACGCAAAATCCCACCCCGTGGGGTCAGAATGATCACAAGAACGGTGAGCAAAAATCCCAGAACCACGCGGGGGACCTAGTGAATGAACTGCAGAGAGCTGGGACCAATGTAACAAGGCCTACCATAAGTAACACACTACGCCACCATGGACTCAGATCCTGCAGTGCCAGACGTGTCCCACTGCTTAAGCCTGTACATATCCGGGCCCGTCTGAAGTTTGCTAGAGAGCATTTGGATGATCCAGAGGAGTTTTGGGAGAATGTCCAATGGTCTGATGAAACCAAACTGGAACTGTTTGGTAGAAACACAACTTGTCGTGTTTGGAGGAAAAAGAATACTGAGTTGCATCCATCAAACACCATACCTACTGTAAAGCATGGTGGTGGAAACATCATGCTTTGGGGCTGTTTCTCTGCAAAGGGGCCAGGACGACTGATCCGGGTACATGAAAGAATGAATGGGGCCATGTATCGTGAGATTTTGAGTGCAAACCTCCTTCCATCAGCAAGGGCATTGAAGATGAAACGTGGCTGGGTCTTTCAACATGACAATGATCCAAAGCACACCGCCAGGGCAACGAAGGAGTGGCTTCGTAAGAAGCATTTCAAGGTCCTGGAGTGGCCTAGTCAGTCTCCAGATCTCAACCCTATAGAAAACCTTTGGAGGGAGTTTAAAGTCCGTGTTGCCAAGCGAAAAGCCAAAAACATCACTGCTCTAGAGGAGATCTGCATGGAGGAATGGGCCAACATACCAACAACAGTGTGTGGCAACCTTGTGAAGACTTACAGAAAATGTTTGACCTCTGTCATTGCCAACAAAGGATATATCACAAAGTATTGAGATGAAATTTTGTTTCTGACCAAATACTTATTTTCCACCATAATATGCAAATAAAATGAAAAAAAAACAGACTATGTGATTTTCTGGATTTTTTTTTCTCAGTTTGTCTCCCATAGTTGAGGTCTACCTATGATGTAAATTACAGACGCCTCTCATCTTTTTAAGTGGTGGAACTTGCACTATTGCTGACTGACTAAATACTTTTTTTCCCCACTGTATATATATTATATACTAGCTGAAGAGCTCGGCGCTGCCCGGGCATAGTAACTATCTGTGGTTAGTTATAACAAATTATACAGTAATTATCCTCCATCCCATAGTCCCATCATACATATCCACAATCCCATAGTCCCGTGCCCATATACCCAACATACATATCCACAATCCCATAGTCCCGTGCCCATATACCCGTTATACATATCCTCCATCCCATAGTCCCGTGCCCATATACCCATCATACATATCCACAATCCCATAGTCCCGTGCCCATATACCCCTCATACATATCCTCCATCCCATAGTCCCGTGCCCATATACCCATCGTACATATCCACGATCCCATAGTCCCGTGCCCATATACCCATCATACATATCCACCATCCCATAGTCCCGTGCCCATATTCCCATCATACATCCTCCATCCCATAGTCCCGTGCCCATATACCCATCACACATCCACCATCCCATAGTCCCGTGCCCATATACCCATCGTACATATCCACGATCCCATAGTCCCGTGCCCATATACCCATCATAGATATCCTCCATCCCATATTCGAGTGTTTAAGTGTTCCCTTTATTTTTTTTTGAGCAGTGTATATGTTACTATATTGCTGTATCTTTTGGAGCTGGTGGGTACGGAAAGTATTCAGACGTCTTTAAATTTTTCACTCTTTGTTTTATTGAAGCCATTGGGTAAATTCAAAAAAGTTATTTTTTTCTCATTAATGTACACTGCACCCCATCTTGCCTGAAAAAAAAACAGAAATGTAGAAATTTTTGCAAATTTATTAAAGAAGAAAAACTGAAATATCACATGGTCATAAGTATTCACTCAGTATTGAGTAGAAGCACCTTTTGAGCTAGTACAGCCATGAGTCTTATTGGGAATGATGCAACAAGTTTTTCACACCTGGATTTGGGGATCCTCTGCCGTTCTTTTTTGTAGATCCTCTCCAGTTCTGTCAGGTTGGATGGTGAACGTTGGTGGACAGCCATTTTCAGGTCTCTCCAGAGATGCTTAACTGGGTTTGGGTCAGGGCTCTGGCTGGGCCAATCAAGAAAGGTCACAGAGTTGTTCTACCTTGTTGGAAAGTGAACCTTCGGCCAAGTCTGAGGTCCAGAGCACTCTGGAAGAGGTTTTCATCCAGGATATATCTGTACTTGGCCGCATTCATGTTTCCTTCAATTGCAACGAGTCGTCCTGTCCCTGCAGCTGAAAAACACCCCCATAGCATGATGCTCCCACCACTTTGTTTCACTGTAGGGATTGTATTGGGCATGTGATGAGCAGTGCCTGGTTTTCTCCACACATACCGCTTAGAATTATCACCAAAAATATCTATCTTCGTCTCATCCGACCAGAGAATCTTATTTCTCATAGTCTGGGAGTCCTTCATGTGTTTTTTAGCAAACTCTATGCGGGCTTTCATATGTCTGGCATTGAGGAGAGGCCTCTGTCAGGCCACTCTGCCATAAAGGCCTGACTGGTGAAGTGGTGCAGTGATAGTTGACTTTGTGGAACTTTCTCTCATCTCCCTACTGCATCTCTGGAGCTCAGTCACAGTGATCTTGGGGTTCTTCTTTACCTCTCTCTCCAAGGCTCTTCTCCCACAATTGCTCAGTTTGGCTGGACGGCCAGGTCTAGGAAGACTTCTGGTGGTCTCATACTTCTTCCATTTAAGGATTATGGAGGCCACTGTGCTCTTAGGAACCTTGAGTACTGCAGAAATTCTTTTGTAACCTTGGCTAGATCTGTGCCTTGCCACAATTCTGTCTCTGAGCTCCTTGGCCAGTTCCTTTGACCTCATGATTCTCATTTGGTGTGACATGCACTGTGCGCTGTGAGGTCTTATATAGACAGGTGTGCGCCTCTACAAATCAAGACCTATCAGTTTAATTAATAATAATGATAAATCTTATTTCTATAGCGCCAACATATTCCGCAGCACTTTACATTTCAGAGGGGACTTGTACAGACAATATACATTACAGCATAACAATAATCACATAGATCATAACAGATACCAAGAGGAATGCGGGCCCTGCTCGCAAGCTTACAATCTATGAGGAAAAAAGGGGAGACACGAAAGGTGGGTGGTAACAGTTGCCCTGATTGTATGGACCAGCCATATTGTTAAGTGTGTAACAGTACAGACACAGAGGGCTAATGGATGCATAAAGCATGTGGGAACATGATGCGGGGAACCTGGTTATGGTAAAACTTTTGGCTGTGCCACCCAGGGATAGATTAGGTTAATGTGTTGAGGCGATAGGCCAGTCTGAATAAATGCGTTTTCAGGGCACGCTTAAAATTGTGGGGATTGGGGACTAATTGTATTGACCTGGGAAGTGCATTCCAAAGAATTGGTGCAGCAATTAAACACAGCTGGACTCTAATGAAGGAGTAGAACCATCTCAAGGAGGATCACAAGGAAATGGACAGCATGTGACTTAAATATGAGTGTCTGAGCAAAGGGTCTGAATACTTATGACCATGTGATATTTCAGTTTTTCTTTTTTAATAAATTTGCAAACATTTCTACATTTCTGTTTTTTTTCTCAGTCAAGATGGGGTGCAGAGTGTACATTAATGAGAAAAAATGAACTTTTTTGAATTTACTAAATGGCTGTAATGAAACAAAGAGTGAAAAATTTAAAGGGGTCTGAATACTTTCTGTACCCACTGTATATCACTATATCTTGTGGAGCTGGAGATACTACGTCCTGTTACTATATATTATTATGTCCATGTATCTTGTGGAGTTAGTGATAGTACGACCTATTACTATATCTGTCACTGGTGTGTCAGAGGCTGCAGACAGTCGCACTGCATCTGGTGACACCATTAAGGCTTAAGGCCAACTCCCCCGTCCTTAATGGTGTCACCTGGATTTGGGTGCTTATAACCCCAACTTCCTGTTGGGAGGTGCGGGTGTTATTTCCTGTTTGCACTCCTCTGTTAAGACTTTGAGCTGTATCAGTCTGCTAGTATCGTCTTGAAGTTTGGAGGGTGTCAGCATTTCTCTTTGAGTCTGCTCAACCTAAGTGTCCCCCCTGATTTAATTAATCAATACTGTTTTTAGTGTTAGTGGGACTGACTAGTGTACACCCTGTCCTTCCCGATGCAGGGCTTATTGCCAGGATCACACAGGAACTAGGTATCCTGCTTGGCGATAGGTGCGGAACCTATATACGGACGATTGGACAGACAGGGTGGCTTTGGATAGTTATCTTCACTTTCCCCTTCCCTAGTGCTTGGTTCCCCTTCCCTTATCCCTTTGTGTTGCACTTAGTCTGTCCTATACTGTGCCTGACATTAACACCCACAGTTCACGTTTGCAAAAGAAAACAAAATAAATTGTTGTAAGGATGTCAGGGCATTGCCCTGTAGAAGTGTATATTTGTTGTATTCCTTACATGTCTGTGTGCAGTGTGCATGTCATGTATATGTGTGTGTTTGCGGCCACATGCCATTAGTTAGATAGATATTTAGTGATAAGTGTAGTATTAGAAAAGGGACACTAGATGGGGGCACTGAGCACAACTATATGGGAGCCTTGAGAAGGGTAAATGAGAGGAGTGGCTAGCCGGGAGCAAAAAGAAGATAGATTTCCTGCTTAGTTCAGTTGAACCGGGGGTAGCCATTCTGAGCACAAGAATGCAGCAAGTGCCTACAGCAGCAGCCAGTGAGGAAGGTCACTGGAGGTCCTTTAGCTAGAGACTGGGAGCTGAAGGACTAGAGAGACTAACAGGAGAGTCTCAGAAGTCAAGTCAGCCAGAAACAAAGAGCTGAAGTAACAGCAAAGCCAGTCTGTGGAAACTAGCCCGTGTCTGGAATTGGTCAAGCCAGGGAGGTCAGTGAGTGAGCCCCTGTGGAAGTGACAGCTGGAGTGCGGGAGCTGTGTCAAGAGTCTAGTGGGCTGCAAGCCTAAGAGTCGTGCAGGAGCAACAGTGCCGTAAAGGGGTGAACTTTAAGTTTGTGTGCACACGTAGCCTTTTTTTAGCGTTTTCGCGGCGTTTTTTAATGCAAGATTTTGCGGTGAAAACACGAAAAAAGCATCCCATGCAATCCTATGGCATTCCGCACTTGCTGGGCTAATGCTGCGTATGTTCCCACGGCTGAGTCGCATCGCAGAAAAATACGCAGCATGCTCATTCTTTGTGCGGAATCGCGGGAATTCCGCACACATAGGAATGCATTATTCTGCTTACTTTCCTCATGTGGCTATGGCCTCCATGTGCAAAGTAAGTGGAAAATGTGCGGATGGTACCCAGTTTCTGGAGGAGAGGAGATTCTCCTCCAGGCTCTGGGTACCATATCCCTGTAAAAATAACAATTAAAATTAAAAATCGTGTTATTCTCACCTTTCGGCGTCCCTCGCAGCGTCACCAGGCCTCAGCGATGCTCCCGCCAACTCCCATTCCCAGTGATGCCTTGCGACAATGATCTTTGATGACGTTGCGGTCTTGCGAGACCGCTACGCTATCGCGAGACCGCGACATCATCAAAGGTCATTGTCGCAAGGCATCGCTGGGAACGGGGGTTGCCGGGAGCATCGCTGAGGCCTGGTGACGCTGCGAGGGACGCCGGAAGGTGAGTATAACACGATTTTTAATTTTTTTTAATTATTTTTAATTTTATATCTTTTTACTACTGATGCTGCATACGCAGCCTCAATAGTAAAAAGTTGGTCACACTCGTCAAACATTATGTTTGATGAGTGTGACCAACCTGTCAGTTTTCCAAGCGATGCTACAGATCGCTTGGAAAAGGCTAGCATTCTGCAAGCTAATTACGCTTGCAAAACGCTAGTTAAAACGCAGGAATTACACGTGCGGAGTTCTAGCGTATTTCCCGCGGCAGGGAGTTGCGGAATTCCCGCGGAAATTTCCGCGGCAATTCCGCAACGTGTGCACATAGCCTAACGGAGTAGACAGGTATCTCCATGGGCTGAAGTTGGTCGCAGGAAGATGGGTCGAAGTGCCGTGTTCACCGTGTTCCGTGTGGCGTGCTCGGTTGCTTGTGTGGTCCAACCGTGTGTAACAGAAGAAGTAGTGTGCTGCTGCAGATGAAGATGTATTGCTGGTACCGTGTAAAGAGTCCTGAAGCCGTCGTGGATGTGCTATGCCCTGAAGAGAATAAAGTTGAACTGTTTAAGTTGTTTCCAGCCTCTGTCTGCAGTCATTGAGTCTCAAAGGTGAGCAGCGTACCAGGGATGGAACAGCGTCCAGCACAGTTAGTACTGGAGGGGCCAAAGAGGCTACCCCCCGGCGGACGTGGTATTACATTGTTGACACGTGTTTTTTTTTTTGTGTGTGTGGTTTTTTTTTTACTTTTGCTGGGTTCATGGATCCTGGTTCTGTGTAGGCAGAGCAGCTGCAGATGTTGTCACTAGAGGTGACTGACCTTCGTTCTGAGGTTCAGCAGCAACGGCTGCAGGCTGCTATTGCGGGGGATGTTGCAGGTAGGCGGGTCCAGCTTGAACCCAAAATTACCCTCCCGGACAGGTTTTCTGAGGAGGGGGACGAGTTTTTTGTGCTTAAAGAGGCATGCAAATTGCACTTTATAGGGAATCTGTCACCCCTTTTTTTTTCGAATATGAGCTGCTGGCACAGACATTAGGGTCTTATCTACAGCATTCTGTAATGTTGTAGATAAGCCCCCGATGTAACCTGAAAGAGAAGAAAAAGGAGTTAGATTATACTCACCAGGGGGCGGTCCGGTCTTGGTCCGATGGGTGTTGCAGTCAGGCGCCTCCCATCTTCATACGGTGATGTCCTCTTCTTTCCTTCCTGTCGTGGCTCCGGCGCAGGCGCACTGCTCTGCCCTGTGGAGGGCAGAGCAGAATACTGCAGTGCGCAAGCGCCGGACCTCTCCCGGAGCTTGCGCACCGCATGACTCTGCTCTGACCTCAACAGGGCAGAGCAGTGCGCCTGCCCAGGAGCCACAACAGGAAGATAAGAAGAGAACGGCATCGTATGAAGATGGGAGGCGCCGGACCGGACGTGACACCCATCGGACCGGACCGAACGCCGGGGTGAGTATAATCTAACTTTTTTCTTATATTTCAGGTTACATCGGGGGCTTATCTACAGCATTACAGAATGCTGTAGATAAGCCCCTGATGTCGGTGCCGGTTCTCATATTCGAAAAAAGGGGTCACAGATTCCCATTAAACTGTGTTCTTTCTTCTCTGGAGATGAGGAGCAATGAGTAGTAATTGTTGTTTCACTATTGCAGGGGGAACCGCAGTCCTGGGCTTTTTCTCTACCTATGGATTCTACATGTCTCCAGTCGGTGGAGGAGTTTTTCAGGGCTCTCGCCCTCATCTATGACGACCCTGACTGTTTCTTTGACTGATTCCAGGCTGAGTCGTATTCAGCATTGGAGTCGTTCAGTGGAGACATACAGTCATGGCCAAAAGTATTGACACCCCTGCAATTCTGTCAGATAATACTCAGTTTCTTCCTGAAAATGATTGCAAACACAAATTCTTTGGTATTATTATCTTCATTTAATTTGTCTTAAATGAAAAAACACAAAAAGAATTGTCCTAAAGCCAAATTGGATATAATTCCACACCAAACATAACAAAGAGGGTGGACAAAAGTATTGGCACTGTTTGAAAAATCATGTGATGCTTCTCTAATTTGTGTAATTAACAGCACCTGTAACTTACCTGTGGCACCTAACAGGTGTTGGCAATAACTAAATCACACTTGCAGCCAGTTAACATGGATTAAAGTTGACTCAACCTCTGTCCTGTGTCCTTGTGTGTACCACATTGAGCATGGAGAAAAGAAAAAAGACCAAAGAACTGTCTGAGGACTTGAGAAACCAAATTGTGAGGAAGCATGAGCAATCTCAAGGCTACAAGTCCATCTCCAAAGACCTGAATGTTCCTGTGTCTACCGTGCACAGTGTCATCAAGAAGTTTAAAGCCCATGGCACTGTGGCTAACCTCCCTAGATGTGGCCGGAAAAGAAAAATTGACAAGAGATTTCAACGCAAGATTGTGCGGATGTTGGATAAAGAACCTCCACTAACATCCAAACAAGTTCAAGCTACCCTGCAGTCCGAGGGTACAACGGTGTCAACCCGTACAATCCGTCGGCGTCTGAATGAAAAGGGACTGTATGGTAGGAGACCCAGGAAGACTCCACTTCTTACCCCGAGACATAAAAAAGCCAGGCTGAAGTTTGCCAAAACTTACCTGAAAAAGCCTAAAACATTTTGGAAGAATGTTCTCTGGTCAGATGAGACAAAAGTAGAGCTTTTAGGGCAAAAGCATCAACATAGAGTTTACAGGAGAAAAAAGAGGCATTCAAAGAAAAGTACACGGTCCCTACAGTCAAACATGGCGGAGGTTCCCTGATGTTTTGGGGTTGCTTTGCTGCCTCTGGCACTGGACTGCTTGACCATGTGAATGGCATTATGAAGTCTGAAGACTACCAACAAATTTTGCAGCATAATGTAGGGCCCAGTGTGAGAAAGCTGGGTCTCCCTCAGAGGTCATGGGTCTTCCAGCAGGACAATGACCCAAAACACACTTCAAAAAGCACTAGAAAATGGTTTGAGAGAAAGCACTGGAGACATCTAAGGTGGCCAGCAATGAGTCCAGACCTGAATCCCATAGAACACCTGTGGAGAGATCTAAAAATGTCAGTTTGGAGAAGGCACCCTTCAGATATCAGGGACCTGGAGTAGTTTGCCAAAGAAGAATGGTCTAAAATTCCAGCAGAGCATTGTAAGAAACTCATTGATGGTTACCGGAAGCGGTTGGTCGCAGTTATTTTGGCTAAAGGTTGTGCAACCAAGTATTAGGCAGAGGGTGCCAATACTTTTGTCCGGCCCATTTTTGGAGTTTTGTGTGAAATGATCAATGTTTTGCTTTTTGCTTCATTCTCTTTTGTGTTTTTTCATTTAAGACAATTAAATGAAGATAATACCAAAGAATTTGTGTTTGCAATCATTTTCAGGAAGAAACTGAATATTATCTGACAGAATTGCAGGGGTGTCAATACTTTTGGCCATGACTGTAGGCTGTGTGCACACGCTGCGGATTCTGCTGTGGATCCGCAGTGGATTTGGCCCTGCGGACCCGCAGCAGTTTCTGCTGCGGTGTACAGTACCATTATTCCCTATGGGAATTAAAAACCGCTGTGCAGACGCTGCGGAATTTTCCGCGCGGATTTGCTGCGGTTTCAAATCCGCAGAAAGAATTGCATGTCAATTCTTTCTGCGGATTCCGCAGCGGTTTACCATCTCCTCCATTGTGGAGATGATAAACCGCAGGGCAAAACCGCAGGCTAATCCGCAGGTAAACCGCAGGATTTTGCAAAATCTGCGCGGATGAATCCGCAGCAGATTCCGCAGCGTGTGCACACAGCCTTATAGCTCTGAGTTCTGCTGGTGGTCAACTGATACCAAATGGAATGACCCGGCTCTAAGACGCCAATTCCTTAAGGGCCTCACTGAAAGGTTGAAGGAAGCTTTGGCAGTTTACGAAACCACGGAGTCCTTGGAAGTCGCTATGTCTTTGGCTGTTCGTGTGTATAGACGCCTCCGGGATAGGTGGGTAAGAACACCTCCGCAGCCTTTTTTTCGGGGTATTGCCCCTTTGCCAGGGGAGCAGTCTAAAGGTAAACCATTACTGGGGAGGGTGGAGGGGCCCATACAGTTAGGGGGTGCCTCTGCATCAAAAATTTCACAGGAGGTTCCCCCAAAAAAGGGGTGTGGGTTTTTTTTCGTGGAAAAAAGGGACATTTTATTTGGGTCTGTCCTTTGATGCCTAAGCAATGGGAGACTTGTTTAACCCTTGGTAGTCTGGAGTTAAATGAGTAAGGGGTGCATTTTTCATCAACCTGCAGTTCCCGGTTTGTCCTGTCAGCAGAGGTAGTGCTGGAAAGTAAAACCAAGAACATTTCTGTTTGTTGACAGTGGAGCTGGAGTCAGCATGATTGATGCTGATTTTGATATAACTCACGGACTGGCTTGCAGTAATTTAGCTAAGCCCATTTCCATCTTCGCCATCGATCCAGCGCCACTTGCACAGAAAGTTTTCACTCACATTGTATGTAATATAAGACAAAAAACAGGGTTATAGCAAAAAATAATGGCAAATGATAATTAAATGGAAGAACCGGACTCTTATCACTTATTTACAATATACGGAGAGTGACCTCCTTTAAGTTCAGATATTAACCATTTCCAAGGTCCTATATATTAATTATTATCATATCCGCTCCCATAAACATAAGCCATAATCAACACAGCTCATATTACTTGCTGTTCTCATATTGCACTATACCCAAGAAAAAAGATCAGCAAAAATTAATAACAGGTTCAAAAGAACTTAGCTAATCGCTGATAAGGTCTCACCTCGACACGTTTCCTTCCTATAAAAGGAGTTCCTCCGGAGGCCCATGATACTGTTGTCGGATGTAGCGCCTGGTTGCAGGTGTCAGAACAACTTACGGTGTAAAAGCTCCGCTGTTAGGCAGGGTTATCTTTAAATAGGGACCTATAGTATAGTATTTTTCCTCCATATATTTTCCCATTAAGTAATTTTTTATCCGGCTACTGGTTTCACCCTTTTTCTCCATTTGCGGTGGTTTGTGCCGTGGGGTATCTATTGTTGTTTGTGATTTATTGAACCCGGCCATCTGTTGATTCCTGAGTCTTGGGTATTTCATAGATAGAACTCAACAAGGTGAGCAAGGACAGCCGCCTTGGAGCAGGGGCGCCATTTGCATTCCAAGAGGGTGCCAACCTCCGCTGTCAGCTAGGGGGGAGTTATAGGGCCCTATAGGGATAATTAGACTGTTCATCCCCCACCTGGCATTGTGATTTATCATATACATCTATGAATAGGCTGGATTTTGAAGTATGATCAGCATTTTTTGGTGCCTATTTTTTTGAGATTTTTCTTAAGATTTTTTCAATTTTAAAATGAATTGTTAATAAAGTACCTTTTAATAATTATTTTTTTGTTTATGAGCTGTTAGATAACTAATTAAAATAAAACAGAATATTTTTCTACTGACTTGGTGTGCAGTTGTCATTTTCCTCTGCCAAGTTTGTCAACCAGAATTTGGAGACCTACCTCAGGTGTTTTGTTGCTGAAAATCAGGAGGATTGGGCATCCTACTTACCAATGGCAGAATTTGCCATCAATAATCACCGTCAGGAATCTACCGGCAGGTCATCGTTCTTTGGTGCATACGGTTACCATCCACAGTTTGGTACTTTTAGCGGGGGAGGGGCTTCGGGAGTTCCTGAAGAGGAACGTTTTGCTTCGTCAGTCTCCTCAGTGTGGTCGGGGGGTTCTGAGTAATTTGAAGATTATGGGAGACAGGTACAAACGTATGGCTGACAGAAAACGTGTGCCAGGTCCGGACGTGAATGTGAATGATTTTGTGTGTTTGTTGGAAGTTGAGACCTAGATTCATTGAGTGCCGGCGGCAGTGCCGGGTATTGAAGTGAGAGACTCGCACATTACACATGCAAGTGTGACCCCGGCCTTATACCAAGATGCCTGGTCCTGAGTGTACGGAAGCCACTCGTAGAAGGGGGGGTACTGTCACGGGTGTGTCAGAGGATGCAGACAGTCGCACTGCATCTGGTTGCAGAAGGTCTCAGCGGTTGGCCTTGCAGACTAGTGGCCAACTCCACCGGACTTAATGGTGTCACCTGGATTTGGGTGTTTATAACTCCCAACTTCCTGATGGGAGATGCGGATGTTAGTTTCCATTTGCACTTCTCTTTTGAGACTTGGAGCTGTAGCAGTCTGCTAGTGTCCTCTTGAAGTTTGGAGGGCATCGGCATTTCACTCTGAGTCTACTCAAGCTAAGTGTTAGCCTAGTTTCATGTATCCTTACTGTCTTGAGTGTTAGCGGGATTGACTAACGCTCATCTTGTCCTTCCCAGTGCAGGGCGTATCGCCAGTGTCACACAGGGACTAGGTATCCTGCTCGGTGATAGGTGCGGAACCTACACAGGGAAGGTAGAACAGACAGCGTGACTTTAGATCAGTCTAGGGGTCTCCACTTTCCCCTTCCCTAGTGCTTGGTTACCCTTATGTTAACACTTTGTGTTGCACTAAGTCTGTCCTACACTGTGCGTGACAATATTACTGTACGTTGTGGAGCTGGTGATACTACGTCCTGTTACTATATGTTACTATATCACTGGATCTTGTAGAGCTGGTGATACTGCGTCCTGTTACTACATGTTACTATATCACTTTGTCTTGTGGAGGTAGTGATACTACGTACTGCTACAATATGTTTCTATGGTGTTGTTCCATGTTGTTCCTATCTTCAGAAAAGGGGAAGAAGGTAGATCCAGGGAACTATAGGCCTGTGAGTCTGACTTCTATACCTGGAAAGATCTTTGAACAAATTATTAAACAACATGTATGTAACTACCTGGATAAGAGTGAAATGATTAACCAGAGTCAACATGGGTTTGTAACTAATAAGTCATGTCAGACTAACTTAATTTCCTTCTATGACAGAATCACTGACTGGGTGGATCAGGGAAATGCTGTAGATATGGTATATCTTGACTTCAGCGAAGCATTTGACAAAGTATCTCACACCATCATTATTGAAAAAAATGACTAAATATGGAATGCACAAGCCAACTGTTAGGTGGATTCATAACTGACTTAGTGATCTGATCCAAAGGGTGGGCGTAAATGGCTGCACATCTAGTTGTAAGAATGTCTCAAGTAGGGTACTACAGGGCTCTGTTCTGGGCCCTGTATTGCTCAACATCTTTATCAATGATGAAGGGATTGAGGGTACACTGATTAAATTTGCTGATGACACAAGGTTAGGAGCGATAGCTAATACTAGAGAAGAGAGAGAGGATTCAAAAAGATATAAATAAACTGGAGCAGTGGGCAGCAACTAACAGAATGGTTTTTAACAGGGAAAAATGCAAAGTACTACATCTGGCCAATAAAAATGAAAGCATTACAGAATGGGAGGAATAGGGCTAAGCAACAGCACATGTGAAAAAGACTTAGGTATACTACTGGATCATAAACTAAACATGAGTCAACAGTACAGTGCTGTGCAAATTAATTGGGACAAAGCATTTTTTTAAGTAAAATCGTAAGTTGGTTACCAGTCAGTGATTCAAACCAGTTTTAACTGCTTTGAACAAGTGTGAGTGCCTGTCCAAAGCAGTTAAAACTGGTTTGAATCACTGACTGGTAACCAACTTACGATTTTATTTAAAAATGCTTTGTCCCAATTAATTTGCACAGCACTGTATGATGCAGCAGCAAAAAAGGCAAATGCAATTCTGGGATGTATTAACAGAAGCATACAGTCTAGATCACGTGAAGTCATTATAGCCCTCTACTCCTCTTTGGTCAGATCTCATCTGGAATACTGTGTGACCAGTTTTGGGCGCCACATTTTAAAAAAGACATCAACAAACTGGAGCAAGTTCAGAGAAGAGCGACCAGAATGGTGACCGGTCTGCAAACCATGTCCTATGAGGAACGGTTACAGGATTTGGGAATGTTTAGCTTGCAAAAAAGAAGACTGAGAGGAGACTTAATAGCTGTCTACAAATATCTCAAGGGCTGTCACATTTTAGAAGGATCATCTTTATTCTCATTTGCACAAGGAAAGACTAGAAGCAATGGGATGAAACTGAATGGGAGGAGACACAGATTAGATATTAGAAAAAACTTTTTGACAGTGAGGGTGATCAATGAGTGGAACAGGCTGCCACGAGAGGTGGTGATTTCTTCTTCAATGGAAGTCTTCAAACAGAGGCTGGATAGAGTCTGGGATGATTTAGTGAATCCTGCTTTGAGCAGGGGGTTGGACCAGATGACCCAGGAGGTCCCTTCTAATTTGTTATGCCACGGGTGAACCCACTGGACCGTGACGCCGAACCCTCCCCGTGCGAGTGCGCCAGGTGGAACCAACCCCTATACAGGGACTGTTAGGGAGCAGGCACAGGGAGTTCAAGCGCCACAGCAGACAGGACCAGGGGTCGGCTCAAGAAGATGGCCAGATGATGCAGAGCAGCCGAGGATCCAGAGAGGGGTCCGGGATAACCAGAGTCCGGTGGGACTAGCTAGTAGAGAGCAGGATGGTGGAGGGAAACGGGAGGCCTGAAGGAGACGGGGCTGGAGCAGGAGCTGAAAAGTAAAGGACAAACATTGGGTTAGCAGGGAACAATGACGGGAAACAACGGGGACAAGAGGGTAGCGAGCGGGAGCAAGCAAGGATAGCGGTAGCAAGCAGGGCCTGGACACAAGGAGAACTAACTCAATAGTCAGGCGCCTCCACTGAGGGAGGGCGGCCTGAAATACCTGGTGGATGCCTCTGATAGGTCAGAGGGGCTTCCGGGTCAGGTCGCACCAGAAGGCACAAGAGCTGCAGGGACGAGCGGCCTGGCCTTCCGGCGCATGCGCAGAGGCACAGTGCGCGCGGAAGAGGGGGAGCGCACCGGGAAGCCGCCTGCCAGAAAGCAGGAGGACAGAAGGCGTGCGCCAGAGCGGACAGCGTGGTGGAACCTGAGCGAATGGAGTGCGTGGAGAGCCCCCAACAGAAGAACCCGGACCGGTGGCGGTGAGTATCGGACCGGGGACGGGACCAGCAGCGGAGCCAGGGGCAGCGCTAACACAATTCTACCATTCTATGATTCTATAATCTCTGTATCTTGTGGAGCTGGTGATACTACGTCCTGTTACTATATTTTACTATATCACTGTATCTTGTGGGGCTGGTGATACTACGTCCTGTTATTAGATGTTACAACATCGCTGTATCTTGTGGAGCTGGTGATACTACATCCGGTTACTATATTACTGTATCTTGTGGACAGCGTTGGACTGGAGTATCTTGGGTCCACCCAAGAAAATCATTCTTGGGGCTCACTATGTAGCTACATAGAAATAAATACAAGACCACCAATTGTGTGGTAAAACACACTAATATCAGGGTATAATATAAGGTAGTACACTTCTTAAATTTGTAGCAGGGGTTGGGGTAGCCCCCTCATAGAATACAAAGTAGCCCCCTCATAGAATATAATGTAGCCTCCTCATAGAATATAAAGTAGCACCACTCATAGAATATAATGTAGCCTCCCTCATGGAATATACTGCAGCACCCCTCACAGAATATAATGCAGCCCCTCTCACAGAATATAATGCAGCCCCCCTCATAAGGTATAATGCAGCCCCCTCATAGAATATAATGTAGCACCCTCATAAGGTATAATGCAGCCCCTCCACAGAATATAATGTAGCACCCTCAGAGTATAATGCAACCCCCTCATAAGGCAGCCCCTCGTAGAAGAATATACTGTAGCCCCCTCATAGGGCATACTGCAGCCCCCCTCATATAGTATGATATAGCCCCCTGAGAGAATAATGCAGCCCCCACACAGAATATAATGCAGCCCCTCCACAGAATATAATGTAGCCCCCTCATAAAGTATAACACAGCCCCACATAGGGTATAATGCAGCCTCCACCTCCATCATTGTTCTCCCCCTCCACCCCCATCATTGTCCACATCACCACCTCCATCATTACCTTCTCACCCACCACCCCATCATTGCCCTTTCCACCACCTCCATCATTGCCCATTCCACCACCTCCATCATTGCCTCCTCCCCACCACCATTGTCCTTTCCACCACTATCATTATTGTCCTTTCCACCACAACCATCATTGCTTTCTCCCCCACCACCCTCTTCATTGCCCATTCCAACACCTCCATCATTGCCTCCCCCTCACCACCATCATTGTCCTTTCCACTGTATCTTGTGGGGCTGGTGATACTATGTCCTGTCACTAGATGTTACAACATCGCTGTATTTTGTGGATCTGGTGATACTATGTCCGGTTACTATATCACTGTACCTTGTGGACAGCGTCGGACAGGAGCATCTTGGACCCACCAAAGAAAATCATTCTTGGGGTCCACTATGTAACTACATAGAAATAAATTCAAGACCACCAATTGTGTGGTAAAACACACTAATATCAGGGTATAATATAAGGTAGTACACTTCTTAAATTTGTAGCAGGGGTTGGGGTAGCCCCCTTATTGAATACAAAGTAGCCCCCTCATAGAATATAATGTAGCCTCCTCATAGAATATAAAGTAGCCCCCTCATAGAATATAATGTAGCCTCCCTCATAGAATATAATGCAGCCCCCCTCACAGAATATAATGCAGCTCCCCTCATAGGGTATAATGCAGCACCCCACAAAATATAATGCAACCCTCTCATAAGGTATAATGCAGCCCCCTCATAGAATATAATGTAGCACCCTGATATGGTATAATGAAGCCTCCCTCATATAGTATAATGCAGCCCCTCCACAGAATATAATGTAGCACCCTCAGAGTATAATACAACCCCCTCATAAGGCAGCCCCCTCATAGAGCATAATGCAGCCCCCCTCATATAGTATGATGTAGCCCCCTGAGAGAATAATGCAGCCCCCACACAGAATATAATGCAGCCCCCCGCAGAATATAATGTAACCCCTCATAAAGAATAACACAGCCCCCTCATAGGGTATAATGCAGCCTCCCTTATAGGGCATAATGCAGTCTGCATCCACCTCCATCAGTGTTCTCCCCATCCACCACCATCATTGTCCACATTACCACCTCAATCATTGCTTTCTCACCCACCACCTCATCATTGACCTTTCCACCACCTCCATCATTGCCCATTTCACCACCTCCATCGCCCATTTCACCACCTCCATCATTGCCTCCTCCCCACCACCATTGTCCTTTCCACCAAAACCATCATTGCTTTCTCCCCCACCACCCCCATTTATTGTTCATTCCAACACCTCCATCATTGCCTCCCCCACCACCATCATTGTCATTTCCACCTCAACCATCATTGCCTTCTCCCCCACCACCCCATCACTGCCCATTCCACCACCTCCATCATAGCTTCCTCCCCCACCACCCCCATCGTCCCTTCCAACCACCAACATTGCATTCTCCCCACCACCCTATCACTGGTCTCTCCATCATCCACATCATTACCAAACTCCAATACACACACGGCAACACTTTCACACACGCACCGCACCGCATGCAGGCACACAGACACACACAGCACCACTCACCTCTCTACACGTTTCCCGCAGCCGCAGCACATCCCAGCAGCTATCTCTCTGAAACAGCCATGCTGAATGATGACATCATTCATCTGCGCTGTGTCAGACAGGAAGTGCCGGGCAGTGAAGCAGGACAGCATCGGATCCCTGCAGCTCTGCTCTGCTGCCAAGCTGCAGGGATCGCTCCCTGCCTGGTTATTGCCCTCAGGGTTAGCCGCCCTGGAGGGGCCCACCTCCGGGGTACATCACATGCGGTATGTCCGCTCCTATGGGCAGTGTTAACCTCAGCCTGCGGCTAACACTGTCCGCTATTAAAGTGAAATGGTAAAAGCGTTAATATTCATTTCACTTTAGCAGCGGGGACAGGCTCCTGTCTTCAGCTGCTGCTCTGCTGGCACTGAGAGGGCCTCCCTGTCTCAGGGGCCCCATAGCTGCTGGGTGTACCACTATTAGCAACACACCACTGGCTGGGGGTCCCTGGAGCAGTGGGGTCCCTAGGGAGATGCTGGCCAGTGCGTGGGCCCACCGGAGAGTCTTGTTACTATATGTTACTGTATCGCTGTATCTTGAGGAGCTGGAGATACTACGTCCTGTTACTGTCATGATCCCAGTGCAGGTTTTGACCTGCACGTCAGGGGTTAATGTCTTGAGCTCAGTGCAGGCTTTTGACCTGGACCCCTGGGGTTAATTATTGTGGCCTCTCTTTTGATCAGGGAGAGCTTCTTATAGCCCTGGGACACTCTAATCCCTGTCAGTTATACTTTTACCTTTGGCCGAGTGTGGTGACCCCTGTGTGTCTGTGCTTGTTCGTTTGTCTTCTAGCTTTCTTTTATGGTTCTGACCCGGTTCTGTCCCCCGTTGTGAGTTTGCCTGTTGATTCTGTACTGTATATCTGTTTCTCTGGTTTCTGACTTCTTGGCTACGTCCTGACTATCCATTCTGTCTAAATCCTTTGGTATTGTCGTGGTATCTCGTGCTTTGACCCCGGCCTGATCTGGTTTACGTCCCTGTCTATGCCCCTTGGTAACTTTGTCCCGTAGCTACCTTTCTAGGAGTTTTCCTGCAGCTCCTAGCTCTCTGGAGTTTAGGCCACGACCCCAGCAGTCACGTGCTTCAGGTCCTGTGGGTCTGAAGCATGCATCTTCGCTGCTGCTGCCCGCTTCACAGGTATCTTAGAGCAGTTTGTCTTACTCAGGACACGCACACTGGCTCAGTGAGCAAGTGCAGTGCGGTGTTCCTGACATGATAACTGACCGTGAACTTTTTTTCTTTCACTTCTGCAGCATGGACCCAATGTGTGCTTTATCTGAGCAGGTGAAATGCTTGACTCAGTTGCTGCAAAAGCTAAGTTTGGAGCACCAAACTCTGGCCCAGTCCCAACGGCAGGTTGCGGACTCGGTTCAGGGAGCGCTTTCCGCAGGCTTTCAGCAGGTGGGGAATAGAGATGTCATTTTAGTCCCACCCGGATCCCCGGTTAAGTTACCAGATACGTTTGCTGGTAACAAAAATGAATTTAGAGCATTTAAGGAGGGCTGTAAGCTCTTTTTCTCCTTGAGACCCCGTTCCTCTGGGGATGAGAAACAGAGGGTGGGGGTGGTTATGTCCCTGCTTAGGGGTCCCCACAAGCCTGGGCATTTTCACTTTCCTCTTCTGCCCTGGAGAGAATGACTGTGGATGCATTTTTTGAGGCCTTAGGGCTTATTTACGATGAGCCGGATAGAGTGCGTTTGGCTGAGGACAAGGTGATGAGTGTCTGTCAACGGAAGCACTCGGCCGAGTGGTTCTGTTCTGAATTTAGACATTGGGCAGCCGAGATTTCTTGGAGTGATGCCGCCTTTCGGGGGCTGTTCCGTAGAGGCCTGTGTGAACGTCTGAAGGATGCACTGGCACTCCATCCTCCACCTGACTTCCTGGAGGATGCCATGACCCAAGCGGTTCGCATGGATCGCCGACTACGGGCAAGAGGTGTTATGCAAATTGAAACATCATTATTCTCCAGTGGAGGTAAGACCCGGACTCCTCCTGTGGCTATGGAGGTGAGCGCTGTCACCTGTGATGAGAAGGAAAGAAGACGCCGCCGGGAGAAGCAGTTGTGCTTCTATTGTGGGGAATCTGGACATTGGAAGAAGGACTGCCTCTCCTGTCCATCATCCTCCAAGATAGTGGGAAACGACTAAGTCTGGGTAGTAGTCAAGGAGGCTACCCAGACCTTCAGGTACAATTTTCCTCACTTGCAAAAATTTTGCTTCAGGTGGAACTGGAACTTGGTTATGGTCCTGTTCAGACTACTGCTTTTGTTGACTGTGGCTCTGCTGTGAACCTGATTGATACCCGATTTATGACTCTTAATAAGATAGGGACAGTTAGGCTTCAGGATCCTGTCAAACTTGTGGCAATTGACTCGTCCCCTCTTACCCAGGACGGTATCTGTTTCAGGTCTGAACCTTTTTCTCTAAAAGTGGGTCCCACTCATGTGGAAAAACTAAGCTGTCTTGTGTTAGATAACTTGCCTGCAGAACTGGTACTGGGGATGTCTTGGCTTCAACGCCATAATCCTACCATTTATTGGGTAACAGGGGAGATCACTCAATGGGGATGCAAAGATAAATGTTGTAACCTGGGACCTCTTGTTAACTCTGTTAAATCCGTATCTGTGTCTTCTGTCGGTCTGGAAGGTATTCCGGAGTACCTGAAGGATTTCGAAGACTTTTTTTCCGAAAGTGAGGCTGAGGCGCTGCCACCACTTAGACCCTACGATTGTGCCATTGAGTTAGTACCCGGGGCCAAGTTACCTAAGGCTCGATTGTTCAATTTGTCCGGGCCTGAGTGCTAAGCCATGAAGGAGTACATAGCTGAGAGTCTCCGCAAAGGGCATATCAGGCCTTCTGTGTCACCCGTGGCAGCAGGATTCTTCTTTGTGATGGAAAGATGGTGGTTTGCGGCCGTGCCTCGACTTTCGGGAACTCAACAAGATAACGGTTAGGAACACTTACCCGATTCCCCTCATCCCAGACTTATGTAACCTGTTATCTGGGGCCCAATGGTTCTCCAAGTTAGATCTCTGGGGGGCCTACAACCTGATATGGGTTCGGGAAGGGGACGAGTGGAAAACTGCATTCCTCACATCAGAGGGACTCTTTGAAAACCTGGTTATGCCATTTGGGTTAACTAATGCCCCCCGCTATTTTCCAGAACTTTATCAATGTTGTGTTTTCTGACCTGATAGGCCGTTTTGTTATCATTTATTTGGATGACATTTTGGTGTATTCCCCTGACAGTCAGTCTCACTTGCAACATCTACAGACAGTTCTCCAGAGACTCAGAGAGAACCAATTGTTTGTTAAATTGGAAAAGTGTTTGTTTTTCGTACAGGAACTGTCTTTTTTGGGGCTGATTGTGTCCTGTGAGGGGTTTCATATGGATCCTAAGAAGGTGCTGGCGATCGCTGACTGGGTTCAGCCTCGAGATCTCAAGGGGCTCCAGCGCTTCGTGGGGTTTGCAAACTATTACCGGAGATTCATTAAAGGTTTCTCAGAAGTGGTTAAACCACTCACAGATCTTACCCGGAAGGGGGCTGATGTAAAAAATTGGTCTGTACCCGCTAAGGAGTCCTTCACAGCTCTTATGAAATGTTTCATGTCCGCCCCGGTGTTGGTCCAACCAGACCCGTCCAAACCATTCATTGTGGAGGTGGATGCTTCTGAGGTAGGGGTGGGGGCTGTGCTGTCCCAGGGTCCGGCCACCCTTACTAATCTCAAACCCTGTGCCTTCTTCTCCAAGAAGTTCTTTTCCGCCGAGAGAAACTATGATGTAGGCAATAGAGAACTTCTTGCGGTCAAGCTGGCATTCGAAGAATGGAGGCAGTTTTTGTAAGGGGCGGCTCACCCTATCACTGTTATCAC
The DNA here is from genome assembly GCF_039654945.1 of Dendrobates tinctorius. Classification (NCBI taxonomy): domain Eukaryota; kingdom Metazoa; phylum Chordata; class Amphibia; order Anura; family Dendrobatidae; genus Dendrobates; species Dendrobates tinctorius. Next base: position 1,041,367 of record NW_027361767.1, read on the forward strand.
GGATCACAAAAATTTGGCATACCTTGAATCTGCTAAGAGGCTTAATCCTAGACAAGCCCGTTGGTCACTTTTTTTTTCACGATTTCAATTCTCCATTACTTTTTGACCGGGGTCCAAAAATGTTAAAGCGGATGCCCCGTCCACAAGTTTTGACCCAGTGTCTCCCCCCGAGCCGCATTCCTCCATTCTTCCCCCAGGGGTGGTAGTGGCGGGGGTCTCATCAGAGTTGGAACAAGAAATTTTGAGGACTCAGTTCCTAGCTCCGGCGACCAGGCCAGGGGATAAATTGTTTGTTCCAGATTTATTGCGGCCTAGACTTCTGCAGGAGTTACATGAGTCTAGGCTGAGTGCTCATCCCGGTATCACGGCCACTAGAGAGGCCGTAGCCAGGGTTTTTTGGTGGCCTTCACTGGGGTTCAATGTCAAGAAATTCATTGCTGCTTATGGAGTTTGTGCCCGTTCCAAAAGCTCGCATAACCGGCCGGCTGGGGAACTCATACCTTTACCGGTTCCTGATAGGCCATGGACTCATCTCTCCATGGACTTTATTACCGGTCTTCCACCTTCCAGGGGCAATACCGTGATCTGGGTGGTGGTGGATAGGTTTTCAAAACAGGCCCATTTCATTCCTTTGGCAGCATTACCCTCAGCAGAAACATTGTCAAGGTTGTTTGTGCAGCATGTGGTCCGATTGCATGGGGTACCCCTGAATGTGGTATCTGACAGAGGTGTGCAGTTTGTGGCCAAATTTTGGAGGGCATTCTGTATGAAATTGGGCATCTCACTCTCCTTCTCGTCGGCATATCATCCGGAGAGTAATGGTCAGACGGAACGCACCAATCAATCCCTGGAACAAATTCTCAGGTGTCTGACCTCCGCCAGACAGGAGGATTGGTGTGATGCGTTACCGTTGGCGGAATTCGCTTTTAACAACCAAATGAGTCAGTCCACCAACATGTCCCCATTCCTGATCAATTATGGGTTTAATCCTCATTTTGGAGAGTTTTCACGGGTGGATTCCGGTTGTCCAGGGGCAGAGGGGTCCATTCAACGGTTAAAAAACCTCTTGGCTGAAGTCCAGTGTAATATCTCTCGGGCCCAGGGGAGGTACAAATATTTTGCTAACAAAAAGAGAGCCCCGGGACAAATGTTTCAGGTGGGGGAGAAGGTTTGGCTTTCCACACGTAACATCAACTTGAAGGTACCATCAGCTAAGTTGGGACCAAAATTCATTGGTCCGTACGAGATTGTGGAGATAGTCAACCCGGTGGCATATAGGTTGCGTCTCCCCGCCTCCTTAAAAATATCCAATGTGTTCCATAAATCTCTGCTGAAACCCGTGGGGTCTGTCAAGGAGGACTCCGAGCCTGTTGTTCCTCCAGTGTTGGTGGAGGGTCACTTGGAGTATGAGGTCGGACATATTGTGGACGCTCGGCGGGTGCGCCGCTCTTTGCAGTACCTGGTCCACTGGAAGGGATATGGACCGGAGGATCGCTCATGGGTCCTGCTCACTCTGTACATGCAGATCGCCTGGTTCGGGCTTTCCATGCCAATTACCCGGGGAAGCCTGGGGGTCCAGAGGCCCCCCCGTTGAGAGGGGGGTACTGTCATGATCCCAGTGCACGTTTTGACCTGCACGTCATGGGTTAATGTCTTGAGCTCAGTGCAGGCTTTTGACCTGCACACCTGGGGTTAATTATTGTGGCCTCTCTTTGGTTCAGGGAGAGCTTCTTATAGCCCTGGGAAACTCCAAACCCTGTCAGTTATACTTTTGCCTTTGGCCGATTGTGGTGACCCCTGTGTGCATGTGCTTGTTCGTTGTCTTCTAGCTTGCTTTTATGGTTCTGACCTGGTTCTGTCCCCCGTTGTGAGTTTGCCTGTTGATTCTGTACTGTATATCTGTTTCTCTGGTTTCTGACTTCTTGGCTACGTCCTGACTATCCATTCTGTCTAAATCCTTTGGTATTGTCGTGGTATCTCGTGCTTTGACCCCGGCCTGATCTGGTTTACGTCCCTGTCTATGCCCCTTGGTAACTTTGTCCCATAGCTACCTTTCTAGGAGTTTTCCTGCAGGTCCTAGTTCTCTGGAGTTTAGGCCACACCTATAGCAGTCACGTGCTTCAGGTCCTATGGGTCTGAAGCACGCAACTTCACTGCTGCTGCCCGCTTCACAGGTATCTTAGAGCACAGTTTCAGGACACGCGCACTGGCTCAGTGAGCAAGTGCAGTGCGGTGTTCCTGACAGTTACTATATGTTACTATATCTCAGGATCTTGTGGTCCTGGTGACACTATGTCTTGTTACTATATCTCTGTATCTTGTGGAGCTGGTGATACTACGTCCTGTTACTATATGTTACTATATAACTGTATCTTGTGAAGCTGGTGACACTACGTCCTGCTACTAGATGTTACTATATCTCTGTATCTTGTGGAGCTGGTGATACTACGTCCCGTTACTAGATGTTACTATATCTCTGTATCTTGTGGAACTGGTGATATTACATTCTGTAACTATTTCAGGGAGACCACTTCTGTTTCCAGTAAGGAACTTGCAGCTCTCTGGTGCCCCCCTAACCCTCAGATCAGTCGGTGAACTGCGCCTAGGATAAGTAGTCGCCTGAAAGGCTGCCCTGTTACGTACTGGCTATCGGGGCACTCTGCAGTGAGGACAGTATGTATATCACCAGTCCTAGGCCGGGAATACACACATACACCTCCGATCCGTCACTTCCAGCATTCTCCAATAATACCAAAATGCTACGCTGCCATCAGTTCCGTAACGCGTGTCAGGGTGTGTGCCGCACTGCGAACTGTGACCACCACTAGACCACCACTAGGTAACAATTATTTATGCTGCTCAAACTACCATCCTTATCTGTATTGTCATATGCTAACACATATATGGGCTGCATATTTTCTCCTGATGGCTACCTTTCTACTTATCATCAGGTGATTGACTTACATGTTTGTATTATGATTAATTTTTCATCACTGCAGTTTTCCGTATGATATGGATGGGTTCAGAGAGTAGCACTATTAATTGTTTTGCGTGCAGAGCATGTTTGGCACATCTTTATTCATACTTCTAACTTGATATAATATTGTTCTCTACAAATTCTTATATATATGATCCCCTATGTCCTTTTCCATGACCATTTTTCTCATGGATTTTTTTGTGATTTATTATTGGGTTTAAACTCACATATCTTCATTTTACTTTATTATAATTGAGTTCACCCATCTTGCGCATAGTATTTTTCTGCACTTCCAATCAAACTTACCTCTTTTTATACCTCTTTTGTAGTCCCTGTTTCGTTCATATGAATTATATGTTGTAAATAATTATTATTCATTTTAACTATTGCTTTTATTTTATTATGTAATTGTGCGGGCACTCTTGCACACTGTATCAAAATTTTTTTGCCATTCACCTTTAAAAAAGGGCTTTTAATCCTATCTATATTTGTGTCCCCCCCCTCCCTACTTCTGTGTCATAATCCATGTCCAGTGGTTCTTTAGTTTTCTCGTTTGATACAAGCAAGGTCCATTACCAAAGCCTATATCGGGTCAGAAACCAACCCTAGGTAGCGGGAATTTGCGCAGAGTATGTGTCGGTTCGGTCATAGAGCAAAAAGAACGAAGCTAGTAAATTTATAAGTTTACTCCAGAAAATATCGGCAATGTTTACAAAAATACAAAAGATATTAGAAAAAGAGACAAAATGCAATATGTACAACAGTTAAAAACTAAAAGGGATGAAAATATGAAACTTACTATATCTCGGTCACAGGTATGACGTGTCGATAAAGGGAGGAGAGACTTCCCAAAGAAAAGATCAATCCACAGCATGTTGTCTAGCTGTCTCTCTGGGTTCTAAACTCATCCCAAAATGTACGTTTCTGTTTTGCCCACAAACCTGGAGACTCCTCCTTCTGCTGACCTCACAGGTGGGCTGTGTTCAAGAAGGTACACCTCTTTTGGAAAATTATCAAAAACTCATTCTCCATATCTTGGGCCGGGGAGCTCACAGGGCGATGATAGGGGCATTATACTGTCTCCTTCCCCACCATCCTGTAGCATGTAAGCCCGAAAGGGCAGGGTCCTCTCCCCTCTGTATCAGTCTGTCATTGTTAGTTTGTTTACTGTAAGTGATATCTGTAATTTGTATGTAACCCCTTCTCATATACAGCACCATGGAATCAATGGTGCTATATAAATAAATAATAATAATAATTATATTTTTCCCTGCGAATTTACCATTCTTTTGACACCAAACACGGCATGTCTGCGTGTTACTGGGGGGCAGAAATTCATTTCCCAGGTTTCTGATGGCCCAAAAGGGCACACAACACGTTTCTAGGATTACTGGGAGTTATTAAATGTGACTTTTTTGTGTGTGGGGATAGGAACAAAAAAAAATTCTTGGTGGGAAAATCTTTAGCTCTTTGCTAGAGCTGGCAGATCATGATCTCACATTACACAAAGATCATTTACCTGAGGGGAGAGGCGAGTGTGTTAGGTATCGGGTTCATGTCGCTGCACAGCAGGAATCCCAAGCCTTGCCTACGGCGGTCTCCCATTCCTCTTCGGCCACAGAGGAGGCTGCTCAGACTAGCAATGTGAGTTCGGTTGCTGCTGCCACCTCTGGTCCAGCTATAGCAACGCATGCTGGTCAGCAGCGAGCTACTCCAGGGACTAAGTCCTCCTTTCAGTCTACTGAGCCTGCCCGTGGGACGATCTCTCATTGGAATTGGAGATCTGAGGTCACATGCTCAGGTCCTTCTCCAGCTCGGATTGCAGCATCAGAAAGGTCCCGGAAGGACGCTGCTATAAAAGGCTCGCATGGCCTCTCGGCCATGTGCTAGTATAGACTCAAATGCTTATGGTGTGTATGATGATGGATGTATGTATCTGATGACTGGCTCATTGGAAACCCCTACCCTTGGTTGTGTCTCTTGTTTAGGGTCTTGTGGTTAGAGTCAGCACCTGTCAGTGGCTAGGCTATACGCCACAGTGCTTCCAGGTCAGCACCTCACTTAGCGTCATATTGTGCCATCCAACACAAGGCACATAAGTACCGCATCTACTGCAGCGTCTGTCAGAGCGGCGCCGTGCGCACTTCTGTAGTGTTAAAGTGCGCTTTCCAGTCCTAAGTCTAGGCTGGTTAGTGGCGTCCGCCAGTGCTGCACTGTATGCACTTTAGTGTGGTACTTCCTTACCTAGTCCTCCCTGGCAACGCAGCTGCGGCGCCGAGTGCAGTTGAGTCTAGAGGGTCTCCGACCATGTGTCTTGGGGCAGAGTCCTTTTACTTTACACCAGCGTTCACTTCGCCGAGCTCTGTGAGCTTAACAGGCTTCGGCATTTATATTCAGCGGTAGTGCGGCTCTGTGAGGCAACAGAGTCCGCCTCGTACACACCGGGTGACGTTAACCCGCGTGTGTCCATGTATTATACTGCCATATAGGGTCTGCCATTACTGAGCAGCAGTTACCATCTCTGCACGGTGGACCCCGGGCTGCGAACGCACCTAAAATCCTTATATATTTGGTGTCTTCCGCCAGCCCCTAACAGAGTGGAAATTCCAAAGGAGAGAGAGGGAAGGGGGAGGGAGTAGACTTTCACAGAGGGAGACAGAGGGGGCTACCTGTGAAGTTTAGTTTTACACAAAAAAATGGAGGCGAAGAGCAGCAGGCAGCGCTGGATGTGTAATCCACACAAGTGAAAATAAATTATATTTTCCTGATACTATATGTTACTATATCAATGTATCTTGTGGAGCTGGTGATACTACATCCTGTTATTATACGTTACTACATCGCTGTATCTTGTGGAGCTGGTGATACTACGTCCTGTTACTATATTCAGTGAGCACAGAAAGTATTCAGACCCCTGTAAATTTTTCACTCTTTTTTTATTGCAGTCATTTGGTAAATTCAAAAAAGTTCATTTTTTTCTCATTAATGTACACTCCATTAATGTGCACTCCATCTTGACTGGAAAAAAACAGAAATGTAGAAATTTTTGCAAATTTATTAAAAAAGAAAAACTGAAATATCACATGGTCATAAGTATTCAGACCCTTTGCTCAGTATTGAGTAGAAGCACCTTTTGCGCTAGTACAGCCATGAGTCTTCTTGGGAATGATGCAGCAAGCTTTTCACACCTGGATTTGGGGATCCTCTGCCGTTCTTCCTTGCAGATTCTCTCCAGTTCTGTCAGGTTGGATGGTGAACGTTGGTGGACAGCCATTTTCAGGTCTCTCCAGAGATGCTCAATTGGGTTTAGGTCAGGGCTCTGGCTGGGCAAGTCAAGAATGGTCACAGAGTTGTTCTGAAGCCACTCCTTTGTTATTTTAGCTGTGTGCTTAGATTCATTGTCTTGTTGGAAGTTGAACCTTCGGCCAAGTCTGAGGTCCAGAGCACTCTGGAAGATGTTTTCACCCAGGATATCTCTGTACTTGGCTGCATTCATGTTTCCTTCAATTGCAACCAGTCATCCTGCCCCTGCAGCTGAAAAACACCCCCATAGCATGATGCTGCCACCACCATGTTTCACTGTTGGGATTGTATTGAGCAGGTGATGAGCAGTGCCTGGTTTTCTCCACACATACCACTTAGAATTATCAACAAAAAGGTCTATCTTCGTCTCATCAGACCTGAGAATCTTATTTCTCATAGTCTGAGAGCCTTCATGTGTTTTTTAGCAAACTCTATGTGGGATTTCATATGTCTGGCACTGAGGAGAGGCTTCCGTGGGGCCACTCTGCCATAAAGGACAGACTGGTGGAGGGCTGCAGTGATAGTTGACTTTGTGAAACTTTTTCCCATCTCCCTACTGCATCTGTGGAGCTCAGCCAAAGTAATCTTGGGATTCTTCTTTACCTCTCACCAAGGCTCTTCTCCCACAATTGCTCAGTTTGGCTGGACAGCCAGGTCTAGGAAGACTACTGGTGGTCCCTAACTTCTTCCATTTAAGGATTTTGGAGGCCACTGTGCTCTTAGGAACCTTGAGTACTGCAGAAATTCTTTTGTAACCTTGGCCAGATGTGTGCCTTGCCACCGTTCTGTCTCTGAGCTCCTTGGCCAGTTCCTTTGATCTCATGATTCTCATTCGGCCTGACATGCCCTGTTAGCTCTGAGGTCTTATATAGACAGGTGTGTGCCTTTACACATAAAGTCCTATCAGTTCACTTAAACACAGCTGGACTCCAGTGAAGGAGCAGAACCATTTCAAGGAGGATCACAAGGAAATGAACAGCATGTGACATAAATATGAGTGTCTGAGCAAAGGATCTGAATACTTATGACCATGTGATATTTCAGTTTTTCTTTTTTAATAAATTTGCAAAAATTTCCACATTTGTTTTTTTTCAGTCAAGATGGGGTGCAGAGGGTACATTAATGAGAAAAAAAAATAAACTTTTTTCAATTTACCAAATGGATGCAATGAAATAAAGAGTGAAAAATTTAAAGGGGTCTGAATACTTTCTGTACCAACTGTATATCTATCTCACACTGGATCTTGTGGAGCTGGTGATACTACGTCCTGTTACTATATCTCTGTATCTTGTGGAGCTGGTGATACTACGTCCTGTTACTATATGTTACTATATCTCTGTATCTTGTGGAGCTGGTGATACTGCGTCCTGTTACTATGTGTTACTATATCACTGTATATTGTGGAGCTGGTGATACTACGTCCTGTTACTATATGTTACTATATCTCTGTATCTTGTGGAGCTGGTGATACTGCGTCCTGTTACTATGTGTTACTATATCACTGTATATTGTGGAGCTGGTGATACTACGTCCTGTTACTATATGTTACTATATCTCTGTATCTTGTGGAGCTGGTGATACTGCGTCCTGTTACTATGTGTTACTATATCACTGTATATTGTGGAGCTGGTGATACTACGTCCTGTTACTATATGTTACTATATCACTGTATATTGTGGAGCTGGTGATACTACGTCCTGTTACTATATGTTACTATATCACTGGATCTTGTGGAGCTGGAGATACTACGTCCTGTTACTATATGTTACTATATCTCTGGATCTTGTGGAGCTGGTGATACTACGTCCTGTTACTATATGTTACTATATCTTTACATCTTGTGGAGCTGGTGATACTACGTCCTGTTACTATATGTTACTATATCTCTGTATCTTGTGGAACTAGAGATACTACGTCCTGTTACTATATGTTACTATATCACTGTATATTGTGGAGCTGGTGATACTACGTCCTGTTACTATATGTTACTATATCTTTACATCTTGTGGAGCTGGTGATACTACGTCCTGTTACTATATGTTACTATATCACTGGATCTTGTGGAGCTGGAGATACTACGTCCTGTTACTATATGTTACTATATCTCTGGATCTTGTGGAGCTGGTGATACTACGTCCTGTTACTATATGTTACTATATCACTGGATCTTGTGGAGCTGGAGATACTACGTCCTGTTACTATATGTTACTATATCTCTGTATCTTGTGGAACTAGAGATACTACGTCCTGTTACTATATGTTACTATATCACTGTATATTGTGGAGCTGGTGATACTACGTCCTGTTACTATATGTTACTATATCTTTACATCTTGTGGAGCTGGTGATACTACGTCCTGTTACTATATGTTACTATATCACTGGATCTTGTGGAGCTGGAGATACTACGTCCTGTTACTATATGTTACTATATCTCTGGATCTTGTGGAGCTGGAGATACTACGTCCTGTTACTATATGTTACTATATCTCTGGATCTTGTGGAGCTGGTGATACTACGTCCTGTTACTATATGTTACTATATCTTTACATCTTGTGGAGCTGGTGATACTACGTCCTGTTACTATATGTTACTATATCTCTGTATCTTGTGGAACTAGAGATACTACGTCCTGTTACTATATGTTACTATATCTCTGGATCTTGTGGAGCTGGTGATACTACGTCCTGTTACTATATGTTACTATATCTCTGTATCTTGTGGAACTAGAGATACTACGTCCTGTTACTATATGTTACTATATCTCTGGATCTTGTGGAGCTGGTGATACTACGTCCTGTTACTATATGTTACTATATCTTTACATCTTGTGGAGCTGGAGATACTACGTCCTGTTACTATATGTTACTATATCTCTGTATCTTGTGGAGCTGGTGATACTACGTTCTGTTACTATATGTTGCTATATCTCTGTATCTTGTGGAGCTGGTGATACTACGTCCGGTTACTTTATGTTACTATATCTCTGTATATTGTAGAGCTGGAGATACTACGTCCGGTTACTATATGTTACTATATCGCTGGATCTTGTGGAGCTCGAGATACTACGTCCTGTTACTAAATGTTACTATATCTCTGTATCTTGTTTAGCTGGTGATACTACGTCCTGTTACTATATGTTACTATATCTCTGTAGCTTGTGGAGCTCGAGATACTACGTCCTGTTACTATATCTCTGTATCTTGTGGAGCTGGTGATACTACGTCCTGTTACTATATGTTAATATTTCTCTGTATCTTGTGGAGCTCGAGATACTACGTCTTGTTACTATATGTTACTATATCTCTGTATCTTGTGGAGCTCGAGATACTACGTCCTGTTACTATATGTTGCTATATCTCTGTATCTTGTGGAGCTGGTGATACTACATCCTGTTACTATATGTTGCTATATCTCTGTATATTGTGGAGCTGGAGATACTGCGTCCTGTTGCTATATGTTACTATATCTCTGTATCTTGTGGAGCTGGTGATACTACGTACTGTTACTATTTGTTACTATATCTCTGTATCTTGTGGAGCTGGTGATACTACATTCTGTTACTATATGTTACTATATCTCTGTATCTTGTGGAGCTGGTGATACTACGTTCTGTTACTATATGTTACTATATCTCTGTATATTGTGGAGCTGGTGATACTACGTTCTGTTACTATATGTTACTATATCTCTGTATCTTGTGGAGCTGGTGATACTACGTTCTGTTACTATATGTTACTATATCTCTGTATATTGTGGAGCTGGAGATACTGCGTCCTGTTGCTATATGTTACTATATCTCTGTATCTTGTGGAGCTGGTGATACTACGTCCTCTTACTATTTGTTACTATATCTCTGTATCTTCTGTCGCTGGAGATACTACGTCCTGTTACTATATGTTACTATATCTTTCTATCTTGTGGAGCTGGTGATACTACGTCCCGTTACTATATGTTACTATATCTCTGTATCTTGTGGAGCTGGTGATACTACGTCCGGTTACTATATGTTACTATATCTCTGTATCTTGAGGAGCTGGTGATACTACGTCCGGTTACTATATGTTACTATATCTCTGTATATTGTGGAGCAGGTGATACTACGTCCTGTTACTGTATGTTACTATATCTCTGTATCTTGTGGAGCTGGTGATACTACGTCCGGTTACTATATGTTACTATATCTCTGTATCTTGTGGAGCTGGTGATACTACGTCCGGTTACTATATGTTACTATATCTCTGTATATTGTGGAGCAGGTGATACTACGTCCTGTTACTGTATGTTACTATATCTCTGTATCTTGTGGAGCTCGAGATACTACGTCCTGTTACTATATCTCTGTATCTTGTGGAGCTGGTGATACTACGTCCTGTTACTATATGTTACTATATCTCTGTATATTGTGGAGCTGGAGATACTACGTCCTGTTACTATATCACTGGATCTTGTGGAGCTGGTGATACTATGTCCTGCTACTATATGTTACTATATCTCTGTATATTGTGGAGCTGGAGATACTACGTCCTGTTACTGTATGTTACTATATCTCTGTATCTTGTGGAGCTGGTGATACTACGTCCTGTTACTATATGTTACTATATCTCTGTATCTTGTGGAGCTCGAGATACTACGTCCTGTTACTATATCACTGGATCTTGTGGAGCTGGTGATACTATGTCCTGCTACTATATGTTACTATATCTCTGTATATTGTGGAGCTGGAGATACTACGTCCTGTTACTGTATGTTACTATATCTCTGTATCTTGTGGAGCTGGTGATACTACGTCCTGTTACTATATCTCTGTATCTTGTGGAGCTGGTGATACTACGTCCGGTTACTATATGTTACTATATCTCTGTATCTTGAGGAGCTGGTGATACTACGTCCGGTTACTATATGTTACTATATCTCTGTATCTTGTGGAGCAGGTGATACTACGTCCTGTTACTATATCTCTGTATCTTGTGGAGCTGGTGATACTACGTCCTGTTACTATATGTTACTATATCACTGGATCTTGTGGAGCTGGTGATACTACGTCCTGTTACTGTATGTTACTATATCCCTGTATCTTGTGGAGCTCGAGATACTACGTCCTGTTACTATATCTCTGTATCTTGTGGAGCTGGTGATACTACGTCCTGTTACTATATGTTACTATATCTCTGTATCTTGTGTAGCTGGTGATACTATGTCCTGCTACTATATGTTACTATATCTCTGTATATTGTGGAGCTGGAGATACTGCGTCCTGTTGCTATATTTTACTATATCTCTGTATCTTGTAGAGCTGGTGATACCACGTCCTCTTACTATATGTTACTATATCTCTGTATATTGTGGAGCTGGTGATACTACGTCCTGTTACTATATGTTACTATATCTCTGTATCTTGTGTAGCTGGTGATACTATGTCCTGCTACTATATGTTACTATATCTCTGTATCTTGTGGCGCTGGTGATACTACGTCCTGTTACTATATGTTACTATATCTCTGTATCTTGTGTAGCTGGTGATACTACGTCCTCTTACTATATGTTACTATATCACTGGATCTTGTGGAGCTCGAGATACTACGACCTCTTACTATATGTTACTATATCTCTGTATCTTGTGGAGCTGGGGATACCACGTCCTGTTCCTATATGTTACTATATCTCTGTATATTGTGGAGCTGGTGATACTACGTCCTCTTACTATATGTTACTATATCACTGGATCTTGTGGAGCTGGTGATACTACGTCTTGTTACTATATCTCTGTATCTTTTGGAGCTGGTGATACTACGTCCTGTTACTATATGTTACTGTATCTCTGCATATTGTGGAGCTGGTGATACTGCGTCCTGTTGCTATATGTTACTATATCTCTGTATCTTGTGGAGCTGGTGATACTACGTCCTCTTACTATATGTTACTATATCTCTGTATCTTGTGGAGCTGGTGATACTACGTCCGGTTACTATATGTTACTATATCTCTGTATCTTGTGGAGCTGGTGATACTACGTCCTCTTACTATATGTTACTATATCTCTGTATCTTGTGGAGCTGGTGATACTACGTCCTGTTACTATATGTTACTATATCTCTGTATCTTGTGGAGCTGGTGATACTACGTCCTCTTACTATATGTTACTATATCTCTGTATCTTGTGGAGCTGGTGATACTACGTCCTGTTACTATATGTTACTATATCTCTGTATATTGTGGAGCTGGTGATACTACGTCCGGTTACTATATGTTACTATATCTCTGTATCTTGTGGAGCTGGTGATACTACGTCCTCTTACTATATGTTACTATATCTCTGTATCTTGTGGAGCTGGTGATACTACGTCCTGTTACTATATGTTACTATATCTCTGTATATTGTGGAGCTCGAGATACTACGTCCTGTTACTATATGTTACTATATCTCTGTATATTGTGGAGCTGGTGATACTACGTCCGGTTACTATATGTTACTATATCTCTGTATCTTGTGGAGCTGGTGATACTACGTCCTCTTACTATATGTTACTATATCTCTGTATCTTGTGGAGCTGGTGATACTACGTCCGGTTACTATATGTTACTATATCTCTGTATCTTGTGGAGCTGGGGATACTACGTCCTGTTACTATATGTTACTATATCTCTGTATCTTGTGGAGCTCGAGATACTACGTCCTGTTACTATATGTTACTATATCTCTGTATCTTGTGGAGCTGGTGGTACTACGTCCTGTTACTATATGTTACTATATCTCTGTATCTTGTGGAATTCGAGATACTACGTCTTGTTACTATATGTTACTATATCTCTGTATCTTGTGTCGCTGGAGATACTACGTCCTGTTACTATATGTTACTATATCTCTGTATCTTGTGGAGCTGGTGATACTACGTCCTGTTACTATATGTTACTATATCTCTGTATATTGTGGAGCTGGTGATACTACATCTTGTTACTATATTTTACTATATCTCTGTATATTGTGGAGCTCGTGATACTACGTCCTGTTTCTATATGTTACTATATCTTTCTATCTTGTGGAGCTGGTGATACTACGTCCTGTTTCTATATGTTACTATATCTTTCTATCTTGTAGAGCTGGTGATACTACGTCCTGTTTCTATATGTTACTATATCTTTCTATCTTGTGGAGCTGGTGATACTACGTCCTGTTTCTATATGTTACTATATCTTTCTATCTTGTGGAGCTGGTGATACTACGTCCTGTTTCTATATGTTACTATATCTTTCTATCTTGTGGAGCTGGTGATACTACGTCCTGTTTCTATATGTTACTATATCTTTCTATCTTGTGGAGCTGGTGATACTACGTCCTGTTTCTATATGTTACTATATCTTTCTATCTTGTGGAGCTGGTGATACTACGTCCTGTTACTATATGTTACTATATCTCTGTATCTTGTGGAGCTGGTGATACTACGTCCTGTTACTATATGTTACTATATCTCTGTATCTTGTGGAGCTGGTGATACTACGTCCTGTTACTATATGTTACTATATCTCTGTATATTGTGGAGCTGGTGATACTACGTCCTGTTTCTATATGTTACTATATCTCTGTATCTTGTGGAGCTGGTGATACTACGTCCTGTTACTATATGTTACTATATCTCTGTATCTTGTGGAGCTGGTGATACTACGTCCTGTTACTATATGTTACTATATCTCTGTATATTGTGGAGCTGGTGATACTACGTCCTGTTTCTATATGTTACTATATCTCTGTATCTTGTGGAGCTGGTGATACTGCATCCTGTTTCTATATGTTACTATATCTCTGTATCTTGTGGAGCTGGTGATACTACGTCCTGTTTCTATATGTTACTATATCTTTCTATCTTGTGGAGCTGGTGATACTACGTCCTGTTACTATATGTTACTATATCTCTGTATCTTGTGGAGCTGGTGATACTACGTCCTGTTTCTATATGTTACTATATCTTTCTATCTTGTGGAGCTGGTGATACTACATCCTGTTTCTATATGTTACTATATCTTTCTATCTTGTGGAGCTGGTGATACTACGTCCTGTTTCTATATGTTACTATATCTTTCTATCTTGTGGAGCTGGTGATACTACGTCCTGTTTCTATATGTTACTATATCTTTCTATCTTGTGGAGCTGGTGATACTACGTCCTGTTACTATATGTTACTATATCTCTGTATCTTGTGGAGCTGGTGATACTACGTCCTGTTTCTATATGTTACTATATCTCTGTATATTGTGGAGCTGGTGATACTACGTCCTGTTACTATATGTTACTATATCTCTGTATCTTGTGGAGCTGGTGATACTACGTCCTGTTACTATATGTTACTATATCTCTGTATATTGTGGAGCTGGTGATACTGCATCCTGTTTCTATATGTTACTATATCTTTCTATCTTGTGGAGCTGGTGATACTACGTCCTGTTACTATATGTTACTATATCTCTGTATCTTGTGGAGCTGGTGATACTACGTCCTGTTACTATATGTTACTATATCTCTGTATCTTGTGGAGCTGGTGATACTGCATCCTGTTTCTATATGTTACTATATCTTTCTATCTTGTGGAGCTGGTGATACTACGTCCTGTTACTATATGTTACTATATCTCTGTATATTGTGGAGCTGGTGATACTACGTCCTGTTACTATATATTACTATATCTCTGGATTTTTTGGAGCTGGTGATACTACATCTTGTTACTATATTTTACTATATCTCTGGATCTTTTGGAGCTGGTGATACTACGTCCTGTTACTATATGTTACCATATCTCTGTATCTTGTGGAGCTGGTGATACTGCGTCCTGTTACTATATGTTCCTATATCTTTGTATCTTGAGGAGCTGCTGATACTACGTCCTGTTACTATATGTTGCTATATCTCTGTATCTTGTGGAGCTCGAGATACTACGTCCTGTTACTATATGTTACTATATCTCTGTATCTTGTGGAGCTGGAGATACTACGTCCTGTTACTATATGTTACTATATCTCTGTATCTTGTGGAGCTGGTGATACTGCATCCTGTTTCTATATGTTACTATATCTTTCTATCTTGTGGAGCTGGTGATACTACGTCCTGTTACTATATGTTACTATATCTCTGTATCTTGTGGAGCTGGTGATACTACGTCCTGTTACTATATGTTACTATATCTCTGTATATTGTGGAGCTGGTGATACTACGTCCTGTTACTATATATTACTATATCTCTGGATCTTTTGGAGCTGGTGATACTACATCTTGTTACTATATTTTACTATATCTCTGGATCTTTTGGAGCTGGTGATACTACGTCCTGTTACTATATGTTCCTATATCTTTGTATCTTGAGGAGCTGCTGATACTACGTCCTGTTACTATATGTTGCTATATCTCTGTATCTTGTGGAGCTCGAGATACTACGTCCTGTTACTATATGTTACTATATCTTTGTATCTTGTGGAGCTGGTGATACTACGTCCTGTTACTATATGTTACTATATCTCTATATATTGTAGAGCTGGAGATACTACGTCCGGTTACTATATGTTACTATATCACTGGATCTTGTGGAGCTTGAGATACTACGTCCTGTTACTATATGTTACTATATCTCTGTATCTTGTGGAGCTGGTGATACTACGTCCTGTTACTAAATGTTACTATATCTCTGTATCTTGTTTAGCTGGTGATACTACGTCCTGTTACTATATGTTACTATATCTCTGTATCTTGTGGAGCTCGAGATACTACGTCCTGTTACTATATCTCTGTATCTTGTGGAGCTGGAGATACTACGTCCTGTTACTATATGTTACTATATCTCTGTATCTTGTGGAGCTGGTGATACTACGTCCTGTTACTATATCTCTGTATCTTGTGGAGCTGGAGATACTACGTCCTGTTACTATATGTTACTATATCTCTGTATCTTGTGGAGCTCGAGATACTACGTCCTGTTACTATATCTCTGTATCTTGTGGAGCTGGAGATACTACGTCCTGTTACTATATGTTACTATATCTCTGTATCTTGTTTAGCTGGTGATACTACGTCTTGTTACTATATGTTACTATATCTCTGTATCTTGTGGAGCTCGAGATACTACGTCCTGTTACTATATCTCTGTATATTGTGGAGCTGGTGATACTACATCCTGTTACTATATGTTACTATATCTCTGTATCTTGTGGAGCTGGTGATACTACGTCCTGTTACTAAATGTTACTATATCTCTGTATATTGTGGAGCTGGAGATACTACGTCCTGTTACTATATGTTACTATATCTCTGTATCTTGTGGAGCTGGTGATACTACGTCCGGTTACTATATGTTACTATATCTCTGTATATTGTGGAGCTGGTGATACTACGACCTCTTACTATATGTTACTATATCTCTGTATCTTGTGGAGCTGGTGATACTACGTCCTGTTACTATATGTTACTATATCTCTGTATATTGTGGAGCTGGTGATACTACATCCTGTTTCTATATGTTACTATATCTTTCTATCTTGTGGAGCTGGTGATACTACGTCCTGTTACTATATGTTAGTATATCTCTGTATCTTGTGGAGCTGGTGATACTACGTCCTGTTACTATATATTACTATATCTCTGGATCTTTTGGAGCTGGTGATACTACGTCCTGTTACTATATGTTACTATATCTCTGTATCTTGTGGAGCTGGTGATACTGCGTCCTGTTACTATATGTTCCTATATCTTTGTATCTTGAGGAGCTGGTGATACTACGTCCTGTTACTATATGTTACTATATCTCTGTATCTTGTGGAGCTGGTGATACTACGTCCTGTTACTATATGTTCCTATATCTTTGTATCTTGAGGAGCTGGTGATACTACATCTTGTTACTATATTTTACTATATCTCTGGATCTTTTGGAGCTGGTGATACTACGTCCTGTTACTATATGTTACTATATCTCTGTATCTTGTGGAGCTGGTGATACTGCGTCCTGTTACTATATGTTCCTATATCTTTGTATCTTGAGGAGCTGGTGATACTACGTCCTGTTACTATATGTTACTATATCTCTGTATCTTGTGGAGCTGGTGATACTACGTCCTGTTACTATATGTTCCTATATCTTTGTATCTTGAGGAGCTGCTGATACTACGTCCTGTTACTATATGTTGCTATATCTCTGTATCTTGTGGAGCTGGTGACACTACATCCGGTTACTATATGTTACTATATCTTTGTATCTTGAGGAGCTGGTGATACTGCGTCCTGTTACTATATGTTACTATATCTCTGTATCTTGTGGAGCTGGTGACACTACATCCGGTTACTATATGTTACTATATCTTTGTATCTTGAGGAGCTGGTGATACTACGTCCTGTTACTATATGTTCCTATATCTTTGTATCTTGAGGAGCTGCTGATACTACGTCCTGTTACTATATGTTGCTATATCTCTGTATCTTGTGGAGCTGGTGACACTACATCCGGTTACTATATGTTACTATATCTCTATATATTGTAGAGCTGGAGATACTACGTCCTGTTACTATATGTTACTATATCTCTGTATCTTGTGGAGCAGGTGATACTACGTCCTGTTACTAAATGTTACTATATCTCTGTATCTTGTTTAGCTGGTGATACTACGTCCTGTTACTATATGTTACTATATGTCTGTATCTTGTGGAGCTCGAGATACTACGTCCTGTTACTATATCTCTGTATCTTGTGGAGCTGGTGATACTACGTCCGGTTACTATATGTTACTATATCTCTGTATCTTGTGGAGCTGGTGATACTACGTCCGGTTACTATATGTTACTATATCTCTGTATCTTGTGGAGCTGGTGATACTACGTCCTGTTACTATATGTTACTATATCTCTGTATCTTGTGGAGCTCGAGATACTACGTCCTGTTACTATATCTCTGTATCTTGTGGAGCTGGTGATACTACGTCCTGTTACTATATGTTACTATATCTCTGTATCTTGTGGAGCTGGTGATACTACGTCCTGTTACTAAATGTTACTATATCTCTGTATCTTGTGGAGCTGGTGATACTACGTCCGGTTACTATATGTTACTATATCTCTGTATCTTGTGGAGCTGGTGATACTACGTCCTGTTACTATATGTTACTATATCTCTGTATCTTGTGGAGCTCGAGATACTACGTCCTGTTACTATATCTCTGTATCTTGTGGAGCTGGTGATACTACGTCCTGTTACTATATGTTACTATATCTCTGTATCTTGTGGAGCTGGTGATACTACGTCCTGTTACTAAATGTTACTATATCTCTGTATCTTGTGGAGCTGGTGATACTACGTCCGGTTACTATATGTTACTATATCTCTGTATCTTGTGGAGCTGGTGATACTATGTCCTGTTACTATATGTTACTATATCTCTGTATCTTGTGGAGCTGGTGATACTACGTCCGGTTACTAAATGTTACTATATCTCTGTATCTTGTGGAGCTGGTGATACTACGTCCGGTTACTATATGTTACTATATCTCTGCATCTTGTGGAGCTGGTGATACTACGTCCTGTTACTATATGTTACTATATCTCTGTATCTTGTGGAGCTCGAGATACTACGTCCTGTTACTATATCTCTGTATCTTGTGGAGCTGGTGATACTACGTCCGGTTACTATATGTTACTATATCTCTGTATCTTGTGGAGCTCGAGATACTACGTCCTGTTACTATATGTTACTATATCTCTGTATCTTGTGGAGCTGGTGATACTACGTCCTGTTACTAAATGTTACTATATCTCTGTATCTTGTGGAGCTGGTGATACTACGTCCGGTTACTATATGTTAATATATCTCTGTATCTTGTGGAGCTGGTGATACTACGTCCTGTTACTAAATGTTACTATATCTCTGTATCTTGTGGAGCTGGTGATACTACGTCCGGTTACTAAATGTTACTATATCTCTGTATCTTGTGGAGCTGGTGATACTACGTCCGGTTACTATATGTTACTATATCTCTGTATCTTGTGGAGCTGGTGATACTACGTCCTGTTACTATATGTTACTATATCTCTGTATCTTGTGGAGCTGGTGATACTACATCCTGTTACTATATGTTACTATATCTCTGGATCTTTTGGAGCTGGTGATACTACGTCCTGTTACTATATGTTCCTATATCTTTGTATCTTGAGGAGCTGCTGATACTACGTCCTGTTACTATATGTTGCTATATCTCTGTATCTTGTGGAGCTGGTGATACTACGTCCGGTTACTATATGTTACTATATCTCTATATATTGTAGAGCTGGAGATACTACGTCCTGTTACTATATGTTACTATATCTCTGTATCTTGTGGAGCTGGTGATACTACGTCCGGTTACTTTATGTTACTATATCTCTGTATCTTGTGGAGCAGGTGATACTACGTCCTGTTACTAAATGTTACTATATCTCTGTATCTTGTTTAGCTGGTGATACTACGTCCTGTTACTATATGTTACTATATCTCTGTATCTTGTGGAGCTCGAGATACTACGTCCTGTTACTATATCTCTGTATCTTGTGGAGCTGGTGATACTACGTCCGGTTACTATATGTTACTATATCTCTATATATTGTAGAGCTGGTGATACTACGTCCTGTTACTATATGTTACTATATCTCTGTATCTTGTGGAGCTGGTGATACTACGTCCTGTTACTATATGTTACTATATCTCTGTATCTTGTGGAGCTCGAGATACTACGTCCTGTTACTATATCTCTGTATCTTGTGGAGCTGGTGATACTACGTCCGGTTACTATATGTTACTATATCTCTGTATCTTGTTTAGCTGGTGATACTACGTCTTGTTACTATATGTTACTATATCTCTGTATCTTGTGGAGCTCGAGATACTACGTCCTGTTACTATATCTCTGTATCTTGTGGAGCTGGTGATACTACGTCCGGTTACTATATGTTACTATATCTCTGTATCTTGTGGCGCTCGAGATACTACGTCCTGTTACTAAATGTTACTATATCTCTGTATCTTGTGGAGCTGGTGATACTACGTCCTGTTACTATATGTTACTATTTCTCTGTATCTTGTGGAGCTCGAGATACTACGTCCTGTTACTATATCTCTGTATCTTGTGGAGCTGGTGATACTACGTCCTGTTAAAATATGTTGCTATATCTCTGTATATTGTGGAGCTGGTGATACTACGACCTCTTACTATATGTTACTATATCTCTGTATCTTGTGGAGCTGGAGATACTACGTCCTGTTACTATGTTACTATATCTCTGTATATTGTGGAGCTGGTGATACTACGTCCTGTTACTATATGTTACTATATCTTTCTATCTTGTGGAGCTGGTGATACCATGTCCTGTTACTATATGTTACTATATCTCTGTATCTTGTGGAGCTGGTGATACTACGTCCTGTTACTATATGTTACTATATCTCAGTATCTTGTGGAGCTGATGATACTACGTCCTGTTACTATATTTTACTATATCTCTGTATCTTGTGGAGCTGGTAATACTACGTCCTGTTACTATATGTTACTATATCTCAGTATCTTGTGGAGCTGGTGATACTGCGTCCTGTTACTATATGTTACTATATCTCTGTATCTTGTGGAGCTGGTGATACTACGTCCTGTTACTATATGTTACTATATCTCAGTATCTTGTGGAGCTGGTGATACTGCGTCCTGTTACTATATGTTGCTATATCTCTGTATCTTGTGGAGCTGGTGATACTACGTCCTGTTACTATATGTTACTATATCTCTGTATCTTGTGGAGCTGGTGATACTATGTCCTGTTACTATATGTTACTATATCTCTGTATCTTGTGGAGCTGGTGATACTACGTCCTGTTACTATATGTTACTATATCTCTGTATCTTGTGGAGCTGGTGATACTACGTCCTGTTACTATATGTTACTATATCTCTGTATATTGTGGAGCTGGTGATACTACGTCCTGTTACTATATATTACTATTTCTCTGGATCTTTTGGAGCAGGTGATACTACATCTTGTTACTATATTTTACTATTTTTCTGTATCTTGTGGAGCTGGTGATACTACGTCCGGTTACTATATGTTACTATATCTCTGTATCTTGTGGAGCTCGAGATACTACGTCCTGTTACTAAATGTTACTATATCTCTGTATATTGTGGAGCTGGAGATACTACGTCCTGTTGCTATATGTTACTATATCTCTGTATATTGTGGAGCTGGTGATACTACGACCTCTAACTATATGTTACTATATCTCTGTATCTTGTGGAGCTGGAGATACTACGTCCTGTTACTATATGTTACTATATCTGTGTATATTGTGGAGCTGGAGATACTACGTCCTGTTACTATATGTTACTATATCTTTCTATCTTGTGGAGCTGGTGATACCACGTCCTGTTACTATATGTTACTATATCTCTGTATCTTGTGGAGCTGGTGATACTACGTCCTGTTACTATATGTTACTATATCTCTGTATCTTGTGGAGCTGGTGATACTACGACCTCTTACTATATGTTACTATATCTCTGTATATTGTGGAGCTGGAGATACTACGTCCTGTTACTATATGTTACTATATCTGTGTATATTGTGGAGCTGGAGATACTACGTCCTGTTACTATATGTTACTATATCTCTCTATCTTGTGGAGCTGGTGATACTACGTCATGTTACTATATGTTACTATATATCTGTATATTGTGGAGCTGGTGATACTACGTCCTGTTTCTATATGTTACTATATCTTTCTATCTTGTGGAGCTGGTGATACTACGTCCTGTTACTATATGTTACTATATCTCTGTATCTTGTGGAGCTGGTGATACTACGTCCTGTTACTATATGTTACTACATCTCTGTATCTTGTGGAGCTGGTGATACTACGTCCTGTTACTATATGTTACTATATCTCTGTATATTGTGGAGCTGGTGATACTACGTCCTGTTACTATATATTACTATATCTCTGGATCTTTTGGAGCTGGTGATACTACATCTTGTTACTATATTTTACTGTATCTCTGGATCTTTTGGAGCTGGTGATACTACGTCCTGTTACTA
The DNA here is from genome assembly GCF_039654945.1 of Dendrobates tinctorius. Taxonomy (NCBI): domain Eukaryota; kingdom Metazoa; phylum Chordata; class Amphibia; order Anura; family Dendrobatidae; genus Dendrobates; species Dendrobates tinctorius. Next base: position 1,063,726 of record NW_027361767.1, read on the forward strand.
TATGTTACTATATCTCTATATATTGTAGAGCTGGAGATACTACGTCCGGTTACTAAATGTTACTATATCTCTGTATCTTGTTTAGCTGGTGATACTACGTCCTGTTACTATATGTTACTATATCTCTATATATTGTGGAGCTGGTGATACTACGTCCTGTTACTAAATGTTACTATATCTCTGTATCTTGTTTAGCTGGTGATACTACGTCCTGTTACTATATGTTACTATATCTCTGTATCTTGTGGAGCTTGAGATACTATGTCCTGTTACTATATGTTACTATATCTCTGTATCTTGTGGAGCAGGTGATACTACGTCCTGTTACTAAATGTTACTATATCTCTGTATCTTGTTTAGCTGGTGATACTACGTCCTGTTACTATATGTTACTATATCTCTGTATCTTGTGGAGCAGGTGATACTACGTCCTGTTACTAAATGTTACTATATCTCTGTATCTTGTTTAGCTGGTGATACTACGTCCTGTTACTATATGTTACTATATCTCTGTATCTTGTGGAGCAGGTGATACTACGTCCTGTTACTAAATGTTACTATATCTCTGTATCTTGTTTAGCTGGTGATACTACGTCCTGTTACTATATGTTACTATATCTCTGTATCTTGTGGAGCTTGAGATACTATGTCCTGTTACTATATGTTACTATATCTCTGTATCTTGTGGAGCAGGTGATACTACGTCCTGTTACTAAATGTTTCTATATCTCTGTATCTTGTTTAGCTGGTGATACTACGTCCTGTTACTATATGTTACTATATCTCTGTATCTTGTGGAGCAGGTGATACTACGTCCTGTTACTAAATGTTACTATATCTCTGTATCTTGTTTAGCTGGTGATACTACGTCCTGTTACTATATGTTACTATATCTCTGTATCTTGTGGAGCTGGTGATACTATGTCCTGTTACTATATGTTACTATATCTCTGTATCTTGTGGAGCTCGAGATACTACGTCCAGTTACTATATCTCTGTATCTTGTGGAGCTGGTGATACTACGTCCTGTTACTATTTGTTACTATATCTCTGTATCTTGTGGATCTGGTGACACTACGTCCGGTTACTATATGTTACTATATCTCTGTATCTTGTGGAGCTGGTGATACTATGTCCTGTTACTAAATGTTACTATATCTCTGTATCTTGTGGAGCTGGTGATACTACGTCCTGTTACTATATCTCTGTATCTTGTGGAGCTGGTGATACTTCGTCCTGTTACTATATGTTACTATATCTCTGTATCTTGTGGAGCTCGAGATACTACGTCCTGTTACTATATCTCTGTATCTTGTGGAGCTGGTGATACTACGTCCGGTTACTATATGTTACTATATCTCTGTATCTTGTGGAGCTGGTGATACTACGTCCTGTTACTAAATGTTACTATATCTCTGTATCTTGTGGAGCTGGTGATACTACGTCCTGTTACTATATCTCTGTATCTTGAGGAGCTGGTGATACTACGTCCTGTTACTATATGTTACTATATCTCTGTATCTTGTGGAGCTGGTGATACTACGTCCTGTTACTATATCTCTGTATCTTGAGGAGCTGGTGATACTACGTCCTGTTACTATATGTTACTATATCTCTGTATCTTGAGGAGCTGGTGATACTACGTCCTGTTACTATATGTTGCTATATCTCTGTATCTTGTGGAGCTGGTGATACTATGTCCTGTTACTATATGTTACTATATCTCTGTATATTGTGGAGCTGGTGATACTACGTCCTGTTTCTATATGTTACTATATCTTTCTATCTTGTGGAGCTGGTGATACTACGTCCTGTTACTATATGTTACTAAATCTCTGTATCTTGTGGAGCTGGTGATACTACGTCCTGTTACTATATATTACTATTTCTCTGGATCTTTTGGAGCTGGTGATACTACGTCCTGTTACTATATGTTACTATATCTCTGTATCTTGTGGAGCTGGTGATACTATGTCCTGTTACTATATGTTACTATATCTCTGTATATTGTGGAGCTGGTGATACTACGTCCTGTTTCTATATGTTACTATATCTTTCTATCTTGTGGAGCTGGTGATACTACGTCCTTTTACTATATGTTACTATATCTCTGTATCTTGTGGAGCTGGTGATACTACGTCCTGTTACTATATATTACTATTTCTCTGGATCTTTTGGAGCTGGTGATACTACGTCCTGTTACTATATGTTACTATATCTCTGTATCTTGTGGAGCTGGTGATACTGCGTCCTGTTACTATATGTTCCTATATCTTTGTATCTTGTGGAGCTGGTGATACTACGTCCTGTTACTATATGTTGCTATATCTCTGTATCTTGTGGAGCTGGTGATACTACGTCCTGTTACTATATCTCTGTATCTTGTGGAGCTGGTGATACTACGTCCGGTTACTATATGTTACTATATCTCTGTATCTTGTGGAGCTCGAGATACTACGTCCTGTTACTATATCTCTGTATCTTGTGGAGCTGGTGATACTACGTCCGGTTACTATATGTTACTATATCTCTGTATCTTGTGGAGCTGGTGATACTACGTCCTGTTACTATATGTTACTATATCTCAGTATCTTGTGGAGCTGGTGATACTACGTCCTGTTACTATATCTCTGTATCTTGAGGAGCTGGTGATACTACGTCCTGTTACTATATGTTACTATATCTCTGTATCTTGTGGAGCTGGTGATACTACGTCCTGTTACTATATGTTACTATATCTCAGTATCTTGTGGAGCTGGTGATACTATGTCCTGTTACTATATGTTACTATATCTCTGTATCTTGTGGAGCTGGTGATACTACGTCCTGTTACTATATGTTACTATATCTCTGTATCTTGTGGAGCTGGTGATACTTCGTCCTGTTACTATATGTTACTATATCTCTGTATCTTGTGGAGCTCGAGATACTACGTCCTGTTACTATATCTCTGTATCTTGTGGAGCTGGTGATACTACGTCCGGTTACTATATGTTACTATATCTCTGTATCTTGTGGAGCTGGTGATACTACGTCCTGTTACTATATGTTACTATATCTCAGTATCTTGTGGAGCTGGTGATACTACGTCCTGTTACTATATCTCTGTATCTTGAGGAGCTGGTGATACTACGTCCTGTTACTATATGTTACTATATCTCTGTATCTTGTGGAGCTGGTGATACTACGTCCTGTTACTATATGTTACTATATCTCAGTATCTTGTGGAGCTGGTGATACTATGTCCTGTTACTATATGTTACTATATCTCTGTATATTGTGGAGCTGGTGATACTACGTCCTGTTTCTATATGTTACTATATCTTTCTATCTTGTGGAGCTGGTGATACTACGTCCTGTTACTATATGTTACTAAATCTCTGTATCTTGTGGAGCTGGTGATACTACGTCCTTTTACTATATGTTACTATATCTCTGTATCTTGTGGAGCTGGTGATACTACGTCCTGTTACTATATATTACTATTTCTCTGGATCTTTTGGAGCTGGTGATACTACGTCCTGTTACTATATGTTACTATATCTCTGTATCTTGTGGAGCTGGTGATACTGCGTCCTGTTACTATATGTTCCTATATCTTTGTATCTTGTGGAGCTGGTGATACTACGTCCTGTTACTATATGTTGCTATATCTCTGTATCTTGTGGAGCTGGTGATACTACGTCCGGTTACTATATGTTACTATATCACTGGATCTTGTGCAGCTTGAGATACTACGTCCTGTTACTATATGTTACTATATCTCTGTATCTTGTGGAGCTGGTGATACTACGTCCTGTTACTATATCTCTGTATATTGTGGAGCTGGTGATACTACGTCCGGTTACTATATGTTACTATATCTCTGTATCTTGAGGAGTTCGAGATACTACGTCCTGTTACTATATCTCTGCATCTTGTGGAGCTGGTGATACTACGTCCGGTTACTATATGTTACTATATCTCTGTATATTGTGGAGCTGGTGATACTACGTCCGGTTACTATATGTTACTATATCTCTGTATCTTGAGGAGTTCGAGATACTACGTCCTGTTACTATATCTCTGCATCTTGTGGAGCTGGTGATACTACGTCCGGTTACTATATGTTACTATATCTCTGTATCTTGAGGAGTTCGAGATACTACGTCCTGTTACTATATCTCTGTATATTGTGGAGCTGGTGATACTACGTCCGGTTACTATATGTTACTATATCTCTGTATCTTGTGGAGCTGGTGATACTACGTCCTGTTACTAAATGTTACTATATCTCTGTATCTTGTAGAGCTGGTGATACTACGTCCTGTTACTAAATGTTACTATATCTCTGTATCTTGTGGAGCTCGAGATACTACGTCCTGGTCCTATATCTCTGTATCTTGTGGAGCTGGTGATACTACGTCCGGTTACTATATGTTACTATATCTCTGTATCTTGTGGAGCTCGAGATACTACGTCCTGTTACTAAATGTTACTATATCTCTGTATCTTGTGGAGCTGGTGATACTACGTCCTGTTACTATATGTTACTATATCTCTGTATCTTGTTTAGCTGGTGATACTACGTCCTGTTACTATATGTTACTATATCTCTGTATCTTGTGGAGCTCGAGATACTACGTCCTGGTCCTATATCTCTGTATCTTGTGGAGCTAGTGATACTACGTCCGGTTACTATATGTTACTATATCTCTGTATCTTGTGGAGCTCGAGATACTACGTCCTGTTACTAAATGTTACTATATCTCTGTATCTTGTGGAGCTGGTGATACTACGTCCTGTTACTATATGTTACTATATCTCTGTATCTTGTTTAGCTGGTGATACTACGTCCTGTTACTATATGTTACTATATCTCTGTATCTTGTGGAGCTCGAGATACTACGTCCTGGTCCTATATCTCTGTATCTTGTGGAGCTGGTGATACTACGTCCGGTTACTATATGTTACTATATCTCTGTATCTTGTGGAGCTCGAGATACTACGTCCTGTTACTAAATGTTACTATATCTCTGTATCTTGTGGAGCTGGTGATACTACGACCTCTTACTATATGTTACTATATCTCTGTATCTTGTGGAGCTGGTGATACTACGTCCTGTTACTATATGTTACTATATCTCTGTATCTTGTGGAGCTGGAGATACTACGTCCTGTTACTATATGTTACTATATCTCTGTATATTGTGGAGCTGGTGATACTACGTCCTGTTACTATATGTTACTATATCTCTGTATATTGTGGAGCTGGTGATACTACGTCCTGTTACTATATGTTACTATATCTCTGTATATTGTGGAGCTGGTGATACTACGACCTCTTACTATATGTTACTATATCTCTGTATCTTGTGGAGCTGGTGATACTACGTCCTCTTACTATATGTTACTATATCTCTGTATATTGTGGAGCTGGTGATACTACGTCCTGTTACTATATGTTACTATATCTCTGTATCTTGTGGAGCTGGTGATACTACGTCCTCTTACTATATGTTACTATATCTCTGTATCTTGTGGAGCTGGAGATACTACGTCCTGTTACTATATGTTACTATATCTCTGTATATTGTGGAGCTGGTGATACTACGTCCTGTTACTATATGTTACTATATCTCTGTATATTGTGGAGCTGGTGATACTACGACCTCTTACTATATGTTACTATATCTCTGTATCTTGTGGAGCTGGTGATACTACGTCCTCTTACTATATGTTACTATATCTCTGTATCTTGTGGAGCTGGAGATACTACGTCCTGTTACTATATGTTACTATATCTCTGTATATTGTGGAGCTGGTGATACTACGACCTCTTACTATATGTTACTATATCTCTGTATCTTGTGGAGCTGGTGATACTACGTCCTGTTACTATATGTTACTATATCTCTGTATCTTGTGGAGCTGGAGATACTACGTCCTGTTACTATATGTTACTATATCTCTGTATCTTGTGGAGCTGGAGATACTACGTCCTGTTACTATATGTTACTATATCTCTGTATATTGTGGAGCTGGTGATACTACGTCCTGTTACTATATGTTACTATATCTCTGTATATTGTGGAGCTGGTGATACTACGTCCTGTTACTATATGTTACTATATCTCTGTATATTGTGGAGCTGGTGATACTACGACCTCTTACTATATGTTACTATATCTCTGTATCTTGTGGAGCTGGTGATACTACGTCCTCTTACTATATGTTACTATATCTCTGTATATTGTGGAGCTGGTGATACTACGTCCTGTTACTATATGTTACTATATCTCTGTATCTTGTGGAGCTGGTGATACTACGTCCTGTTACTATATGTTACTATATCTCTGTATATTGTGGAGCTGGTGATACTACGTCCTCTTACTATATGTTACTATATCTCTGTATCTTGTGGAGCTGGAGATACTACGTCCTGTTACTATATGTTACTATATCTCTGTATATTGTGGAGCTGGTGATACTACGTCCTGTTACTATATGTTACTATATCTCTGTATATTGTGGAGCTGGTGATACTACGACCTCTTACTATATGTTACTATATCTCTGTATCTTGTGGAGCTGGTGATACTACGTCCTCTTACTATATGTTACTATATCTCTGTATCTTGTGGAGCTGGAGATACTACGTCCTGTTACTATATGTTACTATATCTCTGTATATTGTGGAGCTGGTGATACTACGTCCTGTTACTATATGTTACTATATCTCTGTATATTGTGGAGCTGGTGATACTACGACCTCTTACTATATGTTACTATATCTCTGTATCTTGTGGAGCTGGTGATACTACGTCCTGTTACTATATGTTACTATATCTCTGTATATTGTGGAGCTGGTGATACTACGTCCTCTTACTATATGTTACTATATCTCTGTATCTTGTGGAGCTGGAGATACTACGTCCTGTTACTATATGTTACTATATCTCTGTATATTGTGGAGCTGGTGATACTACGACCTCTTACTATATGTTACTATATCTGTATCTTGTGGAGCTGGTGATACTACATCCTGTTACTATATGTTACTACACTCACTGGCCACTTTATTAGGTACACCTGTCCAACTGTGTGTTAAGACTTAATTTCTAATCAGCCAATCACATGGCGGCAACTCAGTGCATTTAGGCATGTAGACATGGTCAAGACAATCTCCTGCAGTTCAAACCGAGCATCAGTATGGGGAAGAAAGGTGATTTGAGTGCCTTTGAACGTGGCATGATTGTTGGTGCCAGAAGGGCTGGTCTGAGTATTTCAGAAACTGCTGATCTACTGGGATTTTCACGCACAACCATCTCTAGGGTTTACAGAGAATGGTCCGAAAAAGAAAAAAAATCCAGTGAGTGGCAGTTCTGTGGCCGGAAATGCCATGTTGATGCCAGAGGTCAGAGGAGAATGGGCAGACTGGTTCGAGCTGATAGAAAGGCAACAGTGACTCAAATTGCCACCCGTTACAACCAAGGTAGGCAGAAGAGCATCTCTGAACGCACAGTGCGTCGAACTTTGAGGCAGATGGGCTACAGCAGCAGAAGACCACACTGGGTACCACTCCTCTCAGCTAAGAACAGGAAACTGAGGCTACAATTTGCACAAGCTCATCGAAATTGGACAGTAGAAGATTGGAAAAACGTTGCCTGGTCTGATGAGTCTCGATTTCTGCTGCGACATTCGGATGGTAGGGTCAGAATTTGGCGTAAACAACATGAAAGCATGGATCCATCCTGCCTTGTATCAACGGTTCAGGCTGGTGGTGGTGGTGTCATGGTGTGGGGAATTTTTTCTGGGCACTCTTTGGGCCCCTTGGTACCAATTGAGCATCGTTGCAACGCCACAGCCTACCTGAGTATTGTTGCTGACCATGTCCATCCCTTTATGACCACAATGTACCCAACATCTGATGGCTACTTTCAGCAGGATAATGCGCCATGTCATAAAGCTCAAATCATCTCAGATTGGTTTCTTGAACATGACAATGAGTTTACTGTACTCAAATGGCCTCCTCAGTCACCAGATCTCAATCCAATAGAGCATCTTTGGGATGTGGTGGAACGGGAGATTCGCATCAGGGATGTGCAGCCGACAAATCTGCGCCAACTGTGTGATGCCATCATGTCAATATGGTCCAAAATCTCTGAGGAATGCTTCCAGCACCTTGTTGAATCTCTGCCACGAAGAATTGAGGCAGTTCTGAAGGCAAAAGGGGGTCCAACCCCTTACTAGCATGGTGTACCTAATAAAGTGGCCAGTGAGTGTATATCTCTGTATCTTGTGGAGCTGGTGATACTACGTCCTGTTACTATATGTTACTATATCTCTGTATATTGTGGAGCTGGTGATACTACGTCCTGTTACTATATATTACTATATCTCTGGATCTTTTGGAGCTGGTGATACTACATCTTGTTACTATATTTTACTATATCTCTGGATCTTTTGGAGCTGGTGATACTACGTCCTGTTACTATATGTTACTATATCTCTGTATCTTGTGGAGCTGGTGATACTACATCCGGTTACTATATGTTACAATATCTCTATATATTGTAGAGCTGGAGATACTACGTCCTGTTACTATATGTTACTATATCTCTATATATTGTAGAGCTGGTGATACTACGTCCTGTTACTATATGTTACTATATCTCTATATATTGTAGAGCTGGAGATACTACGTCCTGTTACTATATGTTCCTATATCTTTGTATCTTGTGGAGCTGGTGATACTACGTCCGGTTACTATATGTTACTATATCTCTATATATTGTAGAGCTGGTGATACTACGTCCTGTTACTATATGTTCCTATATCTTTGTATCTTGAGGAGCTGCTGATACTACGTCCTGTTACTATATGTTACTATTTCTCTGTATCTTGTGGAGCTCGAGATACTACGTCCTGTTACTATATGTTACTATTTCTCTGTATCTTGTGGAGCTGGTGATACTACGACCTCTTACTATATGTTACTATATCTCTATATATTGTAGAGCTGGAGATACTACGTCCTGTTACTATATGTTCCTATATCTTTGTATCTTGTGGAGCTGGTGATACTACGTCCGGTTACTATATGTTACTATATCTCTATATATTGTAGAGCTGGTGATACTACGTCCTGTTACTATATGTTCCTATATCTTTGTATCTTGAGGAGCTGCTGATACTACGTCCTGTTACTATATGTTACTATATCTCTGTATCTTGTGGAGCTGGTGATACTACGTCCTGTTACTATATGTTACTATTTCTCTGTATCTTGTGGAGCTGGTGATACTACGACCTCTTACTATATGTTACTATATCTCTGTATCTTGTGGAGCTGGTGATACTACGTCCTCTTACTATATGTTACTATATCTCTGTATCTTGTGGAGCTGGAGATACTACGTCCTGTTACTATATGTTACTATATCTCTGTATATTGTGGAGCTGGTGATACTACGTCCTGTTACTATATGTTACTATATCTCTGTATATTGTGGAGCTGGTGATACTACGACCTCTTACTATATGTTACTATATCTCTGTATCTTGTGGAGTTGGTGATACTACGTCCTCTTACTATATGTTACTATATCTCTGTATCTTGTGGAGCTGGTGATACTACATCCTGTTACTATATGTTACTACACTCACTGGCCACTTTATTAGGTACACCATGCTAGTAACGGGTTGGACCCCCTTTTGCCTTCAGAACTGCCTCAATTCTTCGTGGCAGAGATTCAACAAGGTGCTGGAAGCATTCCTCAGAGATTTTGGACCATATTGACATGATGGCATCACACAGTTGGCGCAGATTTGTCGGCTGCACATCCCTGATGCGAATCTCCCGTTCCACCACATCCCAAAGATGCTCTATTGGATTGAGATCTGGTGACTGAGGAGGCCATTTGAGTACAGTGAACTCATTGTCATGTTCAAGAAACCAATCTGAGATGATTCGAGCTTTATGACATGGCGCATTATCCTGCTGAAAGTAGCCATCAGATGTTGGGTACATTGTGGTCATAAAGGGATGGACATGGTCAGCAACAATACTCAGGTAGGCTGTGGCGTTGCAACGATGCTCAATTGGTACCAAGGGGCCCAAAGAGTGCCCAGAAAAAATTCCCCACACCATGACACCACCACCACCAGCCTGAACCGTTGATACAAGGCAGGATGGATCCATGCTTTCATGTTGTTTACGCCAAATTCTGACCCTACCATCCGAATGTCGCAGCAGAAATCGAGACTCATCAGACCAGGCAACGTTTTTCCAATCTTCTACTGTCCAATTTCGATGAGCTTGTGCAAATTGTAGCCTCAGTTTCCTGTTCTTAGCTGAGAGGAGTGGTACCCAGTGTGGTCTTCTGCTGCTGTAGCCCATCTGCCTCAAAGTTCGACGCACTGTGCGTTCAGAGATGCTCTTCTGCCTACCTTGGTTGTAACGGGTGGCAATTTGAGTCACTGTTGCCTTTCTATCAGCTCGAACCAGTCTGCCCATTCTCCTCTGACCTCTGGCATCAACATGGCATTTCCGGCCACAGAACTGCCGCTCACTGGATTTTTTTTCTTTTTCGGACCATTCTCTGTAAACCCTAGAGATGGTTGTGCGTGAAAATCCCAGTAGATCAGCAGTTTCTGAAATACTCAGACCAGCCCTTCTGGCACCAACAATCATGCCACGTTCAAAGGCACTCAAATCACCTTTCTTCCCCATACTGATGCTCGGTTTGAACTGCAGGAGATTGTCTTGACCATGTCTACATGCCTAAATGCACTGAGTTGCCGCCATGTGATTGGCTGATTAGAAATTAAGTCTTAACACACAGTTGGACAGGTGTACCTAATAAAGTGGCCAGTGAGTGTATATCTCTGTATCTTGTGGAGCTGGTGATACTACGTCCTGTTACTATATGTTACTATATCTTTCTATCTTGTGGAGCTGGTGATACTACATCCTGTTTCTATATGTTACTATATCTTTCTATCTTGTGGAGCTGGTGATACTACATCCTGTTACTATATGTTACTACACTCACTGGCCACTTTATTAGGTACACCTGTCCAACTGTGTGTTAAGACTTAATTTCTAATCAGCCAATCACATGGCGGCAACTCAGTGCATTTAGGCATGTAGACATGGTCAAGACAATCTCCTGCAGTTCAAACCGAGCATCAGTATGGGGAAGAAAGGTGATTTGAGTGCCTTTGAACGTGGCATGATTGTTGGTGCCAGAAGGGCTGGTCTGAGTATTTCAGAAACTGCTGATCTACTGGGATTTTCACGCACAACCATCTCTAGGGTTTACAGAGAATGGTCCGAAAAAGAAAAAAAATCCAGTGAGTGGCAGTTCTGTGGCCGGAAATGCCATGTTGATGCCAGAGGTCAGAGGAGAATGGGCAGACTGGTTCGAGCTGATAGAAAGGCAACAGTGACTCAAATTGCCACCCGTTACAACCAAGGTAGGCAGAAGAGCATCTCTGAACGCACAGTGCGTCGAACTTTGAGGCAGATGGGCTACAGCAGCAGAAGACCACACTGGGTACCACTCCTCTCAGCTAAGAACAGGAAACTGAGGCTACAATTTGCACAAGCTCATCGAAATTGGACAGTAGAAGATTGGAAAAACGTTGCCTGGTCTGATGAGTCTCGATTTCTGCTGCGACATTCGGATGGTAGGGTCAGAATTTGGCGTAAACAACATGAAAGCATGGATCCATCCTGCCTTGTATCAACGGTTCAGGCTGGTGGTGGTGGTGTCATGGTGTGGGGAATTTTTTCTGGGCACTCTTTGGGCCCCTTGGTACCAATTGAGCATCGTTGCAACGCCACAGCCTACCTGAGTATTGTTGCTGACCATGTCCATCCCTTTATGACCACAATGTACCCAACATCTGATGGCTACTTTCAGCAGGATAATGCGCCATGTCATAAAGCTCAAATCATCTCAGATTGGTTTCTTGAACATGACAATGAGTTCACTGTACTCAAATGGCCTCCTCAGTCACCAGATCTCAATCCAATAGTGCATCTTTGGGATGTGGTGGAACGGGAGATTCGCATCAGGGATGTGCAGCCGACAAATCTGCGCCAACTGTGTGATGCCATCATGTCAATATGGTCCAAAATATCTGAGGAATGCTTCCAGCACCTTGTTGAATCTCTGCCACGAAGAATTGAGGCAGTTCTGAAGGCAAAAGGGGGTCCAACCCCTTACTAGCATGGTGTACCTAATAAAGTGGCCAGTGAGTGTATATCTCTGTATCTTGTGGAGCTGGTGATACTACGTCCTGTTACTATATGTTACTATATCTCTGTATATTGTGGAGCTGGTGATACTACATCTTGTTACTATATGTTACTATATCTCTGTATCTTGTGGAGCTGGTGATACTACGTCCTGTTACTATATATTACTATATCTCTGTATCTTGTGGAGCTGGTGATACTACATCTTGTTACTATATGTTACTATATCTCTGTATCTTGTGGAGCTGGTGATACTACGTCCTGTTACTATATGTTGCTATATCTCTGTATCTTGTGGAGCTGGTGATACTACATCCGGTTACTATATGTTACTATATCTCTATATATTGTAGAGCTGGAGATACTACGTCCTGTTACTATATGTTCCTATATCTTTGTATCTTGTGGAGCTGGTGATACTACGTCCTGTTACTATATGTTCCTATATCTTTGTATCTTGAGGAGCTGCTGATACTACGTCCTGTTACTATATGTTGCTATATCTCTATATATTGTAGAGCTGGTGATACTACGTCCTGTTACTATATGTTACTATATCTCTATATATTGTAGAGCTGGAGATACTACGTCCTGTTACTATATGTTCCTATATCTTTGTATCTTGTGGAGCTGGTGATACTACGTCCGGTTACTATATGTTACTATATCTCTATATATTGTAGAGCTGGTGATACTACGTCCTGTTACTATATGTTCCTATATCTTTGTATCTTGTGGAGCTGGTGATACTACGTCCGGTTACTATATGTTACTATATCTCTATATATTGTGGAGCTGGTGATACTACGTCCTGTTACTATATGTTGCTATATCTCTGTATCTTGTGGAGCTGGTGATACTACATCCGGTTACTATATGTTACTATATCTCTATATATTGTAGAGCTGGAGATACTACGTCCTGTTACTATATGTTACTATATCTCTATATATTGTAGAGCTGGTGATACTACGTCCGGTTACTATATGTTACTATATCTCTATATATTGTAGAGCTGGTGATACTACGTCCTGTTACTATATGTTACTATATCTCTATATATTGTAGAGCTGGTGATACTACGTCCTGTTACTATATGTTACTATATCTCTATATATTGTAGAGCTGGTGATACTACATCCGGTTACTATATGTTACTATATCTCTATATATTGTAGAGCTGGTGATACTACGTCCGGTTACTATATGTTACTATATCTCTATATATTGTAGAGCTGGTGATACTACGTCCTGTTACTAAATGTTACTATATCTCTGTATCTTGTGGAGCTGGTGATACTACGTCCTGTTACTATATGTTACTATATCTCTATATATTGTAGAGCTGGAGATACTACGTCCTGTTACTATATGTTACTATATCTCTATATATTGTAGAGCTGGTGATACTACGTCCTGTTACTATATGTTACTATATCTCTATATATTGTAGAGCTGGAGATACTACGTCCTGTTACTATATGTTACTATATCTCTATATATTGTAGAGCTGGTGATACTACATCCGGTTACTATATGTTACTATATCTCTATATATTGTAGAGCTGGTGATACTACGTCCGGTTACTATATGTTACTATATCTCTATATATTGTAGAGCTGGAGATACTACGTCCTGTTACTATATGTTACTATATCTCTATATATTGTAGAGCTGGAGATACTACGTCCTGTTACTATATGTTACTATATCTCTGTATCTTGTGGAGCTGGTGATACTACATCCGGTTACTATATGTTACTATATCTCTATATATTGTAGAGCTGGTGATACTACGTCCGGTTACTATATGTTACTATATCTCTATATATTGTAGAGCTGGAGATACTATGTCCTGTTACTATATGTTACTATATCTCTATATATTGTAGAGCTGGTGATACTACATCCGGTTACTATATGTTACTATATCTCTATATATTGTAGAGCTGGTGATACTACGTCCGGTTACTATATGTTACTATATCTCTATATATTGTAGAGCTGGTGATACTACGTCCTGTTACTAAATGTTACTATATCTCTATATATTGTAGAGCTGGAGATACTACGTCCTGTTACTATATGTTACTATATCTCTATATATTGTAGAGCTGGAGATACTACGTCCTGTTACTATATGTTACTATATCTCTATATATTGTAGAGCTGGTGATACTACATCCGGTTACTATATGTTACTATATCTCTATATATTGTAGAGCTGGTGATACTACGTCCGGTTACTATATGTTACTATATCTCTATATATTGTAGAGCTGGAGATACTACGTCCTGTTACTATATGTTACTATATCTCTATATATTGTAGAGCTGGAGATACTACGTCCTGTTACTATATGTTACTATATCTCTGTATCTTGTGGAGCTGGTGATACTACGTCCTGTTACTATATGTTACTATATCTCTATATATTGTAGAGCTGGTGATACTACATCCGGTTACTATATGTTACTATATCTCTATATATTGTAGAGCTGGTGATACTACGTCCGGTTACTATATGTTACTATATCTCTATATATTGTAGAGCTGGAGATACTATGTCCTGTTACTATATGTTACTATATCTCTATATATTGTAGAGCTGGTGATACTACGTCCTGTTACTATATGTTACTATATCTCTATATATTGTAGAGCTGGTGATACTACATCCGGTTACTATATGTTACTATATCTCTATATATTGTAGAGCTGGTGATACTACGTCCGGTTACTATATGTTACTATATCTCTATATATTGTAGAGCTGGTGATACTACGTCCTGTTACTAAATGTTACTATATCTCTGTATATTGTGGAGCTGGTGATACTACGTCCTGTTACTATATGTTACTATATCTCTGTATCTTGTGGAGCTCGAGATACTACGTCCTGTTACTATATCTCTGTATCTTGTGGAGCTGGTGATACTACGTCCTGTTACTATATGTTACTATATCTCTGTATCTTGTGGAGCTCGAGATACTACGTCCTGTTACTATATCTCTGTATCTTGTGGAGCTGGTGATACTACATCCTGTTACTATATGTTACTATATCTCTGGATCTTTTGGAGCTGGTGATACTACGTCCTGTTACTATATGTTACTATATCTCTGTATATTGTGGAGCTGGTGATACTGCGTCCTGTTACTATATGTTCCTATATCTTTGTATCTTGAGGAGCTGCTGATACTACGTCCTGTTACTATATGTTGCTATATCTCTGTATCTTGTGGAGCTGGTGATACTACGTCCGGTTACTATATGTTACTATATCTCTATATATTGTAGAGCTGGAGATACTACGTCCTGTTACTATATGTTACTATATCTCTGTATCTTGTGGAGCTGGTGATACTACGTCCGGTTACTATATGTTACTATATCTCTGTATCATGTGGAGCAGGTGATACTACGTCCTGTTACTAAATGTTACTATATCTCTGTATCTTGTTTAGCTGGTGATACTACGTCCTGTTACTATATGTTACTATATCTCTGTATCTTGTGGAGCTCGAGATACTACGTCCTGTTACTATATCTCTGTATCTTGTGGAGCTGGTGATACTACGTCCTGTTACTATATGTTACTATATCTCTGTATCTTGTGGAGCTGGTGATACCATGTCCTGTTACTATATGTTACTATATCTCTGTATCTTGTGGAGCTGGTGATACTACGTCCGGTTACTATATGTTACTATATCTCTGTATCTTGTGGAGCTGGTGATACTACGTCCTGTTACTAAATGTTACTATATCTCTGTATCTTGTGGAGCTGGTGATACTACGTCTTGTTACTATATGTTACTATATCTCTGTATCTTGTGGAGCTCGAGATACTACGTCCTGTTACTATATCTCTGTATCTTGTGGAGCTGGTGATACTACGTCCGGTTACTATATGTTACTATATCTCTGTATCTTGTGGCGCTCGAGATACTACGTCCTGTTAATAGATGTTACTATATCTCTATATATTGTAGAGCTGGAGATACTACGTCCTGTTACTATATGTTACTATATCTCTGTATCTTGTGGAGCTGGTGATACTACGTCCTGTTACTAGATGTTACTATTTCTCTGTATCTTGTGGAGCTCGAGATACTACGTCCTGTTACTAAATGTTACTATATCTCTGTATCTTGTGGAGCTGGTGATACTACGTCCTGTTACTAGATGTTACTATTTCTCTGTATCTTGTGGAGCTCGAGATACTACGTCCTGTTACTATATCTCTGTATCTTGTGGAGCTGGTGATACTACGTCCTGTTGCTATATGTTACTATATCTCTGTATATTCTGGAGCTGGTGATACTACGTCCTGTTACTATGTTACTATATCTCTGTATATTGTGGAGCTGGTGATACTACGTCCTGTTACTAGATGTTACTATTTCTCTGTATCTTGTGGAGCTCGAGATACTACGTCCTGTTACTAAATGTTACTATATCTCTGTATCTTGTGGAGCTGGTGATACTACGTCCTGTTACTAGATGTTACTATTTCTCTGTATCTTGTGGAGCTCGAGATACTACGTCCTGTTGCTATATCTCTGTATCTTGTGGAGCTGGTGATACTACGTCCTGTTGCTATATGTTACTATATCTCTGTATATTCTGGAGCTGGTGATACTACGTCCTGTTACTATGTTACTATATCTCTGTATATTGTGGAGCTGGTGATACTACGTCCTGTTACTAGATGTTACTATTTCTCTGTATCTTGTGGAGCTCGAGATACTACGTCCTGTTACTAAATGTTACTATATCTCTGTATCTTGTGGAGCTGGTGATACTACGTCCTGTTACTAGATGTTACTATTTCTCTGTATCTTGTGGAGCTCGAGATACTACGTCCTGTTACTATATCTCTGTATCTTGTGGAGCTGGTGATACTACGTCCTGTTGCTATATGTTACTATATCTCTGTATATTCTGGAGCTGGTGATACTACGTCCTGTTACTATGTTACTATATCTCTGTATATTGTGGAGCTGGTGATACTACGTCCTGTTACTAGATGTTACTATTTCTCTGTATCTTGTGGAGCTCGAGATACTACGTCCTGTTACTAAATGTTACTATATCTCTGTATCTTGTGGAGCTGGTGATACTACGTCCTGTTACTAGATGTTACTATATCTCTGTATCTTGTGGAGCTGGTGATACTACGTCCTGTTACTATGTTACTATATCTCTGTATATTGTGGAGCTGGTGATACTACGTCCTGTTACTATGTTACTATATCTCTGTATATTGTGGAGCTGGAGATACTACGTCCTGTTACTATGTTACTATATCTCTGTATATTGTGGAGCTGGTGATACTACGTCCTGTTACTATGTTACTATATCTCTGTATATTGTGGAGCTGGAGATACTACGTCCTGTTACTATGTTACTATATCTCTGTATATTGTGGAGCTGGTGATACTACGTCCTGTTACTATGTTACTATATCTCTGTATCTTGTGGAGCTGGTGATACTACGTCCTGTTACTATGTTACTATATCTCTGTATAATGTGGAGCTGGAGATACTACGTCCTGTTACTATATGTTACTATATCTCTGTATCTTGTGGAGCTGGTGATACTACGTCCTGTTACTATATGTTACTATATCTCAGTATCTTGTGGAGCTGATGATACTACGTCCTGTTACTATATTTTACTATATCTTTGTATATTGTGGAGCTGGTGATACTACGTCCTGTTACTATATGTTACTATATCTCAGTATCTTGTGGAGCTGGTGATACTATGTCCTGTTACTATATGTTACTATATCTTTGTATATTGTGGAGCTGGTGATACTACGTCCTGTCTCTACATGTTACTATATCTTTCTATCTTGTGGAGCTGGGGATACTACGTCCTGTTACTATATGTTACTATATCTCTGTATCTTGTGGAGCTGGTGATACTACGTCCTGTTACTATATGTTACTATATCTCTGTATATTGTGGAGCTGGTGATACTACGTCCTGTCTCTACATGTTACTATATCTTTCTATCTTGTGGAGCTGGGGATACTACGTCCTGTTACTATATGTTACTATATCTCTGTATCTTGTGGATCTGGTGATACTACGTCCTGTTACTATATATTACTATTTCTCTGGATCTTTTGGAGCAGGTGATACTACATCTTGTTACTATATTTTACTATATCTCTGGATCTTGTGGAGCTGGTGATACTACGTCCGGTTACTATATTTCTGTATCTTGTGGAGCTGGTGATACTACGTCCGGTTACTATATGTTACTATATCTCTGTATCTTGTGGAGCTCGAGATACTACGTCCTGTTACTAAATGTTACTATATCTCTGTATCTTGTGGAGCTGGTGATACTACGTCCGGTTACTATATGTTACTATATCTCTGTATATTGTGGAGCTGGAGATACTACTTCCTGTTGCTATATGTTACTATATCTCTGTATATTGTGGAGCTGGTGATACTACGACCTCTTACTATATGTTACTATATCTCTGTATCTTGTGGAGCTGGAGATACTACGTCCTGTTACTATATGTTACTATATCTGTGTATATTGTGGAGCTGGAGATACTACGTCCTGTTACTATATGTTACTATATCTCTGTATCTTGTGGAGCTGGAGATACTACGTCCTGTTACTATATGTTACTATATCTCTGTATCTTGTGGAGCTGGTGATACTACGTCCTGTTACTATATGTTACTATATCTGTGTATATTGTGGAGCTGGAGATACTACGTCCTGTTACTATATGTTACTATATCTTTCTATCTTGTGGAGCTGGTGATACCACGTCCTGTTACTATATGTTACTATATCTCTGTATCTTGTGGAGCTGGTGATACTGCGTCCTGTTACTATATGTTACTATATCTCTGTATCTTGTGGAGCTGGTGATATTACGTCCTGTTACTATATGTTACTATATCTCAGTATCTTGTGGAGCTGGTGATACTACGTCCTGTTACTATATGTTACTATATCTCTGTATCTTGTGGAGCTGGAGATACTACGTCCTGTTACTATATGTTACTATATCTCTGTATCTTGTGGAGCTGGTGATACTATGTCCTGTTACTATATGTTACTATATCTCTGTATCTTGTGGAGCTGGTGATACTACGCCCTGTTACTATATGTTACTATATCTCTGTATCTTGTGGAGCTGGTGATACTACGTCCTGTTACTATATATTACTATATCTCTGGATCTTTTGGAGCTGGTGATACTGCGTCCTGTTACTATATGTTACTATATCTCTGTATCTTGTGGAACTGGTGATACTGCGTCCTGTTACTATATGTTCCTATATCTTTGTATCTTGTGGAGCTGGTGATACTGCGTCCTGTTACTATATGTTACTATATCTCTGTATCTTGTGGAGCTGGTGATACTACGTCCTGTTACTATATGTTACTATATCTCTGTATCTTGTGGAGCTGGTGATACTGCGTCCTGTTACTATATGTTGCTATATCTCTGTATCTTGTGGAGCTGGTGATACTACGACCTCTTACTATATGTTACTATATCTCTGTATCTTGTGGAGCTGGAGATACTACGTCCTGTTACTATATGTTACTATATCTCTGTATATTGTGGAGCTGGAGATACTACGTCCTGTTACTATATGTTACTATATCTCTGTATCTTGTGGAGCTGGTGATACTACGTCCTGTTACTATATGTTACTATATCTCATTATCTTGTGGAGCTGGTGATACTACGTCCTGTTACTATATGTTACTATATCTCTGTATCTTGTGGAGCTGGTGATACTACGTCCTGTTACTATATGTTACTATATCTCAGTATCTTGTGGAGCTGGTGATACTACGTCCTGTTTCTATATGTTACTATATCTTTCTATCTTGTGGAGCTGGTGATACTACGTCCTGTTACTATATGTTACTATATCTCTGTATATTGTGGAGCTGGTGATACTACGTCCTTTTACTATATGTTACTATATCTCTGTATATTGTGGAGCTGGTGATACTACGTCCTGTTACTATATGTTACTATATCTCTGTATCTTGTGGAGCTGGTGATACTACATCTTGTTACTATATTTTACTATATCTCTGTATCTTGTGGAGCTGGTGATACTACATCTTGTTACTATATTTTACTATATCTCTGTATATTGTGGAGCTGGTGATACTACGTCCTGTTACTATATGTTACTATTTCTCTGGATCTTTTGGAGCTGGTGATACTACATCTTGTTACTATATTTTACTATATCTCTGTATCTTGTGGTGCTGGTGATACTACGTCCTGTTACTATATGTTACTATATCTCTGTATCTTGTGGAGCTGGTGATACTACGTCCTGTTACTATATGTTCCTATATCTTTGTATCTTGTGGAGCTGGTGATACTACGTCCGGTTACTATATGTTACTATATCTCTGTATCTTGTGGAGTTCGAGATATTACGTCCTGTTAATAAATGTTTCTATATCTCTGTATCTTGTGGAGCTGGTGATACTTCGTCCTGTTACTATATGTTACTATTTCTCTGTATCTTGTGGAGCTCGAGATACTACGTCCTGTTACTATATCTCTGTATCTTGTGGAGCTGGTGATACTACGTCCTGTTACTATATGTTACTATTTCTCTGTATCTTGTGGAGCTCGAGATACTACGTCCTGTTACTATATCTCTGTAACTTGTGGAGCTGGTGATACTACGTCCTGTTAAAATATGTTGCTATATCTCTGTATATTGTGGAGCTGGTGATACTACGTCCTGTTACTATATGTTACTATATCTCTGTATATTGTGGAGCTGGTGATATTACGACCTCTTACTATATGTTACTATATCTCTGTATCTTGTGGAGCTGGAGATACTACGTCCTGTTACTATATGTTACTATATCTCTGTATATTGTGGAGCTGGTGATACTACGTCCTGTTACTATATGTTACTATATCTTTCTATCTTGTGGAGCTGGTGATACCACGTCCTGTTACTATATGTTACTATATCTCTGTATCTTGTGGAGCTGGTGATGCTACGTCCTGTTACTATATGTTACTATATCTCTGTATATTGTGGAGCTGGTGATACTACGTCCTGTTACTATATGTTACTATATCTCTGTATATTGTGGAGCTGGTGATACTACGTCCTGTTACTATATATCTGTATCTTGTGGAGCTGGTGATACTACGTCCTGTTTCTATATGTTACTATATCTCTGTATCTTGTGGAGCTCGAGATACTACGTCCTGTTACTATATATCTGTATCTTGTGGAGCTGGTGATACTACGTCCTGTTTCTATATGTTACTATATCTCTGTATCTTGTGGAGCTCGAGATACTACGTCCTGTTACTATATCTCTGTATCTTGTGGAGCTGGTGATACTACGTACTGTTACTATATCTCTGTATCTTGTGGAGCTGGTGATACTACGTCAGGTTACTATATGTTACTATATCTCTGTATATTGTGGAGCAGGTGATACTACGTCCTGTTACTATATGTTACTATATCTCTGTATCTTGTGGAGCTGGTGATACTACGTCCTGTTACTATATCTCTGTATTTTGTGGAGCTGGTGATACTACGTCCTGTTTCTATATGTTACTATATCTCTGTATCTTGTGGAGCTCGAGATACTACGTCCTGTTACTATATCTCTGTATTTTGTGGAGCTGGTGATACTACGTCCTGTTTCTATATGTTACTATATCTCTGTATCTTGTGGAGCTCAAGATACTACGTCCTGTTACTATATCTCTGTATCTTGTGGAGCTACATCCGGTTACTATATGTTACTATATCTCTGTATATTGTGGAGCAGGTGATACTACGTCCTGTTACTATATGTTACTATATCTCTGTATCTTGTGGAGCTCGAGATACTACGTCCTGTTACTATATCTCTGTATCTTGTGGAGCTACATCCGGTTACTATATGTTACTATATCTCTGTATATTGTGGAGCAGGTGATACTACGTCCTGTTACTATATGTTACTATATCTCTGTATCTTGTGGAGCTGGAGATACTGCGTCCTCTTAATATATGTTACTATATCTCTGTATCTTGTGGCGCTGGAGATACTACGTCCTGTTACTATATATTACTATATCTCTGTATATTGTGGAGCTGGTGATACTACGTCCTGTTACTATATGTTACTATATCTCTGTATCTTGTGGAGCTGGTGATACTACGTCCTGTTACTATATGTTACTATATCTCTGTATCTTGTGGCGCTGGAGATACTACGTCCTGTTACTATATATTACTATATCTCTGTATCTTGTGGAGCTCGAGATACTACGTCCTGTTACTATATGTTACTATATCTCTATATCTTGTGGAGCTGGTGATACTACGTCCGGTTACTATATGTTACTATATCTCTGTATCTTGTGGAGCTCGAGATATTACGTCCTGTTAATAAATGTTACTATATCTCTGTATCTTGTGGAGCTGGTGATACTTCGTCCTGTTACTATATGTTACTATTTCTCTGTATCTTGTGGAGCTCGAGATACTACGTCCTGTTACTATATGTTACTATATCTCTGTATCTTGTGGAGCTGGTGATACTACGTCCGGTTACTATATGTTACTATATCTCTGTATCTTGTGGAGCTCGAGATATTACGTCCTGTTAATAAATGTTACTATATCTCTGTATCTTGTGGAGCTGGTGATACTTCGTCCTGTTACTATATGTTACTATATCTCTGTATCTTGTGGAGCTGGTGATACTACGTCCTGTTACTATATGTTACTATATCTCTGTATCTTGTGGAGCTGGTGATACTACGTCCTGTTAAAATATGTTGCTATATCTCTGTATATTGTGGAGCTGAAGATACTACGTCCTGTTGCTATATGTTACTATATCTCTGTATCTTGTGGAGCTGGTGATATTACGACCTCTTACTATATGTTACTATATCTCTGTATCTTGTGGAGCTGGAGATACTACGTCCTGTTAGTATATGTTACTATATCTCTGTATATTGTGGAGCTGGTGATACTACGACCTCTTACTATATGTTACTATATCTCTGTATCTTGTGGAGCTGGAGATACTACGTCCTGTTACTATATGTTACTATATCTTTCTATCTTGTGGAGCTGGTGATACTACGTCCTGTTACTATATGTTACTATATCTCTGTATCTTGTGGAGCTGGTGATTCTACGTCCTGTTACTATATGTTACTATATCTCTGTATCTTGTGGAGCTGGTGATACTATGTCCTGTTACTATATCTCTGTATCTTGTGGAGCTGGTGATACTACGTCCGGTTACTATATGTTACTATATCTCTGTATCTTGTGGAGCTGGTGATACTACGTCCTGTTACTATATGTTACTATATCTCTGTATCTTGTGGAGCTGGTGATACTATGTCCTGTTACTATATCTCTGTATCTTGTGGAGCTGGTGATACTACGTCCGGTTACTATATGTTACTATATCTCTGTATCTTGTGGAGCTGGTGATGCTACGTCCTGTTACTATATGTTACTATATCTCTGTATATTGTGGAGCTGGTGATACTACGTCCTGTTACTATATGTTACTATATCTCTGTATATTGTGGAGCTGGTGATACTACGTCATGTTACTATATGTTACTATATCTCTGTATCTTGTGGAGCTGGTGATACTACGTCCTGTTACTATATGTTACTATATCTCTGTATCTTGTGGAGCTGGTGATACTATGTCCTGTTACTATATCTCTGTATCTTGTGGAGCTGGTGATACTACGTCCGGTTACTATATGTTACTATATCTCTGTATCTTGTGGAGCTGGTGATGCTACGTCCTGTTACTATATGTTACTATATCTCTGTATATTGTGGAGCTGGTGATACTACGTCCTGTTACTATATGTTACTATATCTCTGTATATTGTGGAGCTGGTGATACTACGTCATGTTACTATATGTTACTATATCTCTGTATCTTGTGGAGCTCGAGATACTACGTCCTGTTACTATATATCTGTATCTTGTGGAACTGGTGATACTACGTCCGGTTACTATATGTTCCTATATCTCTGTATCTTGTGGAGCTGGTGATACTACGTCCTGTTACTATATCTCTGTATTTTGTGGAGCTGGTGATACTACGTCCTGTTTCTGTATGTTACTATATCTCTGTATCTTGTGGAGCTCGAGATACTACGTCCTGTTTCTATATGTTACTATATCTCTGTATCTTGTGGAGCTGGTGATACTACGTACTGTTACTATATCTCTGTATCTTGTGGAGCTGGTGATACTACGTCCGGTTACTATATGTTACTATATCTCTGTATATTGTGGAGCAGGTGATACTACGTCCTGTTACTATATGTTACTATATCTCTGTATCTTGTGGAGCTCGAGATACTGCGTCCTGTTACTATATCTCTGTATCTTGTGGAGCTGGTGATACTACGTCCTGTTACTATATCTCTGTATTTTGTGGAGCTGGTGATACTACGTCCTGTTTCTATATGTTACTATATCTCTGTATCTTGTGGAGCTCGAGATACTACGTCCTGTTACTATATCTCTGTATTTTGTGGAGCTGGTGATACTACGTCCTGTTTCTATATGTTACTATATCTCTGTATCTTGTGGAGCTCAAGATACTACGTCCTGTTACTATATCTCTGTATCTTGTGGAGCTGGTGATACTACGTACTGTTACTATATCTCTGTATCTTGTGGAGCTGGTGATACTACATCCAGTTACTATATGTTACTATATCTCTGTATATTGTGGAGCAGGTGATACTACGTCCTGTTACTATATGTTACTATATCTCTGTATCTTGTGGAGCTGGAGATACTGCGTCCTGTTGCTATATATCTGTATCTTGTGGAACTGGTGATACTACATCCGGTTACTATATGTTCCTATATCTCTGTATCTTGTGGAGCTGGTGATACTACATCCGGTTACTATATGTTACTATATCTCTGTATATTGTGGAGCAGGTGATACTACGTCCTGTTACTATATGTTACTATATCTCTGTATCTTGTGGAGCTCGAGATACTACGTCCTGTTACTATATATCTGTATCTTGTGGAACTGGTGATACTACGTCCGGTTACTATATGTTACTATATCTCTGTATCTTGTGGAGCTCAAGATACTACGTCCTGTTACTATATCTCTGTATCTTGTGGAGCTGGTGATACTACGTACTGTTACTATATCTCTGTATCTTGTGGAGCTGGTGATACTACATCCGGTTACTATATGTTACTATATCTCTGTATCTTGTAGAGCTGGTGATACTACGTCCTCTTACTATATGTTACTATATCTCTGTATCTTGTGGCGCTGGAGATACTACGTCCTGTTACTATATATTACTATATCTCTGTATATTGTGGAGCTGGTGATACTACGTCCTGTTACTATATGTTACTATATCTCTGTATCTTGTAGAGCTGGTGATACTACGTCCTCTTACTATATGTTACTATATCTCTGTATCTTGTGGCGCTGGAGATACTACGTCCTGTTACTATATATTACTATATCTCTGTATATTGTGGAGCTGGTGATACTACGTCCTGTTACTATATGTTACTATATCTCTGTATCTTGTGGAGCTGGTGATACTGCGTCCTGTTACTATATGTTACTATATCTCTGTATCTTGTGGCGCTGGAGATACTACGTCCTGTTACTATATATTACTATATCTCTGTATCTTGTGGAGCTCGAGATACTACGTCCTGTTGCTATATGTTACTATATCTCTGTATCTTGTGGAGCTGGTGATACTACGTCCTGTTACTATATGTTACTATATCTCTGTATATTGTGGAGCTGGTGATATTACGACCTCTTACTATATGTTACTATATCTCTGTATCTTGTGGAGCTGGAGATACTACGTCCTGTTAGTATATGTTACTATATCTCTGTATATTGTGGAGCTGGTGATACTACGTCCTGTTACTATATGTTACTATATCTCTGTATATTGTGGAGCTGGTGATATTACGACCTCTTACTATATGTTACTATATCTCTGTATCTTGTGGAGCTGGAGATACTACGTCCTGTTAGTATATGTTACTATATCTCTGTATCTTGTGGAGCTGGTGATACTACGTCCTGTTACTATATGTTACTATATCTCTGTATCTTGTGGAGCTGGTGATACTACGTCCTGTTACTATATGTTACTATATCTCTGTATCTTGTGGAGCTGGTGATACTATGTCCTGTTACTATATCTCTGTATCTTGTGGAGCTGGTGATACTACGTCCTGTTACTATATGTTACTATATCTCTGTATCTTGTGGAGCTGGTGATACTACGTCCTGTTACTATATGTTACTATATCTCTGTATCTTGTGGAGCTGGTGATACTACGTCCTGTTACTATATGTTACTATATCTCTGTATCTTGTGGAGCTGGTGATACTACGTCCTGTTACTATATGTTACTATATCTCTGTATCTTGTGGAGCTGGTGATACTACGTCCGGTTACTATATGTTACTATATCTCTGTATCTTGTGGAGCTGGTGATACTACGTCCTGTTACTATATGTTACTATATCTCTGTATATTGTGGAGCTGGTGATACTACGTCCTGTTACTATATGTTACTATATCTCTGTATATTGTGGAGCTGGTGATACTACGTCCTGTTACTATATATCTGTATCTTGTGGAACTGGTGATACTACGTCCGGTTACTATATTTTACTATATCTCTGTATCTTGTGGAGCTGGTGATACTACGTCCTGTTACTATATCTCTGTATCTTGTGGAGCTGGTGATACTACGTCCTGTTTCTATATGTTACTATATCTCTGCATCTTGTGGAGCTCGAGATACTACGTCCTGTTACTATATCTCTGTATTTTGTGGAGCTGGTGATACTACGTCCTGTTTCTATATGTTACTATATCTCTGTATCTTGTGGAGCTGGTGATACTACGTCCTGTTACTATATGTTACTATATCTCTGTATCTTGTGGAGCTCGAGATACTACGTCCTGTTACTATATCTCTGTATCTTGTGGAGCTGGTGATACTACGTCCTGGTACTATATGTTACTATATCTCTGTATCTTGTGGAGCTGGTGATACTACGTCCTGTTACTAAGTGTTACTATATCTCTGTATCTTGTGGAGCTGGTGATACTACGACCTCTTACTTTATGTTACTATATCTCTGTATCTTGTGGAGCTGGAGATAATATGTCCTGTTACTATATGTTACTATATCTCTGTATATTGTGGAGCTGGTGATACTACGTCCTGTTACTATATGTTACTATATCTTTCTATCTTGTGGAGCTGGGGATACTACGTCCTGTTACTATATGTTACTATATCTCTGTATCTTGTGGAGCTGGGGATACGACGTCCTGTTCCTATATGTTACTATATCTCTGTATATTGTGGAGCTGGTGATACTACGTCCTGTTCCTATATGTTACTATATCTCTGTATCTTGTGGAGCTGGTGATACTACGTCCTGTTACTATATGTTACTATATCTCTGTATCTTGTGGAGCTGGGGATACGACGTCCTGTTCCTATATGTTACTATATCTCTGTATATTGTGGAGCTGGTGATATTACGTCCTGTTACTATATGTTACTATATCTCTGTATATTGTGGAGCTGGTGATACTACGTCCTCTTACTATATGTTACTATATCATTGGATCTTGTGGAGCTGGTGATACTACGTCTTGTTAGTATATCTCTGTATCTTTTGGAGCTGGTGATACTACGTCCTGTTACTATATGTTACTGTATCTCTGTATCTTGTGGAGCTGGTGATACTACGTCCTCTTACTATATGTTACTATATCTCTGTATCTTGTGGAGCTGGAGATACTACGTCCTGTTACTATATGTTACTGTATCTCTGTATCTTGTGGAGCTGGTGATACTACGACCTCTTACTATATGTTACTATATCTCTGTATCTTGTGGAACTAGAGATACTACGTCCTGTTACTATATGTTACTATATCTCTGTATATTGTAGAGCTGGTGATACTACGTCCTGTTACTATATGTTACTAAATCTCTGTATCTTGTGGAGCTGGTTATACTTCGTCCTGTTACTATATGTTACTATATCTTTACATCTTGTGGAGCTGGTGATACTACGACCTCTTACTATATGTTACTATATCTCTGTATCTTGTGGAACTAGAGATACTACGTCCTGTTACTATATGTTACTGTATCTCTGTATCTTGTGGAGCTGGTGATACTACGACCTCTTACTATATGTTACTATGTCTCTGTATCTTGTGGAGCTGGTGATACTACGTCCTGTTACTATATGTTACTATATCTCTGTATCTTGTGGAGCTGGAGATACTACGTCCTGTTACTATATGTTACTATATCTCTGTATCTTGTGGAGCTGGTGATACTACGACCTCTTACTATATGTTACTATATCTCTGTATCTTGTGGAGCTGGTGATACTACGTCCTGTTACTATATGTTACTATATCTCTGTATCTTGTGGAGCTGGTGATACTACGACCTCTTACTATATGTTACATATCTCTGTATCTTGTGGAGCTGGAGATACTACGTCCTGTTACTATATGTTACTATATCTCTGTATCTTGTGGAGCTGGTGATACTACGTCCTGTTACTATATGTTACTATATCTCTGTATCTTGTGGAGCTGGTGATACTACGTCCTGTTACTATATGTTACTATATCTTTACATCTTGTGGAGCTGGTGATACTACGTCCTGTTACTATATGTTACTATATCTCTGTATCTTGTGGAGCTGGTGATACTACGACCTCTTACTATATGTTACATATCTCTGTATCTTGTGGAGCTGGTGATACTACGTCCTGTTACTATATGTTACTATATCTCTGTATCTTGTGGAGCTGGTGATACTACGTCCTGTTACTATATGTTACTATATCTTTACATCTTGTGGAGCTGGTGATACTACGTCCTGTTACTATATGTTACTATATCTCTGTATCTTGTGGAGCTGGTGATACTACGACCTCTTACTATATGTTACATATCTCTGTATCTTGTGGAGCTGGTGATACTACGTCCTGTTACTATATGTTACTATATCTCTGTATCTTGTGGAGCTGGTGATACTACGTCCTGTTACTATATGTTACTATATCTTTACATCTTGTGGAGCTGGTGATACTACGACCTCTTACTATATGTTACATATCTCTGTATCTTGTGGAGCTGGAGATACTACGTCCTGTTACTATATGTTACTATATCTCTGTATCTTGTGGAGCTGGTGATACTACGTCCTGTTACTATATGTTACTATATCTCTGTATCTTGTGGAGCTGGTGATACTACGTCCTGTTACTATATGTTACTATATCTCTGTATCTTGTGGAGCTGGTGATACTACGACCTCTTACTATATGTTACATATCTCTGTATCTTGTGGAGCTGGAGATACTACGTCCTGTTACTATATGTTACTATATCTCTGTATCTTGTGGAGCTGGTGATACTACGTCCTGTTACTATATGTTACTATATCTTTACATCTTGTGGAGCTGGTGATACTACGACCTCTTACTATATGTTACTATATCTCTGTATCTTGTGGAACTAGAGATACTACGTCCTGTTACTATTTGTTACTATATCTCAGTACCTTGTGGAGCTGGTGATACTACGTCCTGTTACTATATGTTAATATATCTCAGTATATTGTGGAGCTGGTGATACTACGTCCTGTTACTATATGTTACTATATCTTTACGTCTTGTGGAGCTGGTGATACTACGTCCTGTTACTATATGTTACTATATCTCTGTATCTTGTGGAGCTGGTGATACTGCGTCCTGTTACTATATGTTACTATATCTTTGCATCTTGTGGAGCTGATGATACTACGTCCTGAATCATAGAATCATAGAATCATAGAATCGTAGAGTTGGAAGGGACCTCCTGGGCCATCTGGTCCAACCCCCTGCTCAAAGCAGGATTCGCTAAATCATCCCAGTCAGATGTCTGTCCAGCCTCTGTTTGAAGACTTCCATTGAAGGAGAACTCACCACTTCTCGTGGCAGCCTGTTCCACTCATTGATCACTCTAACTGTCAAAAAGTTACTATATGTTGCTATATCTCTGTATCTTGTGGAGCTGGTGATACTACGTCCGGTTACTATATGTTACTATATCTCTATATATTGTAGAGCTGGAGATACTATGTCCGGTTACTATATGTTACTTTATCACTGGATCTTGTGGAGCTTGAGATACTACGTCCTGTTACTATATGTTACTATATCTCTGTATCTTGTGGAGCTGGTGATACTACGTCCGGTTACTATATGTTACTATATCTCTGTATCTTGTGGAGCTGGTGATACTACGTCCTGTTACTAAATGTTACTATATCTCTGTATCTTGTGGAGCTGGTGATACTACGTCCTGTTACTAAATGTTACTATATCTCTGTATCTTGTGGAGCTGGTGATACTACGTCCGGTTACTATATGTTACTATATCTCTATATATTGTAGAGCTGGAGATACTACGTCCTGTTACTATATCTCTGTATCTTGTGGAGCTGGTGATACTACGTCCTGTTACTAAATGTTACTATATCTCTGTATCTTGTGGAGCTGGTGATACTACGTCCTGTTACTATATGTTACTATATCTCTGTATCTTGTGGAGCTGGTGATACTACGTCCGGTTACTATATGTTACTATATCTCTATATATTGTAGAGCTGGAGATACTACGTCCTGTTACTATATCTCTGTATCTTGTGGAGCTGGTGATACTACATCCTGTTACTAAATGTTACTATATCTCTGTATCTTGTGGAGCTGGTGATACTACGTCCGGTTACTATATGTTACTATATCTCTATATATTGTAGAGCTGGAGATACTACGTCCTGTTACTATATCTCTGTATCTTGTGGAGCTGGTGATACTACGTCCTGTTACTAAATGTTACTATATCTCTGTATCTTGTGGAGCTGGTGATACTACGTCCGGTTACTATATGTTACTATATCTCTGTATCTTGTGGAGCTCGAGATACTATCGAGATACTACGTCCTGTTACTATATCTCTGTATCTTGTGGAGCTGGTGATACTACGTCCTGTTACTATATGTTACTATATCTCTGTATCTTGTGGAGCTGTTGATACTAGGTATGAGTTATTACTATATCACTATATTTTTCCCTATTTCCCGTGTTTTGTGAATTACTATATCACAGTATATTTTGGAGCTGGTGATACTATGTATGAGTTATTACTATATCACTATATTTTTCCCTGTTTCCCGTGTTTTGTGAATTACTATATCACAGTATATTTCGGAGGTGGTGATACTATGAACTATAACTACATTGCAGTATTAGGTGGAGCTAATGATTCTATACACGCCTGCTGACAAAGAAGCGAAACGTGCGTTGGGGCGGCAGGGACGCCATTGTGACTTGTTTCTTTTATCATTTAAGTGCCCTGAATATTTGAATATACTCGGCTATACATATATAGTGTAGTTTGTTCACACTTGTGAGTGCTGTTATTTTCAATTTGTACCATAGACTTTATGTATATCAATGCTTTTTTCGGACATATATTGTCCTGTGGATATTGATGCAGGATATGACTGCAGTAAGTAAACTACTATTGTATGTACTATCCATATCCACTATAAAATACATAAGCACTCGAGTTTTTGATGTGTTTCTTTAGGGCCACGTGTAATATGGTTCCCCGCTTGGGTAGCAGTATCCCGGTTTGTGTGTTTAGTTATATATTATGTTTTAAACACATACAATAAAATCTATATGTTTTACTGGCAATTTACACTGTTGTTCCTTTTTGTGGTCTTACATTATATTATGCAGGTTTTATTACTTTGGATCATAAAGCATATTATACAGATGGTAATACTATAAACTGTTTCTATACTGCAGCATCCGGTGAATCTTGTGATCTGACACCTCAGTGAGCTGATAGTCTATTTTGTCTTGTACAGAAAATATTTTTTATAGTTTTTCTCTAAGTGATGAGTTCAAGAGGCAGCAGGGAGGAGAGGACATGGCTCCTAAGTGGTGGAAGAAGCACATTTCTCTGATGAAATATATTACAAAATTTCTTACATCCCTTTGCGCTATTGATTTATGCAAAGTTTTTTTAAAAGAAATTGACCATTTAAATGCAATTTCTTGTGGAGCTGATGATCCTGCGAACTGTTAATTAAATGCAGAATTTTATGAAGCTGGTGAACTTTTACTATTTTACTGTATATTGTGGGTTGGTAATGTTACAAAATCCCAGTATCTTGTGGAGCTGGTTTTGTTAGTACAATGAGGTCTTTTGTACACTTTATGAACTTTTCTTACACTGTAGTATCTTTTGAAGCTGATAATACTATGATTTTCTACAATATTGCAGTATCTTTTATTATATTGCAATTATAGTTGTTCTGGTTTTATTATTAACAATTCCTATATTACAGTGTGTAGTGGAGATGATAATACTGAGATCTCCTATCATATTGCAATACCGCAAAGTGTTGATATTGCTATTATCTGTTAATATTGTAACGGGGTCTACCAAGCTGGAGTACCTCTTTCAGTACCACCCCGTGTTTTCGGAGATCCGCTCTGCGTTGACTGGAGTCTGAATGAAGGACGCTGGCTGGAATTCCTTGGTTACATGGGCGCATATAAAAGATCACTGCTTCTCCACGTATTTCCAGTCTGACAACACTGTACTCACAGGATACGGAATATATCACACAGATACAGAGGGCAGGCCAATAGAAAAGCGGCAGGCCAGACATGCATTACAAAAGCCGCAGGTGGCCGGAGCCTGCCGATGTTTGCTGTGGGAATTACAAAGGTGGGGGGAGGGCGGACAAAAGGAGAATATCGTGTCCCCTCTGCCCAGGGGCGCAGCCTGTGGGCTGATGCATTAGGGACATGCATCTCACATAGAACCTATTATACATACATATAACTGCACAACATATTCTGGGTGCTGAGTGGTTTTGTAGCACGTAACACGGCTCCCCCCTTTTCAGCGACGCAATCGGCATACACAGTCTGATCCTCAACGGATCGGTTTGGGGATGACCGAAGTTTATGGGGTTGGTACAAGTTCCGTTTGTCGACTTAGTCCATCGGCATTACCGTTTTGTTTGCCGGGTCTGTGGTGGATGGTGAAGTCCAGAGGTTGCAGGGCTAAACTCCACCGCAGCAATCTGGCGTTGTCTACAGAGACCCGATTAAGCCAGACTAGGGGATTATGGTCCGTTAGGAGGGAAAACTGTCGTCCATACAAATATGGTTGCAGCTTCTTGAGTGCCCATACTACCGCCAGGCACTCCTTCTCGATGGCCGCATAGCTTACTTCACGGGGCAGTAGTTTCCGACTCAGGTAAGCTACCGGGTGTTCTTGGCCGCCCGGCCCGACTTGGCTCAGTACTGCCCCCAATCCAAACATAGAAGCGTCTGTGTGAACCAGGAAACGTTTAGTTGGATCGGGTACGGCCAATACAGGGGTATTGGTGAGGGCGTTCTTTAGTTGGCAGAAGGCTTCCTCACACTCTGAGGTCCAGGTTACCTGGCGGGGTTGGTTCTTACGGGTCAAATCAGTGAGGGGCTTGGCTACGCTGCTGTAATTGGGAACGAGTTTCCTGTAATACCCCGCTGTCCCTAGAAGAGCCATGACCTGGGTTTTAGTGCGTGGGATGGGCCATTTGGCTATGGCCTCAATCTTGGCTGGTTCTGGTCGCTGTTTCCCATTTCCCACCTTATGCCCTAAATACTGAACCTCTGCTTTGCCCATGTGACACTTGTTTAGGTTCAGGGTGATTCCGGCCTGGTGGATCCTGTCCAATACTGTCTCTAGGTGATTTAGATGCTCTTCCCATGTCGCTCTTTAGATGGCGATGTCGTCCAGGTAGGCACAAGCATAGTCCTGGAGACCATCCAGAAGCCGGTCAGCCAGCCTTTGGAAGGTCGCCGGGGCATTCTTCATCCCGAATGGCATAACTCGAAACTGGAATAAGCCGAACAGGGTGACAAATGCCGACTTGGGAATAGCGTCAGGACTAAGGGGAATCTGCCAGTAGCCTTTGCATAGATCGATGGTGGTTAATTACTTTGCCCCCGCCAGCCGGTCTAACAACTCATCCACATGCGGCATGGGGTATGCATCCGTCACTGTTTTCTCATTGAGCTTACGATAGTCTACACAAAACCGTGTAGTCCCATCCTTCTTGGGCACTAACACTACGGGGGATGCCCAGGGACTATCTGACTCTTCAATGACCCCTAAACGCAGCATCTCTTGTATCTCTTGTCGCATCCCCTCTCATACAGACTCAGGGATGCGGATGGGGTTTTGTCGTAGGGGGGTCTGATCCTGGGTCTCAATCTTGTGTTGTGCCAGGCGAGTGTACCCCAGTCTCTCTGAAAACATCCTCTGTCGCAGCCTCAACAACGCCTCCGCCTACTGTCTCTCCCGGGGGCCTAGGTCTTCACCCAAGTGTACCTGGTCCCATGTTTTAAACTGAGTCCTTTCCCCTAAGACATTCGGCAAGGGAAGTCCGGCTAAAACCTCTACTTCAGGTGCACAGATGGCCACGACCTCTTCAGGGCGCTCCTGGTAGGGCTTCAGCATATTCACGTGGAACATGCGGATAACCCTGGGGTCATCACAATCGGCGACATAATAGGTTGTGTCGGCTATTTTCCCCACTACCTGGTAGGGCCCCTGCCATGCAGCTTGAAACTTATACGGCTTAGTGGGCTCTAACACCAGGACTTTCTGTCCTATTTCCAAAGTGCGCTCTCTGGCCCTCCGATCGTACCATACGCGCTGGCGCCACTGGGTCGCCTGCAGGTTCTCACGTACAACCTGGGTCAGCTCCTGTAGGCGGTCCCGGAATTCCAGCACATAGGGTACAATAGGTACCCCTTCTATGAGTGTTCCAGCACTAAGTCTAGGGGTCCCCTTACCCGTCTCCCGTATACCAGCTCGAACGGGGAGAACCCCGTGGATTCTTGGGGCACCTCCCGATAGGCAAACAGGAGGTGTGGCAAGAATTTCTCCCAGTCCCTGTAGGTCCTGGTAAAAGTCCCAATGAGCTGTTTTAATGTCCCGTTAAAGCGTTCACACAACCCATTGGTTTGTGGGTGGTACGGGGCGCTTCTAATGGACTTTACGCCGCACAGCTTCCACAGTTGGTTGGTCACCTCTGCTGTAAATTGGGTACCCTGGTCCGAGATAATCTCCCGGAGAAATCCAACCCGCGAGAAAACCTGGAGCAGGGCGGCCGCCACCGTCTCTGCCAGTATGTTAGGTAACGCAACCGCCTCTGGATACCGTGTGGCATAATCTACCACTGTCAATATAAACCTTTTCCCGGACGGACTGGGTTTGGCTAATGGCCCTATCAGATCGACCGCTACTCGGCTAAATGGTTCCTCCACAATGGGGAGGGGGCATAATTTGGCCTTGCATCGATCCCCCCTCTTGCCAATGCGCTGACAACTGTCACAGGTCTGGCAGTACTGACGAACATCATAGGTTACCCCCGGCCAAAAGAAGTTTTGTGTCAGACGATGCCTGGTGCGACTGACGCCGAAGTGCCCGGCCAAGGGTATATCATGAGAGATTCGTAGTAACTCTTGCCTATACTTCTTGGGAACTACCAGCTGTTGTTTTATAGTGGGGCTCGTCCCTGTGTGGTGCTGCTCTTTGATCCGGTAGAGGAGTCCCTGCTTCCAAACAAACTGTTCCCCTTCCAGTACTCCTCTCCCCTCCTGTGCCTTCCCACGATATCCCTCTAATGAAGGATCCTCAAGTAACTCCCTCTTAAATTCATCTGGGGTGGCCCAAGAAATGTGTCTGGCTATGGGAATACGTGTAGGGCTGGGATGTCTTACCTGAGCCTCCTCTGAGTGTGATTCCGCCTCCGCAGCTCGAGCTTGTCTCCGGGTGGTCACAGGATAGGTCTCAGCCAGAGGGGCCACCGAGAATGCAGACAACATGGGCCCCAAGTCATTTCCCAGCAAGACGTCTGCAGGCAAATCCTCCATCAAGCCGACCTCAACAAGGCCATCCCCAACTCCCCAGTTCAGGTGAAACCTGGCAGTGGGCAGTCGATGTATAGCTCCCCCTGCTACATGGACTGCCACTGTCCGGTCCATCTTCTCTTGGTCCTGGACGAGATGAGGTTTCACAAGGGTCAAAGTTGCCCCAGAATCTCTTAGTCCCTCCATACGTTTCCCATTAACCCACATGACCTGTCGATGCTGTTGTCGATTATCTGCCCGGGCTGCCTGCACGGGGTCTACTTCATGCAGCTCTTCCTCCATCTCTTCCACCCCTTGGTTAGTCGTTGCCCCCAATGCCGGGTCAGCTTCGCCTTGGTAGCAGTGTACAGCAGCCTGGCTGAAGGTAGCTGTTCCTGCCTTTGGCCACTGGGTATGCTGAGTCCGGTTGGGACATTGTCTTTGCAGGTGGCCCAGCTGACGACAGGTGTGGCATCGCGCCCCAGGGGGACTGTGGTAGGCTGGGTTTCTAGCTAGTCCCCCTACAATCTTCGGTGGTTTGGGGCCCTCCAGGTCCATGGGCGGGCCCCTAGGGACCACCTTTGATCCGGACAACTGCGGCCTCCTGGCATCATGATGTTCATCGGCCAGACGAGCGGCTTCCTCAAGAGTCGTTGGCCACCTGTCCCGAAGCCATTCCTGTGTCTCGGGGTTTAGTCCATTAAAGAATCGTTCCAACAGGGAGAGCTAGAGGACGTCCTCCTTAGTGGTTGCTTGGCTCCCTTGTACCCACTGTAGCAGTGACCGCCATAATTTACAGGCCCATTCAGCGTGGGTATCGGTTACCCGTTTTATAAGTCCGCGGAACTTTTGGCGGTATGCCTCTGGTGTCAGCGCATACCGGGCCAAGATCACTTCTTTGATCCGCTCATAGTCCATACAGTCCTCATCAGGTACCGTGCGATAGGCGTCCGCTGCCCGGCCTGTCAGCTTGCTGGCCAGAATCTGAACCCGTTCCTCCAGCTTCACTTGATAAAGGGCACACTGCCGCTCAAAGTCCTGCAGAAAGCCATCAATGTCTTCCTCTGCCTCCCCCAACTGTCGGAAGGCATTATACTGGATCTTTTTGTGGCTTACTGTTGAAGGTACCTGGTCGAAGGCCAGAGCTCCCCCTGCTCGCTGACTCTCCTCTCTCCGCTCTGCCATCTCCATCTTGGCCAGCTCCACTTTGGTCCGCTCTGCCATCTCCATCTTGGCTAGCTCTATCCTGGTCCGCTCGGCCATCTTTTCCTTCAGATCAGTACGCACAGCAGCCATCATCTCTCGTATGATCTCTACTGCAGGATTTGGGCCATAGAACGCCAGTTTGTTCTTTACCTCCCTCTGGAATTCGGTCTCCTCCACATTCATATTGGGGGGCGCTGCACTGTCGTATTCCATGATGGCTGCTATCAAATCCGCTTTTGTTTTGTTGCTGGCGATCAACCCTCGGGCTTCCACCAGATCTTTTAATGCAGTCCTCTTTAACTTCTGGTAGTAATTTTCCATTCATTCCTTTCCTCCTGTAGAAGGGGTATCATATCCCGCCGCTGCCACCAGTGTAACGGGGTCTACCAAGCTGGAGTACCTCTTTCAGTACCACCCCGTGTTTTCGGAGGTCCGCTCTGCGTTGGCTGGAGTCTGGATGAATGACGCTGGATGGAATTCCTTGGTTACATGGGCGCATATAAAAGATCACTGCTTCTCCACGTATTTCCAGTCTGACAACACTTTACTCACAGGACACAGAATATATCACACAGATACAGAGGGAAGGCCAATAGAAAAGCGGCAGGCCAGACATGCATTACAAAAGCCGCAGGTGGCCGGAGCCTGTCGATGTTTACTGTGGGAATTACAAAGGTGGGGGGAGGGCGGACAAAAGGAGAATATCGTGTCCCCTCTGCCCAGGGGCGCAGCCTGTGGGCTGATGCATTAGGGACATGCATCTCACATAGAACCTATTATACATACATATAACTGCACAACATATTCTGGGTGCTGAGTGGTTCTGTAGCACGTAACAAATATATTGTAGTATCTTGTAGAATTTGTGATACCTTGAGTTACTTGATCACATTATATGAGGGAGCTGGTGACTTTATGATCTGTTGCTGAGCCTGCTGACCTGTGGACATATCATAGTACCTTGTGCCAGTAGCAAATCAGTTAATACATCAGAATATCTTGTGGACCTGGTAATATTATCAACTCTTACTACATACATCAAAGTAATTATACCATAGTATCTTATAACTCTGTGATACTGTTACTATGTTGCAGCTTGTATTAGGGTGGTTTCACATTAGCGTTTCAGGGCGCAGCAACGGCCTGCGCACGGCCGCCGCTAAGCCCCGCACCCTGCTGCGCCTCCTCCGGTAGCTCCGCCAACCGGCGCATGACGCTGCATGCGTCCTGCGTCCCCTATCTTTATCACTGGGGACGCAGGCCATGCGCAGTATGCATTTGGCGGTGCATGTGTCCTTTTGACGGTGCGCCGACCAGCGCCAAACGCAACCTATTGCAATTTGGTTGCGCTTGGCGCACCGTCAAAAGGACGCATGCGCCGCCAAACTCATACTGCGCACGGGCTGCTTCCCCAGCGATAAAGATAGGGGATGCAGGACGCATGCAGCGTCATGCGCCGGTAGGCCGAGCTACCGGAGGAGGCACGGCAGGGGCGGGGCTTAGCGGCGGCCGTGCGCAGGCCGTCGCTGCGCCCTGAAACGCTAATGTGAAACCACCCTTACTACAACCCCTGGCAAAAATTCTGGAATCACCGGCCTTGGAGGATGTTCATTCAGGTGTTTAATTTTGTAGAAAAAAAGCAGATCACAGACATGGCACAAAACTAAAGTCAATTCAAATGGCAACTTTCTGGCTTTAAGAAACACTAAAAGAAATCAAGAACAAAAAATGCGGTAGCCAGTAATGGTTACTTTTTTAAACCAAGCATAGGGGAAAAATTATGGAATCACTCAATTCTGAGGGAAAAAATATGGAATCACCCTGTAAATTTTCATTCCAGAAACTAACACCTGCATGAAATTAGATCTGCTCGTTAGTCTGCATCCAAAAAGGAGTGAGCACACCTTGGAGAGCTGTTGCACCAAGTGGACTGACATGAATCATGGCTCCAACACGAGAGATGTCAATTGAAACAAAGTAGAGGATTATTAAACTCTTAAAAGAGGGTAAATCATCCCGCAATGTTGCAAAAGATGTTGGTTGTTCACAGTCAGCTGTGTCTAAAATCTGGACCAAATACAAACAACATGGGAAGGTTGTTAAAGGCAAACATAAGGGTAGACCAAGGAAGACATCAAAGCGTGCAGACTGGAAACTTAAAGCAATATGTCCCCAAAACAGGAAATGCACAACAAAACAAATGAGGAACGAATGGGAGGAAACTGGAGTCAATATCTGTGACCAAACTGTAAGAAATCGCCTAAAGGAAATGGGATTTGTATACAGAAAAACTAAACAAAAACCATCATTAACACCTAAACAGAAAAAAGCAAGGTTACAATGGGCTAAGGAAAAGCAATCGTGGACTGTGGATGACTGGATGAAAGTCATATTCAGTGATGAATCGCGAATCTGCATTGGGCAAGGTGATGATGCTGGAACTTCTGTTTGGTGCCGTTCCAATGAGATTTATAAAGATGACTGCCTGAAGAGAACATGCAAATTTCCACAGTCATTGATGATATGGGGCTGCATGTCAGGTAAAGGCACTGGGGAGATGGCTGTCATAACATCTTCAATAAATGTACAAGTTTATGTTGATATTTTGGTCACTTTTCTTATCCCATCAACTGAAAGGATGTTTGGGGATGATGAAATCATTTTTCAAGGTGATAATGCATCCTGCCTTAGAGCAAAAACTGTGCAAACATTCTTTGAAAAAAGACACATAAGGTCAATGTCATGGCCTGCAAATAGTACAGATCTCAATATAATTGAAAATCTTTAGTGGAAGTTGAAGAAAATGGTCCATGACAAGGCTCCAACCTGCAAAGCTGATCTGGCAAGAGCAATCAGAGAAATTTGGAGCCAGATTGATGAAGAGTGCTGTGTGACACTCATGAAGTCCGTGCCTCAGAGACTGCAAACTGTTATAAAAGCCAGAGGTGGTGCAACAAAATACTAGTGATGTGTTGGAGTGTTTTTTTTGTTGGTTTGTTTTTCATGATTCCATAATTTTTTCCCTCAGAATTGAGTGATTCCATAATTTTTCCCTATGCTTGGTTTAAAAAAGTAACCATTACTGACTACCACATTATTTGTTCTTGATTTCTTTTAGCGTTTCTTAAAGCCAGAAAGTTGCCATTTGAATTGACTTTAGCTTTGTGCCATGTCTGTGATCTGCTTTTTCTCTCCAAAATTAAACAACTGAATGAACATCCTCCAAGGCCGGTGATTCCAAAATTTTTGCCAGGGATTGTACATCAGCAGCCGATGAGCTGACGATCACAGCATCTTGTCAAGTTGGTGATACTACAGACAGTTACACTAGTGACCTGTAGAGCACTGATATTACGATCAGTTCATACATCACAGTTTATGGAGCTGGTGATACTATGTATGATTACTAGAGGTGAGCGAAACGGGTTGGTCAAATTCATAAGTCGCCGACTTTCGCTAAAGTTGGGTTTCATGAAACGAAACCCGACCA
This sequence comes from Dendrobates tinctorius, assembly GCF_039654945.1. Lineage (NCBI taxonomy): Eukaryota > Metazoa > Chordata > Amphibia > Anura > Dendrobatidae > Dendrobates > Dendrobates tinctorius. The sequence continues at coordinate 1,104,756 of NW_027361767.1, forward strand.
TAGTGTGAGGTCGGCCATGAGGTCGGCGACCAGAGCGCCAAAGTCACGTTTCAAATGATGCTTCCAGCGCCCTTTCTCAGCCAATGATGGAGGACGCACACTGTGGGCAACGCGATGACATGGGCAGCGGTCACCACCATCTTTGAGAAGGGTATGCAAGTGATTGGCTTGCTTTGTGTGGCATCACAGGGGCTATAAAAGGGCTCGCACGCCGACCACCATCTTACTTCTGCCTATCTTAGCATAGGGAGAGGTTGCTGCTGCTGATTCTGAATAAGGGAGAGCGTTAGGCAGGGAAGAAGAACAAAAAAACTGCTTCTGCTGTTAGTGATTTTCACTGTACAACACAACAGTTTGTGTGCAGTGACAGGGGAGGCTATATTTTTGCGCATCAGCTCTGTTGGTTATTAGGCTGCCATATAAGACTCCCTGTTAACTGCATTGCTGTTTGCACACTGCTGTGCAAACTGCTTTCTTAAAAGCAAAAATACTTTTCTTCCTCTTTTCTGCACAGTTACCAAGCGTTCATTTTTCCACACTTTTGTGTGCAGCAGTCCTGTTTATTAGGCTTCCTGCTGCCATACTTGGACTGAGAGCATCATTGTCAGCCTCCTAAAATCTCTAGGGAGATACAAATTCTCCACAATACTATATACACCTTGTACTTTGTCATACACCAGCCAATTTCAGCCTGTTAAATTGAGGTGCAATCTATAGTGGGCCTGAGATAATAGTTCAGCCTACTAAAATCTCTAGGTGTAATGGTCAACGAATTTATATGACACACGCGACCCTGGATACACCGCCTCCAGTAGGGCGAATTTAAATAATAAGACGTGCAGCCGGATACACCGCCTCCAGCAGGAGAATTTCAGAAATACACGTGAAGCTGGATACACCGCCTCCAGCAGGACAAATTTAAATAATAAGGGGAAACACCAGGGAAACAATTACAATGGTGGGCCCTGCGATAGGGAACGGGGACGTGGAGACCTCCTGCACTCCCCTGAGTCAGTGTCTCTACACTCCTACAGATCCCTAGGCCGGTTCTGCATCGGGTGCTGCTCAGGATACCTTTAAACCCTAGCTCGCCCTGCACGAAACCCTTTCTAGTGAAATGGCCGGTGCAGAGACTAATCCCACCACTGCACTGAAACACACATAAAGGAAAGGCACAAACAGGGAAACACCACTTAGCTTTGCTCTGTTGCTCTTGCTCCCAGCAACAGAGTCCACCACCAGAATGCAGCTTTCCTCCTGAATAGCTGCCACCAAGCTCTGTCAGAGCTGCAAGGAAATCCCCTCTGACTCATTCCACACCAGGGCTCTGACCGTGCTGCAAGAAACTCTCTCTAGCTCCTTTCTACACCAAGGATGGTTGAAATGACCACTATCACCATCACCAGTGAGAGCACATGACACACCTTTATAGTTAAGCCAGAGGAATCACACCTGTTAGTCATTCCCGTGTAATAACGCTAACCACCACTGGGGGCAAACTAGAACAAAAGACACCACTGTGTAATAATACTAATGGCCACCGGGGGCAAAAACCAAACTTAAGCACACAGCTTAAGGAAAAAAAAGGTTACATGTGCTTTTAACTGTCATCATCCAACCTGGATCATGACACTAGGGAGATTCAAATTCTCCCCAATACTATATACACCTTGTACTTTGTCATACACCAGCCAATTTCAGCCTGTTAAATTGAGGTGTAATCTATAGTGGGCCTGAGATAATAGTTCTGCCTCCTAAAATCTCTAGGGAGATTCAAATTCTCCCCAATACTATATACACCTTGTACTTTGTCATACACCAGTCACTTTCAGCCTGTTAAATTGAGGTGTAATCTATAGTGGGCCTGAGATAATAGTTCTGCCTCCTAAAATCTCTAGGGAGATTCAAATTCTCCCCAATACTATATACACCTTGTACTTTGTCATACACCAGCCAATTTCAGCCTGTTAAATTGAGGTGTAATCTATAGTGTGTCTGAGATAATTGTTCAGCCTCCTAAAATCTCTAGGGAGATTCAAATTCTCCCCTATACTATATACACCTTGTACCTTGTTTTACAGTACCATATAGCTGGTGGTATTTTGGGTACATTTCCCCAAAAATGAGGAAGTATGGTGGAAGAGGCCGTGAACGTGGGTGAGGGTTGCCAGCTGGTACTGATGGTGGTGGTGGTGGTGGTGCATATGCTGGTAGTGGCAAAAGCACAATAGCACCTAAGGCAGGAGGTGTTGAGCCTGCATCATCGTCTGGCTCCACAAGGCCTCAAAGGCTCCATTTTCTGGGAGTAGGTAAACCGCTTTTAAAGCCGGAGCTTCAGGAACAAGTTTTGGCTTACATTGCTGACACAGCCTCCAGCTCTATCGCCTCCTCTTCTGAAGTTTCAAAAAATAAAAGCACTGAGTCATCAGTGGAGGCTCCTGGTCTGGAACAACACCTTTCCTTGTGTCCTTCACCCCTACCAAAAGTGAAGGATGCGGCAGGCCACACTACAGATTACTCCATGGAGCTCTTTTCACATACCATGCCTGGGTTATCAAGTGAAATCATGAATTCCCCAGTTCAAGATGAATCTGACATGGAGTGCACTGATGCACAGCCACTGCTAGATTTTTCTGCTGGTACATTCACTCAGAGCACTACATTGTCCTCGCAGTGTACTGAGCCAGAATCTGACCCTGATGAAACTCAGGTGCCCCTTCCCGCATACTATATCACCATACACGGTGACACAGAGGAAGGTGCACATGAAATTGAAGAGGAGGTGATGGATGACCCAGTTGTTGACCCAGATTGGCATCCATTGGGGGAAGAGGGTGCCGCTGCCAATAGCTCAGAAGAGGAGGAGGAGGATCCGCATCAGGCATCGACATCGCAGCAGCTGTTAGCTGGCAGGCCCGTAGCAGTCCAAAAACGGGTTACAAAAACCAAAAGGGTTGCAGGACAGCTTGGCCAGACAGTCAAATTAGCACAGCGTGCAAGGCCTCAAAATGTCTTCCATAGTAGGAAGAGTGCAGTGTGGCACTTTTTTAAACAAAATCCTAATGATCAGGCAAAGGTTATCTGTAAGACGTGCGCAAAGACCTTTAGCCGAGGGAAAAATCTGAGAAATTTGAATACCAGTTGCATGCTTAGACATTTAACCACCATGCACTTGCAAGCGTGGACGGACTACCAAATCTCACGTACCACATGTGCACCTGCTCGGAATGAAGGTAGTCAGCAACGCTACATCGCTTCCCCCACTGTAAGCCCACCGGTTAGCACACCACCAGCAGAAAATGTTGAGGTGTCGTCGCAAGGCCAAAGCAGTCAGGGAATCACAATGTTATTGCTACGAAAGACTGAGGCTGTGTGCCCACGTAGCGATTTTTAAGCGTTTTTGCCGCGATTTTCGGCGCGAAAACGCTGCGAAAACGCTTAAAAATCGTGTACATAACACCCCCCATGCATTCCTATGGCATTCCGCACATGCTGTGCTAATGCTGCGCTTTTTTCCGCGGCGGAATTGCATCGCGGAAAAAATCGCAGCATGCTCATTCTTTTGTGCGGAATCGCAAAGAATTGCTGCGATTCCGCACCCATAGGAATGCATGAGAATCGCTTACTTCCCGCATGTGGCTATGCCCACCATGCGGGAAGTTAAGCGTCTCATGTGCGGTTGGTACCCACGGTGAGGAGGAGAGGAGACTGTCCTCCAGGCCCTGGGTACCATACCCCTGTAAAAAAAAAGAATAAAAAATAAAAAATCGGGGTATATTTTCCTTCCGGTGTCCCGCGCTGCATTCCCGGCCTAAGCGTTCCCAGTAATGCCTTGCGGCAAGGCCCTGTAATGACGTAGTCTCACGTGACTCTAGCGGTCTTGTGAGATCGCTATAGCAACGCGAGACTACATCATCACAGGTCTCGCAAGGCATCACTGGGAACACCGGCCTCAATAGTAAAAACCTGGTCACACTTGTCAAACACTATGTTTGACGAGTGTGACCAACCTGTCAATCACTTTCCAAGCAATGCTTCAAATCGCTTGGAAAGTGCTTGAATATCGCACGCGAAAATCGCGGCAAAATCGCGAACATAATCGCGGTAAAAAAGTAGTGAGCGTTTTAAAATGCTACGTGGGCACATAGCATGAATCTAGGCCATCAGCAAGACCACCAACACCATCACCATCACCAACCCTCTCTCAGTCCGCCATGTCCCCCGCTAGTTCCACCATATGCAGCTCTCAAGTCCAGCTCACCCTACCAGAGACTATGAGTAGGACAAGAAATTACTCATCCTCTCATCCGCGTACACTGGGTTTGAATGCCCACATTGCCAAACTAATCTCGTTAGAGATGATGCCCTACCGGTTGGTTGAAAGCGAAGCTTTCTGTCAGCTCATGGCCTACACAGTACCACGCTATGACCTACCCAGTCGGCACTTTTTTGTCGAAAAGCCATCCCAGCCCTCCACCTGCATGTGAAAGACCGCATTGTCCATGCACTCAAGTAATCAGTGAGTGGAAAGGTGCACCTCACAACAGATGCATTGTCCAGTAGGCATGGCCAGGGCCGTTACGTGTCCATCACTGTGCACTGGGTTAATGTGGTGGATGCAGGGTCCACAGGGGACAGTGGCGGTGGGACAGTGCTGCCTAGCCCACGGTATAGGAAACAGTTGGCTGTAGGCGTTCGACCCTCCTCCTCCTCCAGAAGCGAAAGCTCTTCCACAGAGCGCAGTCGCACGAGCAGTCCATCCGCAGCTGCCAGTGTTGCACACGAGATGTCCCACTATCAAACAGCTAGTGGAAAGCGTCAGCAGGCTGTGTTGAAGATGATGTGTTTGGGCGACAACAGACAGGCAGAGGTACTGGCCGACTACTTGTAGTGACTTGTAGTGAGTCATGGCTGGGCAGTCTACATCTTGAGGCAGGCAAGGTAGTTAGTGATAACGGCCGGAATTTTGTGGCAGCCATAGCCCTTTCAAAACTCAGACACATACCTTGCCTGGCTCACACCTTGAACCTGGTGGTGCAGTGCTTCCTCAATAATTATCCGGAGTTAACAGCCCTGCTCCATAAGGTGCGAAGACTGTGCTCGCACATCCACCGGTCGCCCATACACTCCAGTGTTGTGAGCTCATTTTCGGGTTTGCCTCTGGCTTCTGATGAGGGTTATGGAGCTGGCTGTGCTGACAGAGGAGTAGTGAGTTCTCTATCTGGACTCCCTCTGTTGGTGAAGGGAGGTAATGAAGCTGATCTAAATGGCAGATACCGGCCACCTGAGGAAGAGGACTGCGATTGGACATCGGGAGTTTCTAATTGGATTTAAGGCAGCCGACTCCCTAGTTTCTTGCTGGTGATTTTTCCTGACTGTGGCTCCTGGTTTCCAGTTTGGTTCCTGCCTTCCTAAAGCTAAGTTTTCTCTGCTATTGTTCATATGAGTTTTTGTCTGGTTTACTTAGTTTTGTGTTCAGCCAGCCCTGGCTGGGACTGGGCTGAATCCCCATTTTTGTCTCTGATCAGTTGATCTCTTTTTCTCTGTCTTCAGAATATACCTGAGTGCTGATATAGTGTTTTGAAGTCTAGCGACTTCAGGGCCTTTTTCTATCAGACGTGTTGGACATTCTTTTTGGCAGGGTTTTTTGCGTCATTGCAGACAGCAGCTTTTCTTTCCTGTCCTTTCTAGTTAGCGAGGGCCCCATCGTTTGCTCAGCCTATCTTTCTACCTGTGTCTGTTTTTTCATCTTGTTTCACCGACATTACATGTTGGGGGCTGTCTATTGCTTTGGGGTCTGCTCTGGGGCAGTTTAGATTTTCCCTTTCTTTCTTTAGGCTTATTTAGTTCTCTGGCCGTGACGAGGCGTCTAGGACCACCGTAGGCACGCTCCACGGCCACTGCTAGTTGTTGTGGATAGGATCAGAGGTCTGCAATCCGCTAGTTACCAACCTCTCCGGTTTTCTGGGCTTAGCTTGCTTTTTGTTTTTTCCTCCTCGATGACTCATTCATAACAGAATCACCAGCCATACCGCAGAATCTAGGGTACTCAAAAGCAGGAGAGAATTGTAAAAAAAAAAAAAAAAGTGTCAGAATTTTTTTTTTTTTTTTTTATATATGTATATTTTCTCCTCTTTTTCTCTGGGGCCGTAGGAGGATCCTTTTTTTTTTTTTCTCCTTGATGGAGATTAAGCAATTGTCTGATCGTGTGGAGTAGCTCGCTGCTGAAGTGGGGGGAATTTCCGCCTAACTCACTCATTCACATGCTGTTGAACCAAGGATCCCTACTCCTGATGTGTTTTCTGGGGATCGGTCTAAATTTTTGAATTTTAAGAATAATTGTAAATTATTTCTTGCCTTGAAGCCTAACTCATCGGGGAGCTCTGCACAGCAAGTTAAAATGTCATCTCCGTGCTGCGCGGCGATCCCCAGGATTGGGCATTTTCTTTGACACCTGAAGATCCTGTTTTGACTAATGTGGATGCATTTTTTCAAGACTTGGGGTTGTTATATGATGAACCTAATGCTATTGATCAAGCTGAGAGAGCCCTATGGGCATTGAACCGGGGATAGGATCCTGCAGAGTTATACTGTCAGAAATTCCGAAAGTGGGTGGTCCTTACTACATGGAATGATAGTGCATTGGCAGCTCTCTTTCGTAAGGGTTTGTCTGAGACTTTAAAAGATACTATGGTGGGATTTCCTGTTCCCTCTGGTCTTGACGATTCTATGTCATTAGCCATCCAAGTTGATCGGCGTTTACGTGAACGCAAGACTACACGGGAGGCGCTGCCACATTTTGAACAAATGTCTGATCCTATGCAATGTGATGGAGTTTTGTCTAGGGCGCAACGTCAGGAGTTTAGAAGGCGTAATAAGCTGTGTTTTTTCTGTGGAGATGCCTCTCATGTTATTTCTGTCTGCCCTAAACGAGAGAAACGTTTTGCACACACATTTGCTGTGGGTGGTGTACAACCTAAGTTTCTTTTGGCAATTACTCTGATCTGCTCCTTATCCACATTTTCCGCGAAGGCTTTTGTGGATTCAGGAGCGGCCTTGAATCTAATGGAATTGGATTTTGCTAAACGTTGTGGTTTTCCTATGACAACTCTGCGGACGCCTATTCCTTTGAGGGGTATTGATGCTACTCCTTTGGCGAAGAATAAACCTCAGTTTTGGACCCAGGTGATAATGCGGGTCACCCTAGACCACCAAGAAAATTGCAGATTTTTGGTGTTGCATAATTTACATGATACCATTGTTCTGGGTTTTCCCTGGTTGCAAATCCATAATCCGGTTTTGGATTGGAAATCTGTGTCTGTGGTGAGTTGGGGTTGTCGGTGTGCTCTTGGTGACACTCCTGTTTTCTCCACCTCTCCCCAGTCGCATGATGTTCCTGACTATTTGGCTGATTTTTATGATGTATTTAGTGAGAGCAAGTCTGCGTCTTTGCCTCCTCATAGGAGTTATGACTGTGCAATTGAGTTGAGACCTGGGTGTAAATTTCCCAAGGGTCAACTTTTCAATTTATCTGTACCCGAACACGAGGCTATGCGATCTTATATTAAGGAGTCATTGGAGAAGGGTCATATTAGACCATCCTCTTCGCCCTTAGGTGCTGGGTTTTTTTTTTCGTGGCCAAAAAGGATGGTTCATTAAGGCCTTGTATTGACTATCGTTCCCTCAACAAAATTACGGTTAAATTTCAGTATCCGTTACCCCTGATTTCAGATTTATTCTCCAGATTTAATGGTGCTTGCTGGTTTACTAGGCTTGACCTCAGGGGGGCGTATAATCTTATTCGCATCAAGCATGGGGATGAATGGAAGACGACGTTTAATACTCCGGAGGGACATTTTGAGTACCTGGTGATGCCTTTTGGGCTCACTAATGCCCCTTCTGTCTTCCAATCCTTCATGAATGATATTTTCCGGGACTTTGTGGATAAGTTTTTGATCATCTATCTGGATGATATTTTGATCTTTTCCAGGGATTGGGATTCTCATGTGGAACATGTTCGGACTGTGTTCCGGATTTTGAGGGAGAATTCCTTGTATGTTAAGGGATCGAAGTACCTTTTTGGTGTACAGAGGATTTCATTTTTGGGATTTATTTTGTCTCCGTCAACTATTGAAATGGACCCGGCCAAGGTACAGGCCATTTATGATTGGGTTCAACCCACTTCTTTGAAGGCTCTCCAGAAGTTTTTGGGTTTTGCTAATTTTTATCGCAAATTTATAGCTAATTTTTCTGGTATTGCTAAACCACTGACTGATTTAACTAAGAAGGGTGCTGAATTGGTCTTCAGAGGCTGTTTCGGCTTTTCTGGAGCTGTAGCGGAGGTTCACTTCTGCTCCGGTTTTGCGGCAACCTGATGTCTCACTTCCTTTTCAGGTGGAGGTAGACGCTTCAGACATTGGTGCAGGAGCTGTTTTGTCCCAAAAAGATCCAGTGACGTCTAAAATGAATCCCTGTGCCTTCTTTTCCCGAAAGTTCTCCCCATCTGAACGCAACTATGATGTGGGGAATCTGGAATTGTTAGCCATGAAATGGGCATTTGAGGAGTGGAGACATTGGTTGGAGGGAGCTAGACATCCAGTTGTGGTCCTCACTGACCACAAGAATTTGATTTACCTTGAGTCGGCCAAACGCTTGAATCCTAGACAGGCTAGGTGGGCCTTGTTTTTTATGCGTTTTGTGGTCTCCTTTCTTCCAGGCACTAATAATGTTAAGGCAGGCGCCCTTTCTAGGCATATCTTTGCTGATTCTCCTATTGTGACCAAGCCTACTACCATCCTAGGTGAGGGGGTAGTTCTTTCTGCCATCACGCCCGATTTGAGACGTGCTCTGGAGGAATTCCAGGAGGACAAACCTGAGCGTTGTCCTATGGGAAAATTGTATGTTCCTGACCAGTGGAGGAAGAGAGTGATGTCTGAAGTTCATTGCTCTGCATTGGCTGGTCATCCAGGTATTTTTGGTACCAGAGATTTCGTGAGTCGGTCTTTTTGGTGGCCCGCCTTATCTCGTGATGTCAAGAATTTCGTGCAGTCCTGTAGGACTTGTTCCCGGTCTAAATCCTGTTCTCTCTCTAGTGGGTTGTTGATGCCCTTGCCGGTGCCTAAGAGGCCATGGACCCATATTTCAATGGATTTTATTTCTGATCTTCCTGTCTCTTAGAGAATGACTTATCTGGGTAATTTGTGATAGATTCTCTAAGATGGTCCATCTTGTACTACTCCCAAAGTTACCATCTTCCTCAGAGTTGGTACCCTTGTTTTTACAACAGGTGGTTCGGTTGCATGGGATTCCTGAGAACATTGTATCGGACAGAGGAGTTCAGTTTGTTTCCAGATTCTGGAAAGCCTTTTGTTCCAAGCTGGGAATTCAGTTGTCCTTCTCCTCTGCGTTTCACCCTCAGACCAATGAGCAGACGGAGAGAACAAACCAGACTTTGGAGTCCTATTTGAGATGTTTTATATCTGCTGATCAGAATGATTGGGTTTCATTTTTGCCCTTGGCCGAATTTGCTTTAAATAATAGAGCTAGTTCTGCCACCTTGATGTCGCCCTTTTTCTGTAACTTTGGGTTTCATCCTCGATTTTCTTCAGGGCAAGTGGAATCTTCGGCCTGCCCAGGTGTTGACACTGTGGTAGAGAGAATGCAGCAGATTTGGGATCAAGTAGTGGATAAGTTGTCTCTCTCCCAGGAAAAGGCCTAGCGGTTTTCTAACCGGCATAGGACCATTGGTCCCCGGTTTAAAGTGGGTGATATGGTTTGGTTGTCAACAAAGAATTTCTCTATGAAGGTGGCTTCTCCAAAGTTCAAGCCAAGATTTATTGGACCTTACAATATTTTGGAGATTCTTAATCCGGTTTCTTTTCGATTGGCTCTTCCTGTTACGTTTAAGATCCATAACGTGTTTCATAAGTCGCTGTTGAAGAGATGTGTTGAGCCAGTAGTTCCTATGGCTGCGCCTCCTGACCCTGTATTGGTTGAAGGTAATGTGGAATATGAGGTGGAGAAAATACTGGATTCTCGTCTGGCTAGACGGAGACTCCAGTATTTGGTCAAGTGGAAGGGTTATGGCCAGGAGGACAATTCTTGGGTCTCTGCCTCTGATATTCATGCCGATAGATTGGTTCGTGCTTTTCATCGGGCCCATCCTGATCGGCCCAGTGGTGTGGATGAGGGTTCGGTGACCCCTCCTCAAGGGGGGGTACTGTTGTGAGCTCATTTTTGGGTTTGCCTCTGGCTTCTGGTGAGGGTTATGGAGCTGGCTGTGCTGTCAGAGGAGTAGTGAGTTCTCTATCTGGACTCCCTCTGTTGGTGAAGGGAGGTAATGAAGCTGATCTAAATGGCAGAGACCGGCCACCTGAGAAAGAGGACTGCGATTGGACATCAGGAGTTTCTGATTGGATTTAAGGCAGCCGACTCCCTAGTTTCTTGCTGGTGATTTTTCCTGGCTGTGGCTCCTGGCTTCCAGTTTGGTTCCTGCCTTCCTAAAGCTAAGTTTTCTCTGCTAGTGTTCATATAAGTTTTTGTCTGGTTTACTTAGTTTTTGTGTTCAGCCAGCCCTGGCTGGGACTGGGCTGAATCCCCATTTTTGTCTCTGATCAGTTGATCTCTTTTTCTCTGTCTTCAGAATATACCTGAGTGCTGATATAGTGTTTTGAAGTCTAGCGACTTCAGGGCCTTTTTCTATCAGACGTGTTGGACATTCTTTTTGGCAGGGTTTTTTGCGTGATTGCAGACAGCAGCTTTTCTTTCCTGTCCTTTCTAGTTAGCGAGGGCCCCATCGTTTGCTCAGCCTATCTTTCTACCTGTGTCTGTGTTTTCATCTTGTTTCACCGACATTACATGTTGGGGGCTGTCTATTGCTTTGGGGTCTGCTCTGGGGCAGTTTTGATTTTCCCTTTCTTTCTTTAGGCTTATTTAGTTCTCCGGCCGTGACGAGGCATCTAGGACCACCGTAGGCACGCTCCACGGCTACTGCTAGTTGTTGTGGATAGGATCAGGGGTCTGCAATCCACTAGTTACCAACCTCTCTGGTTTTCTGGGCTTAGCTTGCTTTTTGTTTTTTCCTCGGTGACTCATTCATAACACTCCAGGCGTATGCAGAAGCTGCAGCGATTGCTCCACCTTCCCAAGCACCGCCTAATTATCGACGTTGCAACAAGGTGGAACTCCACCCTGCACATGGTTGAGAGGCTGTGCGAACAGAGGCAGGCTGTAATGCATTTGTGGGAGGATACACGGGCAGGCAGTTTGAGGGCAGACATGGAGTTGTCTGGTGTGCAGTGGTCAAAGCTGAAAGACCTCTGTAAAGTCCTTCAGTGTTTTGAGGAATGCACACGGCTGGTAAGCGCAGATGACGCCATCATAAGCATGAGTATCCCTCTTATGCGTCTGCTCATGCAAACTTTGACGCACATTAAGGAGCAGGCGTCTGGAAGAGGAGGGAAGCCTTGATGACAGTCAGCCATTGTCTGCTCAGGGAACTCTCCTGGACGAGGTGGAGGAAGAAGAGGAAGAGGAGGATGGGGATGATTATTTTGGGGAGGAAGATGCTTCTCAGGGGGCAAGAGAAAATGTTGGCGTGGCAAGGTCAGGTACAGGGTTTGTGCGTGACTGGAGGGATGTGGATTTGCCAGAAAGTGCTCCTCCACCCAGCACTCGCAGTGCATCATTGACAACTGTAACATTGGCCCACATGTGTGATTATGCCTTGCAGATCCTAAAAAGGGACCCCCGCATTGCCAAAATGATGAGCGATGACGACTACTGGTTGGCCAGCATCCTGGATCCACGCTAAAAAGGCAAATTCCAAAACATCATGCCACAGGAGAACCTAGAGTTAATATTGGCTAACAAACAAGCAACTCTGGTAAACCATTTGTTTGAGGCATTCCCAGCACACAGCAGCGGTGATGGTTCTCACACGAGCCGTAGGGGCCGGGGGCAACTTGGAAGCGGTGTTGGTGGTGGACACATCAGAAGTGGCGTTGGAGACAGGGGTTTCATGACCATGTTGTGGACTGATTTTTCAAGTACCGCTCACACGACTGGTACTACTGCATCGATTGAAAGTGACAGGAGACAGCAGTTGTCAACTATGGTTACAAACTACTTCTCCTCCCATATCGATGTTCTCCCTCACAGGTCATTCCCCTTTGACTATTGGGCCTGTAAACTGGACAACTGGCCTGAATTGGCACAATATGCCTTATAGGAGCTCGCTTGCCCTGCTGCTAGTGTGCTATCCGAAAGAGTCTTCAGTGCTGCTGGATCAATCCGGACAGAAAAAAGGACCCGTCTGTCGACCCAAAATGTTGATGATCTAACGTTCATTAAAATGAACCATGCATGGGTTTCAAAGGATTTTGTCCCACCTTCCCCTGCTGACACATAGGTTGCCAGAAAAATGGCTCGCTTTTGTCCTCCTCTTCCTCGGACTTCTCCAATTCCTCCATTTGCAGCTGCTGAATGTCCAACATCAACATATGCCATTTTTTCAACCTCTCTAACTGGGCTGCCTCCCCCCCAGGGCCAGGGTCACCACCTGGCGCACGCACCCATGCGAGTGCCATTGCCCTGGACAGGTGGGTGGGCCCACTCTTGGGCGACGGCACTGGCACAGGGTCCCTCATAGTACAGTCAAGTGTCTCTGACGGTGGGGGTGCACACCCGCCGTCAGACACAACGGCGGACTATGAGAGGCCCTGTACCAGTACCGCCACCCACGAGTGGGCCCCCCTGCTTGCTCAGGGCCCCAGCACTTGCAATACTTACCTCTCCCTGCTTCACCACTGTGTAGTCTGGGCTGTTAAATCCTTCACTGGGACTGCCACTACAAATTTGGTGAACTGATAGATGATGGTTAAGACGTAGCTATGCCCTGTCCTGCTGGGCTCTATCTTGAGATGATCAATGGCTTCCATTTGTTATGGATGTCGACTCACAATGAGATGCAGTGGTGGTTTATCATCAGCTTTCACAGTTTTCCTACTCACAGACGTGTGATATTCCTGCCCACATTTTTAAATGTGTCCTCTCTTGCCAATCCAATAGAATCGCCTACAGCCCGCGGCTTCTGTCTTTTGCACTCCAGAGTTACCTGACAGATCATGATAGGCAGTGAGGACCATGTCTACATCTCTCCCTGTGATCACAATTTGATGGAGATGAGTAACGGTGATGGGATCCACGGTACTGCGATACAGCTACCCTTTCTTCACAAAGAACTGTTTTCGCTGTCTCCACAAAGTAATTGAGGGTCAGCATCGCCTCTGAGAATTCTCCCGGGAGTTTTTCCCGTGATTAGTAATTCCAAAATTTCTGCAATCACTCGACTTTCCGTCTGTACTTGTATCCATCTCGTTTACTCTTGCGGAGAGTCTGGACTGTCTTACTGAGACTGAAATATATATGAAGATTTAAAAATACCCCAACAGTGTATACTGGTGTATGCTTCGAATACATAACCCTTTTTCTACTTTTTAGATTCTTGTCTAATCCATACTGAGGCTGTGAGTGTCTTTGTCAGACTCCGGAAATATACACAGAGATTTTTTATGTTTAAACTATGCTATATATACCTGCTATTCGGTGATACTGTACCCTTTCTCAACTTTCTACAATCTTGTCGAATCCATACTGTGCCTGAGACCGTCTGAGTATGCCTCCTGATTAGAGATGAGTGGTGTTCGAGTCAAACTTTTTGTCAAGTTCAAATTCGAGCTGTTTTGGGTGGTGTTCGAGCCATTTGTCAAACTTGAACACTTTGCTTAAAATTTGGCTGTTCGAGGTTCCGTTCGAGAACTGTTCGTTCACCAAAAGCGTAACTTTATTTTCACATTAATAATGGTTTTAAATGTTAATAGACAGTTTCATGGCATAGTAGCTGTGTCTGGTAGCCAGCGGTGTAGTACACCTGTCAAGGAGCTACACCGTGTGTGTTTCTAATAATTTTTTACTGCATCTTGTCCAGGAATTCCTTTTGGGCCTTGTAGCATTGTCTGCTATTCAGCAGAGGAGCCCACCCGTGAACCTAGCTATGCCGCCTGTTTATGAAAGAACCAGTTTTTGACTGCATTTAGCCCAGTTAATACTTTGGGCCTAGTAACTGTGTCTGCTACTCAGCAGAGGAGCCCACCCGTGAACCAAGCTGTGCGCCTGCTTATGTAAGAACCATTTTTTAACTCCATTTAGCCCAGTCAAAATTTTAGGCCTAGTACCTGTGTCTACTGCTCAACAGAGGAGCCCACCCGGGAACCAAGCTATGCCGCCTGTTTATGTAAGCACTGTCTGCTACTCAGCAGAGTTGCCCACCCGTGAACCAAGCTATGCCGCCTGTTTATGTAAGAACTGTGTGCTACTCAGCAGAGGAGCCCAGCTGTTAAGCAAGCTACAGCACCTATGGTTTGGACACTTAATTTTTGCACATTCTTTCTGGAATGCCGGTTAGGCCTAATTCCGGAATTCCGGTTGACCTACACTTACTGGGAAATCGTCGTTCGTGGGGAAGAATTGGAATCCCAGATCCCCATCACTAATGGGGTTCAGCGGGTTATCCGCAACTGTAAGCGACACGCTGGTCCTTTCAGTGTAGCGCGTGTGCAGCCCCGGACATGTAAGGGCATGTTATTGCACGCGTGTCCCTCTAGTAAGCTGGACGCGGACCACGGGGGCATGCCGGAGTCTCTTTCGTTAACGGAATTAAGCTGACAAATCGCTAGCACAACTAAAAACGGCCATGCACCACCACCCACAGAATCGAGAAAGCTTGCAATCTGTCCATCTTTTCCGTGGCTGGCATGGTTGAGGTTGCCCGTGTGGAGTCCAATTAAGCCGCAGCCTCCACTCCTTGTGGTGGTGCCCTTCTGGACATTCCTTTAAGGTTCAGCTTTGCAACCATACTGCCCCCGTAAGCCAAACACCTTGCTTTCATGGACGCTGTTCGGAGGGTCATGGGAATAACGCCGCCCAATCGGCAGTTGACATAATTTATGGTGGGAAATCCGACGGTATAAGATCGTCTTCGATTTTAGATTTTTTTTTGTATTTTAAATTTTTATTCCAGCCTTTCTTGACTTTATAAGGGCATGACATGCCTATATCTGTGTCTCCTCCTCCTCCTCCACCTCTTTTCTATATGTAGTTGCCCTTTTCCATATGTTATTTGTGTCTTCTGAGCATTTAGTCTGCTTTGGGACACCTTTTAAGGTGTTTTGTATGTGTTTTCTATGTGTTTGCCTGCCATTGTTTTCAATGGGGTTCGACGGAGTTCGTCAAACGTTCGACGGACATTCGACGAACTTGCCTCCTGTTCGACGAACCAAACTCGAACACTAGCGGGTTGGCTCAACACTACTCCTGATATATAGACGTACATTTTTAATGTTTAAACTATGCTCTATATACCTGGTATCTGGTGATACTGTACCCTTTCTGCCAGAAAGTCCTCCTCCACCCACCACTCTTAGTGTATCATTGACACCTGGAACATTGGCCCACATGAGTGATTATTTCTTGTGGATCTTCTTTTTATATTGTGGTGTGATCCATCCTGAGTGTGTGAGAGTCTGTGTGTTACTCCTGCAATTTATATGTAGATTTAAAAATTACCCCAACACTGTATACAGCTCTACGCTTGTGATACATTACCCATTTACTGGTTTTTATATTCTGGTCTAATCCAAACTGACCAAGTGAGAGTCTGTTTCTGACTCTGGAAATAAATACTGAGATTGACAATGACCCCTACACTGTATACAGCTGTACGCTTCAGATCCATTACCGTTTTACGGCTTTTTATATTGTGTTGTAATCCATACTGACCCTGAGAGCGTCTGTCTCCTGAAATATATACGGAGATTTAGAATGTTTAAACTATACTATATTTACCTGCTATCTGATGATACAGTACCCTTTTTCTACTTTTTATATTCTTGTCTAATCCATACTGAGCCTGTGAGCGTCTCTGTGTGACTCATGAAATATATACGGAGATTTACAATTATCCTTTGACTGTATACAGCTGTACGCTTCTGATACAGTACCATATATCTGATGTTATTTTGGGTAAATTTTCTGCAAAATTTGGAAGTATGGTGGAAGAGGTCGCGGACGTGGGCGTGGGGGGGCCAGCTGGTACTGATGGTGATGGTGCATCTGCTGGTAGTGGCAAAAGCACAATAGCAGCTAAGGCAGGAGGTGCTTAACCTGCGTCATGGTCTGGCTCCTAAAGGTCTGGAAGGCTACCTTTTCTAGGAGTAGGTTAACCGCTTTTAAAGCCGGAGCATCAGGAACTGGTCTTGGCTTACATTGCCGAAACAGACTCCAGCTAATACGCCCTCCTCTTCTGAAGTTTCAAAAAATGCAAGCACTGAGTCGTCAAGTGCTGGCTCCTGGTCAGGAAGAACCCCTTTCCTTGTGTCCTTCACCCCCACCAAAAGTGAATGATGCAGCAGGCCACACTTCACATTAGTCCATGTAGCTCTTTCTCACATACCATGCCTGGGTTATCAAGTCAAATCGTGAATTCCCCAGTCCAAGATGAATCTGACATGGAGTGTGGGTCGCCAGCCAGGGCAGTGGGGTTAATCGGTACCGGGCCGGTGTCTCAGAGGGATGTGTCACGGTGGTGGTGACCCGGTCCGTGGCCCTGGGCATCCATGCAAAGGGGTGAATAACGTTTATAGGTGAATGATACGTGACGCCACCTGTGGTTTGTGATCAGATTGACCAGCGCTGCAGTGTCGCTTCTGTGGGACAGATGTTGTGGTGCAGCTAAGATGTAGAAGCCCTGCACAGGTAGGGCCGTAGTCACAGGGCAGATGAAAGAGTTGGCAGATGGTATGCAGTGCAGGATGTAGCAGAGCCATTCGCCAGGCGCAGGAGAAAGATGACAGACACAGTTGTGCAGTTCCTTTACCTGTACTCCAGAGTACAGATGGAGAAGGAGTTGGTCAGCCTGGAAGCAGCCGTAGCCTTTTCCTTCTGGCTCACACACGTCGCTGCTGGGGCCTCCGAGCCTTAGTTGGGAACAGAGCATTTACAGCTGCTACTTCCTCCGGTTTCTGCTGCAGGACCGTCAGTGTCCCTACAAACTCGGAGACCGGAATCTGGACCATGCGCTCCAGCTAGGAGTGAGCCTTAACTCTGCTCATCCTCCAGCTCCCCTTCTCACGTCCACACACTTCCCCTTCCCTTCACAGACTGCCCTAACTTCCCTCCTCCTGACCACAGAGAGCAGCTCCTCAGCAGTCAGGTTCAGAGCTCTCCCTGCTGGCCTGGAGTGGGAATTGTGTTGTGTGTTGGTTTAACTGCTAGAGAGATCCTTCGTTGCTCCCAAGCATGACATCACACTCCCTAGGAGGAAGGTAATGCCACTGTGGCGACCGTACTCCTGGGGGCGCCACAAGTGCACTGATGCCCAGCCACTGCTAGATGATTCTGCTGGTACATTGACCCAGACCACTACATTCCCCTTGCACTCTACACAGCCAGAATATGACCCTGATGAAACTCAGGTTCCCCTTCATGCATACTATACCACCTTACACAGTGACAAAGAGGAAGGTGCAGATGAAAGTGCAGGTTCCTTGAGCAGGTGGGGGGGCATACTCATGGGCGACGACACTGGCACAGATCCCCTCATAGTACGCAAAAGTGTCTCTGCCGGTGGGAGGGCCTACCCGCCGTCAGACACAGCGCCGTACTATGAGGGGCCATGTGCCAGAGCCGTCACCAACAAGTGGGCCCCCCTGCTTGCTCAGGATAACAGCACTTGCAAAGGTGAAATACTTACCTCTCCCTGCTCCACCCCCGTGACGTCTTCCGCGTTTCCTGACAGTGACATTCTGGTCAGAGAGCGCGATGACATCGCGTCTGTACGCCCTCTGCCTAAACAGTCCAAGTGCAGAGAGATGGAAGATGGGGACGACGAGGAGTCCAGAGTACAGGGATTCCCTAGCGAGGAATTATTATTTAATTGTTTTAAAGGTTGGGAGCAATTTTTGTGGAGCACTATACTCTGGAGAATGATATATGGGGCCCACCATACACTGGAGCATTCCAAAGGTGGACATCAGACACTGGAGCAGCATTTACAGGGCACATTATACACTAGAGCATTAGAAATGGGGCCCATTATATTTGGAGCATTATTTGGGCCCATAAGACAGTGGAGCGTCATCCATGGGGACCAACATATACTGTAGCATTATGTGGAGCTCATCATATACTGTAAGGAACATTATATTGTGACGAACAGCCCACCGCCGTTCGTCCACTTACGGGCGACACTAACGGGAGTCCCGCTGCCACCAAAACGCGACGGACAGCGGACCCTGTGTCACCACTATGTCACAGTCCCACCACTGACACGGGTGTATCAGCGGACGGAGGGGCGTGACACAATGCCGGCACACGGCTATCACAGGCGCAGTGGGGCTTATCTTAGTTATCCCAACACTGGCACCATGTGACCAAAAATATCCAGCAAGCTAATCTCGCTCTACAATTTGCCGCAGGGGGAGTTTAATTTGGATGCCCCACCACTGCTATCAATCTTCCAAGTACTGCGGGGATTTATGTATATCCCACTTTCTCAGTTCCACTTTGGAACTCGCAGCTCTCCGGCGCCCCCCTTACCCTCAGGTCAGTCAGGGAACTGCACCTAGGATAATTAGTCGCCGGACGGGCTGCCTGTTGTGAACCGGCAATTAGGCTTCTGCAGTAAGGGAATTATCAATGCTGTGGCTGAAGCCCCTTACTCAGCAATATAAGACCCTTCTAGACTGCCAGCAAGCCGTAATAGCCGTACACAATGCGCTGCCACCAGTCACGGTTACTTAATTCACAGTGTTAAATTAAGAGGGTCCGTGGCAAACCCCTTGAATTAGTAGCGATTATCTATCAAAGGCGTATAGTTCGATTCTTAGAGCATGGAGACAGATCTAAATAATTTCATTTATTTTCCGAAAGAGGACAGTGATTACAGATAAAAGTTGCTATAAAATTGAGACATAAAATATGTACAGTACAGGTATAAAATAAAAGTGGAGAAAACAAAGAGATTACACTCACAGTTCCATATTGTTCCTTAGGCAGACCATGCGGCTAAGGTGGGTGGAGGCGGAGC
The DNA here is from genome assembly GCF_039654945.1 of Dendrobates tinctorius. Classification (NCBI taxonomy): domain Eukaryota; kingdom Metazoa; phylum Chordata; class Amphibia; order Anura; family Dendrobatidae; genus Dendrobates; species Dendrobates tinctorius. The sequence continues at coordinate 1,123,900 of NW_027361767.1, forward strand.
TGCACTTCTCCGCTCATTGGGGTCCTTCTAGCACGACGACTTGAGCTGTTCTGAGCTGGTTTGCCCAGGAAATGCCTTATAGACTTTCCTATGTGACATCACAGAGAGGTGCATTCTGGGTTGATCCCACCTCTCTTATCCAAGTTATGTTTTGGCTACAAAACTTAGATTAGCTATAACTTTAGGGGAGAAGCTGGTATGGACTCATCAGTGGTATCATGTTTCCCAGCGTAATGAGCCCATCAAGAAAACATCAAACATCTATGCGATATGACCGTCCATTTGGGCGCAAATCCTATCTCATGTTCTGGACAGGGTAGAACTTCGAAACATACGCGGTCTCGAAGCTGGGACCGCTCAGGTTACAAAAATATGATTTTCATATCTCTAGGGTATTTGGTTCTTATGGTATAGTCTCTCATAGTTTTATTCGTTTCAAACAAAGAAGTTTTTCCCGCTCTGAAGAGGAGAGAAGGCAAATGGTGTGAGGAAGATGGTCTAGCTAATTAACATTCCTGCTCTTCCAGAGGAAGTGGCAGGGTTGATAAAACCTGGGGGGAAGGAATTCCTACTACTGAGAGTTTACAATGTCCTAGGATGGAGGATTTGTTAGCACATTGCAACAGAAAACATATCTTGCAGACATGGTACATCACACCTCCCCCCTTAAGAGGGCGCTAAGGAGGCATTACCTCTCGGTAATCGGCCATGCGCACCTCAGCGGGTTCGCCCCGGCGGGACAACCCATCGGCATTGCCGTTTTCACTGCCCTTCCTGTGTTTTACAGTAAAATCGTACTGTTGAAGGGCAAGGCTCCAGCGGAGCAATCTTCCATTGGTTCCGGACACTGTGTGCAACCAGCTCAGAGGGTTGTGGTCGGTTACCACCGTGAAGGCGCGCCCATACAGGTAGGGCTGCAAACGCTGCAGTGCCCACACCATGGCCAGACACTCCTTCTCGATGGTCGAGTATGCCACTTCCCTCGGCAAAAGTTTCCGGCTCAGGTACAACACGGGGTGCTCTTGGTCCCCCGAGTCGACCTGGCTAAGCACAGCACCGAGGCCAAACTCGCTGGCGTCGGTCTGTACCAGAAACGGGCGACTGCTGTCGACTGCTCTCAACACTGGAGAGTTGCACAGGGCTGCTTTCAAAGCTTGGAAAGCCGCCTCACAGTCATCTGTCCAGTTGACTGTTTGGGGTAGCCTCTGCTTGGTGAGGTCAGTCAAGGGTTTGGCAAGGGCGCTATAGTCCTGTACGAACCGCCTATAGTACCCTGCAGTGCCCAAGAAGGACTTCACCTGTTTCTTGGTCCTGGGGGTGGGCCAGGACACGATTGCGTCCACTTTTTCTGGCTCCGGACTCATGGAACCCCCGCCTACCCGGTGCCCCAGGTAGTGGACCTCGCGCATGCCTATCTGGCACTTCCCCGGCTTGATGGTCAGGCCTGCCTGGTGAAGACGCTTGAGCACCTCCTGGAGGTGCTGAAGGTGTTCCTCCCAGGTGGAACTGAAGACGGCAATATCGTCTAAGTACGCCACTGCGTACTCCTCCAGTCCCCGAAGCAGGTGGTTGACCATCCGCTGGAAAGTGGCAGGGGCATTCTTCATGCCGAAGGGCATGACCGTGGACTCGTACAGTCCAAAGGGGGTGATAAAGGCGGATTTCTCCTGCGCCTCAGGGCTCAGGGGAATCTGCCAGTATCCCCGACTCAAATCCATGATGGATATGTAGTTGGCGTTTGTCAACCGCTCGAGCAGATCCTCGATGCGCGGCATTGGGTGGGCATCAGGGGTTGTGATGGCATTGAGCCCCCTGTAGTCCACGCAGAACCGGGTGGTTCGATCCTTATTAGGCACGAGGACTACAGGTGAAGCCCACGCACCTTTTGACCGTCGAATCACTCCCAGCCTTAACATCTCATCGACCTCTTGGCGCATGACTTGTTGCACCGTTTCAGAGATCCGATAAGGTGTTCGCCGTAATGGGGCGTGATTCCCGGTGTCCACCTCATGAACCGCTAACTCCGTCCTCCCAGGACGGTTGGTGAACACGGGCCGGAAGAGTTCCAGGGTGGCCATCAACTGCAACCGCTGGGACACGGTGAGCGAACCACTTATCTCCATGTCCTCAATGGACCCATTGGCCTTGGCCTGGGCCAGCATGTCCAGGAGGGAATCTTCCTCCCCATCCTCTGGCAGATTGCAGACCGGTAGGACGCAAGCTTCACGTTCGTAGTGCGCCTTCAGCATGTTGACGTGAAAGGCCTTGCGCCTACCCCGAGCATGGTCAAGCGTGACCACGTAGGTGACCGGGTTGAGCTGTTGGTGGACGACGTACGGGCCTTCCCAGGCTGCCTGAAGCTTATCCGTTGGTACAGGGACCAGCGCCCACACCTTTTGACCCACCTGGTAGGTCCGCTCCCGGGCGTTCTGGTCGTACCAGTGCTGCTGGTCAGCCTGAGCCTGCGTCATGTTGTCATGCACCAACTGCGTCAAGGTCTGCATCTTGTCTCGGAAGCGCATGACATAATCCACGATGGACACTTCTGTGGGGTTTGGCTCATCTTCCCACGATTCTCTTATCAACCCAAGGGGTCCCCGGACTCGCCTGCCATACAGGAGCTCGAAGGGGGAGAACCCGGTCGAGGCCTGCGGAACTTCTCTGTAAGCGAACAGCAGGTGTGGGAGGTACCGCTCCCAGTCGCGCCCTTGGGTCTCAACCAGTATGCGGAGCATCTGTTTGAGGGTACCGTTGAAGCGTTCACACAAACCATTAGTCTGTGGGTGATACGGACTCGATACCAGGTGCGTCACCTGCATTTTCTCACAGAGAGCCTCCATTAGGCGAGACATGAATTGGGGCCCTTGATCGGTAAGCATCTCCCTGGGAAATCCTACTCTTGAAAAGATGGTCACCAGTGCGTCAGCCACCTTATCTGCCCTGGTTGAAGACAGAGCTACTGCCTCTGGGTACCGGGTAGCGTAGTCTACCACGGTGAGAATGTATCGCTTTCCGGAGCTGCTGGGGACGGACAGCGGTCCTACAATGTCCACCGCGATTCTCTGGAAAGGCTCCTCTATCACCGGCAAAGGAATAAGGGGAGCCTTAAGAGCAGGCCCCGCCTTACCCACTTTTTGACAGGTGGCACAGGAGCGGCAGTAGTGTGTTACATCTGTCCCCATCTTGGGCCAATAGAAGTGTTGAGACAGCCGTGCCTTTGTTTTGCTGATCCCCAAGTGTCCAGCGAGTGGACTCTCATGGGCAATCCGCAACAACTCAGTTCTGAACTGATAGGGGACGACCAGCTGTCTTTCCCTCAACCACTCCTTTTTAGGATCTCCGGGTACTGTCTCCCGGTACAACCTTCCTCGTTCCCAGAACACCCTCTCCTTATCAGACTTGGAGGTGGGCGTCTCGGCGAGACCTCTCAATTTCTCCAGGCTGGCATCTGAGTGCAGAGCAGCCTGGAACTCCATGCTGGAGGCTGCCAGAAGTGACGTCAGGGTCCCCTCTTTACTGGGACCCTCTGGAACCGGCTCTGGGTTCACCTCTGGTTCAGTCTCTCCTGTAGCAGCAGAGGGTCCAGAAGACAGTGCGTTACCTGCGATCTGGGCACTCTGACTGCGTGTGACAGCTGCTATGTATGCTGTCTCCCTGGGGATTTCTGCAGACCCACCAGCTGGTGCTGCCCTGGGCTCTACCTCCCCATCCACCCCCAACACTTCAGGAGCAGTGCTACTTATGGGCCAGTTACCTTCCTCGGTGGCACTGGTCAGCTGCATGGCATTACCTTCCTCATGGTCCCCATGCACCTCCCCATTTCCTTGAGCACCGTTGCTTACTCCTGCCAGGGGTTCCTCAGCCGTCTCACTCCGCAGAGTGACGGGGCTGAGCACTTCGGTACCTGTGGACACATCTACCGCTTCAAAGAAAGGGTTAACGGGTTCAGTCGGCACAGATACATCAACATCATCATCATCCTTCCTAGGAGAAGAATGGTTATCAGTTTGCTTTGGTACATTCACATCAGCATCAGCATCGTACCTGGGGAAAGAATGGTTGTTAGTTGCATCATTACTCATCAAGGCATTAGCAGGTAACACATTCAGTTTCCCATCATCAACATCATCAGGGTTAACGTTACCCTTATTATCAGTTTGGGGAAGGGTGTCAGGGACATAGTATGCAACCATCCTCCCCAAGTCAGTCCCCAATAAAACATCAGTGGGCAAATTTTCAGACACTCCCACCTCCCTCAACCCGCTCCCGGCACCCCAGTCAAGAAAAACTCGTGCCACTGGCAAGGGACAACGGGTGCCTCCAATCCCGGTGACAGTCAGGGTTTTCCCCTCAACAAACTCTTCAGGGGCCGCCAGTCCAGGACGGATGAGGGTTCGTTCAGCCCCGGTGTTCTTGAGGCCTGTAGCAAGACGGGCCCCCACCTGAACAGGTTGAACGTTGTCGTCAGCCCTCCCAACCACACCTCCCACCAAAAGAACAGAGGCATTGGGCCCGGGGGCCTTGGCTGGGGGGTTCTTCGGCCTGTTCGGACAGGTGTAAAAGAAGTGACCAGGCCGCTGGCAGTGGTGACACAGGCGACTGTCAGTAGCTGGCCTGTTGTTGGCAACAGGGACAGGGCCTCCGGAGGGACGGCTAGCTGGGGCATTGGGGTTGGTTGCTGGCTTACCCCCTTTCCAGCTGGTGGCGACTGGCCTCCGCGTCTCGGGCTTCCGGTTGGCCTCGTGGTTGTCGGCGATCTGCGCCGCTTTGTCCGCGTTCGTTGGTTCGCGGTCCAGGATGAACTGTCGGACCTCAGCTGGGCAGAGATGCAGGAACTGGTCTTTGATCATCAGGTCCCGTAGCTGCTCAAAGGTTTCAACGGACAGTCCATGGATCCACTGGTCAAAGTGGGTCCTGAGTCCTTGCACCACATCACTGTAGCTATCGTGTGGGCCACGTTGGAGGTGTCGGAACTTCTTTCGGTATACCTCAGGTGTCAGCCGGTATTTGGCGATCAGCGCCTGCTTTATGGCGTCATAGTCATCATCGGCTTCTGGCGGAAGAGAAGCAAATGCCTCCAGGGCTTTGCCTTTTAGCCCTGGGGTCAAGTACCTTGCCCATTGGTCTCTAGGCAGCTGGTACTGTCTGCAGGCTTTCTCAAAGGCTCGCAGAAATGTGTCCAAGTCCCCGTCCTTTTCCATCACGGGAAAATGCTCTGGCCGGGGTTTAGGAGTCTGGACGCTGCTGGGCTCACGGCTTCGGGCTGTGAGGGCATTCCCACCCCGCTGGAGTACCTCCAGTTCATGGGCCCTCTGCGCCTGGCGCTCGGCTCTCTCAGCCTCAGCTTGGCGCTCAGCTCTCTCCGCCTGGCGCTCGGCTCGCTGCTCTGCTCTCTCTCGAGCTTGCTGGATCAGCCTCACCCGCCCATCACTGTCTTCGGCGGGGAGTTCGTCCAAGGCCATTTGCAGATAGGGGTCCACCCCGTTCTGGTTGAATGTGGGGCCAGCGCTCAGGAGTGGAGCCTCTGCTGCAGCCCCATTGCAACTTGGGCCAACTTCTGCGCTCGCTGGATTCTGGTCGTTGTCCAGCTGCACTAGAGCCGCGATCATTTGAGCTCTGTTTTTGTTCGTGGCGTCAAGGCCTTGGTACGTGCATAACGCAGCAAGAACTTCCTTTGTCTGCCGGGTGTACCAAGGTTCTCCTTTTGCCGCCATGGTTGCCAAATAAAAGATAGAAAAAGAAAAACGAAGAAACGGGAGGGGGATACTTGCAAGTACACACTAATGTCTCAGGACTAGTAACCACTGAGTCTGTTCTCCAAAACCTATGATGCAGGATTCCCGCAGGAACCGTGCAGGTTTTTAGTGAGAGGAATGATTGCTCAAACCAAATCACTAATGCTCTAGGATTATCCCACCGCGCTGCCACCAATATGTGACGAACAGCCCACCGCCGTTCGTCCACTTACGGGCGACACTAACGGGAGTCCCGCTGCCACCAAAACGCGACGGACAGCGGACCCTGTGTCACCACTATGTCACAGTCCCACCACTGACACGGGTGTATCAGCGGACGGAGGGGCGTGACACAATGCCGGCACACGGCTATCACAGGCGCAGTGGGGCTTATCTTAGTTATCCCAACACTGGCACCATGTGACCAAAAATATCCAGCAAGCTAATCTCGCTCTACAATTTGCCGCAGGGGGAGTTTAATTTGGATGCCCCACCACTGCTATCAATCTTCCAAGTACTGCGGGGATTTATGTATATCCCACTTTCTCAGTTCCACTTTGGAACTCGCAGCTCTCCGGCGCCCCCCTTACCCTCAGGTCAGTCAGGGAACTGCACCTAGGATAATTAGTCGCCGGACGGGCTGCCTGTTGTGAACCGGCAATTAGGCTTCTGCAGTAAGGGAATTATCAATGCTGTGGCTGAAGCCCCTTACTCAGCAATATAAGACCCTTCTAGACTGCCAGCAAGCCGTAATAGCCGTACACAATGCGCTGCCACCAGTCACGGTTACTTAATTCACAGTGTTAAATTAAGAGGGTCCGTGGCAAACCCCTTGAATTAGTAGCGATTATCTATCAAAGGCGTATAGTTCGATTCTTAGAGCATGGAGACAGATCTAAATAATTTCATTTATTTTCCGAAAGAGGACAGTGATTACAGATAAAAGTTGCTATAAAATTGAGACATAAAATATGTACAGTACAGGTATAAAATAAAAGTGGAGAAAACAAAGAGATTACACTCACAGTTCCATATTGTTCCTTAGGCAGACCATGCGGCTAAGGTGGGTGGAGGCGGAGCTGCACTTCTCCGCTCATTGGGGTCCTTCTAGCACGACGACTTGAGCTGTTCTGAGCTGGTTTGCCCAGGAAATGCCTTATAGACTTTCCTATGTGACATCACAGAGAGGTGCATTCTGGGTTGATCCCACCTCTCTTATCCAAGTTATGTTTTGGCTACAAAACTTAGATTAGCTATAACTTTAGGGGAGAAGCTGGTATGGACTCATCAGTGGTATCATGTTTCCCAGCGTAATGAGCCCATCAAGAAAACATCAAACATCTATGCGATATGACCGTCCATTTGGGCGCAAATCCTATCTCATGTTCTGGACAGGGTAGAACTTCGAAACATACGCGGTCTCGAAGCTGGGACCGCTCAGGTTACAAAAATATGATTTTCATATCTCTAGGGTATTTGGTTCTTATGGTATAGTCTCTCATAGTTTTATTCGTTTCAAACAAAGAAGTTTTTCCCGCTCTGAAGAGGAGAGAAGGCAAATGGTGTGAGGAAGATGGTCTAGCTAATTAACATTCCTGCTCTTCCAGAGGAAGTGGCAGGGTTGATAAAACCTGGGGGGAAGGAATTCCTACTACTGAGAGTTTACAATGTCCTAGGATGGAGGATTTGTTAGCACATTGCAACAGAAAACATATCTTGCAGACATGGTACATCACATATATGGGACCAATGATTCTGTATGGAGAAATATATGAGCCTCATTACTCTGCATAGCGCACTATGCGGTGGCCATAATACTGTATGGAGTAATATACTGTCCGTTATTGAAGCTATTGGGGAATTTAAAATGGATATCAGTCATGTGATGTAAGAAGTGAAGTATTTTTCATTGTACAATACCGCTATTGCTATGCCGTATCAGAGGATCATGAATTGTGGCATGTGTTAAAGGAGCCCAGTGACACTCTTTGGCCCTGGGACCACGAAAATCTGGAGCCAGCCCCCCCCCCCAACAACTTTAGCCAAATAAACTAACCAATGCCTAACTATTATTATAAAGTAAAAGGTTGACATGATTAAGTAATAAGAATTGATATTTTTGGCATTAAAAGGGGCACTGTAGGTGTGTTTCCTGTCCTCCACTCACTGCCGACCTTGGTTCCCCATTGACTTGCATTGGGTTTCGTGTTTCAGTCGGTCTTCGACTTTTCACGATAATCAGCCAATTGCGTTCGACTCGACTTTTGCGAAAGTCGGGTTTCATGAAACCCGACTCGACCCGAAAAAAGGCAAAGTCGCTCATCTCTAAGGATTACTATATCGCAGTATCTTCTGTAGCTGGTGATACTATGTACTATTATTATATCACAGTATCTCCTGTAGCTGGTGATACTATGTACTATTACTATATCGCAGTATCTCCTGTAGCTGGTGATACTATGTACTATTACTATATCACAGTATCTTCTGTAGCTGGTGATACTATGTACTATTATTATATCACAGTATCTTCTGTAGCTGGTGATACTATGCACTATTATTATATCGCAGTATCTTATGTAGCTGGTGATACTATGTACTATTTCCATATCACAGTATCTTCTGTAGCTGGTGATACTATGTACTATTATTATATCGCAGTATCTTCTGTAGCTGGTGATACTATGTACTATTACTATATCGCAGTATCTCCTGTAGCTGGTGATACTATGTACTATTATTATATCGCAGTATCTTCTGTAGCTGGTGATACTATGTACTATTACTATATCGCAGTATCTTCTGTAGCTGGTGATACTATGCACTATTATTATATCGCAGTATCTCCTGTAGCTGGTGATACTATGTACTATTACTATATCGCAGCATCTCCTGTAGCTGGTGATACTATGTACTATTACTATATTGCAGTATCTTCTGTAGCTGGTGATACTATGCACTATTATTATATCGCAGTATCTTCTGTAGCTGGTGATACTATGTACTATTTCTATATCAGTGTCTCCTGTAGCTGGTGATACTATGTACTATTACTATATAGCAGTATCTTCTGTAGCTGGTGATACTATGTACTATTACTATATAGCAGTATCTTATGTAGCTGGTGATACTATGTACTATTATTATATCGCAGTATCTTCTGTAGCTGGTGATACTATGTACTATTGCTATATCGCAGTATCTTCTGTAGCTGGTGATACTATGTACTATTACTATATTGCAGTATCTTCTGTAGCTGGTGATACTATGTACTATTACTATATCACAGTATCTTTTGTAGCTGGTGATACTATGTACTATTACTATATCACAGTATCTTTTGTAGCTGGTGATACTATGTACTATTACTATATCGCAGTATCTCCTGTAGCTGGTGATACTATGTACTATTACTATATCACAGTATCTTCTGTAGCTGGTGATACTATGTACTATTATTATATCACAGTATCTTCTGTAGCTGGTGATACTATGCACTATTATTATATCGCAGTATCTTCTGTAGCTGGTGATACTATGTACTATTTCCATATCACAGTATCTTCTGTAGCTGGTGATACTATGTACTATTATTATATCGCAGTATCTTCTGTAGCTGGTGATACTATGTACTATTACTATATCGCAGTATCTCCTGTAGCTGGTGATACTATGTACTATTATTATATCGCAGTATCTTCTGTAGCTGGTGATACTATGTACTATTACTATATCGCAGTATCTTCTGTAGCTGGTGATACTATGTACTATTACTATATCGCAGTATCTTCTGTAGCTGGTGATACTATGCACTATTATTATATCGCAGTATCTCCTGTACCTGGTGATACTATGTACTATTACTATATCGCAGCATCTCCTGTAGCTGGTGATACTATATACTATTACTATATTGCAGTATCTTCTGTAGCTGGTGATACTATGCACTATTATTATATCGCAGTATCTTCTGTAGCTGGTGATACTATGTACTATTTCTATATCAGTGTCTCCTGTAGCTGGTGATACTATGTACTATTACTATATAGCAGTATCTTCTGTAGCTGGTGATACTATGTACTATTATTATATCGCAGTATCTTCTGTAGCTGGTGATACTATGTACTATTGCTATATCGCAGTATCTTCTGTAGCTGGTGATACTATGTACTATTACTATATCGCAGTATCTCCTGTAGCTGGTGATACTATGTACTATTACTATATCGCAGCATCTCCTGTAGCTGGTGATACTATGTACTATTACTATATTGCAATATCTTCTGTAGCTGGTGATACTATGCACTATTATTATATCGCAGTATCTTCTGTAGCTGGTGATACTATGTACTATTTCTATATCAGTGTCTCCTGTAGCTGGTGATACTATGTACTATTACTATATAGCAGTATCTTCTGTAGCTGGTGATACTATGTACTATTATTATATCGCAGTATCTTCTGTAGCTGGTGATACTATGTACTATTGCTATATCGCAGTATCTTCTGTAGCTGGTGATACTATGTACTATTTCTATATCAGTGTCTCCTGTAGCTGGTGATACTATGTACTATTACTATATAGCAGTATCTTCTGTAGCTGGTGATACTATGTACTATTATTATATCGCAGTATCTTCTGTAGCTGGTGATACTATGTACTATTGCTATATCGCAGTATCTTCTGTAGCTGGTGATACTATGTACTATTACTATATTGCAGTATCTCCTGTAGCTGGTGATACTATGTACTATTACTATATCGCAGCATCTCCTGTAGCTGGTGATACTATGTACTATTACTATATTGCAATATCTTCTGTAGCTGGTGATACTATGCACTATTATTATATCGCAGTATCTTCTGTAGCTGGTGATACTATGTACTATTTCTATATCAGTGTCTCCTGTAGCTGGTGATACTATGTACTATTACTATATAGCAGTATCTTCTGTAGCTGGTGATACTATGTACTATTATTATATCGCAGTATCTTCTGTAGCTGGTGATACTATGTACTATTGCTATATCGCAGTATCTTCTGTAGCTGGTGATACTATGTACTATTACTATATCGCAGTATCTTCTGTAGCTGGTGATACTATGTACTATTACTATATTGCAGTATCTTCTGTAGTTGGTGATACTATGTACTATTACTATATCACAGTATCTTTTGTAGCTGGTGATACTATGTACTATTACTATATCGCAATACCTTCTGTAGCTGGTGATACTATGTACTATTACTATATCGCAGTATCTCCTGTAGCTGGTGATACTATGTACTATTACTATATCGCAGTATCTTCTGTAGCTGGTGATACTATGTACTATTACTATATCGCAGTATCTCCTGTAGCTGGTGATACTATGTACTATTACTATATCGCAGTATCTCCTGTAGCTGGTGATACTATGTACTATTATTATATCGCAGTATCTTCTGTAGATGGTGATACTATGTACTATCACTATATCACAGTATCTCCTGTAGCTGGTGATGCTATGTACTATTACTATATCGCAGTATCTTCTGTAGCTGGTGATACTATGTACTATTACTATATCGCAGTATCTCCTGTAGCTGGTGATACTATGTACTATTACTATATCGCAGTATCTTCTGTAGCTGGTGATATTATGTACTATTATTGTATCGCGCAGTATCTCCTGTAGCTGGTGATACTATGTACTATTACGATATCGCAGTATCTCCTGTAGCTGGTGATACTATGTACTATTACTATATCGCAGTATCTTCTGTAGCTGGTGATACTATCTACTATTACTATATCGCAGTATCTTCTGTAGCTGGTGATACTATGTACTATTTCTATATCGCAGTATCTTCTGTAGCTGGTGATACTATGTACTATTACTATATCGCAGTATCTTCTGTAGCTGGTGATACTATGTACTATTACTATATCACAGTATCTTCTGTAGCTGGTGATACTATGTACTATTACTATATCACAGTATCTCCTGTAGCTGGTGATACTATGTACTATTTCTATATCGCAGTATCTTCTGTAGCTGGTGATACTATGTACTATTTCTATATCACAGTATTTCCTGTAGCTGGTGATACTATGTACTATTACTATATCGCAGTATCTCCTGTAGCTGGTGATGCTATGTACTATTACTATATCACAGTATCTTCTGTAGCTGGTGATACTATGTACTATTACTATATCACAGTATCTTCTGTAGCTGGTGATACTATGTACTATTTCTATATCAGAGTATCTTCTGTAGCTGGTGATACTATGTACTATTACTATATCACAGTATCTTGTGTAGCTGGTGATACTATGCACTATTTCTATATCACAGTATCTTCTGTAGCTGGTGATACTATGTACTATTACTATATCGCAGCATCTTCTGTAGCTGGTGATACTATGTACTATTACTATATCACAGTATCTTCTGTAGCTGGTGATACTATGTACTATTTCTATATCACAGTATCTTCTGTAGCTGGTGATACTATGTACTATTATTATATCGCAGTATCTTCTGTAGCTGGTGATACTATGTACTATTATTATATCGCAGTATCTTCTGTAGCTGGTGATACTATGTACTATTACTATATCGCAGTATCTTCTGTAGCTGGTGATACTATGTACTATTACTATATCGCAGTATCTTCTGTAGCTGGTGATACTATGTTGTTGTGAGTTCATTTTCCCCTTCACCATTGAGGTCTGATGAACTCCCTCTTCTGGTGAAGGAAGGTAGTGAGGCTGATTACCAAGCATCTGGGCAGGATGATGACTGGGTGACTGGGATTGCTGACTGGATATAAGGCTGCCGAAGCGCCCTTCTGCCTTGCTGGTGATCTCTCTGAGGGATTCTAGGAGACCAGTCTGATTCCTGCTCCTCAAAAGCTAAGTTTTCTGCTCTGCCTTTTGCATTTGTGTTTTGGTTTTGTTTTTCCTTGTTTTTATGGATTTCTGCCATTCCCTGCTGGGGTGTGCTGAATTCCTTTTTGCTCTGTCTTCAGAAGATACCTGAGTGCTGATATAGTCTTTTGAAGCCTAGCGTCTTCAGGGCTTTTTTCCCTATCAGCTGTTGGCTCTTGTTTTGATAGGGTTTTGGCGGATTGCAGACATCAGGTTTTCTATCCTGTCCTATGTAGTTAGCTTGGGCCCCATCTTTTGCTCAGCCTATCTTTCTATCTGTGTGAGTGTTTTTTCATCTTGCTTCACCGTCATTATATGTTGGGGGCTGCCTATTGCTTTGGGGTCTGCTCTGGGGCAGTTTAGATTTCCCTTTCTGTCTTTAGGCTATGTAGTTCTCTGGCTGTGATCGAGGGGTCTAGGGCACCGTAGGAACCCCCCACGGCTACTGTTAGTTGTTGTTGATAGGTTCAGGGGTCTGTAATCCGATAGCTGCCAACTTCTCTGGTTTTCTGGACTTAGCTAGTATTTCTGTTTTTGCCTCCTATGGTGACTCATTCATAACAGAATCACCAGCCATACCGCAGATCCTAGGGTACTCAATAGCAGGAAAGAATTGTAAAAAAAAAAGAGTGTATATTTTTTCCTCTATATCTCTGAGGCCATAGGGAATTTTTTTTTTCTCTCAATGGAGATAAAGCAATTGTCTGATCATGTGGAGCAGCTCGCTGCGGAAGTGCGGGGAATTTCTGCCTACCTTGCTCATTCACATGCTGCTGAACCAAAGATCCCTACTCCTGATGTGTTTTTTGGGGATCGGTCTAAATTTTTGAATTTCAAAAATAATTGTAAATTATTTTTTGCCTTGAAGCCTAACTCGTCAGGGAGCTCCGTGCAGCAGGTTAAAATTGTCATCTCTTTGCTGCGTGGCGATCCCCAGGATTGGGCGTTTTCTTTGAAACCAGATGATCCTATTCTGACTAATGTGAACGCATTTTTTCAAGCCTTGGGGTTGTTGTATGACGAACCTAATGCTATCGATCAGGCTGAAAAGACCCTGTTGGCATTGAGCCAGGGTCGAGATTCTGCAGAATTGTACTGTCAAAAATTCCGAAAGTGGGCGGTCCTTACTACCTGGAATGATAATGCCTTGGCAGCTCTCTTTCAGAAGGGTTTGTCAGAAGCCGTAAAAGATACTATGGTGGGATTTCCTGTTCCCTCTGGCCTTGACGATTCTATGTCATTAGCCATTCAGGTTGATCGGCGTTTACATGAACGCAGGACTGCACGAGAGGTGTTCCCACCTGTTGAACAAGTGTCTGAACCTATGCAATGTGATAGAGTTTTGTCCTGGGAGCAACATGAGGAGTTCAGAAGGCGTAATAAGCTGTGTTTTATTTGTGGAGATGCCTCGCATATTATTTCTGTCTGTCCTAAACGAGAGAAAGGTTTTGCACACACGTTTTCTGTGGGTGGTGTTCAACCTAAGTTTCTTCTGGCAATTACTCTGATCTGCTCCCTGTCCACATTTTCCTCCAAGGCTTTTGTGGATTCGGGAGCAGCCCTGAACCTAATGGACTTGGATTTTGCTAAACTTGGTGGATTTCCGATGACACCTCTGCGGACGCCTATCCCTTTGAGGGGGATTGATGCTACTCCTTTGGCGAAAAATAAACCTCAGTTTTGGACCCAGGTGGTAATGCGGGTCGCCCCAGACCATCAAGAAAATTGCAGATTTTTGGTGTTGCATAATTTGCATGATACCATTGTTCTGGGGTTTCCCTGGTTGCAAATTCATAATCCAGTTTTGGATTGGAAATCTGTGTCTTTGGTGAGTTGGGGTTGTCGGTGTGCCCTTAGTGAGGCTCCGTTTTTTTCCACCTCACCTCAGTCGCATGATGCTCCTGACTATTTGGCGGATTTTTTTGATGTATTTAGTGAGTATGAGTCTGCGTCTTTGCCTCCTCATAGGAGTTATGACTGTGCAATTGAACTGAGCCCGGGGTGTAAATTTCCCAAGGGTCGGCTCTTCAATTTATCTGTACCCGAGCACGAGGCTATGCGATCCTATATTAAGGAGGCGTTGGAGAAGGGTCATATTAGACCATCCTCTTCACCCTTAGGTGCTGTTTTTTTTTTCGTGGCCAAGAAGGATGGTTCATTAAGGCCTTGTATTGATTATCGTGCCCTCAACAAAATTACTATTAAATATCAGTATCCGTTACCCCTGATTTCGGATCTATTCTCCAGAGTTAAAGGTGCTTGCTGGTTTACCAAGCTTGACCTCAGGGGGGCATATAATCTTATCCGCATTAAGCATGGGGATGAATGGAAGACGGCGTTTAATACTCCGGAGGGACATTTTGAGTACCTGGTGATGCCTTTTGGGCTCACTAATGCCCCTTCTGTCTTCCAGTGCTTCATGAACGATATTTTCCGAGACTTTGTGGATAAATTTTTGATTATCTATCTGGATGATATTTTGATCTTCTCCAAGGATTGGGATTCTCATGTGGAACATGTTCGGACTGTGTTCCGGATCTTGAGGGAGAATTCCCTGTATGTCAAAGGATCGAAATGCCTTTTTGGGGTACAGAGGATTTCTTTTTTGGGATTTATTTTGTCTCCGTCAACTATTGAAATGGACCCGGCCAAGGTACAGGCCATTTATGATTGGGTTCAGCCCACTTCTTTGAAGGCCCTCCAGAAGTTTTTGGGTTTTGCTAATTTTTATCGGAAATTTATAGCAAAATTTTCTAGTATTGCCAAGCCATTGACTGATCTGACTAAGAAGGGTGCTGATGTGTTGAATTGGTCTCCGGAGGCTGTTTCTTCCTTTCAGGAGCTGAAGCAAAGATTCACTTCTGCCCCGGTTTTGCGGCAACCTGATGTCTCACTCCCGTTCCAGGTAGAGGTGGACGCTTCTGAGATTGGTGCAGGAGCTGTTTTGTCCCAAAAGGATCCTCTAACATCTAAAATGAATCCCTGTGCTTTCTTTTCCCGAAAGTTCTCTCCATCTGAACGTAACTATG
This sequence comes from Dendrobates tinctorius, assembly GCF_039654945.1. Lineage (NCBI taxonomy): Eukaryota > Metazoa > Chordata > Amphibia > Anura > Dendrobatidae > Dendrobates > Dendrobates tinctorius. The sequence goes on from NW_027361767.1 coordinate 1,139,582, forward strand.
ATGTGGGGAATCAGGAATTGTTAGCCATGAAATGGGCATTTGAGGAGTGGAGACATTGGTTGGAGGGAACTAAACATCAAGTCGTGGTCCTCACTGACCACAAGAATTTGATTTACCTGGAGTCGGCCAAACGCTTGAACCCTAGACAGGCTAGGTGGGCCTTGTTTTTTACACGTTTTAATTTTGTGGTCTCTTTTCTTCCTGGCACTAAGAATGTCAAGACTGATGCTCTCTCTAGGAGCTTCTTTGCTGATTCTCCTGTGGTGACCAAGCTTGCTACCATCTTAGGCGAAGGGGTAGTTCTTTCTGCCATCTCGCCCGATTTGAGACGTGCTCTGGAAGAGTTCCAGGAGGACAAACCTGAGCGTTGTCCCAGTGGGAAGTTGTATGTTCCTGACCAGTGGAAGAAGAGAGTGATGTCTGAAGTTCATTGCTCTGCATTGGCTGGTCATCCAGGAATTTTTGGTACTAGAGATCTGGTGAGTCGGTCTTTTTGGTGGCCCGCCTTGTCTCGTGATGTCAGGAATTTTGTGCAGTCCTGTGGGACTTGCTCCCGGTCTAAACCTTGTTCTCGCTCTAGTGGGTTGTTGATGCCTTTGCCGGTCCCCAGGAGGCCATGGACCCATATTTCAATGGATTTCATCTCTGATATGCCTGTCTCTCAGAGAATGACTGTTATTTGGGTGATTTGTGATAGGTTCTCTAAGATGGTTCATCTTGTACCACTCCCTAAGTTGCCATCTTCCTCTGAGTTGGTGCCCCCGTTTTTGCCACAGGTGGTTCGCTTGCACGGGATTCCTGAGCACATTGTATCTGACAGAGGAGTTCAGTTTGTGTCTAGATTTTGGAGGACTTTCTGTTCCAAGCTGGGAATTCAGTTGTCCTTCTCCTCTGCTTTTCACCCTCAGACCAATGGGCAGACGGAGAGAACAAACCAGACCTTGGAGTCGTATTTGAGATGTTTTATTTCCGCTGATCAGGATGATTGGGTTTCATTTTTACCCTTGGCCGAATTTTCTTTAAATAATAGAGCTAGTTCTGCCACTTTGATGTCACCTTTTTTTTGTAACTTTGGGTTTCGTCCTCGATTTTCTTCAGGGCAGGTGGAGCCTTCTGCCTGCCCAGGTGTTGACAATGTGGTGGAGAGAATGCACCAGATCTGGGACCAAGTGGTGGATAAGTTATCTCTCTCCCAGGAAAAGGCCCAGCCGATTTCCAACCAACATAGGACCATTGGTCCCCAGTGTAAGGTTGGTGATATGGTTTGGTTATCATCAAAAAATATCGCTATGAAGGTGGCTTCTCCTAAGTTTAAGCCTAGATTTATTGGACCTTACAAGATTTTGGAGATTATTAATCCGGTCTCTTTTCGTTTGGCTCTTCCTGTCACATTTAAAATCCATAATGTGTTTCAAAAGTCATTGTTGAAGAGGTTTGTTGAACCAGTTGTTCCTGGGGTGGCACCTCTGGACCCTGTATTGGTTGAAGGTAACATGGAATATGAGGTAGAGAATATACTGGATTCCCGTCTGGCTAGACGGAGACTCCAGTATTTGGTTAAGTGGAAGGGTTATGGTCAGGAGGATAATTCCTGGGTCTCTGCTTCTGATATTCATGCCAAAAGATTGGTGCGTGCCTTTCATCGGGCCCACCCTGATCGCCCGGGTGGCGTGGATGAGGGTTCGGTGACCCCTCCTCAAGGGGGAGGTACTGTTGTGAGTTCATTTTCCCCTTCACCATTGAGGTCTGATGAACTCCCTCTTCTGATGAAGGTAGGTAGTGAGGCTGATTACCAAGCATCTGGGCAGGATGATGATGACTGGGTGACGGGAATTGCTGACTGGATATAAGACAGCCGACGCCCTTCTGCCTTGCTGGTGATCTCTCTGAGGCATTCTAGGAGACCAGTCTGATTCCTGCTCCTCAAAAGCTAAGTTTTCTGCTCTGCCTTTTGCATTTGTGTTTTGGTTTTGTTTTTCCTTGTTTTTCTGGATTTCTGCCATTCCCTGCTGGGGTGTGCTGAATTCCTTTTTGCTCTGTCTTCAGAAGATACCTGAGTGCTGATATAGTCTTTTGAAGCCTAGCGTCTTCAGGGCTTTTTTCCCTATCAGCTGTTGGCTCTTGTTTTGATAGGGTTTTGGCGGATTGCAGACATCAGGTTTTCTATCCTGTCCTATGTAGTTAGCTTGGGCCCCATCTTTTGCTCAGCCTATCTTTCTATCTGTGTGAGTGTTTTTTCATCTTGCTTCACCGTCATTATATGTTGGGGGCTGCCTATTGCTTTGGGGTCTGCTCTGGAGCAGTTTAGATTTCCCTTTCTGTCTTTAGGTTATGTAATTCTCCGGCTGTGATCGAGGGGTCTAGGGCACCGTAGGAACCCCCCACGGCTACTGTTAGTTGTTGTTGAAAGGTTCAGGGGTCTGTAATCCGATAGCTGCCAACTTCTCTGGTTTTCTGGACTTAGCTAGTATTTTTGTTTTTGCCTCCTATGGTGACTCATTCATAACACTATGTACTATTACTATATCGCAGTATCTTCTGTAGCTGGTGATACTATGTACTATATCACAGTATCTTCTGTAGCTGGTGATACTATGTACTATTATTATATCACAGTATCTCCTGTAGATGGTGATACTATGTACTATTATTATATCACAGTATCTCCTGTAGCTGGTGATACTATGTACTATTATTATATTGCAGTATCTTCTGTAGCTGGTGATACTATGTACTATTACTATATCACAGTATCTTCTGTAGCTGGTGATACTATGTACTATTACTATATCGCAGTATCTCCTGTAGCTAGTGATACTGCGATATAGTAATAGTACATAGTATCTCCTGTAGCTGGTGATACTATGTACTATTTCTATATCACAGTATCTTCTGTAGCTGGTGATACTATGTACTATTACTATATCGCAGCATCTTCTGTAGCTGGTGATACTATGTACTAATTCTATATCACAGTATCTTCTGTAGCTGGTGATACTATGTACTATTACGATATCGCAGTATCTTCTGTAGCTGGTGATACTATGTACTATTACTATATCACAGTATCTCCTGTAGCTGGTGATAGTATGTACTATTACTATATCGCAGTATCTTCTGTAGCTGGTGATACTATGTACTATTACTATATCGCAGTATCTTCTGTAGCTGGTGATACTATGTACTATTATTATATCACAGTATCTCCTGTAGCTGGTGATAGTATGTATTATTACTATATCGCAGTATCTCCTGTAGCTGGTGATAGTATGTACTATTACTATATCGCAGTATCTTCTGTAGCTGGTGATAGTATGTATTATTACTATATCGCAGTATCTTCTGTAGCTGGTGATACTATGTACTATTACTATATCGCAGTATATTCCTGTAGCTGGTGATAGTATGTACTATTACTATATCGCAGTATCTTCTGTAGCTGGTGATACTATGTACTATTACTATATCACAGTATCTCCTGTAGCTGGTGATAGTATGTACTATTACTATATCGCAGTATCTTCTGTAGCTGGTGATACTATGTACTATTACTATATCGCAGTATCTTCTGTAGCTGGTGATACTATGTACTATTATTATATCACAGTATCTCCTGTAGCTGGTGATAGTATGTATTATTACTATATCGCAGTATCTCCTGTAGCTGGTGATAGTATGTACTATTACTATATCGCAGTATCTTCTGTAGCTGGTGATAGTATGTATTATTACTATATCGCAGTATCTTCTGTAGCTGGTGATACTATGTACTATTACTATATCGCAGTATATTCCTGTAGCTGGTGATAGTATGTACTATTACTATATCGCAGTATCTTCTGTAGCTGGTGATAGTATGTATTATTACTATATCGCAGTATCTCCTGTAGCTGGTGATAGTATGTACTATTACTATATCGCAGTATCTTCTGTAGCTGGTGATAGTATGTATTATTACTATATCGCAGTATCTTCTGTAGCTGGTGATACTATGTACTATTACTATATCGCAGTATATTCCTGTAGCTGGTGATAGTATGTACTATTAATATATCGCAGTATCTTCTGTAGCTGGTGATAGTATGTATTATTACTATATCACAGTATCTTCTGTAGCTGGTGATACTATGTACTATTACTATATCACAGTATCTCCTGTAGCTGGTGATAGTATGTATTATTACTATATCACAGCATCTCCTGTAGCTGGTGATAATATGTACTATTACTATATCGCAGTATCTTCTGTAGCTGCTGATAGTATGTATTATTACTATATCGCAGTATCTTCTGTAGCTGGTGAAACTATGTGCTATTATTATATCACAGTATCTCCTGTAGCTGGTGATACTATGTACTATTACTATATCACAGTATCTCCTGTAGCTGGTGATAGTATGTACTATTATTATATCGCAGTATCTCCTGTAGCTGGTGATAGTATGTACTATTATTATATCGCAGTATCTCCTGTAGCTGGTGATACTATGTACTATTACTATATCGGAGTATCTCCTGTAGCTGGTGACACTATGTACTATTACTATATCGCAGTATCTCCTGTAGCTGGTGATACTATGTACTATTACTATATCGGAGTATCTTCTGTAGCTGGTGATACTAGGTACTATTACTATATCGCAGTATCTCCTGTAGTTGGTGATAGTATGTACTATTACTATATCACAGTATCTCCTGTAGCTGGTGATAGTATGTACTATTATTATATCACATTATCTTCTGTAGCTGGTGATACTATGTACTATTACTATATCGCAGTATCTCCTGTAGCTGGCGATAGTATGTACTATTTCTATATCACAGTATCTCCTGTAGCTGGTGATACTATGTACTATTACTATATCGCAGTATCTCCTGTAGCTGGTGATAGTATGTACTATTACTATATCACAGTATCTCCTGTAGCTGGTGATAGTATGTACTATTATTATATCACATTATCTTCTGTAGCTGGTGATACTATGTACTATTACTATATCGCAGTATCTCCTGTAGCTGGCGATAGTATGTACTATTACTATATCGCAGTATCTTCTGTAGCTGGTGATAGTATGTATTATTACTATATCGCAGTATCTTCTGTAGCTGGTGATAATATGTACTATTACTATATCACAGTATCTCCTGTAGCTGGTGATAATATGCATTATTACTATATCGCAGTATCTCCTGTAGCTGGGGATAGTATGTACTATTACTATATCGCAGTATCTTCTGTAGCTGGTGATAGTATGTATTATTACTATATCGCAGTATCTCCTGTAGCTGGTGATACTATGTACTATTACTATATCGCAGTATATCCTGTAGCTGGTGATAGTATGTACTATTACTATATCGCAGAATCTTCTGTAGCTGGTGATACTATGTACTATTACTATATCGCAGTATCTCCTGTAGCTGGTGATACTATGTACTATTACTATATCGCAGTATCTTCTGTAGCTGGTGATACTATGTGCTAATATTATATCGCAGTATCTCCTGTAGCTGGTGATACTATGTACTATTACTATATCGCAGTATCTCCTGTAGCTGGTGATACTATGTACTATTACTATATCACAGTATCTTCTGTAGCTGGTGATACTATGTACTATTACTATATCGCAGTATCTCCTGTAGCTGGTGATAGTATGTACTATTACTATATCACAGTATCTCCTGTAGCTGGTGATAGTATGTACTATTATTATATCACAGTATCTTCTGTAGCTGGTGATACTATGTACTATTACTATATCACAGTATCTCCTGTAGCTGGTGATAGTATGTACTATTACTATATCGCAGTATCTCCTGTAGCTGGTGATAGTATGTACTATTACTATATCGCAGTATCTTCTGTAGCTGGTGATAGTATGTATTATTACTATATCGCAGTATCTCCTGTAGCTGGTGATACTATGTACTATTACTATATCGCAGTATCTTCTGTAGCTGGTGATACTATGTACTATTATTATATCGCAGTATCTTCTGTAGCTGGTGATACTGTGTACTATTATTATATCACAGTATCTTCTGTAGCTGGTGATACTATGTACTATTACTATATCGCAGTATCTCCTGTAGCTGGTGATACTATGTACTATTAGTATATCGCGGTATCTTCTGTAGCTGGTGATAGTATGTATTATTACTATATCGCAGTATCTCCTGTAGCTGGTGATAGTATGTACTATTACTATATCTCAGTATATCCTGTAGCTGGTGATAGTATGTACTATTACTATATCGCAGTATCTTCTCTAGCTGGTGATACTATGTACTATTACTATATCGCAGTATCTCCTGTAGCTGGTGATACTATGTACTATTACTATATCGCAGTATCTTCTGTAGCTGGTGATACTATGTGCTAATATGATATCGCAGTATCTCCTGTAGCTGGTGATACTATGTACTATTACTATATCACAGTATCTCCTGTAGCTGGTGATAGTATGTACTATTATTATATCACAGTATCTTCTGTAGCTGGTGATACTATGTACTATTACTATATCACAGTATCTCCTGTAGCTGGTGATACTATGTACTATTACTATATCGCAGTATCTCCTGTAGCTGGTGATACTATGTACTATTTCTATATCACAGTATCTTCTGTAGCTGGTGATACTATGTACTATTACGATATCGCAGTATCTTCTGTAGCTGGTGATACTATGTACTATTACTATATCACAGTATCTTCTGTAGCTGGTGATACTATGTACTATTACTATATCGCAGTATCTCCTGTAGCTGGTGATAGTATGTACTATTACTATATCACAGTATCTCCTGTAGCTGGTGATAGTATGTACTATTATTATATCACAGTATCTTCTGTAGCTGGTGATACTATGTACTATTACTATATCACAGTATCTCCTGTAGCTGGTGATAGTATGTACTATTACTATATCGCAGTATCTCCTGTAGCTGGTGATAGTATGTACTATTACTATATCGCAGTATCTTCTGTAGCTGGTGATAGTATGTATTATTACTATATCGCAGTATCTCCTGTAGCTGGTGATACTATGTACTATTACTATATCGCAGTATCTTCTGTAGCTGGTGATACTATGTACTATTATTATATCGCAGTATCTTCTGTAGCTGGTGATACTGTGTACTATTATTATATCACAGTATCTTCTGTAGCTGGTGATACTATGTACTATTACTATATCGCAGTATCTCCTGTAGCTGGTGATACTATGTACTATTAGTATATCGCGGTATCTTCTGTAGCTGGTGATAGTATGTATTATTACTATATCGCAGTATCTCCTGTAGCTGGTGATAGTATGTACTATTACTATATCTCAGTATATCCTGTAGCTGGTGATAGTATGTACTATTACTATATCGCAGTATCTTCTCTAGCTGGTGATACTATGTACTATTACTATATCGCAGTATCTCCTGTAGCTGGTGATACTATGTACTATTACTATATCGCAGTATCTTCTGTAGCTGGTGATACTATGTGCTAATATGATATCGCAGTATCTCCTGTAGCTGGTGATACTATGTACTATTACTATATCACAGTATCTCCTGTAGCTGGTGATAGTATGTACTATTATTATATCACAGTATCTTCTGTAGCTGGTGATACTATGTACTATTACTATATCACAGTATCTCCTGTAGCTGGTGATACTATGTACTATTACTATATCGCAGTATCTCCTGTAGCTGGTGATACTATGTACTATTTCTATATCACAGTATCTTCTGTAGCTGGTGATACTATGTACTATTACGATATCGCAGTATCTTCTGTAGCTGGTGATACTATGTACTATTACTATATCACAGTATCTCCTGTAGCTGGTGATACTATGTACTATTACTATATCGCAGTATCTCCTGTAGCTGGTGATACTATGTACTATTAGTATATCGCGGTATCTTCTGTAGCTGGTGATAGTATGTACTATTACTATATCGCAGTATCTTCTGTAGCTGGTGATACTATGTACTATTACTATATCACAGTATCTCCTGTAGCTGGTGATAGTATGTACTATTACTATATCGCAGTATCTTCTGTAGCTGGTGATAGTATGTATTATTACTATATCGCAGTATCTTCTGTAGCTGGTGATACTATGTACTATTACTATATCACAGTATCTCCTGTAGCTGGTGATAGTATGTATTATTACTATATAGCAGCATCTCCTGTAGCTGGTGATAGTATGTACTATTACTATATCGCAGTATCTTCTGTAGCTGCTGATAGTTTGTATTATTACTATATCGCAGTATCTTCTGTAGTTGGTGATACTATGTGCTATTATTATATCACAGTATCTCGTGTAGCTGGTGATACTATGTACTATTACTATATCACAGTATCTCCTGTAGCTGGTGATAGTATGTACTATTATTATATCGCAGTATCTCCTGTAGCTGGTGATACTATGTACTATTACTATATCGGAGTATCTCCTGTTGCTGGTGATAGTATGTACTATTTCTATATCGCAGTATCTCCTGTAGCTGGTGATAGTATGTACTATTACTATATCACAGTATCTCCTGTAGCTGGTGATAGTATGTACTATTATTATATCACAGTATCTTCTGTAGCTGGTGATACTATGTACTATTACTATATCGCAGTATCTCCTGTAGCTGATGATAGTATGTACTATTACTATATCGCAGTATCTTCTGTAGCTGGTGATAGTATGTATTATTACTATATCGCAGTATCTTCTGTAGCTGGTGATAATATGTACTATTACTATATCGCAGTATCTCCTGTAGCTGGTGATACTATGTACTATTATAATATCGCAGTGTCTCCTGTAGCTGGTGATAGTATGTACTATTACTATATCACAGTATCTCCTGTAGCTGGTGATAGTATGTACTATTTCTATATCACAGTATCTCCTGTAGCTGGTGATACTATGTACTATTACTATATCGCAGTATCTCCTGTAGCTGGTGATAGTATGTACTATTACTATATCACAGTATCTCCTGTAGCTGGTGATAGTATGTACTATTATTATATCACAGTATCTCCTGTAGCTGGTGATACTATGTACTATTACTATATCGGAGTATCTCCTGTAGCTGGTGATACTATGTACTATTACTATATCGCAGTATCTTCTGTAGCTGGTGATAGTATGTATTATTACTATATCGCAGTATCTTCTGTAGCTGGTGATAATATGTACTATTACTATATCACAGTATCTCCTGTAGCTGGTGATACTATGTACTATTACTATATCGCAGTATCTTCTGTAGCTGGTGATAGTATGTATTATTACTATATCGCAGTATCTCCTGTAGCTGGTGATAGTATGTACTATTACTATATCGCAGTATCTTCTGTAGCTGGTGATAGTATGTATTATTACTATATCGCAGTATCTCCTGTAGCTGGTGATACTATGTACTATTACTATATCGCAGTATATCCTGTAGCTGGTGATAGTATGTACTATTACTATATCACAGTATCTTCTCTAGCTGGTGATACTATGTACTATTACTATATCGCAGTATCTCCTGTAGCTGGTGATACTATGTACTATTACTATATCGCAGTATCTTCTGTAGCTGGTGATACTATGTGCTAATATGATATCGCAGTATCTCCTGTAGCTGGTGATACTATGTACTATTACTATATCACAGTATCTCCTGTAGCTGGTGATAGTATGTACTATTATTATATCACAGTATCTACTGTAGCTGGTGATACTATGTACTATTACTATATCGCAGTATCTCCTGTAGCTGGTGATACTATGTACTATTTCTATATCACAGTATCTTCTGTAGCTGGTGATACTATGTACTATTACGATATCGCAGTATCTTCTGTAGCTGGTGATACTATGTACTATTACTATATCACAGTATCTCCTGTAGCTGGTGATACTATGTACTATTACTATATCGCAGTATCTCCTGTAGCTGGTGATACTATGTACTATTAGTATATCGCGGTATCTTCTGTAGCTGGTGATAGTATGTACTATTACTATATCGCAGTATCTTCTGTAGCTGGTGATACTATGTACTATTACTATATCACAGTATCTCCTGTAGCTGGTGATAGTATGTACTATTACTATATCGCAGTATCTTCTGTAGCTGGTGATAGTATGTATTATTACTATATCGCAGTATCTTCTGTAGCTGGTGATACTATGTACTATTACTATATCACAGTATCTCCTGTAGCTGGTGATAGTATGTATTATTACTATATAGCAGCATCTCCTGTAGCTGGTGATACTATGTACTATTATTATATCGCAGTATCTCCTGTAGCTGGTGATACTATGTACTATTACTATATCACAGTATCTCCTGTAGCTGGTGATAGTATGTACTATTTCTATATCGCAGTATCTCCTGTAGCTGGTGATACTATGTACTATTACTATATCGCAGTATCTCCTGTAGCTGGTGATAGTATGTACTATTACTATATCGCAGTATCTCCTGTAGCTGGTGATACTATGTATTATTACTATATCGCAGTATCTCCTGTAGCTGGTGATACTATGTACTATTACTATATCACAGTATCTCCTGTAGCTGGTGATAGTATGTACTATTTCTATATCGCAGTATCTCCTGTAGCTGGTGATACTATGTACTATTACTATATCGCAGTATCTCCTGTAGCTGGTGATAGTATGTACTATTACTATATCGCAGTATCTTCTGTAGCTGGTGATACTATGTACTATTACTATATCGCAGTATCTTCTGTAGCTGGTGATAGTATGTACTATTACTATATCGCAGTATCTCCTTTAGCTGGTGATACTATGAACTGTTACAATGTTGACGTTTTATAATTAATTCATTACGTTTGTGTCGTGTTTGCTGCCTTAGGATTCAGTGTGAATTATTACGGTGTGTAATTATCCCCTCAGGACCCGGTAATTATGTATTCTAAACACTGTCTATATGTTAACTCTGTGAGAGTAGCACTGTGCTATAGATACGTCGCTATGTGTGTGTATACGTGTGGACGAACTCTACCATGACATGTACATTTGTGTTGTTACTTTGTATCCCAGGACATATAAACGGGAGACTATCAAGAGAAGGCCCCTCTTTGGTTAAGTTTGTACACCCTCACAACATTTTCCTTTCCAAGAGACAGACGGCAGATCTAAAATGAGTATGTGTATTATGTATATGGTGTTAGATGAATAATTAATCAGATTTCGAGTGACTGCGAGGAGAGATGGAGGTTTAGAATGGTGCAGACAGTCTGTTCTTCATGCGCTTTTTTATGTGTCTGTCTGACACATTTCCCGGAGTTCTATAACGCTGGTTACACCTTGTTAATACAGTGTGTTCTCAGGGATAAAGTTGTGGTAACTGTTTCCTCTGGTGTACAAGGTAGCCCTGTACTGTACTTACCTCTGAGCAGGAAACCCTACCTATAGGAACTCCATCAACTTGGCATGCTTCCTTAATAGGGCAGTTTAAACATATGCATTACACTACATTTTTCTGTTAATTTAATTTTACCGCTATTCACTTTGTCTTGTGCTTTGTATCCAAATTTTTCTCATCCATCCAAGCAGTACCCTATTCTATACTGACGAGGTGCAAGATGGAGCTATCTATAGATGGGTGTTTCTTCCAACTGGTTTGGCAGATTTTGACAAAGTTTTTGTGAAGCTAATCACTACTCACGGACAAGCCATAGTCAAGAGGTCCGAGGTCAAAAGCCAGGAGGGTACATCATAGACAGAGGGTTGAGACAAAGGAGTAGTCGGGTAACAATCGGAGGTCATAATTCTAAGAAGGTAGCGCATCACGACAAATAGATGGTCAAGGCAAATCCAAGGTCAAGCAGCAAAGATCAGAATACCAGACTAGGAGCACAGAGCAGACACACACACCTAGAGCAAAGCTACAATTGGCAATAACAGGGCACACATGACTGAAGTCTCGGCATTTCCTGAACCTGATTGGATGGCTAAACTGCCTTCAAGACACTGACAGGTCAGCACGCCTCAGCATCTGATTGGACGGCTGAGCTGTCAATCACCATACTGACAGATCAGCTCGCCACTGTCCTAGATTGGATGGCAGAACTATCATTCATTGATAGGAGGAATCATGATAGTTTTCTTCCTTTTGGAGTCAGTTTATTTGCAGATTTTTTTCCCATGGAGCATTGCATAAGTACGGCTGACCATACACATTAGATGACTTTGACCTACCGTTCTCATCCGATACAGAGGAGCGTTCGCGTGGCTGATCACTCCTGTTTTCTCTATGAGACAGTTGCCGACTTGCACATAGGCTGGTGGCTTATCTCCGGGAGTAAAATGTCATTCTCAGTTTGCGATCTCACAAGTGTGATCGACATCTCTCCCGACCATCAGTCGGATGGCGCACCATGCATGATAGACTGTCGGCCAAACCCATCGATATCCGACAGCTCAGATGACATCGGTCTAATGTGCATGGGGGCCTTCTCTCCAATGAGTACGGCCCTGAAATAGTCTACTTTTAAGTAAAAAAAACTTCACTAAGAGATACTGTGAGTGATGGCACTTAGTTATAATATCTATCCCTAAATTTCCAGGTGGAATAGAGGAGGAACTGAATACTGAATTCTAAGGAAAGCTGTCTCAGAATGATTACGTTATAGGGAATCTTTACTGCAACAGACAGAGACGCCGTGTCCTTCGTAACAGGGTAGAATTAGGGTTTTTTGCCACTGTCTAACAATACAGTATCAGAAATTGTTTTCTAGGAAGATCGCTAATGTAAAAGGTAAAAACATATATATTTTTCTTCTTCATGAAGGACATATCTTACTTCCAGTGCTGGCTGGCACTCAGGGCCTGGTGCTGGATCATGGATTTTGCCTGACAGCAACCAGCAGGAGACTTTCCCAATCTGTCCCAGATTGTGGATGTAGTGCATGAACAGGAACCAGGAGGAGGAGGACTTGGGTTCTTGCTCCACTTTATTCCCTCCTCTTTGTACAGTTATCAAAAGGACATGCTACAAATTAAAGATCTTGGGGGCCAATTGCCTGCAGTAGATGCCTCCCCAGGGTCAGTCACATGGATTAAAAAAAGGCTTAAAAATGCAGCTTTGCCTGACTTGTTAGAGGAACACAATGGTTCTGCCACTATAAAGACACTGATCTAAGGGGAGGTAGCAGAGCATAGTACAGGTTGATCTAACATCTTATTCCGTAGAAATCTATGTTTTTCTTAATGCAGTTGTGGCCAAAAGTATTGACACCCCTGCAATTTTGTCAGATAATACTCAGTTTCTTCCTGAAAATGATTACAAAAACACAAATTCTTTGGTATTATTATTTTCCTTTAATTTGTCTTAAATGAAAAAACACAAAAGAGAATGAAGCAAAAAGCAAAACATTGATCATTTCACACAAAACTCAAAAAATGGGCCAGACAAAAGTATTGGCACCCTCAGCCTAATACTTGGTTGCACAACCTTTAGCCAAAATAACTGCGACCAACCACTTCCGGTAACCATCAATGAGTTTCTTACAATGCTCTGCTGGAATTTTAGACCATTCTTCTTTGGCAAACTGCTCCAGGTCCCTGATATTTGAAGGGTGCCTTCTCCAAACTGCCATTTTTAGATCTCTCCACAGGTGTTCTATGGGATTCAGGTCTGGACTCATTGCTGGCCACCTTAGAAGTCTCCAGTGCTTTCTCTCAATCCATTTTCTAGTGCTTTTTGAAGTGTGTTTTGGGTCATTGTCCTGCTGGAAGACCCATGACCTCTGAGGGAGACCCAGCTTTCTCACACTGGGCCCTACATTATGCTGCAAAATTTGTTAGTAGTCTTCAGACTTCATAATGCCATGCACACGGTAAAGCAGTCCAGTGCCAGAGGCAGCAAAGCAACCCCAAAACATCAGGGAACCTCCGCCATGTTTGACTGTAGGGACTGTGTTCTTTTCTTTGAATGCCTCTTCTTTCCCCTGTAAACTCTATGTTGATGCCTTTGCCCAAAAAGCTCTACTTTTGTCTCATCTGACCAGAGAACATTCTTCCAAAACGTTTTAGGCTTTTTCAGGTAAGTTTTGGCAAACTCCAGCCTGGCTTTTTTATGTCTCAGGGTAACAAGTGGGGTCTTCCTGGGTCTCCTACCATACAGTCCCTTTTCATTCAGACGCCTACGGATAGTACGGGTTGACACTGTTGTACCCTCGAACTGCAGGGCAGCTTGAACTTGTTTGGATGTTAGTCGAGGTTCTTTATCCAACATCCGCACAATCTTGCGTTGAAATCTCTTGTCAATTTTTCTTTTCCGTCCACATCTAGGGAGGTTAGCCACAGTACCATGGGCTTTAAACTTCTTGATGACACTGCGCACAGTAGACACAGGAACATTCAGGTCTTTGGAGATGGACTTGTAGCCTTGAGTTTGCTCATGCTTCCTCACAATTTGGTTTCTCAATTCCTCAGACAGTTCTTTGGTCTTCTTTCTTTTCTCCATGCTCAATGTGGTACACACAAGGACACAGGACAGAGTAAAAGGTTAAAGGATTTTGGGGATATGTCAAAAGTAAAAGAAAAGTCAAAGATGCTATAGGATTTTTACAGGATGAAAATGATGAAATGGTAAGACAGGATGTTGAGAAGGCTGAACTTTTAAATTCCTATTTTGCATGTGTTTTCTCTCAGAAAGGAAATGTAACATCAACTGTTATTCACTGTCCTATTAAGGGAATAGAAGAATCCAGGATATCTATAAACAGAAAGATAGTGAGGAAACACTTAGCTAACCTAAATGAATTCAAGTCTCCAGGTCCAGATGAATTACACCCCAGAGTACTGAAGGAGATAGCAGAAGAAATTTTTGAACCCCTCTCCATAATCTTTGAAAATTCTTGGAGAACAGGAGAAGTGCCAGAAGACTGGAGAAAAGCAAATGTTGTTCCTATCTTCAAAAAGGGGAAGAAGGTGGACCCAGGCAACTATAGGCCGGTGAGTCTGACTTCTATACCAGGAAAGATCTTTGAACAAATTATTAAAAAACATGTATGTCAATACCTGGATAAGAATGAAGTAATTAAACAGAGTCAGCATGGGTTTGTAACTAATAAGTCATGTCAGACTAACTTAATTTCCTTCTATGACGGTATCACTGATTGGGTGGATCAAGGAAATGCTGTAGATATAGTATATCTTGACTTCAGCAAAGCATTTGACAAAGTCTCTCATACAATCCTTATTGAAAAAATGACTAAGTATGGAATGGACAAGGCAACTGTTAGGTGGATTCATAACTGGCTTAGTGATCGGACCCAAAGAGTGGTCGTAAATGGCTGCACATCCAGTTGGAAGAATGTCTCAAGTGGGGTACCACAGGGCTCTGTCCTGGGCCCTGTATTGTTCAACATCTTTATCAACGATTTAGATGAAGGAATTGAGGGTAAACTGATTAAATTTGCTGATGACACAAAGCTAGGAGGGATAGCTAATACTAGAGAAGAGAGAGAGAGGATTCAAAAAGATTTAAATAAACTGGAGAAGTGGGCAGCAACTAACAGAATGGTTTTTAACAGGGAGAAATGCAAAGTACTACATCTGGGCAATAAAAATGAAAAAAGCATATATAGAATGGGAGGAATAGGGCTAAGCAACAGCACATGTGAAAAAGACTTGGGTATACTAATAGATCACAGACTGAATATGAGTCAACAGTGTGATGCAGCAGCAAAAAAGGCAAATGCAATTCTAGGATGTATTAACAGAAGCATACAGTCTAGATCACGTGAAGTCATTATTTCCCTCTACTCCTCTTTGGTCAGACCTCATCTGGAATATTGTGTCCAGTTTTTGGCACCACATTTTAAAAAAGACATCAACAAACTGGAGCAAGTTCAGAAAAGAGCGACCAGAATGGTGACCGGTCTGCAAACCCTGTCTTATGAGGAAAGGTTGCAGGATTTGGGAATGTTTAGTTTGCAAAAGAGAAGACTGAGAGGAGACTTAATAGCTGTCTACAAATATCTAAAGGGCTGTCACATTGTAGAAGGATCAACTTTATTCTCATTTGCACAAGGAAAGACTAGAAGCAATGGGATGAAACTGAATGGGAGGAGACACAGATTAGATATTAGAAAAAACTTTTTGACAGTTAGAGTGATCAATGAGTGGAACAGGCTGCCACGAGAAGTGGTGAGTTCTCCTTCAATGGAAGTCTTCAAACAGAGGCTGGACAAACATCTGACTGGGATGATTTAGCGAATCCTGCTTTGAGCAGGGGGTTGGACCAGATGGCCCAGGAGGTCCCTTCCAACTCTACGATTCTATGATTCTATGAGTCAACTTTAATCCATGTCAACTGGCTGCAAGTGTGATTTAGTTATTGCCAACACCTGTTAGGTGCCACAGGTAAGTTACAGGTGCTGTTAATTACACAAATTAGAGAAGCATCACATGATTTTTTGAACAGTGCCAATACTTTTGTCCACCCTCTTTTTTATGTTTGGTGTGGAATTATATCCAAGTTTAGCTTTAGGACAATTCTTTTTGTGTTTTTTTTCATTTAAGACAAATTAAATGAAGATAATAATACCAAAGAATTTGTGTTTGCAATAATTTTCAGGAAGAAACTGAGTATTATCTGACAGAATTGCAGGGGTGTCAATACTTTTGGCCACAACTGTATGTAAATGAGCTGTTAAGATCTATGGGCCGGACAGAGATCTCTCAGAGAATCCGCCTCCAGAGCTTATTGTATATGAAAGGAGACGTTACCAGTGTGAGACATGGAGGTCAGAAGAGCGGACTGTCAGCCATTATATGTCTCACACTGGCAAGGCAGATCATCAATGTATCATTTTATCCAGCCCATATCGACTGCTTAGGAATATTGATCGTACTGACAGATTCCTTTTAATCCAGGAGATTACTGCCTGCACTGCATTGAACAGGGAGTTGGACACGGTGACCCTGGAGGTCTCTTCCAACTCTAACATTCTATGGTTCTATGTTCCACACTCCCGTCCATTAGATGACAGTTATGCTTGGTTTATAAGACAGAATTCTGTCACAATACACTCCTAGTGACCATGAGTGTACTACACGCTTATCTACGTCAGCATAGGTTAACTGGTGAAACCAAGTACAAGCCCTCGCTGGACCCTTGTCATGGCCAAACACTTAAGTGCACCTTCCCACCTACTTATTATCCCTCTATCTCCATCCCCTCTTCTTTGATTGACAGGTCTGGCTTTATTGAGCTATTGAAGGGTGGAGATAGGAAGCAAGGTGGGAAGTGGTGCACTAAACTGTTTGCCCCCCCTCTCCACCATAGTGCACCAAGCGCCTGTACTTGGTTGAGCAGTCATTCTGTGCTGACAGACTCCCTTTAATGATAGTGTGGCTTTATAATGGGGGAGGGATTGCTATGGAATGAATCTAGGTAGTCATGAAGAGTGGTCATGCCAATCAATAGCTATCTGAGGGGACCAGCTGGGTGCAGATGAGAAAGACTTGCGCTAAAACTAGGATCTTGGGCTTGATTGTAGAGTAGTGGTGTCATGCGAGGACAAGCCACTATTTGGCTGTATCATTTGTGGTTCACAATTGAATATTCTTGGTGAATAAAAAGTTGAAAACTCAGAAATTTTGACCATATTGAACTTTAATATGTGTCAATCTCT
This sequence comes from Dendrobates tinctorius, assembly GCF_039654945.1. NCBI lineage: Eukaryota > Metazoa > Chordata > Amphibia > Anura > Dendrobatidae > Dendrobates > Dendrobates tinctorius. Next base: position 1,157,277 of record NW_027361767.1, read on the forward strand.
GGATCTGGAATAGTGACAGTGCGCTTTATATGGACCTAAAAGCCTATTAATGGACCTTGGCAGTTAGTATCAGCTCTTATGTTATTTCTGTGTGTTGTATGATTCCAGCACCAGTGATAATGAGCTGAGAATTGTTTATTTCACTCCTCATATCCCAATTGTCCCCTTCTGTTCCTGTCTAGCAGCAGTGCGGCTGGTAGCAAGTACCTCTGCTGTATCGTAAGTTGCTCCCCGAGTCATCCTCGTGTTGATGAATCACCATGGTATCAGTGCAGCGTTGCAGTATTTTCACTTGCTGCCCTAGTTTTGTCAAAGGAAGATAAATATTTAAGGCCATGGTATGTTCGCTTGCTGGGAACATGGATGGAGGGTGGGGGGTAGAGTTGCTTTAAAATATGCTTTTTCTTATTATTGTCAGTGTTGGAAATTTCCAATCTAATCATTAGATATGAAAGCCAACAGCTTATTCCTGTAATGTTTTACACATAAAATTACCCTTATAAATAATACCCCAAAATCAGATGAATTAAATTGTGTATGTATGTGAACAGGGCTCAGGAGCTGAATTTGATCCACACACAGCAGATACCCACTACAATAAGTAGCTAGCATGCGTCTCTAACAGAAGTGGTCGGAGCTTAGTTCCCGTTGCGGCTGTTAACCATTTAGATGCTGCTGTCAATGACTGGCAGTGCCATTTTAATGGTGTCACAGACAGTGAGTGCGAATCGGCTCCCACTGGTTACCCGTGATGTGGTCATGTAACACAGATGTTTTCTATGCTGTTGGCTCCCCGTCACTAACATCTTGGTCCTCCTCTAAAGCTCAGGAATAAGCAGAGCTTCAGAGGAGACAGAGATCTTCACTAGATATTGCAGTGCTTTGATATTGGATGATCGCAGGTTTAAGTTTCCCATAAAAAGGAAATACCTACGGTAACTTGTTTATTTTACATTTATCCTTATGTCCATAAAAGACTGATCTAATATTAATTAACCCAATCGGTAAATGTCATAACGAGAAAGAAAAAAAAATGCCAGAATGGCAGTCTTGTGATCACACTAAAAAAAATACAATTTACAATAAAAAGATGTCTAATGAAATCAGAACTGACACCAATGAAAATATCAGCTCAACACACAAAAATACCATCCCTCCCCCAGCTCCATTAATGGAAAAGTAAAAATGTTATGGGTCGTAATTCTACTGACCTGGAAATTCATGAGGTCAGGTCAGTTTCACCACATAATGAACACCATAAAAATAAAACCCAAAAAACAGTGGTGGAATTGCGTGTTTTTCAACATTTGTACGCACTTGGAATTTTTTACCCATTTCTCGGTCCATTACCAAAAAATGGTGAAAAAATAGTACGTACAAATGATGAAAAAACACACAATTCCACCATTGTTAGGGTTCATACAGAATACTGCATTATATCTATAAAACTCAAGAAGCAACTAATGGGATAAACAATTCCCCATCTGTTAATTTGTAAGAAATTGGGTGAAATCCCTCAAAGAGGAAAAGAAGATGTGTACAAAGACCAATAATTGAGCTCCGATAGCCACCCCTCCGTGTGGGAAGGCAGGCTGTCAATGTGGGAAGGAGAGCCCTCAAACATCTCACTGATCCAAGGGGGGGGCACTGCAGCAATAAAGTCTCATAGCACATCATGGCATGGAATAACACCATAGGGTAGCATCACACATCACACCATGGCACACACTGTACAGTTTTTGTGCATTCATTTTCTTATCACCTTCTTCCAGCAGCCAAAATGTTTTCATTTATTCCGTCGACATAGGGCTTTCTTTTTACGAGATGAGTTGTAGTTTTGAATGGCATCACACCATTCATTTTACCATTTGATGTATTGAAAAAAAAGGAAAACATACAAAAATGGTGAAATATAACAGATTCTACCTCCTGAGCTGTAGATCTCTGCAGGTCCTCTACAGTGACCATGGGCCTCTTAGCTGTTTCTCTAATTAGTTCTCACCTTGTGGGATGTCAGTGTACGTAGATGGCCATGTCTTGGTAGGTTTTCAGTTGTGTCATACTACTTCCATTTTTAGATGATAGATTGAACAGTGTTCCGTGAGATGTTCAGAGCTTGGGCTATTTTTTTTATAACCTAACCCCGCTTTACTGTTGTCCACAACTTTATCCCTGACCTGTCTGGTGTGTTCCTTGGTTTTCATGATGCTGTTTGATCCCTAATGTTCTCTAATAAACCTCTGAGGCCTTCACAGAACAGCTGTAGTTATACTGAGAATTAAGTACACACAGGTGGATTCAATTTACTAATTATGTGTCTTCTGGAGGCAATTTCAGACTACAGGGGGCTCAATACAAATGCATGTCACAATTTTAAGATTTATATTTTTAAAATTTTTAGAAAACCATGTATCGTTTCCTTTACATGTCACAAATACTTGCTACTCTGTGTTGGTATGTCACATAAAATTCCTATAAAATGCATTTGAGTTTGTGGGTGTAACATGAAAAAATGTGGAAAGTTCTGGGGGTAAGATTACTTTTCAAGGCATTGTATGTGTATGTTTTTTTTACTTTTATTTTTTATTCTTTAATTTTTAATGTGTAAAAATGGGGTAATCCCAAAAAATGTTTTTATATATATATTTAATTTGCTTATGGATTGTGGTAGTTCAATTAGGTGATGCACTAGTGGTGGGATGCCTCACCACTGCGCTTATGCTGCCTTTCCACTAGCGTTTCTATATCTTACACGCCTCTTGTAAATGCAATCCATGTATCCGACGAAGGTCTAAGTTATTGACTGACACGTTACAGGTGCAATTTCCTTGCATATCGATTTTCTAATAAATATCACCTCAATTCCACTACAGAGTGTCTAGTTCTTCATATCTATGGTTTTGAGTCATGCTGATTGGCAGCCGGCTCCCTGTTGCCCAACTGCGGGGAGCCGCCTGTCAGCAGGATGTCGGCAGTCACGCCCTGTTGACAGAGCAGACCGGAAGAAGGGCTGTTCTGTTGATGTGGAGCAGCAGAATCGGCAGCAGACTGCTCTGAGCCGACGCTTGGTAGAACAGGCAAGTAGATAGCAGCAATTACCTGCCTGTGAGTTTTTAGGCCCGTAGTAAAGTAAAAATAGTTTTGGCTAACCCCTTTAAATCTTTTGTATCTGAACTTTTTTCTTATCAAAGTAGAAACTAGGGGTACAATTATAAAGCACAAATGACTTTGGTAAAACTATAGGAATCTCGACTTCTGCTTCATTATATAAAAAAGACCCAGTAAAGGGGCGTGTGACATGTAGCAAAGGGCTCATTACTCATCACTAAAATAGGCTACCCTAATAAAAAGGATGTTTAACACCGATCTTTTGCCACTGTATCCAGGGCCAGTTATAGACAAAGTGGGGCTCTTGGCAAAACTTTAAAGTGGGGCCCCAAATGCTAACATATCGCACCATCACACAGAAACATTTTGGTTATAATTATATGCGCTGAGTTCAGGCAGTTAAACGAGTGTGATCGACAATATTGAAGTCGTTCGACACTTGTTTCCCGGCCTCTTTACAGCGGGTGAGGAAGAATGATGGGAACAGCATGATCACTATTGGATCAATCTGTCCCCATACAGTATCATGTTATCAGCAGCACATCTGCAGGTTACACCGGGCAATGTGCTGCTGAGAACAGTGATTTTTGTTCCTGCATAAACAATCCAATCACTCGATGAATATGCCGCATTTTGCTTGTTTAGTATAATGCGCTCTCCATAGTCCTCCATATAGTATAATGGAGGTTCCATAGTCCTCCATATAATACAATGCACCCAATTTTCCTCCATATATTATAATGTGCACCCCATAGTCCTCCATATAGTATAATACACTACTCATAGTCCTATATATAGTATAATACGTCCCATAGTCTTCAATACAGTATAATGCATCCCATTGTCCTCCAAATTGTATGATGTACCACCCATAGTCCTAAATATAGTATTATGCACACCACATAGTCCTCCACACAGTATAATACGCCCCATAGTCCTCCATATAGTATAATACACTAGCCATAGTCCTCCATACAGTATAATGCACAGCCCATAGTCCTCAATATAGCATAATGCATCCCCCATAGTTCTCCATATAGTACAATGCACTCCCCATAGTATAATGCTCCCCATAGTCCTTTATATAGTATAATGCATTCCCCATAGTCCTCCATACGTTATAATGCATTCCCCATAGTGCTCCATGTCACCCCACAGAGTATAATGCTGCCATACATAGTATAATGCTGCCCCACAGAGTATAATGCAGCCCCACAGAGTGTAATGCAGCCCCCTAGAGTATAATGCGGTCTCATAGCGTACAATGCAGCTGCATAGAGAATTCAGTCCCACAAAGTATAATTCAGCCCATACAAAGTATAATGCCGCCCCAACAGAGTATAATGACGCCTCCCTAGAGTATAATGCACTGGTTTTTTTTAAAAAAATAAAAACATACCTATCTCAATTCCCCTGCTGCTCCTGTGTCTGCAGCGTGTCTCTCCAGCTGCGTGGCGCGATGATGTGACTTCATTGCGCCCGATGCGTCAGATACAGAGGAATTATGCGAGAGGGAATGTCGCCTGATACAGTGGAATGTGCAATGCGGGGTGGGGGGGGGCGGACTGATGCTGGCCCCATTTCCTCATGGGCCCCATAGCAGCCAGCCACTGGCTGGGGGCCCCTGACAGAGAGAGGACCCTAGGCAGAGGCCTAGTTTGCCTGCCCCTATTGCGGTGTGACCAGTTTAGCATGTATAAACTGGGAAAGGTCCTCTTTAGATGGCGTCTCTCATAAGAGAAGACATTTCTGTATGTTGTGAGTGCCTCTGAATAGGGTCTATGTGTAGGTGATCCCCCCTGCCTACCTGTTTAGTAGCCCAGATTGTTAGCCATTGCATGCCCTTTCAGCTGGTCATGCTGGTCACGTTCCCAGCATTATGGGGGCGCAGCGTCAGCCATTAGTAGTGTAGCGTCAGTGGAGCCATATCAGAAGTCCAGCCTTCAGACAGCTGTTTCAGCTAGAGGTGGCGGTGTTGCAGTACCATCTCAGCATCTTTGTGTCGCTTTTTATTTTATTGCTGCAACATTATTATCATCATCATTGTCGTCCTGGAGCCGCTGCAGCGTTGAAAGCTTTATGCTTTTCCTCTTGCATTATTAGCACATTGTGCTTGTATTGATAAGATCACGCGGTGTTAATGCAGCATTAATCTGATATTACCGCAGTCCCTGGTTTATATTATCAGCCGAGCAAAATGGCTTTATTGAGAGCGTGACAGTAGTAATGGTGGCTGAACACGACGGTGTCTGTGTGTGAGCGCAGCGGCTGCACTGTGCGGGGTGGCAGCGAACGCGCTCTCCCCGCCTTCATACTTAGTGTAATCCATGGCGAGTTGTTCATCTCCCCAGGGGGTCGCTGTTAGCACCATGCCAGGTCTCAGCTGGGTCCTCACTGCTTAAATATTTCATAAATGAGGACGACAAGATCTGATGCGGAAGGCTGTTTGATAATAACACTAATGAGAAGAATGCAGCACAGTGCCACCATGTCACTGGATCACACGCTGATCATTACCGCGCTCGGTGTGTGTCGCTGTGTGTGTGCAGGTCTCTGTGTATGCCCCGTCTATACAAACACAGCTTAGAAGAGCACAAGGAAGGGAGTCACCAGAAACTGCCTCACTGACAATTAAAGGAAATCTATTACTAAGCTTTTGCCACCAAATCTCAGAGCAGCATGATGTAGAGACCCTGATTCCAGCGATGTGTCACTTACTGGGCTGCCTGATTTTCACTTGATGACTAGTAAACCTCATTGGGTCCTCCATATTCATGAGCTCTGTATAACCCCGCCCCCACCTCTGCTAAGCAGCTTTATGCCTATGCACAGTATTCACAGAAAGCAGCCAATCAGTGGTTCGGGAGGGATTACACAGAGCTCAGCATTCAAGAGAACTGCTAGATCTGCAGCAGAAGAAAACGTTTTTTATCAAAATGGCAACCAGCAGCTCAGTAATCAGCCTACATCAGGCTGCTCTTACATGTGACAGCCAAAAACATGGTGACAGATTCCCTTTAAAATAAAAAGTTTTGTTAGTGCTATTAACAATATAGGGATAGCAGCAAGGGTATTTATAATATTAAAATATAACACTTATTCTAGATACTATTAAAATCCAATAACACACCTATACTTTAAAAGAACAGATAGAGGAACAGTACTTCCATATGAAACATGAATATAAATGGAGATGAGCAGTGTCCTGTCCTCCAATATGGCATAGGTGAACGGCCAGCGCGACCACTGGAGCATTTCAGTATATGGTCGAATAGTAAGCCGGTCACTGACCGTACTAATTTAACACCGGTAGAACAGCTACAATGATGAGGACAATATCAGAGATTGATTCTGGTGTTGAGAACGAAAGAATGTGAGTCTTTATGTAATGTGTGCACAATTGTCACCAGACTTCAGGTGACCACAGTGGAGGGTGGGTTTACAGTGTTAGTACAGAAATAGGATAAAAATGGAACGTCCTCCCCATTGATGTTAAACCACTGCTGGTGGTCTGTACCTTGCAGACATCCGTGGGAAGGCATCAGATTCTGCCCCTAAGAATTGGTATGTGCTCTGCACTAATTTGATACCCCTTTGCTCCCGCCCTAACAAGGGCAGTCCACAGCTAATTACTTTAGTGTTTGGCCCTGAACTCTCCCTTTAAGCCTCTTGTGTGTTCTGACCTGTTTCTTCCAGGAGTCATCAGGGGACATGTGCACATGGTGCAGTAGGAGTCTAGGCTAATGTGCTAGTCATAAGAGCCAGTCTTGTCTCTGCTACCTGTGAGCAAAGATATCGGTGTTGCACGTACGTCGTCTTGTATCTTTTTTTTTTTTTCACGGATGCAACAAGTACCCATTTTAATCCATGGTGCTATTCACATGTCTGTGTTTTTTCACATGACTGTGTGTCCATACAAAACACATGGAGACATGCCCATTCTTCTCCAGCCACACGGATAAAAGAACCAATACAGGTCTATGGATCCTTGCAAAACACTGATAACAACACACTGATGGTAAAAAAGGACTAAACACTGAGGACACACTGATCTCAAACATTGATAACACTGATCCCAAACACTGAGGACACACTGATCCCAAACACTGAGGACACACTGATCCCAAACACTGAGGACACACTGATCCCAAACACTGAGGACACACTGATCCCAAACATGGAGGACACACTGATCCCAAACACTGAGGACACACTGATCCCAAACACTGAGGATACACTGATCTCAAACATTGATAACACTGATACCAAATACTGAGGACACACTGATCTCAAACACTGAGGACACACTGATCTCAAACACTGATAACACTGATCCCAAACACTGAGGACACACTGATACCAAACACTGATGACACACTGATCCCAAACACTGAGGACACACTGATCCCAAACACTGAGGACACACTGATCCCAAACACTGAGGACACACTGATCTCAAACACTGAGGACACACTGATCCCAAACACTGAGGACACACTGATCCCAAACACGGAGGACACACTGATCCCAAACACTGATGACACACTGATACCAAACACTGATGACACACTGATCCCAAACACTGAGGACACACTGATCCCAAACACTGAGGACACACTGATCCCAAACACTGAGGACACACTGATCTCAAACACTGAGGACACACTGATCCCAAACACTGAGGACACACTGATCCCAAACACGGAGGACACACTGATCCCAAACACTGAGGACACACTGATCCCAAACTTTGATGACACACTGATCTCAAACATTGATAACACTGATACCAAATACTGAGGACACACTGATCTCAATCATTGATAACACTGATCCCAAACACTGAGGACACACTGATCTCAAACATTGATAACACTGATACCAAATACTGAGGACACACTGATCTCAATCATTGATAACACTGATCCCAAACACTGAGGACACACTGATCTCAAACATTGATAACACTGATACCAAACACTGATGACACACTGATACCAAACACTGAGGACACACTGATCCCAAACACTGAGGACACACTGATCTCAAACACTGATAACACTGATCCCAAACACTGAGGACACACTGATCCCAAACACTGAGGACACACTGATCTCAAACACTGATAACACTGATCCCAAACACTGAGGACACACTGATACCAAACACTGAGGACACACTGATCTCAAACATTGATAACACTGATGCCAAACACTGAGGACACACTGATCTTAAACACTGAGGACACACTGATCTCAAACATTGATAACACTGATCCCAAACACTGAGGACACACTGATACCAAACACTGATAACACTGATCCCAAAAACTGATGACACTGATCCCAAGCACTGAGGACACACTGATCCCAAACACTGAGGACACTGATCTTAAACACTGATGACACCGGTAACCTTTTTTTTACGTATGTCATAAAACATGGATGTGTGAATGAGGCCTTCAGCTGATGTTATTTTTTGTGTGACTAAATTATGGAAATTTAGGTGGAATTCCGAGCAGTGATAATCTATTCACTCTCAAGTCGAATTGATCAATTTTTTTTTTTTACAGGGAAGATAATTCTAATCCTCGCTCATATTGTGCATTGTCAGTGATAAGTGGCCAACTCAGGCTTTGCTCCCACTGGCGTCTGATACGGCGGAGTGTGATGTGAAAAAACATCATGGTACACTCTGACCAATGTTAGTAAATGAGTCCGTGCTCATCTGACAGATTTTCCTGAGATCTAATTGGACTGAGGAACAAAATCGCACACTCCCGTACCACTCGCATGATGCAAACTGAACCATACCATTTCCACTCTTCCAACTTTTCAGGAGGAACTTTGGAGATATTTTTTATACGCTAATGTGAGCGAGAAGTCATCAAATGACGTAGCTACGAAGGCTGCATGGCATTTTAAGGTTTGAGACTTTGCGTTGAAATCGCCCTACAAACTGCTTCTGAAGCTGGTTTGTATCTTCTCCGTTTGGTCATCACGGACTTATACAAATGATATGTGTATAGTGAATATATTCACACACCGTCTGTATGTTCCTCTCTCTCTGGAGCTGCGCCAGGCGAACAGATAGAGGAGGGGGTGGAATTTGGAATTCAGGTGCTTGCAGATTCCTTCTTGTCTATCGGATTCATTCATATTTTGTATTTTAATCATCCGTCTGCTGGGAGAGCCAGATCACTAGGCGACAAGATGTCCTCACTGTCGGCAGACGCAGTCACATGGTGGGCTTGGCAATAAAGTGTGATAATGTTGTGACATGTTGTGACAGTGCACATATTCTCTCCGAACATTGTTTGACTCTACTCTGTTACAATGTGAGTGTGAGGAAAAGCTGCTGAATGCTGCAGAATTACTCCAGCTCCGGCTAATGGGGAATCAATGAGTGGAAGCTGCTCGTCTCCTATCACACAGCACAATCTGGCATTGAAGGATAATAACGTGGTAGGGTGGACACTGTTTTTCCCCTTCCTGATTTTCTATTCTTTTGCATGTAGAGTTGAGCGACATTCATGATGACATTCATCCACTCAATGCCGACTTTTATTCCCCATTGACTTGCATTGGGGTCGGGTTTCGGACGAAACTCCGACTTTTTTTGCCCTAGTCGGACCAGTTTCATCTGAAACAAATTTTGTTTCATGAAACCCGATCCGACCAAAGTCGCTCAACTCTGTTTGCATGTTTCTCACACTTAAATGTTTCAGATCACCAAACAAATGTAAATATTAGACAAAGATAACACAAGTAATTACAAAATGCAGTTTTTAAATGAAGGTCTTTATTATTAAGGGAAAAAGAAATCCAAACCTAGAGGGCCCTGTGTGAAAACGTGATTGCCCCCGAAACCTAGTAACTGGTCAGGCCACAATTAGCAGCAACAACTGCAACCAAGCGTGTGCGATAACTGGCAATGAGTCTTTTATAACGCTCTGGAGGAATTTTAGCAGCTCATCTTTGCAGAATTGTTGTAATATAGCCACATTGGAGGGCTTCCAAGCATGAACCGCCTTTTTAAGGTCATGCCACAGCATCTCAATCGGATTTTGGACAGGATTTTGACTAGGCCACTCCAAAGTCTTAATTTTGTTTTTCTTAACCCCATAAAGGGAATCTGTTACCCTTATTTTGGACTATGAGCTGCCAGCATCGACATCAGGGGCTTATCTACAGCATTCTATAATGCTGTAGATAAGCCTCCGAAGTAACCGGAAAGATAAAAGAGTTATATTATACTCACTCTGGCGTCCGGTCCGATGGGTGTCGCGGTCCGGTGCCTCCCATCTTCATACGATGCCGTCCTCTTCTTCCCTTCCTGTCGTGGCTCCGGCGCAGGTGCACTGCTCTGCCCTGTTGAGGGCAGAGCAGATGTCATGGTCACGCGTGGCTGGACACAGCGCCTCCAGCAGGGCGGATTTAGATGACACGCGTGACCCTGGATACACCGCCTCCAGTTGGGCGAATTTAAATAATAAAACGTGCAGCTGGATACGCCGCCTCCAACAGGCGAATTTCGGAAATACACGTATGTCTGGAAACCCCACCTCCAGTAAGGCGAATTTAAACAATAAAAGGGAAAACCTGGGTAACAATAACAATGGTGGCCCTGCGATAGGGAATGGGGACAGGGAGACCTCCTGCAATCCCCTGAGTCAGTGTCTCTACACTCCTAACCTTCCCTAGGCCGGTTCCGCACCGGGCGACGATCAGGAACCTAAAAACCCTGACTCGCCCTGCACCTAAACCCTCACTAGTGAAGTGTACGGTGCGGAAACTAATCCCACCACTGCACTAAAACACACATAAGGAAAAGAGATAAAACAGGGAAACACCACTTAGCTTTGCTCTGTTGCTTACGCTCCCAGCAACAGAGCCCACCACCTGCGTGCATCTTTTCCTCCGACTGGATCCAACACCATAGTGCAGCCTTGGAGCAAACAGAGTCCACCACCTGCGTGCAGCTGTCCAGAAACAGAGTCCAGCATATGAGTCCAGCTTTCCAGCAAAAGAATCCAGCATCTTGAGTCCAGCTTTCCAGCAACCGAGTCCAGCATCATGAGTGCAGCTCTACACCATAGCTGCCACTCCACCAAGCCATGCAAGAACTCCTTGCTGACACCATAGCTGCAACTCCACCAAGCCATGCCAGCCCTCCTCGCAGACACCCAAGCTGCCACTTAGGACTCTCACTGAGCTGCCTGGGACTCTCCTTCAGCTCCATCCTTCACCCAGGCTTGCTTGTAACTGAGGACTATCACCAACAGTGATTACCACACCTGACACTCTTTTATACAGCAATCACATCTGTTTTATAATTACGTGCACAAAACTAAAGTAACCAAAGTGCAATGACCCTAATGGCCACCGGGGGGAAACTAGAACTGAAACCACCACAGTGCAATGACCCAAATGGCCACCGGGGGCAAAAACCAAACTTTCGCACACAGCTAAAGGAAAAAAAAAGGTTACTTGTGCATTTTCTCTGTCGTATCCAACCTGGATCATGACAGCAGAGTCCTGCAGTGCGCAGGCGCCAGGAAAGGTCCAGCCCCTGTGCACTGCATTATTCTGCTCTGCCCTCAACAGGGCAGAGCAGTGCACCTGCGCCAGAGCCACAACAGGCAGCAAAGAAGAGGACGGCATCGTATGAAGATGGGAGGCGCCGGACCGCAACACCCATCGGACCAAGAACGGACCGCCCCCCGGTGAGTATAATCTAACTTCTTTTTCTTCTCTTTCAGGTTACATCAGAGGCTTATCTACAGCATTACAGAATGCTGTAGATAAGCCCCTGATGTCGATGCCGGCAGCTCATAGTCCAAAAAAAGGGTGACAGAATCCCTTTAATGACCGCCGATACGCCTTTCAACAGCGGCAGTTAAGGGTACTTATGCCTCAGTGCCGCTTTATAACGGCGCTGAGAAATAAGTGTATAGCTCCCCACAGAGTCGGAATTTCTCTGGGGTCTCGAGTCGAGACCCCAGAGAACATGATTCGAGTTGGTTTTTACCAACCACAGTGTTGTGATCGCTATTATTAATGGAATAACGGCGACCACAAAAGATAAAAAGTCTGATTTCCCATTTACTTTCACTCTCCTCTGATGTGATCACACATCAGAGGAGAGAGAAATCGGATCCCCCGATCCCCCCCCCCCGTACCTCCGGTGTCACGGCATCCTCCAGTGAAGTTTCATCGTCTTCTTCCGGGAGAAAATGCTAGGGTTGGGCTAGGGTTATTGTTGGGATTACGGTTAGGATTGGGATTAGGGTTAGGGGTGTGTTAGGGTTAGGTTTGTGGATAGGGTTGGGATTGGGGTTAGGGGTGTGTTGGGGTTTGGGTTGGTGTTAAAATTGGGGGGGGTTCACTGTTTCGTTAAGTCAGGGGGTCTCCAAAGGCGACATGGCGCCACTATTGATTCCAGCCAATTTTGCGTTCAAAAAGTGCTCCCTTCCTTCTGAGCCCTGCCATGCACCCAAACAGTGGCTTTACCCCACATACAGGGTATTGGCATACTCAGGAGAAATTGCACAACTAATTTTCTGGTTCATTTTCTCCTGATACCCTTGTGAAAATAAAAAAAAATAATATGTAACCCTTATAACGTCCTAACAAAAAAATTATGTTTCCAAATTTGTGCTGATGTAAAGTTGACATGTGGGAAATGTTATTTATTAACTATTTTCTGTGACACCACTCTTAATCAAAGAGTGGTGTCACTCTTGTGTTTATTTATGAAAAAAAAACGGAAATTTGGCAACAATTTTAAAAATTTTCCAATTTTCAAACTTTTAATTTTTGCACCCTTAAGTCATAAGGGTGCAAAAATTAAAAGTTTGAAAATTGGAAAATTTTTAAAATTGTTGCCAAATTTCCGTTTTTTTTTCATAAATAAACACAAGTTATATCAAAGAAATTTTACAATTAACATGAAGTACAATATGTCACGAAAAAACATTCTCAGTGGGATACGTTGACGCGTTCCAGAGCTGTAACGTCATAAAGTGACAGTGGTCAGAATGGTAAAAATTGGCTTGGTTATTAAGTTACCGATTGGTTCTGTCACTAAACGGTTAAGCTATTCAGAGGTGAACTTGCTGGTATGTTTTGGATTCTTGTCCTGCTGTATAACCCAAGTGCGCTTCAGCTTGAGGTCACAAACAGATGGCCGGACATTCAGGTAAAAAAAGGAAAAAGAGGATGGCACTCACTGTTCCGATGTGATAAATTTATTGCAAAATAAAAAGCATTGGCTCGGGAGCAATGTGTAGACTGTGGACAACAGCCGTTTCATGCACCTACACATACAGTCTTGTGTGTCCTTACAGGACTGAGCACCCGTTCTGTGGGTAGTTGGCGTTCAGTTTAGGTGTGTGAATTGCACCTGATGCAATGGTGCTATATTAAGGTGGTTGCAGCCGTGCCGAATTTACTTTCTTTCATTGTTATTCATCAGATGACCGGACATTCTCCTTCAGAATTTTCTGGTAGACAGCAAAATTCATGATTCCATCTACCACAGCAAGTCTTCCAGGTCCTAGAGCAGCAAAACAGCAATAGACCATCACATTACCACCACCATATTTTACTGTTGGTTTGATGTTCCGATTCTGAAATTCTGTGTTACTTCTACTCTAGATGTAATGGGACATGCACCTTCCAAAAGTTAAACTTTTGTCTCATCAGTACACAGAATAGTCTAGGAGATCATCAACATGTTTTCTGGCAAAACTAAGACAAGCCTTTATGTTCTTATTGCTCAACAGTGGTTTTCGTCTTGGAACTGGCTGTCTCCTTATAGCCACCTTTCCTTGCTGCCTCATCCTGCAGGAACTTGTTGCTGTTGCCACCACCACCAGCCTCGGTTGTCTCTATGACCTATTTGTCTCCCGACCCTTGTTTGTCCACCACACGCAGGCACACGTCTGAAAACCTCTTTGGTGCCACCATAGCCTTTCCTTCTATCCCTTAGAGATGTTAGGGAATGTTTCCATGGTCAGTAAATGCTGCGGATTGGACGCTGCATACAGCCACAGCGTCCAACCCGCAGGGGCCAGAGTTACAGCATAGTGGAGGGGATTTCATGAAATCTCATCTCCAATATGCATGCAGGGACACCGGCTTCCCTGAGTAACCGAACATGCCGCTCGTCTTTCCAGACCGCAGCATGTCTATTTATCTTGTGGAGACGCTCCCTCTACGCCAGATAAAGTCACCCGTACAATGTATAGGACACGGTGATTCCGCACAGTTCAATGAACACATGCGGAATCACCTGCATTCAAAAGCCGGCAGCGCTTTGGACAGAGCGGACATGTGCTGCGTCTGAAGCGCTGCTGGTTTCTGCCCAAGGAAACATACCCTTATACATTACACATCATCCACGTGCACCTATTGTTATTTGACATTTGGCATTCATCATCCTCAGACCTTCATATGATAGTGTCAAAATAGTGAAAGACAAAAGTATTCTGTGAGCGATTCCTTCATTGGTTAACGAGAAAAAGTATTGCTCTTTTTTTTTTGTTTACTTTTTTTATGATGAACTAACCTGGGCATGTTCTGTATATAACATTATGTGACAGTCTGGAGACGTCGTGGAGAGCAATCTGCTGCCTGCAACATCCTTCAGCATGACCGGTTTGGCAGTGGGTCAGTAATGGTGTGGGGTGGCATTTCTTTGGAGGGCCACACAGCCCTTCATGTGCTCGCCAGAGGTAGCCTGACTGCCATTAGGTACCGAGATGAGATCCTCAGACCCCTTGTGAGACCATATTCTGGTGCGGTTGGCCGTGGGTTCCTCCTAATGCAGGACAATGCCAGACCTCATGTGGCTGGAGTGTGTCAGCAGTTCCTGCAAGATGAAGGCATTGAAGCTATGGACTGGCCCCGCCCATTCCCCAGACCTGAATCCGATTGAGCACATTTGGGACATCATGTCTCATTCCATTGACCACCACAGACTGTCCAGGAGTTGACGTATGCTTTACTCCAGGTCTGGGAGGAGATCCCTTATGAGACCATCCGCCACCTCATCAGGAGCATGCCCAGGCGTTGTACAATAGGGAGGTCATACAGGCACGTAGAGGCCACACACAATACTGAGCATCATTTCCTTGTCATGAGGCATTTCCACTGGAGTTGGATCAGCCTGTAATTTGATTTTCCACTTTTGATTTTGAGTATCATTCCAAATCCAGACCTCCATGGGATATTAATTTTGAGTTACATTGGTAAATATTATGTTTTATTGTTCTGAACACATTCCACTATGCAATGAATAAAAATTTGCAACTGGAATATTTAATTCAGAAATATCTAGGATGTGGTATTTTAGTGTTCCCTTTATTTTTTGAGCAGTGTATATATGTACAGTTGGTATAACTTGGGTACTTCTGTATATAATTATTTATGTACAGCTGGTATAACCTGGGCATCTCCTGTATATAATTATATATATACAGCTGGTATAACTTGGGTATCTGCTGTATATAATTATATAAGTACAACTGGTATAACCTGGGTATCTCCTGTATATAATTATATATGTACAGCTGGTATAACCTGGGCATCTCTTGTATATAATAAAACAGTATATGTACAGCCGGTATAACCTGGGCATCTCTTGTATATAATTATATATATACAGCTGGTATAACCTGGGCATCTCCTGTATATAATTATATATATACAGCTGGTATAACCTGGGCATCTTCTGTATATAATTATATATGTACAGCAGGTATAACCTGGGCATCTCTTGTATATAATTACATATATACAGCTGGTATAACCTGGGCATCTCCTATATAATAATAATTATATAGACAGCTGGTATAACCTAGGCATGTCCTGTATATAATTATATATGTACAGCTGGTATAACCTGGGCATCTCCTGTATATGACTATATATGTACGGCTTGTATAACCTGGGTATTCCCTGGATATAATTATATTATACAGCTGATATAACCTGGGTATTTTCTGTATAATATATACAGTATGTATAGCTGGAATAACATGGGTATCTTATAATATACAGTTAATTTCCCTGGCACTATATTACAACCCATGTATCCATACTGAGTGTAAGCTCCTGGGTATAGATAACTTGCTGTGTAACCGGACTGTTCTGTGCTCACTTTAGTCCATTTTTTTCCTTAACTACAAGCTTTACTCCTTTTGAATACATGATTTTAGCAACTATTATAGCGAATTGCATTGTTTTGGCAATGGAGCAGCATCTGCCAGAAGGAGACAAGACACCAATGTCCGAGCGCCTGGTAAGAGATTTACATTTTATTAAGGTGCGGGAGGGGTGATATAGAGTCATCTGCAAAGCGATATTTAGAAAGCGTCCTTAAAATATAAGAATGAAAAATGGATTTGTCAGGAAATATACAGGAAGCAATCAGCAGATGATGAAAATGAGAAATACAGAAATGCAGCCAAACAATGTTACTGTAACAAGACATAGAAAAAAGAAACTATGACGCAGAAACCGCTAAAAGAACGGAACGGGCCAAACCAATCCCTCCAACATATAGATAATAAATAGAGGAGCACACCAACCGGAATCAGAGAAATTAGTGATCTAATAGCCCATAGTGGCGGCGAGAACCTTTTTTATTCTTTTTTACATCAATGCATGTGTGTGGGGCTAAACATCACATTTGCAATTGAATTTCATTCAAAATTTTGGACCGTTTAGCTTCTACAAGCTCTTTTGTTTCCCAGACATTCAACTTTGATGTGGTCTGTGGTGATAAATCAGCTAAGAGGAGCTCCGAAAGAGACAGATAAGAGAGATACCAACTCCCCATCATAGTAGGCTTGACTGACTGGTTCTCAGTTAACTCATTCTGTAGCCATCAATAGACAGTGCAACACGGAGGCTGTAGAAAGCAAACAAAGCAACATTTTTTTTATGAAACCATATTGCAAAAATGATTTTTTTTGCCTCAATTAAATGGGCTTAAAATAAAAGGTCACCAACCCATGTAGTGCACTCTAAGTAGGTGAGATATCCGAAGATGCTCTCTCTAGTTCATTTTTATCAAAGTTATTATTTCTACCGTTTTTGTTTAGTTCCATCAACTTTATCATTATCTACTGCTTGAATATTGATGAAATATTGACACGGTGAAATGTGATAAAAAAGGATTTTTACAATTTTGCATAGAGGGTCTTAATGTTTCAGAAGTGATAGCCCAAGTGTGTTAGTGATGAGACACGGGCGTCATATCTGCGGATGTAATCACACCATGCTGCTCTCTTCCCAGGACGACACAGAACCGTACTTCATTGGGATATTCTGCTTTGAAACAGGAATTAAGATCATTGCATTGGGATTTGCATTTCATAAAGGATCCTATCTACGCAATGGCTGGAACATGATGGACTTTGTGGTTGTTCTCACTGGGTAAGTTTCCTCTCAAGAAAACGTTTAATGGCAGATTTTACAAATCCAGTGCGATAGAAGTCTAATAAAAAAAAGTATCAATGACTTATGTATAAGGAGAGCATACCTCCCAACTTTTGAAGTTGCGAAAGAGGGGCAAAGGCTGCGGCGTAAATTTTAGGCCATGCCCCCAACCACACCCATCTCATGACTAGTCACACCCATGTCCACGCCCAACCGCACCCATTTAGCACTGCTGATCACACTGACTGGTACTGGGGGCATAGTGGCTGGCATTATGGGCACAGTGGCTGGTACTGTGGGCACAGTGACTGGTACTAAGGAAAAGAAAGAAAAAAGAGAGAAAAAAGAAAATAGAGAGTGAGAGAAAGAAAGGAGAGAGAGAGAGAGAAAGAAAGGGGAAAGAAAGAATAGAGAAAGAGAAAGAAAGAACACAGAGAGAAAGAAAGACAGGGCAGAAAAAAAGAAGAGAGAGAAAGAAAGAGGTGAACGAAAGAAAGATATAGGGGAAAGAAAGAACAGCGAGAACAGATAGAAAGAAAGAGAACAAAGGGGAAAGAAAGAACAGAGAAAGAAAGAGGGGAAAGAAAAAAAGAAAGAACAGAGAGAAAAAGAAAGAGGGGAAAGAAAGAACAGAGAGAGAAAGAAAGCAGGGACAGAAAAAAAGAACAGAGGGAGAACGAAAGAAAGAGGGTAAAGAAAGAAAGAATAGAGATAGAAAGAAAAAGAAAGAAAGAGGGGAAAGAAAGAACACAGCGATAGAGAGAAAGAGGGAAAAGAGAACAGAGAGAGAGAAAGAAAGAAAAAATGAATGAAAGAAAGAACAGAGAAAGAAAGAAAGAGGGGAAAGAAAGAACAGAGAGATAGAGAGAAAGAAAGAGGGGAAAGAAAGAGCAGAGAGAGACAGAGAAAGAAGAGAGAGAAAGAAAGGAAGAAGTAAAGAAAGAAAGAGGGGAAAGAAAGAACAGAGAGAGAAAAAAAACAGAGAGAGAGAAAGAAAAAAAGAAAGATTAGAGAGAGAAAGAAAGAACAGAGAGAGAGAAAAAGAGAGGGACAGAACAGAGAATGAGAAAGAAACAGAGAGTAAGAAAGAAACAGAGAGCGAGAGAAATTAAAAAAGATTCTATAAAGATACTATAGCAGCCCGGCTCCCATTGTAATGCCCACCTGAGCCTCCCGATGCAGGACATATCATGATCCGCTCGCATGGCCGGCATCCTTGATTCCAAGGCGATCCTGCTGTCCGCGCTGTCGGAGGAGGACATGGTGATGGATCTGAAGCATTCCTGGTTCCGTCACAATCTCCTCATGAAATTACCTCATTTCCGGTGGAACGTCATGTGCGAGTTTTAAAGTGCTCCTCGGGGCTTCGCCGTGTACTCCTGTGTCCGTGGGAAAAGCCCACTTTGTATGCCTCGTACACACTTGGCTCCGCTCCGTACATCCAGTACACATATGGCTCCACTCCGTACACACACTGCTACGCATACCCCATACACACGTGGCTCCACTCCGTACACCAAGTACACACACGACTCTGCTCCATACACCTCGCACACGCGCAGCTGCGCTCCGTACACCTGCGGTTCTGCTCCGTACACCTCGTACACACGCAGCTCTGCTCCCCACACCTCGTACACACGCGGCTCCGCTCCCCACACCTCGTACACACGCGGCTCCGCTCCCCACACATCGTACACACACGGCTCCGCTTCGTACACACACGGCTCCCCACACCTCGTACATACATGGCTCCGCTCCCCACACATTGTACACACATGGCTCTGCTCTGTACACCTCATACACATGTGGCTCCGCTCCGTACACCTCGTACACCCACGGCTCCGCTTCGTACACCCACGGCTCCCCACACCTCGTACATACATGGCTCCGCTCCCCACACATTGTACACACATGGCTCCGCTCTGTACACACGCGGCTCCACTCCGTACACCTCGTACACACGCGGCTCCGCTCTGTACACCTCATACACACGTGGCTCCGTACACCTCGTACACACGGCTCCCCACACCTCATACACATGTGGCTCCGTACACCTCGTACACGCGTGGCTCCGCTCTGTACACCTCATACACACGTGGCTCCGTACACCTCGTACACGCGCGTTTTTGCTCTGTACACCTCATACACACGTGGCTCTGCTCCGTACACCTCATACACACACGGCTCCGCTTCGTACACCTCATACACACACGGCGCCGCTCCGTACACCTCGTACACACGTGGCTCTGCTCCGTACACCTAGTAAAAAACCCAGGGGAAGAGTCTTGAGGAGATAATTTGCATATTCCCAGTGCCTTCTGGGATAAGTGAAGAGTCTCCGCGAGCTCAACGATCACTGGGTTTTGGCCGTTGCAGGTGAAAAGAGGAAATCGGAAAACCGTGCGCCGATATTTTGGCTCATCTTTCATCGTTTTTAAGAAATGTCAATATGAAAGAGGCCAGGAGCCATTTGGTGAGCTGCATTTCTTGCTACATGTTCACAGACTTACCAGTGGAAAAGCCAAACTTCACATGCCACAAATGCAAGCTTGTGTCCCTGTTGGAGGAAAAGTTGCAAAATCTCGAAGAGAGGTTAGCTACGTTGAAGATCATTAAGGAAGGTGAAGAGTTCTTAGAGCAGAATTATCTCTTCATGTTACAGAAAGAGAAGAAAGAGAAGTGCACCTGAAGAAACAGAGGAATGGAGACATGTGACCCAGAGAAGCAGGAGGATCAGGAGGCAGTCAGCACCCATACTGCTCAGAAACCAGTACCAGGCTCTCACGCAGGAAAACGATGAAGATATACATCAGGATAAGACTTTGCCCACAAACAGCAACCTTGTACGCCTTCAGAGTCCTCCTGGATGGAGAAAGAAAAATGTTGTGAAGAAGAAACGGAGAGTGGTGGTCATGGGGGATTCCCTGTTGAGAGGAACAGAGGCCGCTATCTGCAGACCGGATATAACTTCAAGAGAAATGTGCTGTCTTCCAGGTGCAAAAATTAAAGATGTGTCTGACAGGATATCAGGACTCTTCAGACCTACAGATGACTACCCATTCCTGCTACTACATGTGGGGACAAATGAGACCGCAAGAAACGACCTGGAAACCATCTGCAGAGACTTTGAAGACTTAGGCAAGAAAGTGAAAGAACTGGGAGCGCAGGTGGTCTTCTCTTCCATCCTCCCAGTGGATGGCCATGGAACAAGGAGGTGGAATAAGATTCTGCAGGTGAACAACTGGCTACGTCGATGGTGCCGTCAGCAACGATTTGGATTTATGGATCACGAATTGAATTACCTTTACGATGGACTACACCTTACGAAGACTGGAAAGCATGTATTTGGAAGTCGCCTTGCTACACTTGTAAGGAGAGCTTTAAACTAGAACAACATGGGAAGGGAAGCAAAAGACCAGAAAAAGCCAAACACCTGACAAATGCTATTGAGAACTCTGCTATTAGAAGTGGAAAGGAAGAACAAAGACAAAAGAATCTAATTAATACAAATATTGGAGAAAGAGAAACCAATCACAAACTAAAATGTTTCTATACTAATGCACAAAGCATGGGCAACAAACAAGGAGAATTGGAACTACTAACACAGGAAAATAAATATGACGTCATTGGAATCACTGAAACTTGGTGGGACAATACATATGATTGGAATACAAGACTAGAAGGATACAACTTATTTGCAAGAAACAGACTTGATAAACGAGGAGGAGGTGTCGCATTGTATGTTAGAAACGCGTATATCTGCACAGAGATTGAAGCTTCAGAGACTGGGAGTTCTGTGGAAAGTGTTTGGGTAAGAATACAAGGACAGAACAATGGAAAGGACACCATTGTAGGCATTTACTACAGGCCGCCTGTGCAAGCTGAAGATATGGATGAACTCTTTATGCATCAAATGGCCAAGTTCTCCAAAAAATCTGACATAGTTGTCATGGGAGATTTCAACTAACCAGACATTTGTTGGGAATCTCTCTCAGGCAAAACTAACAGGTCAAGGAAATTCTTATCCTCTCTTGCTGACAACTTTATCTTCCAAAAGGTAGGGGAGAAAACAAGGGGAACTGCTACCTTGGATCTAATCCTTATAAACAGGGAGGAAATGGTTGAGGAGGTAAAAGTGGCTGGGACCCTAGGAGGTAGCGACCATGCTATTTTAGAATTTTGGATAACTATAGGAGGAAGACCTGTGAAGACTCAGACGTCAAGGTTAGATTTCAGAAAGGCAGATTTTAAGGGATTCAGAAAGAGAATTGGAGGGATCCAATGGCTGGATATCCTTAAAGACAAAAATGTCCAGGAAGGATGGGAAATCTTGAAAAATGAAATTCTCAAAGCACAATTGTTAACAATTCCGAAAAGAGGGAAGAATAGGAAGCATTTAAGGAAGCCAGGATGGATGAACAAAGAACTTAAGCACATGCTAAAAAGGAAGAAAAAAATGTTTATAAAATGGAAAGAGGGAGGCCTAAAGAAGAATATAATGCTGTCTGCAGAACCTGCAGGGCACAAATCAGATTAGCTAAAGCTGACAATGAATTGAGGCTTGCAAGAGATGTCAAAAGCAATAATAAATGATTTTGGGGATATGTCAAAAGTAAAAGAAAAGTCAAAGATGCTATAGGATTTTTACAGGATGAAAATGATGAAATGGTAAGACAGGATGTTGAGAAGGCCGAACTTTTAAATTCCTATTTTGCATCTGTTTTCTCTCAGAAAGGAAATGTAACATCAACTGTTCTTCACTATCCTATTAAGGGAATAGAAGAATCCAGGATATCGATAAACAGAAATATAGTGAGGAAACACTTAGCTAACCTAAATGAATTCAAGTCTCCAGGTCCAGATGAATTACACCCCAGAGTACTGAAGGAGATAGCAGAAGAAATTTTTGAACCCCTCTCCATAATCTTTGAAAATTCTTGGCAAACAAAAGAAGTCCCAGAAGACTGGAGAAAAGCAAATGTTGTTCCTATCTTCAAAAAGGGGAAGAAGGTGGACCCAGGCAACTATAGGCCGATGAGTCTGACTTCTATACCAGGAAAAATCTTTGAGCAAATTATTAAACAACATGTATGTCAGTACCTGGATAAGAATGAAGTGATTAAACAGAGTCAGCATGGGTTTGTAACTAATAAGTCATGTCAGACTAACTTAATTTCCTTCTATGACGGAATCACTGATTGGGTGGATCAAGGAAATGCTGTAGATATAGTATATCTTGACTTCAGCAAAGCATTTGACAAAGTATCTCATACAATCCTTATTGAAAAAATGACTAAGTATGGAATGGACAAGGCAACTGTTAGGTGGATTCATAACTGGCTTAGTGATCGGACCCAAAGAGTGGTCGTAAATGGCTGCACATCCAGCTGGAAGAATGTCTCAAGTGGGGTACCACAGGGCTCTGTCCTGGGCCCTGTATTGTTCAACATCTTTATCAACGATTTAGATGAAGGAATTGAGGGTAAACTGATTAAATTTGCTGATGACACAAAGCTAGGAGGGATAGCTAATACTAGAGAAGAGAGAGAGGATTCAAAAAGATATAAATAAACTGGAGAAGTGGGCAGCAACTAACAGAATGGTTTTTAACAGGGAAAAATGCAAAGTACTACATCTGGGCAATAAAAATGAAAAAAGCATATACAGAATGGGAGGAATAGGGCTAAGCAACAGCACATGTGAAAAAGACTTGGGTATACTAATAGATCACAGACTGAATATGAGTCAACAGTGTGATGCAGCAGCAAAAAAGGCAAATGCAATTCTAGGATGTATCAACAGAAGCATACAGTCTAGATCACGTGAAGTCATTATTGCCCTCTACTCCTCTTTGGTCAGACCTCATCTGGAATATTGTGTCCAGTTTTGGGCACCACATTTTAAAAAAGACATCAACAAACTGGAGCAAGTTCAGAAAAGAGCGACCAGAATGGTGACCGGTCTGCAAACCCTGTCTTATGAGGAAAGGTTGCAGGATTTGGGAATGTTTAGTTTGCAAAAGAGAAGACTGAGAGGAGACTTAATAGCTGTCTACAAATATCTAAAGGGCTGTCACATTGTAGAAGGATCAACTTTATTCTCATTTGCACAAGGAAAGACTAGAAGCAATGGAATGAAACTGAATGGGAGGAGACACAGATTAGATATTACAAAAAACTTTTTGACAGTTAGAGTGATCAATGAGTGGAACAAGCTGCCACGAGAAGTGGTGAGTTCTCCTTCAATGGATGTCTTCAAACAGAGGCTGGACAGACATCTGACTGGGATGATTTAGCGAATCCTGCTTTGAGCAGGGGGTTGGACCAGATGGCCCAGGAGGTCCCTTCCAACTCTGCGATTCTATGATTCTATGATTCTACACAGGTGACTCCACTCCGTACACCTAGTACACATGCGGCTCTGCTCCGTACACCTCGTACACATGCAGCTCCGCTCCGTACATCTCGTACACACGCGGCTCCACTCCGTACACCTCGTACATACGTGACTCCGCTCCGTACACCTCGTACACACGCGGCTCCGCTCCGTCCACATCTTACACGCGTGGCTCTGCTTCGTACACCTCGAATGCACACAGCTCTGCTACATCCACACTGTAAACCCCTCCTGACCCCTCACAGAAACATCACCTCATCCAGCACCATGGCAACCAGCACAGCAGAGTCCTGCAGACAGGCCCATGATCATGTGACCCGACTCCTCCCCTCCTGGGACCTCATCACAGGTCCTGTGCGCACAGAACACATAGTCCAGCCACATCATTGCAGGCTGTTGTGGATCTCTCTGGGACGGCGAGGATGGGGTTGGTGCATGGGGGGGCGTGGTGGCTCAGTGTAATGCGGGAAAAATAGCGTCCCTGGCGGGACGCGGGAGGGGGTGTCAAAAACTGCGGGAATCGGGACGGTTGGGAGCTATGAGGACAGGTCTGTGTATTAGGAGGAAGAGAGGTCTGTGTGTCCTGATGTCTGTGTATTAGGAGGAGGAGAGGTCTGTGTGTCCTTATGTCTGTGTAGTATGAGGAGGAGAGGTCTGTGTGTCCTGATGTCTGTATATTAGGAGGAGAGGTCTGTGTGTCCTGACGCCTGTATATTAGGAGGAGAGGTCTGTGTGTCCTGATGTCTGTCTATTAGGAGGAGGAGGAGAGGTCTGTGTGTCCTGATGTTTGTGTATAAGGAGAGGAGAGGTCTGTGTGTCCTGATGTCTGTGTATTAGGAGGAGAGGTCTGTGTGTCCTGATGTCTGTGTATTAGGAGGAGAGGTCTGTGTGTCCGGATGTCTGTGTATTAGGAGGAGGAGAGGTCTGTGTGTCCTGATGTCTGTATATTAGCAGGAGAGGTCTGTGTGTCCGGATGTCTGTGTATAAGGAGAGGAGAGGTCTGTGTGTCCTGATGTCTGTGTATTAGGAGGAGGAGGAGAGGTCTTTGTGTCCTGATGTCTGTGTATTAGGAGGAGAGGTCTTTGTGTCCTGATGTCTGTGTATTAGGAGGAGAAGTCTGTGTCCTCATGTCTGTGTAGTAGGCGGAGGAGAGGTCCGTGTGTCCTGATGTCTGTATATTAGGAGGAGGAGAGGTCTGTGTGTCCTGATGTCTGTGTATTAGGAGGAGGAGAGGTCTGTGTGTCCGGATGTCTGTGTATTAGGAGGAGGAGAGGTCTGTGTGTCCTGATGTCTGTATATTAGGAGGAGAGGTTTGTGTGTCCGCATGTCTGTGTATTAGGAGGAGAAGGAGAGGGCTTTGTGTCCTGATGTCTGGGTATTAGGAGGAGAAGTCTGTGTCCTCATGTCTGTGTAGTAGGCGGAGGAGAGGTCCGTGTGTCCTGATGTCTGTATATTAGAAGTCTGTGTGTCTTGATGTCTGTGTATTAGGAGGAGGAGAGGTCTGTGTGTCCTGATGTCTGTATATTAGGAGGAGGAGAGGTCTGTGTGTCCTCACATCTATGTATTAGGAGGAGGAGAGGTCTGTGTGTCCTCAAATCTGTGTATTAGGAGGAGGAGAGGTCTGTGTGTCCTGATGTCTGTATATTAGGAGGAGGAGAGGTCTGTGTGTCCTCACATCTGTGTATTAGGAGGAGGAGAGGTCTGTGTGTCCTGACGCCTGTGTATTAGGAGGAGGAGAGGTCTGTGTGTTCTGACACCTGTGTATTAGGAGGATGAGTACAGGACAGACATCAGGACACAGGTACCGCTTCTCCTAATATACAGACATCAGGACACAGATATATGGAGTTTCCTGCCTGATCCCAATTACTAAACTCTTATTTCATTGATATCTATAACCCAAGTTGGTAAATGACGAGTAGTGACATGTGGGGATTGTGCCCCTGACAATGGGGGGGTGCATTGATCCTCGCTGCTTACGATGGTCCCCACTTTCATCGATCCTGTGTCCTCTGACATCTTGTAGGTTATTCTGGAGCTCGGCCAGAGCTCCTCTTACGCTCTTTCTTGCCACATTAGGGGATCTCAGTACATTTCTGCAGCACTGTAACTAGTTCAGGCTTTAAATAACTGTCCTCATTGTCTTGTCCCGGCTGTGGCATTCTGGGAAGTCGGTTCACCTGGGAATACATCCTATCTGTTCCCCTACAGCTGCCAGATTGGACTTTTCTTATTGTATTGTCTGATGATGAACTCAATCCAGTCTTATCAAACACGCCACTGGAATTTCATGCCTAATAACTCGGGCTGGGGGAGGGGTGACAATTCTGTGTAAATCATGGAGCGATAAAAATGGTGTAAAGGTTGTAGGCTAAATGTCATACTCCATAAAATCTGTTTTGTTTTCATTTTTCTTTTAAATTAATTAATGTAATACAAAATCTAGCCATGGTTGAGAGTAGCATCAGGAGGGATGGCATAGCAGAGACAGCGTGGCGAGCTGATGTGAGAAGACGAATAACAGCTAAATATAAGGGGTGCAGGGTAGCTGGTCTCCATTTAGACTTTATATGATGCAGAGCTCCAAATCTCTAAAAAAAAAAATGTATTAAATAATATTTTGTCTGCCTGTAGCCACCACTAGAGGGAGCTCAGGAGCTTACTTCATACTGTGTATGCATTCAACCCAGGAATAAGGTAGTGGGTAGCTAGCACCACCTATTGGTGGCAATAGCTGAAATTTTAGCTGTGAACACTGTGGCCCCATTTAATCATTTTGTGTTTTGTTTTTTTTAAGTCCTTTTCCATTTTTGTCTTGTGGCATTTGTTTATTTTTGCCAAATTCTACGAAATACTGCACATGGATAATGAATTTTGTGCAATGGAAAAATTGGTCTTTGTTTTTGTCTTGAATTCTTTTGGCTACTTAGTCACTCGTTTTACAAAATGCGATAAAAAGTATGCATAAAGTTCTGACAGACATAAAGTTGCTCTAGGGTAGGGGAATGGGGAATGCAGTACATTTCATAGTTTTATGGCTGAAAGAAGACACAAGTCCATCAATTATCAATAAGAAGGCAAAAACCCGCTGGAGGCGCTGAAGAAGGCCAATCGGAGTTAAAGTCGGGGGACTGAGAACCAAAAATCTTTGACTATCAAATTCAGCAGCAAAAACTTTTACCCCTGGTGGCAACTTGTTATTTCGTCCATTTCACAGCCAAAAATGTGGCAAAATTTTACGAAGACGTGTACGGTGAGATCCGGAAGGAGAACGTCAGCTTGCTTCCCGAGCTCCATGCTCTCACAGCTGGAATGAAGGCTTTTGTACAGTCATGGCCAAAAGTTTTGAGAATGACACAAATATTAATTTTTACAAAGTCTACTGCTTCATTTTTTCTAATGGCAAGTTGCATATACTCCAGAATGTTATAAAGAGTGATCAGCTTAACAGCAATTACTTGCAAAGTCAATATTTGCCTAGAAAATTAACTTTATCCCCCAAAACACTTTTCAACATCATTGCAGCCCTGCCTTAAAAGGACCAGCTAACATCGTTTCAGTGATTGCTCCATTAACACAGGTGTGGGTGTTGATGAGGACAGGGCTGGAGATCAATCTGTCATGATTAAGTAAGAATGACACCACTGTACACTTTAAAAGGAGGCTGGTGCTTGGCATCATTGTTTCTCTTCTGTTAACCATGGTTATCTCTAAAGAAACACGTGCAATCATCATTGCACTGCACAAAAATGGCCTAACAGGGAAGAGTATCGCAGCTAGAAAGATTGCACCTCAGTCAACAATCTATCGCATCATCAAGAACTTCAAGGAGAGAGGTTCCCTTGTTGCCAAAAAGGCTCCAGGGCGCCCAAGAAAGACCAGCAAGCGCCAGGACCGTCTCTTAAAAGTGTTTCAGCTGCGGATCGGGCTACCAGCAGTGCAGAGCTTGCTCAGGAATGGCAGCAGGCAGGTGTGAGTGCATCTGCTCGCACTGTGAGGCGGAGACTCTTGGAGCAAGGCCTGGTCTCAAGGAGGGCAGCAAAGAAGCCACTTCTCTCCAGAAAAAACATCATGGACAGACTGATATTCTGCAAGAGGTATAGGGAGTGGACTGCTGAGGACTGGGGTAAAGTCATTTTCTCTGATGAATCCCCTTTTCGATTGTTTGGGACATCTGGAAAACGGCTTATTCGGAGAAGACCAGGTGAGTGCTACCACCAGTCTTGTCTCATGCCAACTGTCAAGCATCCTGAAACCATTCATGTGTGGGGTTGCTTCTCAGCCAAGGGAATGGGCTCTCTCTCAGTCTTGCGTAAAAACACAGCCATGAATAAAGAATGGTACCAGAATGTCCTCCAAGAGCAACTTCTCCCAACCGTCCAAGAGCAGTTTGGCGATTAACAATGCCTTTTTCAACATGATGGGGCACCTTGCCATAAAGCAAAGGTGATAACTAAATGGCTCAGGGAACAAAACATAGAGATTTTGGGACCATGGCCTGGAAACTCCCCAGATCTTAATCTCATTGAGAACTTGTGGTCAATCATCAAGAGACGGGTGGACAAACAAAAACCTTCAAATTCAGACAAAATAAAAGCATTGATTTTGCAAGAATGGACTGCTATCAGTCAGGATTTGATCCAGAAGTTGATTGAGAGCATGCCAGGGAGAATTGCTGAGGTCCTGAAGAAGAAGGGTCAACACTGCAAATATTGACTTGCTGCATTAACTCATTCTAACTGTCAATATAACCTTTTGTTACTCATAATATGATTGCAATTATATTTCTGTATGTGATAAAAACATCTGACAAACACATAAAAACCAGAGGGCAGCAGATCATGTGAAAATATAATATTTGTGTCATTCACAAAACTTTTGGCCATGACTGTAAGAGTGATATGTTCCAATGGCGTAGAAATTTGCCGCAAAGCATGTGGTGGCCACGGCTACTCCGTCTACAGCGGTATACCCAGCCTCTACACCAGAGTTTGCGCCTCATGTACTTACGAAGGGGAGAATACTGTCCTGCACTTGCAGGTGGCGAGATTTTTGCTTAAATGTTTTGCTGGAGCCCAGTCAGGGACACTATTACCAAGTAGCACCGCCTATCTCCTCTTCACCTGCCTGCGGCTGCCATGCGAGGACGCCCGCTGACTTCCTGAATCCAGAGGTGTACTTGAAGGCGTACGAGTAGAGGGCATACAGTCTCATCGCATCTGCAGCAAACAAAATGCAGAGTCTGGAGCAGTCGGGGGTCTGAACAATATGTGGCGTGGCACGGCACCTCCGTGGAGCTTGTGAAAACCTCAATAGCACATTCACATCTATTGACTGTGAAGATTTTCATCTCGGGGCTAAATTTGGCCTCCGATCATCCTGAGATTAAGGTCGTCCTGAAGCGGCTGTGAGACCTGTATGCATTGCATGGGATATTCACGAGTGCTGGGGACTTCCTCCATCATGGCTACCTATCAGGGAAACAGCTGGACATGGCCACAAAAGCTTACCTGGGGCTACTGGCTAAGCTGCGGAAAGATGCCGTTCTGCTTGTCGATGCGTTTGATTACACAGATGACCAGTTATCGTCTATCGGGACCTATGACGGGAACGTATACTGTACCATAACCTGCTGGAGTGGGCGCAGAAAAACCCTGAAAACAAAAAGGTGAATCCAGTGTTTGAGACCTACCTGAAGCCATACATGCAAGGCAACCCATCCAAATTATGAAGAGAACACTCCCACAAGACCCCTCGATGCTGCAGGAAGTTTTTTTCATTTTGCCTGCAGTTCTTACCAGCCGCTGGTACTGGCAACTTAGATACATCTCAGGGATACCTTTTTTCATATACACTCACTGGCCACTTTATTAGGTACACCTGTCCAACTGTGTGTTAAGACTTAATTTCTAATCAGCCAATCACATGGCGGCAACTCAGTGCATTTAGGCATGTAGACATGGTCAAGACAATCTCCTGCAGTTCAAACCGAGCATCAGTATGGGGAAGAAAGGTGATTTGAGTGCCTTTGAACGTGGCATGATTGTTGGTGCCAGAAGGGCTGGTCTGAGTATTTCAGAAACTGCTGATCTACTGGGATTTTCACGCACAACCATCTCTAGGGTTTACAGAGAATGGTCCGAAAAAGAAAAAAAAACCAGTGAGCGGCAGTTCTGTGGCCGGAAATGCCTTGTTGATGCCAGAGGTCAGAGGAGAATGGGCATACTGGTTCGAGCTGATAGAAAGGCAACAGTGACTCAAATTGCCACCCGTTACAACCAAGGTAGGCAGAAGAGCATCTCTGAACGCACAGTGCGTCGAACTTTGAGGCAGATGGGCTACAGCAGCAGAAGACCACACTGGGTACCACTCCTCTCAGCTAAGAACAGGAAACTGAGGCTAAAATTTGCACAAGCTCATCGAAATTGGACAGTAGAAGATTGGAAAAACGTTGCCTGGTCTGACGAGTCTCGATTTCTGCTGCGACATTCGGATGGTAGGGTCAGAATTTGGCGTAAACAACATGAAAGCATGGAACCATCCTGCCTTGTATCAACGGTTCAGGCTGGTGGTGGTGGTGTCATGGTGTGGGGAATTTTTTCTTGGCACTCTTTGGGCCCCTTGGTACCAATTGAGCATCGTTGCAACGCCACAGCCTACCTGAGTATTGTTGCTGACCATGTCCATCCCTTTATGACCACAATGTACCCAATATCTGATGGCTACTTTCAGCAGGATAATGCGCCATGTCATAAAGCTCGAATCATCTCAGATTGGTTTCTTGAACATGACAATGAGTTCACTGTACTCAAATGGCCTCCTCAGTCACCAGATCTCAATCCAGTAGAGCATCTTTGGGATGTGGTGGAACGGGAGATTCGCATCAGGGATGTGCAGCTGACAAATCTGCGCCAACTGTGTGATGCCATCATGTCAATATGGTCCAAAATCTCTGAGGAATGCTTCCAGCACCTTGTTGAATCTCTGCCACGAAGAATTGAGGCAGTTCTGAAGGCAAAAGGGGGTCCAACCCCTTACTAGCATGGTGTACCTAATAAAGTGGCCAGTGAGTGTAGTAATACATAAGGGTGGCGGAAAAGAGCCCAAGACCTCATCTCAGCTGATGTTGGTCAACGTCAGGAAGCTGAAAATGAATTCATCTGGACTTGGGTCTTGTGAACCCCTGAAACTGCCCTCTTTGTGCCAATTGTCACAATTGTCTCGCAGCGTCGTGTGCAGAAGGAAAATATAATGTGAAAACTAAACTAAAACCATTAAAAAAAAGGCAAAAACCCTATGAACATATGCGAGCTGCAACTTTCTAACTTCACATACAGCAAACTAGTTCCCTAGATCAACGTCCCATCGCAGAATCTTGTGCCCATAATCTGTAATACTATTTTTTAAGAAAGACATCCAAGCCTCCTTGTACTTTTAAAAACTGTGAAAAATAAGGATGAATGAACTCATGGAGATCAACATCCAACCCTGCGGAGACACCATCACATGTTTCTCAACGCAGTGATTCTAGAGCAAAGCCCCCATCCCTTATGGGAAATATGTAAAAATATGCAAAACACAAGCCGCGGAGACACCATCACGTTTCTCAACGCAAGCAATGACTAGCCAGGTCTTTCCTCGGGAAGGATCAACCACGGGAAGGGCAGTCTCCAATGAAGGAGACCACCTATGCCAAAACATGGTATCCATCCACAGACAGCTGTTTCGGGGTATTGCCCCTCATCAGTGTGGAGTAGGAAACTGGCCAGTTTGAGTAATACCTATTAGAAGACTGTGAAAAATGAGGATGAATGAACTCATGGAGATCAACATCCAACCCTGCGGAGACACCATCACATGTTTCTCAATGCAGTGATTCTAGAGCAATGCCCCCATCCCTTGTACTTTTAGTGAAGCGACCAATACCACATCATGTAACAGAAAGTTCAAAAATGTGACTGCTCTTTTGGTAAAGAATCAATATCCTCACTGCTCGCACAGTAAGGAATCTATAGTATCACTGCACACACAGTAAAGAACCCATAGTCTCACTGCTCACACAGTAAAGAACCCATAGTCTCACTGCTCACACAGTAAAGAACCCATAGTCTCACTGCTCACACAGTAAAGAACCCATAGTCTCACTGCTCACACAGTAAAGAACCCATAGTCTCACTGCTCACACAGTAAAGAATCCATAGTCTCACTTCTCGCACAGGAAAGAATCCATAGTCTCACTTCTCGCACAGGAAAGAATCCATAGTCTCACTGCTCGCACAGTAAAGAATCCATAGTCTCACTGCTCTTTTGGTAAAGTATCAATATCCTCACTGCTAGCCCAGAAAAGAATCCATAGTCTCACTGCTCACACAGTAAAAAATCCATAGTCTCACTTCTCGCACAGTAAAGAATCCATAGTCTCACTTCTCGCACAGGAAAGAATCCATAGTCTCACTGCTCGCACAGTAAAGAATCCATAGTCTCACTGCTCTTTTGGTAAAGTATCAATATCCTCACTGCTAGCCCAGAAAAGAATCCATAGTCTCACTGCTCACACAGTAAAAAATCCATAGTCTCACTTTTCGCACAGTAAAGAATCCATAGTCTCACTGCTCGCACAGTAAGGAATCCATAGTTTCACTGCTCTTTTGGTAAAGTATCAATATCCTCACTGCTAGCCCAGAAAAGAATCCATAGTCTCACTGCTCTTTTGGTAAAGTATCAATATCCTCACTGCTAGCCCAGAAAAGAATCCATAGTCTCACTGCGCACACAGTAAAAAATCCATAGTCTCACTTCTCGCACAGTAAAGAATCCATAGTATCACTGCTCGCACAGTAAGGAATCCATAGTCTCACTTCTCGCACAGTAAGGAATCCATAGTCTCACTGCTCACACAGTAAAGAATCAATATCCTCACTGCTCGCCCAAATCCATAGTATCACTAACCCGTCGAAGTGCTAGTAAGCACGAAACGGCCGTCATCAGACATTGCTCACTCCTCCCTCCAGCCTCCCGGCCATGAAGTTTTAATGTGGATTGCTGAATAGAGTGGACTTTTTCACCTGGATCGGTGAGTGCTATGCTATTCTTTTCTCTCATTGGATACAGTAAAGAATCCATACTGTCACTGCTCGTACAATAAAGAATCCATAGTGTCACTGCTCGCACAGTAAAGAATCCATAGTATCACTGCTCACACAGTAAGGAATCCATAATGTCACTGCTCACACAGGAAAGAATCCAAAGTCTCACTGCTCACACGGTAAAGAATCCATAGTTTCACTGCTCACACAGGAAAGAATCCAAAGTCTCACTTCTCGCACAGTAAAGAATCCTTTGTCTCACTTCTCGCACAGTAAAGAATCCATAGTCTCACTGCTCTTTTGGTAAAGTATCAATATCCTCACTGCTAGCCCAGAAAAGAATCCATAGTCTCACTGCTCACACAGTAAAGAATCCATAGTCTCACTTCTCGCACAGTAAAGAATCCATAGTATCACTGCTCCCACAGTAAAGAATCCATAGTTGCACTGCTCGCACAGTAAATAATCCATAGTATCACTGCTCGCACAGTAAATAATCCATAGTTTCACTGCTCACACAGTAAAGAATCCATAGTCTCACTGCTTGCACAGTAAAGAATCCATAGTCTCACTGCTTGCACAGTAAAGAATCCATAGTATCACTGCTCACACAGTAAAGAATCCATAGTCTCACTGCTTGCACAGTAAAGAATCCATAGTCTCACTGCTCACACAGTAAATAATCCATAGTATCACTGCTCACACAGTAAAGAATCCATAGTCTCACTGCTCACTGCTCGCACACCAAAAGGAGCTTGATTCAGCAATAGCATAATCATATCAGAGGAAAATACCCATTCGGAGAATAGTTATAGATTGACATGTTTTGAAGTGAAAGACTTATAACCTAACACAATATGGACAGTGAGTGGGTTATATCCCTCTTTACCTCACTGCCCATTAGAAAGGAATTTGCGCCAAAATTTAGTGACTTTTCAAAAAAGTCGCAAATAATATATCAGGCAAAAACATCTGGAAACTTCAATTTCTCCCATAATGGTGAACATAAAAAAACACACACAAAGGAAAATAAAATAGACTTTAAAGTAGCCCTCCTCCCCCTCCCCTTCCTTCTCCCTACAAAGTTCTTATCCTCTTAATATATTGTAGTCATCATATTATATGGCATTGTGTACTTACAATTGCTTATTTTGCCTTTCTGCCCAGATAATTCTTCTCTTTTTTATTACCGTAGGTCTATGACATCACGTGATTAGTAACTGACGAGCTGAGTCTTTCTAAGCTCTAATATAGTAACAGGAGATCAATTTTCCCTGCATGAGTCACGAGTCACTGCAAAAGTTTATGGCGGGGAGGGGGTGGAGTAGCTGGGTCAGGAGTTAAGGGAATGGTAAGTGCAGGGAAAACAGACTTCCTGTTTCTACATAGAGCAGAGAAAAGAGAAGAATTATCTTGGTAGAAAGGCAAAATGAGCAATTGTAAGTACACAGTGTTGTGTAATAAGATGAGTGCAATACATTAGGAGAATAAGAACTTTGGCAAGAGGAGGAGGAGGAGGGCTACTTTAAAAAAAAAAAAAAGGCACAAATGAAAAGAATCAAATGAACAACAGGCGAAAAACATCCAAAAATAGATACAAAAAAAAGGGGAAATTGAATGATGAGTTGGCCCCTTCATCTGTGGAGGTGATTTGTAGTTTTCTAATAGAAGACTTGAGCTCTGATTGCTACAAAAATAAATTAATGGGGTTGCGCATTACTTTTATATTGATGGCGCCTTTTTAAGATAGGTCATCAATATCAGATCGGTGGGGGGTGCGACCACAACAATCAGCTGTGCCTGGTACCGGCGGCTGCCAGATGTGATCAGCTGATGCACAAATACCCGGTTGCGGCCACCATACAGGTGATGGAGCTGCACGGTTCCACTCCACAACTGATCACATACTGACAGTCATACTGGTTCACCATCAAGTTTCGTAAAGGGCTAGTCACAGAGCAGAGCGGTGATGAGATCGTTATCTGACTTCAAGAGGTTTTCTAGGACATATCTGTCATGGCTTCTTCTTAATATATACCCCAAAAGTCTACTGGGGAAAAGTTTGCCCATCCGATCAGCCCCATGCACATGGCTTCAGGTAGCGGAGTGCCCCTTTTTCTGGTCCTTAGACCCGCACATTGACTATAAGAATATATCAATCATGTTAGATGACACAAATCTCATATTTGTGTTGTCCTCTATCTGTCCTCTGTTCCTCAGACAATCCTCTACACATTAAATGGCAACCATGTTCTGCTTACCCCTTTTTACAGCTTGTTTTTTTCCTGGACAAGTTGTGGTTTGGATGACACCATACATTTTACCACAGTACTGAAAAAATGCCAATTAGGATTAAAAAATTGTTTTTCGGGATTTGTTTTTACGGCGTTCCTTGCGCAGTAGAAATGGAAAGCGAACGGGATTGTTTAGGTCAGTACGATTAGGAGGGTAGCAAGCTTGTATAATTTTTTTTATTAAAGTTTCACAGGTTTTTAAAAATATTCATAACTTTGTAATAATAAATTTAGTTTGTGTCACCATTTTATGTGATCTGTAACATTTTACTTCTCCTGACGTGGAGCAGCATGAGAGCTACTAGACTGTGTTGGACTGTCTGCAGAATGAGTCAAATGAGAATCAGTCATTCAGCCCGCTCTGACGGTCTGGTGGGAAGTTTGTAACTCTCCTGAGTGCCTTTTTCTAAACCTCATTTACAGTGTTCTGCGAAAGTATTCACCCCTTTGGATCTTTACCTATTTTGGTACATTACAACCCGTGTTGGGTTGTACATTTTTGTAATCCGATTTGTGTGTGATGCATCAGATCTAAATAGTTTAAGTTGTTGAAGTGAAGTGAGAAAAATATAGGCATTAATTCAATTTATGGGATCTGTAATGCAGCGGGGTTGGTTCAGTGTGACAGACAGTGACCACAGGAAAAGTTCACAGCAAACGTGTTTATTGTTCACACTCACACAGTGTACAGAATATGGTGTCCTCCAGATCACAGCCGGGAAACAAAACAGTCCGTGGGAGTCCAGTTGCCGAGTGTGACACCACCACCATATCATGCGGCGGGGTGCCAAGAATTCGCTCTGCTGGCTCTGTGTTAACTCACACAGGCTGAGCTTCTGGAGAGCCGACTGCTAGTTGCAAAACTCCAAACTGACACACCCAATCCCTTGCTGCAGGTGTCTCAACATTCAGCCTGTGGCCGTAGGCCACATGGAAAACCTGGCGACGGGGGAGGAAATGGACCGCCCCACTACCATCCTGTAGACCATTTCAAAAGTAAAAGCCCATCAAGGTTTTCTTAAATCTGCTGCCCTGGGCAAATAGCTTGCCCAAGACTACACTCACTTTATTTCTGTATTGCAGTCACAGCTACGCCTGTGACTACAATGCACTCCTGCAGCCTCGATACACTTCTGAGCTCATCCCGGAACACATAGTGACCCTCGCAAATAACACCGGTCGCTGCCTCACATACCCCTCCACTCTGTACAAACTTGTGGGGTTGAACATTTGTCACCATACAGGGGCCCCTGTTGTGAATTCCCTTTCTGGGCTCCCTCTGGTGGTTACTGAAGGTAGTGGAGCTGGTCAGATTGACAGAGGTGCTGCAAGTTCTCTTTATGGGCTCCCTCTGGTGGTTACTGGAGGTAGTGGAGCTGGTCAGATTGACAGAGGCTTGTCACCTGACAATGGTGATGACGATTGGAGATCTGGGGTTTCTGGCTGGATTATATAAGACAGCTGACTTCCTTCAATTCCTGCTGGTGATTTTCTTTCTGTGCTTCTGAGGTCTGATGTCTCCTGCTCTGTTCCTGCATGGTTCAGCTAAGTGGTTCATTTGCTAATCTTTTTGCATTTAATCTGGTTTTGTCTATCTCTGCTTTGTGTGGGTCAGCTTGCTCCTGCTGGGGCTGTGCTGGATCACCGCCCATATGTTACTGCTTGTGTCAGTTTGTTCTGTCCCCTGTTATATTGGTCTCTTTTTGCTTTGCTTTCAGTATACAGTCATATGTTAAAGTTTGGGCACCCCTATTAATGTTAACCTTTTTTCTTTATAACAATTTTGGTTTTTGCAACAGCTATTTCAGTTTCATATATCTAATACCTGATGGACTCAGTTATATTTCTGGATTCAAATGAGGTTTATTGTACTAACAGAAAATGTGCAATCTGCATTTAAACAAAATTTGACCGGTGCAAAAGTATGGGCACCCTTATCATTTTCTTGATTTGAACACTCCTAACTACTTTTTACTGACTTCCTGAAGCACTAAATTGGTTTTGTAACCTCATTGAGCTTTGAACTTCATAGCCAGGTGTATCAAATCATGAGAAAAGGTATTTAAGGTGGCCACTTGCAAGTAGTTCTCCTATTTGATTCTCCTATGAAGAGTGGCATCATGGGCTCCTCAAAACAACTCTCAAATGATCTGAAAACAAAGATTATTTAACATAGCTTTTCAGGGGAAGGATACAAAAAGTTGTCTCAGAGGTTTAACCTGTCAGTTTCCACTGTGAGGAACATAGTAAGGAAATGGAAGAACACAGGTACAGTTCTTGTTAAGCCCAAAAGTGGCAGGCCAAGAAAAATATCAGAAAGGCAGAGAAGAAGAATGGTGAGAACAGTCAAGGACAATCCACAGACCACCTCCAAAGACCTGCAGCATCATCTTGCTGCAGATGGTGTCACTGTGCATCGGGCAACAATACAGCGCACTTTGCACAAGGAGAAGCTGTATGGGAGAGTGATGCGAAAGAAGCCGTTTCTGCAAGCACGCCACAAGCAGAGTCGCCTGAGGTATGCAAAAGCACATTTGGACAAGCCAGTTACATTTTGGAAGAAGGTCCTGTGGACTGATGAAACAAAGATTGAGTTGTTTGGTCATACCAAAAGGCGTTATGCATGGAGGCTAAAAAACACAGCATTCCAAGAAAAACACTTGCTACCCACAGTAAAATTTGGTGGAGGTTCCATCATGCTTTGGGGCTGTGTGGCCAATGCTGGCACCGGGAATCTTGTTAAAGTTGAGGGTCGCATGGATTCAACTCAGTATCAGCAGATTCTTGACAATAATGTGCAAGAATCAGTGACGAAGTTGAAGTTACGCAGGGGATGGATATTTCAACAAGACAATGATCCAAAACACCGCTCCAAATCTGCTCAGGCATTCATGCAGAGGAACAATTACAATGTTCTGGAATGGCCATCCCAGTCCCCCGACCTGAATATCATTGAACATCTGTGGGATAATTTGAAGCGGGCTGTCCATGCTCGGCGACCATCAAACTTAACTGGAATTGTTTTGTAAACAGGAATGGTCACAAATACCTTCATCCAGGATCCAGGAACTCATTACTAGCTATATGAAGTGACTAGAGGCTGCTATTTTTGCAAAAGGAGGATCTACGAAATATTAATGTCACTTTTATGTTGAGGTGCCCATACTTTTGCACTGGTCAAATTTTGTTTTAATGCAGATTGCACATTTTCTGTTAGTACAATAAACCTAATTTGAATCCAGAAATATAACTGAGTCCATCAGTTATTAGATATATGAAACTGAAATAGCTGTTGCAAAAACCAAAATTGTTATAAAGAAAAAAGGTTAACATTAATAGGGTTACCCAAACTTTAACATATGACTGTATACCAGAGTGCTGATATAGTGGGGGGCGAAGTCGTGCGACTTCAGTGTTTTTTGTGCATCAGACGTGTTGGATTTTTCAGGGTTTTTGCGTGATTGCAGACAGTGTCTTTTCTTTCCTGTCCTGTCTAGTCAGTTTGGGCCCCATCATTTGCTCGGTCTATTTTTCTGCCTGCTTTTGTGTTTTCATCTTGTCTCACTGACAATATATGTTTGGGGGCTGTCTATTCCTTTGGGGTCTGCTCCGGGGCAGTTTAGATTTCACCTTTCTTGCTTTAGGCTAAGTTAGTTCTCCGACTGTGCCGAGGCGTCTAGGGCATCGTAGGTACGCTCCACGGGTGTGAATAGGATCAGGGGTCTGCAATTCGCTTAGTTACCAACCTCTCTGGTTTTCTGGTGGCTTAGCCTGGTCCTGCTAACCTCCTTGGTGACCCATTCATAACAGAATCACCAGCCTTACTGTAGACTCTAGGGTACTCTAAAGAAGGAAAGAATTTAAAAAAAATAAAAAAAAGTGTCAGAATTTTTTTTTTGTATATTTTTTCCTCTTTTTTTCTGAGGCCGTAGAAGGATATTTTTTGTCTAAATGGAGACTAAGCAATTGTCTGATCGTGTTGAGCAGCTTGCTGCTGAAGTGCGGGGAATTTCTGCCTAACTCGCTCAATCATCTGCTGTTGAACCAAAAATCCCTACTCCTGATGTGTTTTCTGGGCATCGATCTAAAATTTTGAATTTTAAGAATAATTGTAAACTATTTATTGCCTTGAAACCTAACTCATCGGGGAACTCTGTGCAGCAGGTTAAAATTGTCATTTCCCTGCTGCACGGCGATCCCCAGGATTGGGCCTTTTCTTTGACATCCGGAGATCCTATTCTGGCTAATGTGGACGCGTTTTTTTAAGCCCTGGGGTTGTTGTATGATGAACCTAATGCTATTGATCAAGCTGAGAAAACCTTATTGGGATTGAACCAGGGTCAGGATTCTGCAGAGTTATATTGTCAAAAATTCCGAAAGTGGGCGGTCCTTACTAAATGGAATGACGATGCCCTAGCAGCTCTCTTTCGGAAGGGTTTGGCAGAAACCGTAAAAGATGTTATGGTGGGATTTCCTGTCTCCTCTGGTCGTGACGACTATGTCATTGGCCATTCAAATTGATTGGTGTTTACGTGAATATAAAACTATATGAGAGGCGTTGCTGCCTTTTGAACGAACGTCTGAACCCATGCAATGTGATAGGGTTTTGTCTAGGGCGCAACGTCAGGAGTTTAGAAGGCGTAATAAGCTGTGTTTTTTCTGTGGGGACGGCTGTCATACTATTTTTGTCTGCCCTAAACGAGAAAAGCGTTTTGCTCACACATTTGCCGTGGGCAGTGTACAGCCTAAGTTCCTTTTGGTGATTACCTTGATCTGCTCCTTGTCTACATTTTCCGCTAAGGCTTTTGTTGATTCAGGAGCAGCTTTGAATCTGATGGATTTTGACTTTGCCAAACGTTGTGGTTTTCCCATGATACCCCTGCGGGCTCCTATCCCTTTGAGGGGTATTGATGCTACTCCTTTGGCAGAGAATAAACCCTAGTTTTGGACCCAGGTGATAATGCGTGTCGCCCCGGACCACCAAGAGAATTGTAGATTCTTGGTGTTGCACAATTTGCATGATACTATTGT
This sequence comes from Dendrobates tinctorius, assembly GCF_039654945.1. Lineage (NCBI taxonomy): Eukaryota > Metazoa > Chordata > Amphibia > Anura > Dendrobatidae > Dendrobates > Dendrobates tinctorius. The sequence continues at coordinate 1,197,639 of NW_027361767.1, forward strand.
TCTGGGTTTTCCTTGGATGCAAACTCATAATCCTGTTTTGGACTGGAAATCTGTGTCTGTGGTGAGTTGGGGTTGTCAATGTGCTCTTGGTGACACTCCTGTTTTCTCCACCTCTCCCCAGTCTCATGATATTCCTGATTATTTGGCTGATTTTTCTGATGTATTTAGTGAGAGTAAGTCTGCGTCTTTGTCTCCTCATAGGAGTTATGACTGTACAATTGAGTTAATGCCCGGGTGTAAATTTCCCAAGGGTCGGCTTTTCAACTTATCGGTACCCGAACATGATGCTATGCGATCTTATATCAAGGAGTCCTTGGAGAAGGGTCATATAAAACCATCCTTTTCACCTTTGGGTGCTGGTTTTTTTTGTGGCCAAGAAAGATGGCTCATTAAGGCCATGTATTGACTATCGTTCCATTAACAAAATCACTGTTAAATATCAGTACCCGTTACCCCTGATTTCTGATTTATTTTCCAGAGTTAAAAGTGCCTGTTGGTTTACCAAACGTGACCTCAGGGGGGCGTATAATCTTATTCGCATCAAGCACGGGGATGAATGGAAGACGGCGTTTAATACCCCAGAGGGACATTTTGAGTACCTGGTGATGCCTTTTGGGCTCACTAATGCCCCTTCTGTCTTCCAATCTTTTATAAACGATATTTTCCCGGACTTTGTGGATAAGTTTTTGATCATTTATCTGGATGATATTTTGATCTTTTCAAGTGATTGGGATTCTCATGTGGAACATGTCCGGACTGTGTTCCGGATTTTGAGGGAAAACTCTCTATGTTAAGGGATCTATGTGTCACTTTGGTGTACAGAGGATTTCATTTTTGGGATTCATTTTGACCCCATCTACTATCGAAATGGACCTGGCCAAGGTACAGGCCATTTATGATTGGGTTCAGCCCACTTCTTTGAAGGCTCTCCAGAAGTTTTTGGGTTTTGCTAATTTCTACCGTAAATTTATAAGTAATTTTTCTGGTATTGTTAAACCACTGACTGATTTGACCAAAAAGGGCGCTGATGTGGTCAATTGGTCTTCAGAGGCAGCCTCGGCATTTCAGGAGCTTAAGCGGAGATTCACTTCTGCTCCGGTTCTACGGCAACCTGATGTCTCACTCACATTTCAGGTGGAGGTAGATGCTTCTGAGATTGGTGCAGGAGCCGTTTTGTCCCAAAGAGATCCGGTGACTTCTAAGATGAATCCCTGTGCCTTCTTTTCTCGAAAATTTTCCCCATCTGAACGTAACTATGACGTGTGGAATCGGGAATTGTTGGCCATGAAATGGGCATTTGAAGAGTGGAGACATTGGTTAGAGGGAGCTAGACATCAAGTTGTGGTCCTCACCGACCACAAGAATTTGATTTATCTTGAATCAGCTAAACGCTTGAATCCTAGACAGGCTAGGTGGGCCTGGTTTTTCACGCGTTTTAATTTTGTGGTCTCTTTTCTTCCGGGCACTAATAATGTTAAGGCGGATGCCCTTTCTAGGAGTTTCTTTGCGGATTCTCTTGATGTGACCGAGCCTACTACCATTCTAAAAGAGGGTGTAGTTCTTTCCGCCATCTCACCCGATTTGAGACGTGCCCTGGAGGAATTTCAGGAGGACAAACCTGAACGTTGCCTTATGGGAAAATTGTATGTCCCTGACCAGTGGAGGAAAAGAGTAATGTCTGAAATTCATTGCTCCACGATTCATTGCTCCACGATGGCTGGTCATCCAGTTATTTTTGGTACTAGATATTTGATGAGTCGGTCTTTTTGGTGGCCTGCCTTATCTCGTGATGTCAGGAATTTTGTGCAGTCCTGTGGGACTTGTTTTCGGTCCAAGCCCTGTTCTCATTCTAGTGGTTTGTTGATGCCCCTGCTGGTGCCCAGGAGGCCATCGACCCTTATCTCAATGGATTTTATTTCTGATCTTCCTGTTTCTCAGAGAATGACTGTTATCTGTGTGATCTGTGATAGATTTTCTAAGATGGGCCATCTTGTATCCCTCCAAAGTTGCCATCTTCTTCTGATTTGGTGCTCTTCTTTTTACAACAGGTGGTTCGTTTGCACGGGATTCCTGAGAACATTGTGTCGGACAGAGGAGTCCAGTTTGTTTCCAGATTTTGGAGAGCTTTTTGTTCCAAACTGGAAATTCAGTTATCTTTCTCCTCTGCATTTCATCCTCATACTAATGGGCAGACTGAGAGAACAAACCAGACTTTGGAATCCCATTTGAGATGTTTCATATCTGCTGATCAGGATGACTGGGTCTCATTTTTGCCCTTGGCCGAATTCGCGCTAAACAATAGGGCTAGTTCTGCCACTTTGATGTCGCCTTATTTCTGTAACTTTGGGTTTCAGCCTCGATT